>NW_028301016.1:695934-1391868 GCF_049000335.1 Polistes dominula
AGTAAAACACCCTGGACGATATTAAAATATTTCATTCGAATGAGAAAAAACACTTATATATACGTGACATGAAAAAGTCAAAGTGTGAAAAATAAAAGACACGTTAATCGATTGAAAAGATGATTAATGCAAGAAAAATAAAGAGGAATATTCTAACGGATATTTTCTTGGCAGGGCAGTATGTTCAGTTGGCGAGATGAATAACACTCAGGACGAGACACCTGGACTCAGCGAATTTGGAAAGGTAAATCATTTATTTAAACGTCCTTCCGTATGTCGCAATGATTTTCAAGCGTTTACATTTCATTTCATTTCTCTCTTTCTACCACTACTACTCCTCCTCCTCCACCAAAATTTTTTATGCTCTTGCGAAACATCATATATGTATATTTTTCTGGTTTCTTTTTTTTCTTTCTTTTTTTCTTTCATTTTTCATATATCACAGAAACGCGATGTTACTAGATGTCGAGGAGTCGCGACATAAATATTTTTCACATTTCAGGCAGTAGTAAGGGAATTGAATAGGTTGGGCATGCTGGTGGATCTCTCTCATGTTTCCACAAGGACGATGAGAGCGGCACTGCAAACGACTAGGGCACCAGTGATTTTCTCTCACAGTGCTGCAAGGGCACTCTGTAATTCCAGTAGAAATGTACCGGACGACGTACTCAGAAATCTAGTAAGCAAATTTATGATATTATGAAAATTGTATTTTTGTTGAGAATTCAATTTTATATTTACACACATATTCCCATATACATACAGAATATCCCAGAAAATTACTTCGACGAAAAGTAAAAAACAAAGCAACAACTTTTCTACAAAGTAGACAAATTCATATCGATTTGTTAAATGAAATTAAAATAATTGATTTTTTTATTTCATTGTATGAATCATCACTTAAAATGTTGCTAAACAAATATACTGTTACTCCGGAAATTTATTAAATCTAAATTTATACAGCAACTCTTAAGACACTGGGTATAGAATATAAAATATATTTTTTCATAAACAGAAAAAATTTATTTAATAAATCAATATTAAGTTTTTCAACAGTTTTTTCTTGTCATTTGCTTATACAACTTATTTACGAAATATTACGGAACAAGACTATTGAAACTATGAATATTTATAGAGTCAGTATGTTTGAAACACATTGATGTCGATTTTATGCTTTTGAGTTATTGACCCGGTAAAATAACATTAGAATAAATATTAAACAGTAATATGTTTCATGATTTGTTAATCAATTAATATCGGTTCTTCGTTATACCAAGTGTAGTACAGAATTATTTTTTAAATTGTAATATGAAATTATATGAATATTTTTCATTATTTTTATTTTAATATTATATAAAATTTAAAAGTTGAATTAAGTTTATAATTATTCACAATGTTGCATTTATGTATGCACATATCTTTTTCAAATACATCGTTAGAAATTATTAAACTGTAAGAATCATACTTAAATATTATATGTGAAGTAACATCATCAACTTAACCAAGTATAAACACACACACATATACACTTGCTTAAACATAAACGTATCTACTCTATAGGCAAAAAATGGTGGAGTGGCGATGGTTCCATTTTATACGTATTTCATAACGTGCAACAACACCGCCACCATTAAGGATGTTATTGGTACGTAAAACATTATTCTATGTCTAACATAAACCATGGTGTTTGTGTTACAAATATTATCATATCAATATTGCATGAATAAATCTATGTAATAAGCATCGTGTTGACTTTATTTATAATTTCACGAAATTATTGTCATTTTTAATTAATATGAATCGTATATATGCAATTATGGTGGACTTTTCAAGAACAAATAAGTTTGTATTTTGTAATTAGTTTTCTTCCCCTGTATCCTTATTTTTTTTTCTGTTTTTGCTTTCATTGAAAAGTATACTATTTATTCATGCCCATTTTACAATCGAAACGAATTTATTTCATAATACGAAATCGTAAATATCAGTCTGACGTATGAAAAATTAATTAGCAACGATTTCAACAGTTTGTTAACCTACTGCGCTATTTTAGCACACATTAATCACATACGAAAGGTGGCAGGGATCGATCACGTTGGAATAGGAGCTGGCTTCGATGGAATAAACTTGTAATTAATATTTTATATATTTAAAAACATATTAATATATATATATATATAAATAAGCGGCAAAGTGTTTTATCGATAAAAATTATAAAAATATTGCACGAAAGTATTTTCATAATTTTTTTTTTTTTTTTTAATAGCAGTTTAAATGTTTTCTCGATATTTATGCAAACAAGATATTGAAAGAAAAATGATTCTACCATTAGCACTCCCATTGGCCTGGAAGATGTATCAAGATACCCTCAATTACTGGCAACGCTCTTAGAGGATCCAACGTGGACCGAAGAAGACATCAAAAAATTAGCTGGCCTCAATTTACTAAGGGTATTCGCTAAAGTTGAACAGGTATTGGCAAGTGATGTCTTCAAGAAATAACATTTGACCTATTTTTCAACTCCACTTTATCAATAGATATTATCACACGTATACACCTTCATTTTATATTGATTTGCTTCATTCAAATTAAGGAAATATGATCGTTTAAATACTTTATCAATCAATTTTATTTCATATGATTTGTTTAATTTTATAACTCTAGAAAATGTAATACTTTGTCATTTAAATATTATTATACATTCATACTTTTATAATAATTTGTCTAATATTTCGAATTAAAAAAAGATACAAATTTTTCTGTTTCTTTTTGATATTTTTAATAAAATATAATTTTATAAATTTATTCCCATGCTTTATTAATAAAATATTATTATACGTATATACACAATTATATTGATTTATATACTTTTCTGTAAATTTTTAATTGCACAATTTTAAATTAAATTCGTAAAATTAATTGAATAATTAAAAGAACTGTCAATTGCTTTGTTCAAAATTACTTTTAATGGAATGATAAAATGTTCAAAATCTTTGAGAATAATGAGTCCTTTAATCAGTGAATAAGTTCCATTACAATTATCTTCTTTTCTTCAGGTACGCGATGAATGGCACAGAGCGGCGGTTTTACCGGTGGATAAAATTAGTCCACCAGATAATTCGGCCTGTGCATACGGAGTGTCCTGATCTTCTTCATTTCGGGCATTGACATCAAGATATTTAGAATTCGTACGAACGTCGAAAATTCGACATGTCTTGCGCTTCTACAAAACCATTTAAAAAGTGCAAACATAAAGAAGAGGAAGAAGAAAAAGATGAAGAAGAAGAAGAAGAAGACAAAAATAACCGAGAGTTTGTTCCTTTATGAAAAAACTCCTTCCTGGTCTTCCAAAGACCCTATCGCGCCTTAATGGAAAAGAAAGCTTAATGGTTATTGGATAATCTGGAATAAAAAAAAAACACACCTTCAGAACATCTATGTTTCCTCTATCGACGACTATCACATTTTCTATTTCCTCTGATTAAAATATTACTGAAATTCTATTTGAATTTTCATCTACTTTCACGTGTGAGTTATTTTCTTCTTATATATATGTATCTACAATATTTATGCTTATAAATATGTATATATACAGTGCCGTGAATAATTTGTTATTATTATTTAAATAATTAATAAATAAAATTAATTTTTAAAATTTTTGTAATAATAAAATATAAACTAGCATTTCTTTATATGTTTTTAAATAACAATATACAACAAATTTTTTTTTTTTTTTGAAATCCAAAAAAAATGTATTTTTACTTGAAAGTATCGTTTTTTATATTATAAAAAAATAAAAATTTAAGGTTTTTTTTTAGAGTAAGTAGTTTTTTTTTTAAGTAATTTTTTTATCGTTTAATTAAATATTTTTTTATTATTGTATACATTTTTAAATAAAAATATTGTTCACTCAATGTTAATTTTATTAATTTTTCATAAATAATTTAATATTAAATATATTTTCTTTTATATTTGATTATTCCTATTAACCTATTCACTATTAACTATTAACTCAATGTTAATTTTATTACTTTTTCATTAATAATTAAATATATTTTTTTCATATTTAATTATTCTTATTAATCTAATTGAAACGCTATTCACAGTATTGTACATATATACATAATTATGTATATAATATTATAAATAATATAAATATCGTGACACACCGATATATGATAAAGGTAGATAAAATTCTTTTAACTAAAACTCGCATGTGAAAAAACACAATGTTGTATGAATAAGTTCTGAAGGTGTACGAGACAACACACATTTATTCAAGGAAGGATGAATTTTCCTTTCTTGAATGACTTCCATAGATGCGGACAATCGACCAGACGGAATCGTTTTTTGAAAGAAATGAACCAGCGCCAAAAGCCCCGGCGATTTTTAAAAGAAAAGAGTCTGAGACTAATGATTTTTTTATACTTTTATCTTCGAGTAAGTAATTCCATAAGTTGTGTGCGATGATGAGATTCATAATGTTTCTTGTAATAATTGTAGGACAAGCGATATATTCGATTTGTGTACGTAAGAAATTATTCGATCAACGTAAATCAATTCGTATATATTACATATATACATATATACATATATATATATATATATTGCAATAAGAAGCAAGATTGATTTGTAACAATTTCTTGAGGTTAACTTTTCTTCATTTTTCTACTGCCGGGAAGAGAATCATTAGAGATACCAATAATATGTGCAATATAAGGTACAAAGTTTGTGACCACTTGAATACAATTTATTAAAATACACAACACACACACACACACACATGTACGTCAAATGATTCAAAATCCAAGTCGAGAAAAAAGAAAACAAAATTTAAAAAAAAAAAGAAAAAGAAGAGGAACAAAAATATAAAATTAAAAAGCTTAATAAAATTGATTTCGAGGCAACAGTGGAAAATCGTTATCACGACATATCTCAATAATTTAAACATTTTTGCTTCCATTGTGCTTCTAATTCTTTACTCGGTATTTGGTAAAAAAAAAAAAAAAAAGACCGTATTTAAAAAGCTCAAGTTTACCTTCGAACATAACGTTAGCATGAATTAGCATAAATCTATCGAATTATATATTTAAAAGAAAAAAAAAGGGGAAAAAAAGAACAAAAAACATAGAGGAACAAAAAGAAAAGGTTTAATTAGATAAACGAATTATCCACACTCGCTTTTTTCTTTTAGTCGACGACAAAAATGTCTAATTCTACTATCACGTAGATACGTTGTTAGGTTAATTAATTGAAAAAACAAAATTACTTTGGACACATTAGTATACTGAAGATCGACCTATTAAACGTCATCATCAACATTAAACACTGCCGAGCTGCACCATTTTATAAAAACCTTTGAAACATCAACATCATATGGAATAAGATATATTGAATTAAAATAAGTTAACGTACCAACAACAGTTCTTCAAAAGTTAGCAATAAATATTTCATTTCGTTCCAATCAAAGAAAAGAAAAAAAACCAATACAATGGTCGCGGTGTATGAAATGTTTCTAATACGTCTTGTATAATATAAAATTAAAACCCCTACGCACTCTTTTTCATACGCATTATTATAATCATATGTAAAATCATGAATAAACACGAATGTGATAAACGATCAAGTTTTTCGTTCATTTTTTATATTATAAGTTTGACACATTATACGTTAAGAACATAAAAAATCGTCTATTAGAATACGTCATATATAAATTCTTATTGTAAATATTCTAAATAATTAAAATTAGAAAAAAGGGACGAACGCAGTTACCAAAATGATAGTTCACGTTTAGCGAGCATTTAGAAAAAAAAAGTGACGATAAAAATAAAAAGACAAAAAAGAAGAAGAAGAAAAGAAAAAAAAGATAGGACAATAACTTCGATCGTTTATCGCATTCGTAAATTTTGCAAAAATAGTATGCACGAATTAATAATCGATAAGAATCAAGAGGGTTAATGATAAGTATGTATTTTGTGAGTAGAGAAACAAATTGATCGAGATAATACAATGTATAATGTATGTATACAAAGTATCTAAGATTTTTCCGATCAAACGGTGTCAGCTTAATTTATACAGTAAAATAAAAAATAAATATTATATAAGGTAGATCATTTAAAGTTTTATTAAAAAATTATGATTTCAATTACAAATGTTCACGTTTACTCAACAAACAGGATTGTCCTTAAATTTTCAATAGATTCAATTTACCTTTTTTTATTTTTATCTATGACGTTTATTTGTTTGAAGTTATTTAGCGAATCCCAATCTATATTAATTTTTTATTATGTACGGGTGGGGGTACTACTACTGATCAAAATTCTGAAAATTTTTTTAAACTGAAAAAAAGAAAAGATAAAATTTATTACCGATATGCATTATGGAACTGAAATATTAATTTATTAATATAATTAATAAAGATTATTTTTTAATTTTTTATAATTATTTATTATATTTTTTATATAATTATTAATTAATAAAATATTTTAATTTAATATTTTATTTTATATTAAAAATTTTATTTAATATTTTATTAATTTATTTAATATCAACGCAAATTGTCTGGCAAAAGGATACCACATCGATCAGTATTTTTGAACATGCATTAACACAATTAAAATAAAATACCTTAATTTAGTCACGTATACATAGATTTATGACTTGTATTTGTGTAATCAGTCGGTGAACAAAAAATTAAATGATTTACAATTTGTTTCATAACTTTGAAATAAAGCTTTAAATGATCTACTTTTTTTTCTTATTTTCCTGCATAAAATATGCTGACATAGTTTGATCAAAAAAAATCTCAAACACCTTGTATATGTACATGTTAACAGATATAAACATACGTTATTACGACGTGTAATTGTGAAAACGTAATTAACGCGTTTTGCCATTTTAAAGTCAACCATATACACACACCGATAATGCATGAGAACCTTCTTAAATGAGTGCGAAATCTAATAAGTACATTTTACTCTTCATAAAGCGCCTTTTTATTCGGGAAAAAAAAAGACATTTTTTCAAGACGACCTTTAACGAAAAGAAATATCACAATAATATTATATGAAAAAAATAAATAAATAATAAAAGGCGTTCGAGGATACATCTATAACTAAATTTAAACTAAAAAAACCAAAAAAAAAAATACAACACACACATACTAGCACGTATGCATACATACATACACACAGAGGCAAACACAAATAATAATGAAACCGTGTATAGCCTAGACCCTAGTCTGTCATAGCTTTTACGATATTTCCACTTTTCTTACTTTTTTGGATAAAGCACGGTTCGTTGCGCGTGCAAGGAGGTATTGTAGTTAGGTATCTGTATTCAATAACTAGTACTTTTTTCTTTTTTTTTTATACAGTACATCGTATTGAAATAAGCTTACTCGATTATCTTAAATAATCGAGGACATGACGAAAAATAATAATTAAAAAAAAATTCTTTTCGAATGAGTTCAATTGACGATTTATGAGAATCACTTAACAATCGAGTAGGATTAATTCCTATAAGATATTCTGTATAAAAAAAAAAAAAAAGAAAGAAAAGAAAAAAAAACAAGAAATGCGCCTTCAACGATTCGTAAGAAAGAAACCCAAAAAGAAAAAAAAAAAAATAATAATAATAATAACAATAATAAACAAGCACGTTTTATGAAGTTTTGACGCGATAAACTCGATCTACTGACCGGTATTATTATATTGGATAAAAAACAATTTTGATAAACCGACGAAATATATTATAATTTTGTCTGAACTATAAGTACCTATCCATTAATCACGCGCGCGCGATTTGTAAGAAACGTATTGTTCACTATTTTCTTGCAAAACGAAACGAAACGAAACAAAAATCGAAAAAAAAAAGAAGAAAAAACAATTACAACACAAAAGTAATAGAAATAAAATGTCGGAACCGTAGAACACTTTCCTCTCGAAGTATAGGATGACAAGGCAAAAAAAAAAGAAAAAAAGAAAAGATAAAAAGATGACGAAGATGACAATGATGATGATGATGATGATGATGATGACGATGACACGAAATTGATGAAAATTAAAGAAAAGGCTTGGCATATTTCCTTAAGGCTAATATATGAAATAATGATTAAAAAAAAAACACACAGACGTTAAAAAGAAAATAAGCAGTTAATTGCAAAAGGAACGATAAATTTAATTAGTAAAGAAAAATGCAAATGCTGGCAGAGATTTAACATTAGCAGGCAGCAATAAAGTGCACGCAAAACGTAGTCGACAATTAAAATAGCATAAAATATTGAACGATTTATAATTCGTAAAATATAAGTCTAAATAAAATTACACGAGTACGCGGATATTAACGCAAATATCACACGTCGAAATCGTGTGGAAAAAGAAGTAGAAGAAGAAGAAGAAAAAGAAGATGAAGATGAAGAGGAAGAAGAAGACGATAACGATGATGTTGATGATGATAATGAAAAAAAAAAAGAAATAAATAAAAAGATGCATCAAGTAAGCAAGAAATAATTTCTTTTTTGCAGCGATACTTCTGCATATTCAATAGAATAATTCGCTTCGATATTTAAATATTATTATTAATGGTTAAAGGAACAAATGAGATATAAAAAAAAAAACGTTGCACGTTGCATTATCAAGCGGCAAAAGCATATTATATTAGTTTTCCTTCGAGCAAGAACATTATATATTAATTATATACCGAAACCTCGAAGTCGTTGTACACGATGATAACAAAACAAGTATTTCAAATTAAATAATCCTTCGAGAGAGAAATGCTGATACCTTGAAAAAAACGAGGGAAGGTATACAAGAAAAATCGAAAATAAATAAATAAATAAATAAATAAATAACATCATAGAACGAATTCATTCGGAATGCACACGTTCGCGAATTATTTGTAAATGATGAGAGAGTAGAAAATTGAAATGGAAAATTGAATAAGAAAAAATGGCGTAGTTGTTTTATAATCGAGCTACTATTGTACGTGCAAATACTCGTTAAATGTGTTTCTCGCTAATTTAGTATTAATGAGTAAGTGTACGTACATGTGAACGCTTGTGTTAAATAAAATGAAGCCAAATTTAAAAATAATTACGAGATGATTTTCTCTCGTACAAATACGTTGTACGCGAGCATAATTGTAAGGAAATCAGGCATGCATGCATAGATTTAGATTTTTTTTCTTACCATTTTTTTTCTTATTTTTTTTTAGTTTTTTTTTTTCCAAACCAATGAATGCCAAGCAAAAAATAGGAGAAAAAATGGAACACGTGAAAGATTTAAGAACGTGGACGATTAACATAGAGAAATGAAATGAATAAATATCGCAATGGAATATTTGGATCAGTGAATTTTAAGATTCAAACGAAATTGATTTTAAATGAAAAGAGAATGCATTAAATATAGTATGTTTATAAGTTATTAAATGTTTCTAGTTAGACATTTTTTGGATAAACATTCATGTGAAATTTGAAATTCGAAATTTTGATGTTGTTTCAATTTTGTTAAAATTTAACAAAATAAAAAGAAGTATTTCGTACTATTTTGTTATAACAATAATAATTTCATCAAAAATAAAGATTTTTTTTCATAACTCTTTAGAATTATAAAAATTCATTCGTATAAACGTGTTATTTTACTTTTGTTTCGTAAAATCACTTTTCCAATTATTTTTATCATTATTTTTGAAAGTATATAAAAATTTTTACTGTAATTTTGTTTATTTTCTACGTTGTATATTCAATTTTCACTAATCTTAATGTCGGAAAGATTTTATATAGAAAAATTAGACCAATTAAAAATATTTGATATTTAAACTCGTGAAAATTGCACTAACAAATATCGAAATATATTAACGATATATTTGAACCAAGAATATTAGTAAAATAAACAAAATTACAATAAAACTTAATTTCTAAAAATAATGTCAAAAATATAGGAAAAATGATTTCATAGAAAAATTAGTAGGAAAACGAATGTATTATAGTAACGAAAGTATATAGTAACAAGTAACGAAAACGTATGAATTATATCAATTAATCATAACATTTTTATGATACCAAAGATTTATAAAAAAAAATCCTAAGCTTTAATGAAAATATCGGTTACAACAAAAATATAATTTTATTTTATACTTCCTTAAAATTCAGTGAAAATTTATACTAAATTAAAAAACTTATTGAACGAATGATAAATCAGAGATGGTAAATATCATACAAACGTATTATACTAAATATCTGCCATCATTTATGATAATAAATTTCTTTTAAATTTCAAATTCACAAATCCAAATATTTCGTTGTTAGGGATTAAGAAACCTCAAACGTATTTAGCGTAAATAACACACAACTGCCTAGAAACTCAGAATTAATACTAATAATAATAATAATTATTATAATAATAATAATATATTATACGGATTATATTATATATACATATACAATTAAATAACAATATGTCCAAACGCACAAAAGACAAGTTTGGCAAGGCAAGAAATACGAGCATGTACATAAAGAATAAAATATATATAATAATACCCAATCGAAATGTACATAACAAGATGAGAGGAGCAAAGATCCATTACAGGACTGTACTCATAGAAAAAGAAACAAAAAAGAAAAAAATAAATAAAACGAAAAACTTTAAAGACGCGTTCCTGTCTGAACGTATAGATACACAGCGTTTCAATTCAGAGCGTTTAGTGAGAATACATATCTCTGATTACTCGTTGTGAAATGAGTTTCACGGTTGAAGTCAACGTATTAAAAATACAAGCAGATTATGCTATCATATTTAATTTTCTCGATTAAAGAGAGAAAAATAAACCAAAAAATTAATTTAAAAATTTCGCTGTACATTTAAACTGTTTTAAATGAAATTTTGTTATTATTTTTATCATTTTAAATTACTATAATATATTAGATGTTATTTTGTCATTCTAATTTGTTATTGTATTAAATAATTTCTAGTGCCAAATATATAATTTAGTGCCAATTAAATAATTTAGCGATGAAAGATTTAGTGCCAAAATGTTATATTTGAAAATTGTCTCGTTTCCTGCGCGATTATCTTTATTGATGAAAAATAAATGAAAAGAAAAAACAAAACAAAAAAAAAACAAAAAAAATATTAAATAAAAACAAACCAAAAGAACGGGCGCATTTAGAAGAATTTCTCGAGCTATACGACGTTTCTATTATGCAAAAAGAAACCTTTTAAAAGGACTTACAATTAGCTATGAAAGACAATGCGAATTCAAAAGACATAGGTAAATGCTTTTAGGGGGATGTGAATAAAACATTATATAACGAGTAACAACTAAGGGAAAGACGTATAGGTGAGGATTGAACAGACTATGGAAATTTAGATATTATAGAAAGTTTTAATAAATGAATTATTAACGCTATGATGAAATTATTCTATTACTAATCATCCCTTATTCCCTTTCTTTCTAATACAACGTATGAAATAGTATTCAATAAAATATATATGAACAAAAAAGTAAACTTGTATTATTTTTTTAAATAAAAGTAACTTCGACCGATACAAAATTGTTTCTATGTAAAATTCAAAACTTTTCAACCCATCTATACATACAATTACATTATTTCTCTATTTTATTATTAAATGAACAATTTTATATGTTAATATATTTTTATTCATAATTTTCTCATTTGTTATATATTTTTTATTAATTAATCAACGGCCTCATCTCATTTAACACCACGTGTTCTTGATTCCAGTGAAATGAAAGACTGCTATAGAAAGATAGGGTATATTGAAAAGATATCATTAAAAAATTCCTCAAACCTATAAAAAGCAGAATAATAAAGCTAATATTTTCTAATTTATATAAATTTATAATAATTTATAGATTTTTTTAAATGTTTTATATTTTGTATTTAAATCTTACCAGCAACAACATGTGTAATAAACTCATGGTCATCTTGATATTTTTCATAAGATAATAAGATAAATTGTCCCTTCAAATGTAATATAATTCATTAAAGCATTTTTATTTATTCAATCTATGAGTAACAAATAATTTTACAAAGCAATTCTTATTTTTTTGCTTTTTATAAATATTTTATTATTTTAACATGTTGAACGCCACGTCAGTCATTAATGACTGACACTAGACTTTCCATTTAGGCCGCGTCCGTCATGGGTGACCGACACATTCAGCTATTCTTTCAATACAAAATAATGCTTGTGGCCTGACGGGAATTTTCCTAAGAATTCGCGTGACGCTCAACGTGCTAAAATACTAAAGACCCTATAGGAGGGACGCGCCATGTAGATTGCAAGGCTGAAAATGTGGGGGGACAGCTTCCGTAGTATGTATTAACGGCTGTGGTTAGTTTAAGTTTGGAATACTTATAGTTTTTATTGTGATATTTATGTTTAATTGTTTTGTTTTTTTTTTAGTAGTTTTCTATAAGTGTAAGTTTAATTTAATCATTTAATAATTACAAGTATAAATGTACAAACCTAACCTATAACTTATCGTTTGTTTACAGACTTATTGCCTTTTATCAAATCAAACTTAATTGAATCTTTTTTATTGAATTTATAATAATTTTTTTGTGTAACCTATTCTATTTTAACATAAATTTTTAATTATCATTAAATATAGTTCATTTTTTTCTGTATTTGATGCAATTCATTATTTCATAATTATTTCAATGTTTGAATATTTCGCGCGCAATCACGTGACTACACGAGTTGTTGTCCCCCAGCAATATACATGGCGCGTCCCTCTTATAGAGTCTCTATAAAATACATACTTAATATTCGTCATAATTAGCTTTCATTATACGACTTAATACAAACGTCTTCATTTTTTTTTATTTGTAAGGTTATAACACTATGATGATTGGTTGATTGTTCACATTATACTATTTTTGATTGGATGAATTTGTCCTAGTTTTTCTGATTCCACCAATGAACGAGTTTGAGCTCTATTACGTTTTGAAAACTCACCCAAATGTATTACAAGCGATGAATACATGTGTCTTTACGACTGTATGAGTTGCAAGATTTGACAGATTGTTATTCTTTCATGTTTGCAATGGTCGTTTAAAAATAAAGAATTCGTAAAAGTAATCTTCTCAAAGTGTTAACCTCTTGAATTGTATCGTAATGGATACTGATACACGTGCAGAGTTATATGAAAATTGGAAGAAACGAGTAAGCGACATTCACTACTATTTGCTTAATGAATAAATTTAATTATAATTATTTGGATTAATCATCGTTTCTACTTACGTATTTATGCTTGTTACTTATGAGTCATTAATTACTCCGATCCTTATTTGCAATTTAGGTATATGCAGATGTTACTAGAATGAGATATTATAAATATAAATAAAATATATATTATTTTTTTAACCTACAATATTAATATTTAAAAAAATAAACGTTTATATATATTTAAGTATTTTCTTAAATTTTAAATTTATAGAATTAATGTTCTTTTATTCTTTTGGTATTCTAATATCAAGTAATAATTAATGCATTTATTAATTGTAATGACATTGCCTATCATGTTGTAACAAATTATATAAACACTCTAAACTGTAATAGAAAAATTATGTTTATTTAAATTACCTATGTATATTGTTTCCTCATTTTGATTTTAGGCTTTTGTTGGTCCTCTTCCACAAGGTTTCCTGAAATTAGAAGATCGTAATGCACAGCAACAACAAGAAGCAGCCGATCAACAGGCTGCATTGGCCTTGCATCAATTACAGATGCAAAGTACTCCTGTATTACCTGACCCACGTATGGGCAAACTTAGTATAACAATTGCCCAGGTTAGATTTCATTAACAACAGATTCAAATATTTTTTATTATAAATTATTGTTATCACATTAATAGATAACAAGTTTAAATTATATTACTTAAAGATAATGTTATGATAAATATTTATATAAATTAGTAAATTTATAAATTACAGGCAAAATTAGTAAAAAATTATGGGATGACAAGAATGGATCCATATGTTAGGTTAAGAGTTGGCCATTCGATTTATGAAACACATACAGATTCAAATGGAGGAAAAAATCCACGTTGGAATAAAATTATACAATGGTTGTTATAAATTTTTTCTTTTTTTTTTTTTTATTATTATACAGGTCTGAAGTTTCTCCAGCTAAACTGTGTTAGTATATTCTGTACACGAAAATAAGAAATCAATATTAGATAAGTTTTAGGTCATTTAAAGCTTTAATAAAAAGTTATCATTTAAATTAAAAATGTTCACGTTTATACAGCAATAGGATGGTTCTTAAAATTCATCAATTATGTATACTTTTTCTTACGCTTATATATGATGTTTACTATATTTAAATTATTTAGCGAATCTGACAATGAATCAATATTGATTCTCTTTAAGTTCCTTTCTGAAATACTACTGATTGAAATGTCAAAAGTATTTGTAAACTAAAAATATTTGGTATATAAAAATATACATTACCTATATGATTCATGCGACAAAAATAGTAGAGCTGCTGTAAATATTAATGCAAATTTTCTGGCAGAAGAATACCACATGAATCAGGATTTTCGAATGTGCATTCATAATTACGTAAAACAAGTTAATTTCATCCTACAGCAGTGTTAAATTTATATTCACATAAGTGTTCGATACTTTGAACAAGAAATTAGGTAATTTACAATTTATATCATAACTTTTGAATAAGGCTTTAAACAACCTATGTTTGTAGAACATTTTTTCTTATTTTTGTGCATAAAATATGCTTACACCGCTTGGCTGAAAAATCTTTAGAGACACTGTATAAAATCATTTAGAAATATAAATGAAACATATTTTATTACATATTATATTACATTTTATAGCTTTTTACCACCAGGAGTTACACAAATATATATAGAAATATACGATGAATGTTCTTTCGTAATGGATGAATTAATCGCATGGGGTCATATAGACATACCACCTAAAGTTCTTCAAAATAATGAAACACACGAAGATTGGTATATGCTTAGTGGCAAGCAAGGCGATAACCTGGAAGGCATGATTAATTTAGTTTTCAGTTATATGGTAAATGTTTTTTTTAAATATTTAAACTTACATAGATAGCATCGATTAAAAAATATTAAACTTAATTTTATCTCATTTATTGGAATAGATGGAAAAACGTTATTTTTTCTAGCCTAAATGTCCTCCCTATATGCCTGGACCTGTAATGATGGTACCTTCTGCGACGATGTTTGGTATGACATCGTATGCACCTGTTAATGTATATACCACACCTCAACCAGTATCAGCTATTGCAACACCACCTGTTGTACCAAGTTTGCTACCAAATGCTGAAGTGGAATTAAAACAGGTAATTTATATAATATAAAGGGTGATAAAAAAAGGGTTTATGATTTCTGTAGTAGATAATATTCCCTGAATGACGAAAATAGTTCTAATAAACATAGGTAAAAAATCAATATTTTTAATTCTATGAATAAATTTTTATTTTTGTTGATGCGAGTACTTTTCCCTGGTGCATAAAAGCAATCTTTTAAGTGTCTTTTTATTTTATACACGTTTCATAACACTACAAATAATAATGTAATCCATTTTTTCCTCTTTAACTAAAATAAATGGTTTGTTAACTCATGTTTATTAGAACTTATTTTTTTATTTAATTTGAGAAGTACTATTTACCTTAAATTTATCATCTTTTTTACCACTTTGCATATCGCAATATTATATCATAAATTTTGTGTATATTTTTTCAGCTTGCGGAGATGTTTCCAAATATTGACAAAGAAGTTATCAAATCAGTATACGACGTTAATCAAGGGAAAAAGGATATAACTATAAATTCACTACTTCAAATGTGTGAATAAATTTTAAAAATATTCTATACAAAGAATTCTATATAATATGTTATATAGACTATATTGGATCGATGATGTATTATGGGATACTACGAGAGAATATAAAACGGATATTTGCTACTATAACGATTATAAATTTATTGATTGCTTTGAGAAAAAAAAAATTGTAGAATGAAAATAACAGCGATACAGGCTTTGCATGATTTCATTGTGCACACATTTTAAAGACCAGAAAAGTTCTATGATGTGATACATTTGCCTTCTTCTGCCTTTGCTAATGTCTCATTATAAGATTTTTCAAACAATCAGAAATTAATTTGAGCTTTATAGTAAACGTTTCAATCAATATCCCTGTCTATATTGTTTCGTGTAATATATTTCTTATAAATTTAATATATTCTTAAATTAGTCATATTTATTTTATTCTTCTATGCATCCCATCTATACATTGAAATGTATAGACGATGTTAAGAAAATATGTTATTAAATATTATATGTATTATGATAACGTAGTCGTCGAGTTATAAATACAATTGAATTTTGCATTTAACAGTAGCAGAAGAAGATGTAAAAAAAATCAAGCATAATTATTGTATTAACTTATTTGAAATAGTGTCTTTATAAAATTATCTTAGGTATTACTATTTCCAGGAATTAAGATTCTTTTTATATAATTTCTATACATATATATCAATTAGTAATATAATACTTCTAGATGTATTATTATATAATATTACAGTTATATTAAATATGTATTATTTTAAATATTAGTTGCCATAAAATAATGTAATACACTTTGATGATATATATTTATCTAAGTATTTCGTATAAAAAAAAAATAATTAGTGAAGCTTATGAAAAAATCGTTTTTGTAAGCTAACTTTCTACATAAATCGATTGAAGTACTGAAAACTATGATCTTGTATTTAGAGGATTATACAAACCACAGAAATGTATTTTCTTAGAAATATATATTATATAATTTTAATTATATACATTTTTAATTGTACTAAGGCAGTAATTAAGTTATTAATTAAAGTATAACTCAAAAAAGAAGATAAAAACAGAATGATCAGTTAAGTTCGTAATTATGAATATCAACATTTTCAAACGTTCGATATCTTTCTTATTTTAAGTTGCATCTTTGACAATCATACGATTAAATTTGATTATATTATCATTTCATTTATCGATGTACATTCCATTGAAGAAAAAAAGCAATATATACTCGCAAATTTTGCGTGTGCCTTTTTAATATGTTATGTTTTATTAAATGGATTCCGAAAATAATTTGATGAAAGTTGAGGTGACATTTTATGCAAATTAACTGAAGTTAAAAAATCACAAGGCTAGCAGTTTGCAGAATATTCTAGATGATAAGAGTATAACTAATGACCTAAAAGTTCTAAAAGTCATAAAGGAAGCCATGAAATATATGAGAACTTCGATCCACAAGCTGTTGTGCGAAAAATGCTACGTAAGCATTTGAACACAATTGCATTATACAAGATACTTTCTGATACTATCCAAAGATAGAAAATGAAAATCAGCATTAAAGATAAGACTGATAAGTGTTTATTAACAATAAATTTATTAAGTAAGAAATTCGACTCATTTGTATGATTTAAGTTTCATGACATTGTTTTAGAAGATTATTCAGAAATTTGAAAATATTTTGAGAAAATCTATGTTATACAGGAAGCAGAAATATATCAGTAGTCTAAAAAAAATACCAGATATTTCTTTATACTTTAAAACTTTAACTATCCTAAGAATTGTTGTTTTAATCCAAGTTACGAATTAATTTGATCTAATTGGGATTGCAGAGTTACAGTAACCTCAGAAGATCTGTTAAGACCATGTGTTATTTGATCTTCAATCTTTAATGTTTAGTATGACTTTCATGATACTTCTATGGTAGTTTGATGATAAATAATACTGAGTTCAATTACAACTTATTACAGTAGCAATAAATGATATCCAGCATTAAGCAAATGCAAAAAGAAACGTTTTGACCTTGTATCAATATATGTTGAATTCATAATTTAGGTAAAACTATTAGGATGCTTTGCATGGGGTATCATAACAGAAAAATAGCCTATAACTTATTGTTAATCGAAAAAAGATCATAAAGAAAAGAAAATGATCAGGAACTAGAAAAAATTCTCAAACTGCACAAAGCCCGAGCCAAAATTCTACCATCGATGACAACTAAGGCGACTATTCTTTAAACAGACTATACTATATTTGACAAGTACAGTATACAAAACTTCATATGTTACAGACTTCCATATAAAACATATATATACACATAAATAAATTATAAAAAATATATTATTGAGACAATGCACTCTTCCAATTTTTAATAACTATATAATAGTAATCAAAATATTACCTTGATCCAATAGACATATTACTAGAATTTTTATACAAATTAATTAATATTATACATATTATATCAAATGAATATTTTAGAAGTACAAGAAAAATTAATATCTAGCATAAACTAACGAAGCATATTTAGGAATGTTAATTATTAATAAAATGTTCATTGTTTCCATAAATGATGTACATTCTATACTTTTTTCATTTATTTCTTTTAAATATATATGTTACTACCTACTTATTATAAATACCTACCATAAAATATCATTGAATTATATATGACACAAGAACAATGAAATAAATTAAAATTAGTAATATAAATATTTAAAAAAATCTATAATATTTAAAGAAAAATTATTAAATTATTCTCATTTTTTGTTAAATAAAAAGAATGTTTAATAATAAAAAATATCTATATTTAATTATAAAATTTCGACGAAAACTATGTTGCATCTAGAAAAAATAATGTTTTATTAAAATTATTATATTATTATAAATAGAAAAAAGAATTAATGAGCATTATTCGCGAACATAAGAATTGATTTAATAATATTAAGTTTAAGTATCGACATCGTTGTAATTGAAATATTACGAGATATACCTACATACATACATACGTACGTATGAACATAATGAATTATTTAATCGTATTTTAAAATCGTTTGTGTTTTCGTTTGAATAAATGTCTTCTGTTAGAATTAATTTTCTTGTCCGTCGTTATTGGAACGAAAGATATACTGTATGGTGGTACATCCGTTTGATTGCATTGTTTTTGTTCCATAGGAAACATATACTCCAAATCTATATCGTATCTGTTAACACAATGTATATATTTTTATTAAATCAAAAAACGACATATGTGTTTATTCATAAAAAGAAATATTTATCTTTAATTAAATAATTATTTCTATTAATATCATACAATATAATATATAGCACAATTTTGTTCGTAATTATGATAATAGACCAAAAAATAGAAAAGTTTACTTAATAATTTATTTTCTAATATAAATTAAATAATTTTTATGTTTGATAAATCATAAAAAATCATTTTTTCGATTTACTTTACTATCATAATTACTGGATCATAATTAACAATTAAGAAAACCAAAAGAAATATAATTTGACAATAGTGCAAATTTTGCAAAAAAGAATTAAAGACAAATAAAATGTAGAAGCCTACTTACTTTGGTAATTTTTCACGTAGATAAGAAACAACATTAACTCCTAAACTAGGTTGTCTACTCATAATAAAACTAGACAAATAACGTGGACTTTTATTTTTTTCGGCACAGTGCATCAGTAAAGCCCACGTTTTGTAATCCGAATCCAATATATATGTGTTATATATTTCTTCATCTAAAAGAGTGACTCAATCAAAATGTATTACGCAGAAAATATGAATTATTCAATGACATTCGCACGTTAATGGAAGGAACAAAAAGGCATTCGAAACTCACAGGGAAATTCCGCATGAACCCAATGTGCTGGAAACTCCGGTGAAGGAATTTTCCATGTGATATTACCAACGAGTTGTTCATTGATCGGATCATCAGTAAAACTGTACGTGAAATTCATAGTAACCTCTGCACTTTCCGATGACACGGATAATTCGGCTCTCATGCATCTATAAATTAGTGCTTCCTCGGAACTAGCATAATATTGTACTATGTACCATGATCCAAGAAACTATAATAATATAATTATTTTTCTAAATTCAATCATATCATTTTTCATTATAATCAATTACTAATTTTTAATAATAGCAGTGTGTTAGCAATACGATTTATTTTTAATAATAATCTCGACTGTTACTTTTTAATAATAATTTTTATACAAAAGTGATATATGGAACATTATCAAAACATTTGATTGATCCTAATTTTTTAATTTTCTTAAAAATTAGGCTTAACACTACTAAATGACAACAACTTTTACGGCCTATATATGTTATTTAAAAAAAAAAATATTCAAAAGTAAAGGTTTTTAATCGATTAGAATAGTTTGCAGAGAAAAAATGTCATTTACGGGGAAGATATGTAAAGTGAATACCAATATCAAAATTGCTTATTGAAATTTCTTTTTGATAATTTCAATGTAGAAAGATGTACATTTAGGTCGCCCAGTTGAAGGGGATGATGGTAAAATAAAAGCACTGGTGAACGCTCATTTTCGAATAACCAGGCGAAAAATAACTGAGAAATTGCATTTATCAAATTCAACCGTTCAGTATCACTTAAAATATGACTTGAATTTAAAATATGAATAAATTTTCTTGTATTTTTCATTAAAATGAAAAAAAAAAAACGATATAATTTTTTGAACTACTTTATATTTTCATAAAATGACGTAATATTTACGAATTTCTAGCGTGAAGATGTTATTTTTAGTTGAACCATGATAGTCTTAGTTGTTCATACTTGAACCGTACTTCCAAGTAGTCATTCGGACAAACTACTTTTCGTTGCGAATACTTTTAGAATGGGTCAAGAAAACAGTTCGAAAATAACATCAAATTCCTATACTATCAAGGATCATTGAGTTCAGTACAATGGTTATCTCGTTGACCTCACGGAAGATAATTCAGATCCGGATGCGATAATTGCGAGCTCGTAATCAAATTAGTCATTTAAAGTCTCGATCGAACTACAAGTATATATCTCGCAATTAGTTACAATGAAAATTCAAACGAATTTAAAACAAGAATATGTTTAATGGGCATTGTAATTAAAATAAAACAATCTACAATAACATATCTTGCAAATGTCTATATTATTTGTGATATAAAATATATTTGTTTTAATTTAATATATAATTTATTTATATTGGATAGATTATTAGGTAAATTATTATAATATAATATATTTATATAGTATTTATTATACTTTATTTAAAAAAATCAATACTTATGAATACTCAAAAAAATTTAATATAAAAATTAAAATCGTAATTATAAATTAGAAGAAAATTCATGCATTATAGTAGAAACTGCTTTCCACCGTATACTACGCGACAATCTATAAATAAATTTGCTAAAAATTCTGTTTAAAGATAGAGAGAGAGAGAGAGAGAGAGAGAAAGAGAAAGAGAAAGAGAAAGAGAAAGAGAAAAAGATATGACATTTCTTTCATAAAATATTATTGTTAGCGTAATAAAAAGTGTCCAAAAAATGTAACAACGTGTATATCAATTTGTTCCATGTCGAAAAGAAAATTATTATCTGTGTCAGTTTTTTGGCACAAGTTTGGAACGATCGAGAAAACATCGTTTTCAATATCGCGGAAAATCGAAGTGCCGGGACAATTAAATTGCAATTTGAATCGGCGTGTTACAGAATGCTATTTACTCTGCTGACTGTTCGATGCTAAATTACCGTTCATCGTCAATCCGGAAAGCTGCAATATTAGCGGCTAATAAATGAATGGATTTTATCATACGTCAATAGACAAAGAACGAACAAATGAACGAACGAACGAGCGAACGTTTCCATTAAAAACGATTGCAAGTCAGATTCAACTAAATTATGGGGTGAGAAATGAATTCTTTTCTTTTTTATATATCTTCTCTCTTTCCCTATATTATACACATTACTATTATTACTTTTATTTAAAATTATTTCAATTCGGATAAACGCGTATTACTTAAATATAATCAAAAGTATAGAAACAAATATAGGCTTCTTTTTTTGTAAAAAGTTCTTACCGATTTAGTGAGAAAAAAATCTATTCTACATTAAAAATAATAATAAATTAGAAAAAAAGGTTCAGTCTAATCTAATGAAAAAAAAAAAATGAGAAAAAAATATTAAATAAAAAGGACGATAAGATCCTTGTAAGTTATTGTTACCTCTGATATGTCAAAGTTTCTTATTCCCTTGACTCTTGGACATTTCGTTTTGTCCTCTCGTCTTTTCCAGCCGATCCCAGTGCTATCACCGATCAAAGAAACGAACAATAACAATGAGAGAACGATCAAAGAATAATCGAGGAACTTGAAACGTTTTATTCCAACGCGATGCATTCTACTACTCTCGTGGACTCACGCGTTCGAGTTCGTGCCACGAGAGAGTCACGATGAGAGTCACGATAAGAGAGGAAGAAAAGAAAAAAGAAAAAGAAAAAGACACGCACACGAGGAATAGAAACTGTCGTTTGGTTTGTCAGTATATTCGTGTCTTCGTGGAACGAAACTCGCCGACAAGTACTCGACTAAAAGGCCACGAAGCGAGCGTGAAGAACGAACGAGCTCATGACTACTATATACCTACTATCTCTGTGAGGCGCCACAGAGAGAAAGAGAAAGAGAAATAGAGAGAAAGAGAAGAGAGAGAGAGAGAAAAAATAAAAGAGGGAGGAGGATGAGGGGGACAGGAGGGATAGGTCACTATCACGTTCCTCCCTTTGCATTCTTCCTTCTCTTTCGTTTTCAATCGGCAACTTGTTCTCCACATAGTGCATAAGATTCTCATAACCGGCGCCAACTTGTAGTAGGATTTTCCATAGGCATAATATATCCTTTAATCGAAGTTGCCATCATTGTAGATTCTTTTGCTTGTGGTTGCTCCAATATAGTCCGTTTTACTTTATCTAAGAAATTCGATTATTTGTAAACAGTTGTTTTTTTGGATGAAAATGTGTTGGGACATAATGATTTATGATGAAATAGATGATTATATTAGTATTTATATTTATTAGATTTTTTTTTTTTTGATAATTAAAAGTATATATCATGGTTTACTCAGATTTTTGAATTATAGTTATGTTTGATATTTATCTGCGTAAGCTATTTGTTGATTTATTATTATTATATAAGTTGTTATATGAATTATCTACTATAATTAGATTTGTTCGAGTATTTTAAAATATATAACAGAATTATGATTTATTTAATTTTTCTCTGATATGAGATAATTATAATTACATTTATACAAGTATCTATGTAAAATACTTGGTATAAATTAGTCTTTATCTGTAATCAGATTTTTTGAATAATTAGAGTTTGAATTAATTTGTTTTTCGGATAAGATAATTATAGTTATTTTTAATAATCATCTGTGTGTAAAATGTTTCTTTTAACTAATCTTTGCTTATGATAATTAGTCCAAATAAAGATAATTAGATTAATAATATGATATTAACGATTTACTTCATTATTCAAATCACAAATAATTAATATAACATTTAATAATTAATGAATTACTAATTATTAATTAAACTCCTTTAATAATAATGTTAAAACATTTATATTAATAGTATAAAAAATAAAATAAATGAATCTATTCATACCTTTAACTCGGATTTACATCTTCTTTCCTTTGTGAGTCTCTTCTCTCTTCCTCCAAGACATTTTCGTTCTTCTCTCGTCTCCGTACATTTACTCATCTTTCACCAAGTCTCTAATCGCTTAAACGTTCTTTACTCCTCGAAGTTGGCAAGAAGTTAGAGCTCTTCAAGACAAATAGTAATGTCTCACCTTCGAAACGATTCACGATACTATTTTGATGCGTAACGTTGATTCTGACGAACTATTACTATTCACGAGACATTACCAACCTATTGCAATTCAATAACAGTTTTGGAATAATCATGGTGAACTACGAAACATAATAATCTGGAGTTTATGACCGACTTTAGTTCATATCGTACAGATTCTATAATAGAGAAGGATCACGAATATCGAAACAAATATTTTACTACGATGTCTCATTTAAAATAAATCTCATTCATAAATAATGAATTTCCTATATTCGTAAATGCATTTAGTTGGATTTTGAATTAGATTTACCAATAAAAAAAAATGTTTAATTAATATTTAACCCTCTATAATATCATATAACTTTACAATATTTTATATACAGAATTTTTTAGGTTTTTTTACCAACACATTCTACAAGTAAAAATAAGAACAAGATTTTATACAAATATGGGCTCTCTTAAATATTTAATTAAACAAATATGTTAATAAAATTTTGTGAAAAAATACTGCGACACTCAGTATACGTAACATCAATATAGTATAAATATTATTTATTAAATATAAATATGCCATGCAGTATACCAATATTTTTAATTAATGATTAATATATACGTATTATTATATTAAATACTATATTAAATATAAAAGTTTCATATTTAATTATTTTCTTTTTCAGGTACAAAAGCAAATTAGGTTATAGAGAGAAAAAAAGAAATTTCAAACTCGTTCAATAAAATGAAAATAAACTCTGTTCAGCTTACGAAACTCAGGAGATAAATTGTTTCATTATCAATGAGCCACGTTTGTCTAATCGTACATCCTTTTCCTCTGCTTCAGACATAGCAACGTAATTATGTTGTCGGTAGTATTAATTTGCGATGAAACTTATATTATACGTAAAGAGGATTAATGAGTTAAAGTTAAATGAAATGGTTAATTGTGGTAAAAAAATACTGTATTAAATACTTTCGATTAAGTATGTTGGAATGTTCATAAAAGAAAATAGTAAAAACAAAAAAAAACAAAAAACAAAAAAAAATTAATAAAAATTTTTTTTAAAATAAAATATTGAATATCTCAATTTGTTTCATTATTGCTAGAAAATTGTACTGAACCGAAACGATATTTTCGTACAATATCAACTTCATCTATACCCGAATTATCATTTACATGTTCGTGAACCGAACATCATTTCCACGGTGGTTTATTTCTTTGTTGATCAGTTTTACTGCTGAACTTTTGAGGTACAGGTATATATTCGCTGCAATCATGTGCCGAACTCTGTAATAAAATTTTGCAATTTTGTTCTCTTTTTTAAATACGAATGAATCAATTTTTAATGAATCGATTCATTAGAAGAAGAAAAAAAATAAAACAAACCTCCGAGGTAGCCTGCAATAAAATACTATCTTCGTTCGTAATACTTAATTCTTTTTTAGTATAGTGCTTTCGTGGTACTTCTCTATAAACTGTAGGAGAACAGGACATAGTATGTTCGAAAAAACTATACTCTTGTTTAGGTTCTTGCATTTCGGCGATCTATGAAATAAATGTTGTAATAAACATGATTATGAAAAATTCTTTTTTTTATTTTCATCAATTTATTTTCATTGTTCTTACGAGTTTGATATATTTACGAAGATCTTCTTTCGATTCCATTTTATTTGATAATGGAGTATCGATTAAATTTTCATTACGATTATGCTCATTCTGAAAAGTCTGCTTTTTAGAGGACGACGAAGACGACATCGTTGTCGGTATCATCGACGGTTCCTGCGAAAGTTTCATTTGACAATTTGACGATGTTTCACTCGGCATTTTGTTTTCAAAAAATTTCTCCCCCGTTATTCTTTCTAACGGAAACTGATTCTCAATATTACCACCTATAATGTGATTATGAAAAATTATGAAAATGACCAAAAAATAAAAAGAAAAATTATATGAATTGTTTTATGAAATAAAAAAAAAAAAATTAAAATGCACGAATGGTAAACGTTATCGATCGATGACAATACCTGATATTATATGTAACGCCTGTTGCCATTGTTTTTGCATTACCGAATGCAATTGTTCCGCCAATTGTGATTTATTAGCACGTTGCGAATTCAAATGCATTTCTAATAATGATGACTTTTGCGTAGCTTGGGCCAATTGCAACTCGAACAGCCGTTTTTCTTCTTTGTGTTTTTCTTCTAATAAATTTATTTCTAATTGATGCCTATATACGATTATTTGTTGGAACAAACAAATATTTCGATTATTATTAATCGTTCTGACTACAATTATTTATTTTATAGTATATAGAATTTTGTTATTTTTTGAACTAATGAAAGTTTTTGTTCACCTACTTATTCATAATTTCTTTAATTTTTCTTGCCGCGCATTCGGCTATAACTTGTTGCCTTGATTTCAATTCCTCAACGAATTCTAATTCCGCCGAATCTAATTGAGTTTGAAACTCCTGCAACTTAGATTTTACAACTTCGTCGAGTTTCTTTTGATATACTTCTTGTAACTCGCTGCTCATTTTAATCTGTTGTTCCTCCAAAGATTTTTTTCTTCCTTTGCCAATCTCTGAATAAATAATAAATACAATTGAATCAAATTATTGGGCATTGTATATAAAGTAATACATGGTGATCTAAAAATCGCTTTATTGAACTGAAATAATAGAAATCTTTCCTTTCAGGTATTTAGAGTGTTTAGAGACATCTCGAGCCAATATTTTTTTTAGCAACGTTGTAATTAGAAATTAATATCTTGAAATGAAAAACAATATATTGCAATATTGATTTTGTGATAAAAATAATATAAATATTTAAAAAAGACAATATATGAAGAAAGTAAAGAGAAAAGACAAGGTCTAAACGTTCAATTATAATTTGCGGATCCTACTTTTATTTTTATTATTAGTGATGAATGTTGAATATGTCTCAACCTCATATGCTTAAAATAAGTTCTTGTGGAAGTAATGTTTATTAAAAATAATCAAATGGTCCCCATTATTTCTATAGTAAAAGCTATTAATCAGCTACTTTTATCTAATATTTTGCTTTTTCTTTATAAAACGATTTTTAGGATACCTTGTATTATTTTATATTACTTTTATTGATACTGTACTTCGCTTTTTTTGCATCATCCAAAGAATTAAGTAAAAATATGTTTTTCTGTTCTAAAATATTATTTCTATTAATTTCTTCTTTTATCTTAAGTTGTAAATTTTCCTTTTCTTGTTTAAGTACTGTTAATTCTGCTTCACAAGTATCCAATGCTTTATGTATTACGCTCATTTCATTTTTAACTTCGTTACTTCGTAAACGTTCTCTATTTAATTCCTGTTGAACGTTCCTTAAACTTTCTTCACTTTGTTGATTCGTTTCTTTTAATTTGTTGTATTCTAATTTAATTTGTTGATTTCTATTTTCTGCAGCTTGAATCAAGGTCTTAGAATTTTCTATTTCATCAGCATGTAACTTTAACATGTCGATTTTTTCTTTCATCAAACTATCGCTTTTTTCTTTATAACCAGCCGCGAGATCCAATGCTTTAGACAATTCGTTCTCAAAACGTTTTATTTGTGATTGAAATTCGTTTATCTCGGATTGATGCTTCTCGTTAATATTTGTAAGATTTTTTTCTAAATCTTCGTGTTCTTTTTCTAATATCTTAACGCGTTGCTTTAATTTCGTCCATGCATTGTTAAATTGTGCAATTAATAAATCTTTTTCGTAATCTACCCTAACAGCAACCGCGAGTTTTTCTTGATGTTCCAATAAACGTTTTTGAAGTTCCTGAATTAATATCTCGCAATGCTAAAATAAAAATTATTGTTTAAAAATATGAATTTAAAATCGAAATTGGAATCTGTAAATTTGGATCATACTTCTCTTCGAAATTTTTCTTCTTCTAATTTAATTCTAATCATTTCTCCTTGAGATTTGTTAGTATTGGTATCCCAAAAGTCTGATAAAGATAATAATTTTTGTGGCCTTGCAGAGAACAAAAATTATCAATTTTGTTAATTATTTTCCTTTTTGTTATTAAATAAAAAATAATGCAAGACTAATCTCTATATTTAAAAGTATACCTTAAGGAAGATTCTGTGTCTTTGACTATATCTTGTAAGCTACTGGAATAAAGTGGTTTTGTACAAATATTTGTTAAAAGTTCAGATCTAGTTTCTGTAACTTCAGGAACTACTGTATGTTTATTCTGCCCGTTACCACTATGTAGTCCTTCAGAACTTTCTAAGATGCTTGTTACATTCTTTTGTACTTCCTTTGTATTACTACTACCTATATCGTTTTTCTTGAATTTAGTTTGATTTGGCTCCGGCATAAATGTGATGAAATCAGAACTTTTCTTACTATGTAATTGTTCTGTATTATTAGTAGTTTTATCTTCCATATTCTGAACAGTATGACTCTTATCAGCAACAGATTGACGGACTCTTTCTTCCCATTGTTTAAAATTTGATATTAATTTATCGGCCTCATCTAATTGAAACAAACTAGTTGGACGGGTAGTTAACGATAAATCAGTATACGTATGAATTCCTTGATTTTTGGAAATAGATTCAGTTTCTTTGATGCCTTGACTAGGTTGTTTTTGAAGAAATGACTCCACCTTTTTCTGATTACATTGATATGAAGTAGCACCATTTATTCTTTTAGATAATTCCAAATCGGTAGCTTCCATTTCTTGAATAAGTTCATCCACTTCGGAAATTTCCATGTTTTTTATCTTTTTACAATCCACTTTATGCTGTCCTATTGTATTAAGCAAGGTAGATGGTACTAAATATGATTTATCGCAAGCTTTATTGTACATATTATTTGCACCGTGGTTATCATTTGAAACAGAACACAATTCCCTTGTTACCGAGGTACCAGCAACAACATGCGGGATTCCAAGATGATGAAAAACAAATGGTACCAAGACAGAGTCCGTATGAGATTCTAAACTTTCATGCTTTTCATGATCACATGCGTTAGTATTAACAGAGTTAGTATTATTAGTTTCCAGAGTATTATGACTCGATCTCACATCATTCTGCTTTGAGTTAGTACGATTGGATGATACATACCTAGTGGGTGTAGAAGGAACTGAGAAGGACTTGCGAGGTTTCACAGGACTAGTCTGCAAACTGGACGGTTGACTTACAGAAAAGTTGCTTCTGCTTGATTGCTTATGATAAAAGCGTCCGTTGTCTTGAGTTTGAGAATCCAAAGAATTTTCCAATATGGATATATCCAAACTGTTTTCTTTAGACTCAATAGCAGAAATCCTATTTTCTAAAGATTGCATATGACCGACTAGTTCTGATATAACTCCTCTTCTTCCACAAGAGCGATCTAATTTATCATAACTCCTTCTACTAATGTCGGAATCAGAGGAGGATGGTACGAGGAAGAGATCAGGTGGGATCAGGAGTAGGACATCGGTATCATCCGAATCACTCATTATCCTCTTTCTTCCATTAGCAGTAATTAATAACCACGCAGAAGTTCCATACACCGTCAAAGAGTTCACATAGCTTTTGTATTATTAATTTATCAATTGATTTATTATATTCCATAGATAAATATTTGAATTACTTTGATCAAATATTAATAAAACCCCTTAATTCACTGTTAATCACCGTTATTTCACTAGTAATTTTTTAAATCTTTTTTCTACACTTATTGTTATGGATTAAAATATATTTGCAGTTTTGGATTATTTGGAGTAGAATATATACAATAGAAAGAGAAAGAGAAAAGAAAAGAAAAAGATAGAGAAAGAAAAAGAGAAAGAGAGAAAAAGACAGATAAAAATATATGAAGGAATAAACAAGCTTTGAGGTTAGTTCACCATTTTCCACAACATTGATAGAAATTTGTTAACTCACGAATATTAAACTGATCATTAACAATTTACAAATGGTACACTGACATATTTAATATTACATTCATTTAATATAATATTGATAATCCAAAAAGATTTAAAAATAAACTAGACGAAATAATCAACAGATACCGCCAAACAATAAAAAGCGTCGGTTACTACTGGTTACTATTTGATAACGCCATCTGTTAGAAATATTCTATACTTAAGAGGAAACTCTAAATGTAAGAATTGCACTTGTGCACCATCTAGTTTTCAAAAAATGCAATCAGATATGACACTATGATAATAAATAAAATTATTTAATTTTAGAAAAAAAAGATATATTATACAATTTATTTCTTTAACTAACATAAAATATTTTAGGTAACTTATTTAAAAAAAAATAATATTCGATTATTATTGAATTTTTTAATATAATTTAAAAAAAAATCGATCAGATAAATTTAACGTTGGTTTGATTTGTAAATTATTTAAATTTATTTTCGCATTTATTCCTTATTTAATTTTATTAGAATTACATTTATTTATCGAGAGTAACATGAACATGTGTGCAAATCACACGTGTTAGACGCTTAATTTAATCGCCAAAACATAAGACACCATTTTTATAGAGCAGTTAGTTTCCTACAAAAATTTTTATTGCGCATTTTTTAATAGTCATTTATTGTCGAGTTATAAAATTCATAAACAAAAATGAAATTTGTCTTAAAATAATCAAACTTAAATCTTCAATATCATTCAAATGATGAGGTTTACGGAAAAAGTATAAGATACCTTTTTTGTAGAGCATTACATTTCCTACAAAATTCTTCCAGAACATTTTCCTGTACAATCAATTAATGATGAGGTATGAATTTTATTTTATTGGACTGAGAAAAAAATAAAAAACTACGATGCGGAGGATCTTTCCTATTAAAATTAAGAGCTCATATTTGGTGAGAATTTGTTTAATGTGTCTAGCAACCCATTTTTCCGTGTCACTTGTAAAAAAAAAATAATTGATTTTTTTGACCCACTCTAATGTATATATGTAGGGATAATTTATTTAGGGTGAGAGGTGCGAGGTGAACATACACCCAGTTTAATCCTACTAATAAGATTTATTTAAAACAGGTATTAGAAAAGGTACATTATTAGTTTCACAATCTTACGGTTACAACTTAGATGAGCGACAGAATTCTTACGACTGTTACAACTGATACAACTGCGACTGTTACAACTGATATCTACCTAAGGCTACGACTGCTACTGTTCTACTTCTACGACTGAGACTACATTACTTCTACGACTGAGACTACCTTACATCTACGACCGAGACTCCTTTACTTCTACCACCGAGACTCCTTTACTTCTACCCCCGAGACTCTGCTTTCTTATTCCTTTCCATGTCTTTTATATTAGAAATCACCTACACCCCTTTTTGAGAGGGAAGAAGCTTACAAATCTTACTGACCAATAGCATAAGGATCCACCCCATAGTCCACCGACAGGTACAGCCTATGGTTTTCGGTAGTGGGAACTATGCATACAGAAACTTAATCTAGCACATCGGAATGTTACCCCTTTTTATGGCATCGCATATGTTTACACAGGTATCGGAAATTCTTCAAAGGGTCCCTACACTGCACACATGGTTTTTTATTACACCAATATCCTAATAACCCTCAAGGTTCATTTATGGTTTTATGGCCCACCTAATCTTTTCTTTTAATCTGAATAGATTTTTCCTTTTCAATAAAACAAGATCTACAGAAAGGACTGAATACTAGTTTTTGTCTACCTCTGCTACACTTAAAACTCTCCTACATATATATATATATTTCTCTTGCTAATGAAAGATGAAAATTATTTTTAACAGAAAGTTTATATAGTCTCTCTATTTAAACTTACTAATAAGCTAACTTTAAAATTATGATAGTTGCAATATACTATGTTTATGTATTTCCTCATCGTTTGTCAAGATAAGCTTAAAAGAGGACCGCGTAGAATTTAAAATAAAATTATTGAAAAATGTAACGAAACCAAAAGAGAAGTTTTCAGGGAATATGCTGGGTATCTCAATTATTTCTACAGCATTTTTTATCGGTGTATTCTCTAAGTAATAGATATAAGAATAAAATATTATATAAATATGAATTTTTAAATATTTTATTAAAAAAATAGAAAAAAGAAATACGAAATGATAACGGTTTGGTGTTTCGTCGACACAACATAAAAACGAATTGCATAATTTATTTGAATATGCAACAATAACATAATTAGATTTCATTTTTTATCGGAAAGATTAATTGTACAGTCTTTTTAAAATTTTCTACAAAATTAAGTGCTACCAGAATTGGTGGAGATATTTAATTATTATTTCATAAACATTTATAAATTGAATTAAATAATTATTCAGTACATTATGCGGAAATAGTTAAACGACCATTATTTCTAATGATGGACAAGTCTAGGGAAATCAATTTCTCGGTTTTCAAGATCATCAGAAATTATGCTAATAAATTTTCACTTGTGGAGAGTTGGGAAAGGAAAAGATTATTAAACACGAATGAATAAGCATCAGAAATGAATGCGAAGGATTCGTGACCTGTTTGCTGTAATTAACAAAAATGCAGATGAAATTTGTAATGGAATAAATTCTATTTTCCTTAGTTTCCAATCCTACATTCGTAGAATAATGAATAATATTATAAAATAAAATTCTAAATTAAATTGACAATCTATTCCTATGTGACATCGAGCAAAAAAGAAATTTTTTATCATTTCGTAATTTTGTTACTTTTCATTGAACCATTTAAAAGTCTATTTTTATAAAATATGTTTTTTTTATTTTTATTTATAAAATATAATGGTAAAATTTTACGAAAATAAACTGGGACACCTTGTGTATGGGTAAAGTATTTAACAAAGATATAAAAAATGAGTAACAAATAAAATTGAATAAAAGAAAATATGGTTTCGCCGAAAAACATATTTTTTACAAACAAAAGCCAGTATTTTAATATGTAAAAGTAAAGTCTATTAAAATATATTTAAGATAAAAAAAGAAACATCACGAGAAAAATAAAGCAAATAAGTCGTTCGTACCGTTATAGAAAAAAGTCAAAAATATTTATAAAAACAATCAAAATTAAATCCAATATTCAACGAAAAAAAGAACATATGAATATAAATGTGAGTTATTTATAAAATTATTGATTGATTATTCATAAGACAAATTTTAAATTTTACAATATTTGAAATTGTCTAAAATAATTATTCTAAACAATGTTCCAAATAAATTTGGAAAATAAACTTTGATGAAAATATGAATTTACGGTATAGGTTATTTGAAACCAGATGTTCGAAATTGATGAGAAATAAAAAATGATTTTTCTCTCAACAATGTATTACTTTGAAGCAAATAAATAAAGGTTATTTTTAAGATAAGTTAAATAATATTTTTTTCAATATGTATATGTATATGAATATTTCGTGGATCTAGATTTAAATCCGAGCCAATTTGTGGCCTACTTTCATCGTACGCCAACAGATGTGAATATTAAAAATGACTCGACAAACTTATTTAATTTAATCTTTTAAAACATTTCGCAATTCAACTACGTTTCTATATACATACATATAGATGTACAGGATGTCCAAAATGGTTAGAACTAAATTTCTAATACGTATTACTGAGGTGAGGTCAAATAGATGAACAAAGTTCATGTAAACTTATATCTGAAAATGCTTTTCTTCTTCAAATTGATTACGTAGAACATATCGAATGTTAGAAATTACGAATGACTATTTTATCAAGTTGAAACGATAATAATCTTCTAAGATATTTACACGTCAACGGAAGCTTGTAGGGAAAGTTTATTATCGAAAATGGATGCGATGGTAACGTAGATCGAAACTTTAGAGTAGAACTCGAACGATCTGTAGGAGATTTCGAAAGATAAACATCGTACGCGAATTTGATACTATTTTCGGATATTCACGAGATACTTCCAGTATAGAACTCGAGGAAATACTGATAATTATCTTTATTTAACGACCATGTTACTTATTGATAAAACATGAAGTTTTTTTTTATTCGAATATGTACAATAACCACTTTGAACTGCACACGCACATATATTTATTTATATGCAATGAATTGAAAGAAAATATTATTACCAAATGTAATCAAAAAAAGATATTTGATTAATCAAATTCATTTGTGATTTATCTTTATTATATTTTAATCATTTTTTTACACAAATACCATAGGTAACAAGCGCTATCAAATTGTGTACGAATTGTAAATATATTAGGACCTTGAATAAGTTCTCGCTGTTTGATCAAAGATGGCAATAGCAGTACTCCGTGCTTGAAATTTCGAATGGTAACGCACTTACAAGGAAGTACTGTATCTAACCTGAAATTTCAGTGTATGATAGTTCACTTTAGTGTAAACAAAGTAATTTTTTATTAGTTTTGAGAATGTCTGCTTTTGTGCCAAGTAAAGTGTATTTGCGGAGAATTTTATTGAACTACTTTATTCAAAAGAAATCGGCAACTGAAACACATAGAATTCTTGTTAAGATTTAAGGTTACAATGCTCTGTCGGATAAGACATGCAGAGACTGGTTTCGACGCTTCAAAAATAATGATTTTGAACTTGAGGATAAAGAACGTTCTGGCGCACCAAAAAAATTTCAATTTCATTTCTCTGTAGAATTGGAGGAATTACTCGATGAAGACAGATCTCAGACGCTAGCAGAAATTGGGAAAACACTACAAGTTGATGAGTCAACTGTTTCAAAACGTTTAAAAATGTTAGGAATGATCCAGAAGCAAGGACATTGGGTGCCATATGAATTGAAGCAAAGAGACATCGTACGGCGTTGAACTATTGCTTCAATGGCAGAAAAGAAAAGGTTTTTTGCACCATATCATGACTGGCGATGAAAAATGGATACACTATGATAATTCAAAGCGTAGAAAATCATGGGGTAAGCCTGGCCATGCATCAACATCGTCCGCAAAACCAAATATCCATGGTTCGAAGCTTCTTCTCTGTATTTGGTTGGATCAGCAGGGTGTAATTTATTATGAGCTGCTCAAACCGAATGAGACTATCACGGGGGATCGCTATCGACTTCAATTGATTGAGAAAAACGGCCGCTATACGAGAAGAGACACGACAAAGTGATTTTGTTACATGATAACGCCCGGCCTCATGTTGCAAAACCAGTGAAAACCTACCTGGAAACGCTTCGATGGGAAGTTCTACCCCACCTGTCGTATTTACCTAACATAGCCGCTTCCGATGTTCACCTATTCCGTTCGATGGCACATGGCTTAGCTGACCAGCGTTTTCATTCTTACGAAGAAGCTAAAAAATGGGTCGATTCTTGGATAACCTCAAAAGACATGTCGTTTTTCCAACGCGGAATTCATATACTGCCAGAAAGATGGGAGAAAGTAGTCTCTAGTGATGGACAATACTTTCAATAAAACGTTTCTGTTCCTTATATTTTAAATAAAGTTTTTATTTTGTAAAAAAACAGCGAGAACTTATTCAAGATTCTAATAAATATTCGTTATTTTTTATTATTATGTATGATGTGTGAGTCATTTTTAACGTGACAATACGATGGTGCTCGTTTATTTGGTGACGTTATTATTGTATTTGCTATATCAACTTAATAAATAACGAGAACAGACACTCGACTACTCCATTTCTTTTGTATGCGTTTTCTTGTCTGTCTCTCTTGTCAGAATATACGATTAATATGTGGGACAAACATCTCTATGTCCAACTATTTAAAAAGGCATTCGTGGAAGAATTTGACGTTGGGCCCTGCATAGCCTCAACAGATAACTAAAAATCTGTGATTCAAGTCCTGGTTACAGTGTTAGTCCAGGAATTCAAATTTTTCACGAATCCTATAAATATAACTTTTTAATTACAATAAATATATACGGGGTGTCTAAAGTTTTCTTGGTCAAACTATATAAACGTATTCTATATACGAAGAGAAAGAAAAAAAAATATTTTAATGTTATATTTCATCAAAATTTAAATTTATTCGAATTATTAAAAAATTGCTTATATAGAAAAATTTAATTTTTTAATAAAAAAAAAATTTTATATTTATAACAAGTTTAAAGTAAAAAGCTGCTATTATTATTTGTTAATAAAAATATGTAAATCTATGATTAGATGAGTCAAAAAAAGTTTTGATTATTTTAAATTCAAAATATTCTATACAAAAAGATTCTATTTTATATAAATTCAATGTAATTTTTGAAATAAAATTATCAGATGTCTGGTTGTGTCGTTGATTGCTGAATACTTAACGTTTATCTATCCAAAACAAATAACTAAACATTTTTCTTGAACATTTTATTGAACCTTAATGTTCTTTGGAAAATTCGTGTTAGACAGAAATCAATAGAATGATCGAACGATTCTTCTTAAATATACCCTGACCCTTTCGACGAATCACATGTCTTTTGTTTTCAACAGAAATTATGATTTTCGATTGCGTGTAATGCTCAGTAAACTGAAGAAGAAGAAGAAGGAGAAGAAGAAGAAAAAGAAGAAGGAAGATACGAAAATGGCTAAGAAAAGGTACGACGACGACGACTTGGCCGATATTCTTTCTTTACAAAAGATAACCACTATTTTGGCTCTTCCACAAATCGAACGATCTATCGTCCAACAGTAACCACGATGCCAGAAGTCTTTGAACGATCAATAAACCATTTTATGAAAATAGTTTCTATCCACAATTCAATAAACATTCCTATCAAAAGATAAATCTGCGAACAATTATAAAATTCTTTCATTTATCGATCTGTGAAAATTAATGAACTTCACCGTTAATTCTATATTCCGATAATGTAAATGGTAAATTAAGAGTAAATCTCTCACACGTATGTAATAATTATTAACATTAAAAGAACAAGTGGATAGTACAATGCTGATCATTTTCAAACTCAAATGAACATCATTGAATTCAAACGTTCTTAAGGGACTATTCTGGTTTAGAAATTTGAAAAAATCAATTTTTTTTTATATATTTATTTATATATATTTTCAAAAAACCTTTTAAGAATATGTCCTTAAAACTATTTTTCAAAATTCAAATTATTTTCGGAGATATAGCTGTTTTAGTATTCTGTATCCTACCTTTATTCCGCGAAACTTTGAACGCGTTTTTCTCGAAACTACTTTTTTAGAGATGGTTGAAATAATATCTCAAGTTCTACTCGACCGATTCCTTTGAAATTTGGTGGGAATCTTCTTTATACATCTCTCTATCGGGTGACCTTTGAATTTTGAAAAATTTTACTTTTTAGTATTTTAAAAAAATTCAAGAAGGTCAAAAAAAAGGGCAAACAAAATTTTTTTTTCATATCGACGCCGTTTTGTGAATTTTTTCTTTTTTTTTTTTTTTTGGCTAAAGGTCACCCGATAGCGACATCTTTACTGATTAGGAATGTTCCATATTTTTGTGTTTCAGATCACTACAAGGGTTGGAATCATGTCAACCAGAGTGCACCGTTTTTTATAGCCCCCACTTCACCGCCCTGTATTTCTACGAATTTTTTATTGTTTTTTTTTCACGATTTTTTTTTTGTATTCTTAAAATGTTAATAAACATCATTTAAAAAAATTGATACTGAAAATGATTTTCATTTTTTTTTATCTTAGTTCGAAAAATGCCTAAAATTTTGGCTTCTAAACCAGAATACCTTCTTAATTTAATTGAACGTTTATTAAACATTTAAATGTCTATTTCTTGTTAATTATTATCTATTGATATTTTAAATAAAATTATTATTTATTATGCCATGTCATATTATTCATATATTAAATAGCATATATTCCTCTGGTTAATATTCTTCGTAATATAATCTACATTGTTCCAGTAGGTCCCGCATGTTTAATATAACTTTTTGCACCATATTGTCTGGTATGAGCACAATTCCTTCCCATATAGTGGTCTTGAATTCGTTGATGTTTATCTGTCGTCGGATTACTCCGGGACTTACCTAGTATACGTCTAAAATATTTTATTTTAATTGTAAGTAATATTCTTGTAGGCGTTATAAGATTTGAAATTAAATTGTTTATCAAATTTAACTAAATATATTCTGATGAAAAAGAAAATGTAATTATACACATTAATAATTAAACTTAACTAAATTTCTTTTAATTAAATGAATAATAATAAAAAAAATTGCATAAATGCAAATATGGATTATCAAATTAAAGAAAAAGTGTAAGAAAAAGAAGAAGAAGAAGAAGAAGAAGAAGAAGAAAAGTGAAACATATATCAGACAATTAAATATAATTTTAATACGAGTTCTTCCTTAATACTTTGAATGCAATGTTGGTCAAATGTGACCGGCCATGGTTTTTCCCGTGACGTCACTGGTGGCAGGAACATTTAAACTACTTACAAATGTAAAAATTAAATGAAAATTGAAAGCTAAAAGCAATTAGTTGTAGTAGGATGTACATATGTAGTAGTATATACAACTATATATATACTAGGGTGCCCCGGCCACGCGTTGCTGTGGCTCACAATCAGTCCGATACACACGTCTTTAATTCGACTATACTCTTTTATACTCGACTAACCTCGATTATACTCTATTATACTCTACTATACTTGACTATACTCTATTATACTCAACTATACTTGACTATACTCTATTATACTCGACTATACTTTATTATACTCGACTATACTCTATACTCGATACTTGTAGTCGAGTATAATAGAGTAGTAGATTATATATATGATTAGGAGTACAAATAAGTTTTCGCCGTTTTTAGAGAGATGGCATGGCACTAGGCTTACGTTAGAATTCGCAGATGATAACCGGCTTGAAAATTAGTTTGATCATTCAAGAGCAAAATTACCCTATCATATTATTAACTTCGTATTAGCATCATATATTTTTTTTATCCAAAAATCTCTAAATTTAGCAAATGATCCAAATAAGCGTCATTTGCGGGAATTTTTAATTTACTTCTTTAATTTAAAAAGAACTGCAGCTGAGGCGCATCGATTGCTCGTAAAAGCATATAATGAGGCTGCCTTGAGTGATAGAACATGTCGTGAGTGGTTTTAACAGTTTAAAAACGGTTATTTTGACGTAAAAGACAAAGATCGCAGTGGAAGGCAAGAAATTTAAGAGGATGCAGAATTGGAGGAATTATTGGAGGAAGATTCGTCTCAAACATAAAAGGAACTTGCACTTCCTTTAGAAGTCACTCAGCAAACAGTCTCACATCGTTTAAAATCGTTAGGATTGATTCATAAACAAGGTAATTAGGTTCCATACGAATTAAAGCCGAGAGATGTTGAACGCCGATTATGCATGAGCATAATGTGCCTGCTAGCTAGGCACACAAAAAAAAGGTTTTTTACATCGAATCGTCACTGGTGATGAAAAGTGGATACATTATGATAATTCAAAAAGAAGAAAATCATGAGGACTACCTGGCCACGCGTCAACATCCACAACAAAACCGAATGTTCATGGAAAAAAACTCATGCTATATATTTGGTGGGATCAGCTGGGTGTGGTGTATTACGAGTTGCTTAATCCAAGCGGAACAATCACTGGAACTCTCTACCGAACACAATTGATGAGATTGAGCCAAGCTTTGAAGGACAAACGCCCTCAATACTACTCCAGACACGACAAAATTATTTTCCTCCATGATAATGTTCGCCCGCATGTGGAGGTTCCGGTCAAAAACTATTTAAAAACACCTGATTTAGAAGTATAGAAGTATATACTGGGTAGAAGTACCCACCAGCCGTATTCACCAGACATTGCACCGTCCGACTATCATGTGTTTCGGTCAATGGTACATGCTCTTTCGGAGCAGCGGTTCACATCATATGAAGATACCAAAAATTGAGTTGATTCGTGGATAGCCTCAAAAGATAAGGAGTTCTTCAGACATGAAATCCGAACGCTGCCTGAAAGATGGGAAAAAGTAGTTGCTAGTGATGGACAATACTTCAATTAAATTTATGCTACCATTCTCTCACAATAAATATTAGTACTCTTAGTATATATAGTATATATATTATATTATATAGTTATATTATATATATAGTATATAGTTATATACTACTATATTATATTAGTAATATATTAGTTGTATTAGTATATCGTTAATTAGTATACACTTTAAAATAAAATGTGCCTTATTGAACAATTATACATTTTTATTGTAACATCGAAAATAAAAGATATATTTATGTGAAATCTTGAATAATAAAAATACTATCGTGAAATCCTAAGTGAAACAAATAATTTCGGCATGGCAGTCAAAGTGTTAAATAAAAATATAAGAAAATAATAAAAAAGGAAAATAAAATAAAGAAAAAAGAACGAAATAAAAATAGACAATGGAGGATAAAGAAATGAAGAAAAAGGTCAAAGGAAAAATGGGAAAGGAAAAACGTATATTAGATGAATAGATAAAGTCGATTCAGCAGATTCGTTGTGTCGTCTCGCGGCACGCCTCGCCGGTTTGAGATTTACGAGGTTGAAGTAGTAACAGTGGGGTGAACGTTTGACGTAAGCTTTAGCTAGCTAGGTAGCTAGCTAGCCTAGCCTAGTCTAGCATAGCATAGGTAGCTAGCTGGTGACTTGGTCCAGACGTCGGGATGTATAAGTTAGAAACGATAAAGGGTGTTATCGTAGAGAAGAGAGCGTGTTAGGCGAAGCTTTTGACACTGTTGAAAGATAACTCCGAAGAGAGAGAGGTTAGCTTCGAATATCCTTTTCTATCTTTTTCTCTTTTCGTCCCTCTTATTCTCTTTCACTCACACTTATTCACCCACTCACTCACTTACTCTCGTTTCACGACGTCCCGTTGCCTTTCCCGGATGAAACTTAGATCGCTTCTCTCCCTGCCGTTTCGCAAAGATAAACTCCCCGAGATAAACTGGCGGATCCTGGAAAACCGCTGCAAGACCGATGGCCACGGTGTCCTCGTACTGCATCGAGCCTCGATTTCTAACTTCGCCTTTCTCGCCTTTGCCACTATTTCTTCTTTCCACATCGTCTATTTTTCTCTATTTTTCTCTTTTTTTTTCTTTATTTCTTTCGTTTTACAGTTTATCTTCATTTACTTTTTAACAACGTGTTAACCAAATTATGTATGCTCTGCGTGGTTTTGTGTTAATTGGAATGATTTAAATAATTTAATGAGATTTATTTTGAATTAAAAGATTGTGTTTAGCTTTTTTTCTCTCTTTTTATGAATGGTTAAAAGAAACTTCGAGTGAATTAGTAATTTTTGAAAAAGATTTAAACAATATTCAGTTCTCATATTATAGAAGTTAGAAACAAATTTGATAATGAGAAAAGTTAAATATTTGTTACAAGTTAACTAGTCTTTGAAGTCTTAACTATTAAGACGATGGTTATAATAATGAGGAAAATTTTCGATAGGTAATACTTGTTTCCATAATTTATAACAGTACTTTTTATACGTGAAAAAGAATCCTTCTCTTTAAACGATTTTAATTTACACGGACTGATTTTCCAAAATTAAAAGAACAATTTATACTTTTACATTGTCTCCTTATAACGATTCTCATTTTATCTGTAATTTAGGTTATAATTTTTTCACTTCACAAATTTTTTATCAACGAATTGTTAATTACTTAAATAAATCATAATTCTGTTTTGAACATATTTGATAAAGTGTAACTAATTTTCTCAGGCTAATAAAAAGTATATCTCGCGCGCGCGCGTGGATTTTTGAAGAGATATTTTTAAAAGAGAAGATCAAAAAGTTCTTTAACCGAACGAAACGTGAAATTTCCAAGATCTCGTGGAAGATTTATCAGAGTCGTGAGTTGGCAAAGTAGATAGGTTAGCTAGTTCGAACGATCATTGTAATATCCCCAGTCGAAATCGAGATCGATATCAGCTTCGAACGCTTCGTCGGCAGTAAACTCGAGGTGCATTCGTTAAATCGTGCTGATGTCGTAAGCAGAATCGGACGTTATTCCGTTAACGCGTCCGACTACTACGAGAAACGTTTTCAGCTTTCTGAAACCAAGCCACTGTTCATTGCTACATACAAATGGCTGAGTGACGTTTTTCATTTCAGACGATTACGAAGATTGATTATTATTAGCAACGAACATCTTCATTCTATTTTTCCACGGACAAAAATTTTCGTTTTCTCTTCCTTGCTCATAAATCTATACTTTTATAAGTCACCTATCCATTTTGTTTCAATTGAAATTTTAAAAGCTCTGATGCGATCATATTTTTAGGTTAGAAAAAAAGAAAACAATAAAACATTGACTAATTTAAAAATCGTTTCTAGTCAACTGTGAGATTAATTTTTTCAATGGGAAAGTACATTTTTACTAAAAATAATTTTATAAAATACAAATCGTATTAAATAATTGTATATTAATCTAGTTATCAAATAATACAATAATAATAAAACAATAAAACATAACCTAATCAAAAAATCGTTTTTAACCGACCGTCAAATTACTTTTTCTAATCAGAAAGTATATTTTTACTAAAAATAATTTTATTATATAATAATCTTGTATTAACCTAATTATCCTTTTTTTTACAATTACTTCATTGTTTAAATCTAAAATGAAAAAAATGTCTTGAATATACATGTGTAAGATATTTTCTCGATCGTTCGTGACATTTTAGGTATTAGAAAGATTATGGAAATACTTTAAACCTTTTAAAGTTAGCTATGGTCAAGAGAACGCATTTCCTTATTGTTAAATATTCATAGATGGAAAAACTATAAGACCTTTGTGTCGAGTTTATTATGGGAATATCTCGTCATTAACTGAACCATAAAAGTGTGAGATATAACTCATATAAATTAATATTAACAACAAGTACAAGCAACCAAATACGAAGTCTTACTATTGTATTGTGCTGTAATATTAATAGTCATCTCTGAATATATTGTTTATTAATATTTATTAACCCTTATCGGTCGCAAGTCACGTGGGTGAGACCACTGGGTAGACCGAGACGTAGATGGGAGGATAATATTAGAAGAGGCCTGAAAGAAATAGGATACGAAGACCGCGAATGGAAGGATCGCGCTCAGGGACGGAAACAATGGCGGGTTTGGTATTTGCGGTAGTAATGAACTTTCGAGTTACTAATGCCAGTTAATAATAATAATAATAATAATAATATATATTATTATATATATAATTATTATATATATATATATATATATATATATATATATATATATATATATATATATATATTTACAGTATTCCTTCAAAATGAAAATAAATAATAAATTATTCTTACAATACTGAACAATTTAGTTTCATATTTACCGAAACCATTTATGACTTACAATTAGTGAGAATCATCAATATAAAACCCTGACGACCGATAAGGGTTAAAATAGTATCCTACTTAAGTTACTAATTCCTTTTGAAGTATTTTATATAACATAATACCGTAATATTTTAAGGTATATCATAATATAAAATCAAAATCCTTAAGGGAATTCGAAATGGAATTTGTTCGATTATTTAAAAATATTACTACTACCCAATTAATATAAACAATGTAAATTTGATTTGAAATCATAAATACAAACGTATATTAACGTGTCATCCGTAATTCCCCGCAGTTGTACGTCTTACAATTAACAAAATTGGTTTAAAGTTGTAGAATTTAGTGGGACGATGTCTGGCTTTTGCAATGGTTATAAGCGTTAAACATCGATTACCATAATTGGCAGACAACATCGCACGAGACCGTTATAACCTGGCAATGGTCGAAGCCGCGTAAGCGGCTCGGTTTCATGGTTATACCACGCGTTAAATAATCCGTTTTAACGGCTGCTCTGTGCATTGTGTAACAAATAAAAGGATATATCCAGCTTGACCACCATTAATCGCAAATTGAGAATCGCGGTTGACATCTTTATGCTCGTATGTTTTGATTTCCCCCTTTTGCTAAACCAAATTAATTTCATTATTTCTATTATATCCAATAACACATTGTCATTCAACTATTTGAACAACTGTTACTGATTTGTCTTATTGAAAATATCTTATTACTCAAAACACGTAAATCAAACGATTTTATTAAAATAACTCGTTGAAGAAAATTCGTGCGTTTGACATCGATGAAGGATAAATTGACGATAGAGAAGTATGAAAAAAATAAAAAAAGGGACGAATATTGGGGGGTAGGATTTGGAATATTCAAAATTGGTGTGGGATGTTAAGAACGACGTTGTTGTGCGTAAGGAAAAGTGGGCAAGATTTTGAAGGGAAAGTTTGAAGGTATAAGCTCAGAACAAATAAAACAAGCTTTTACGGGAAGCAAGCGTGTTCCGCAATCGAATAGCGTACCTTGGATTATTGGAAATGTAATTTCGTAAGCGATACGTGGCTGAAACGACACGCACACAAGACCATAGATGGAATTACGTGTGCATGCGGACGTATTTAATGCGAGCTATTGGACGAAACGCTTTCCTGCTTCCGCACCACTGCCAACATCTACCACTACCTATACCAACCGTTCTATGAGCTGATCGTGCTTAAAGGCGATGAACCCTATTGAAATATTTTATATTCGTGAATCCTATTCATTAACCAGAACCGAACTCATCGTATTCTTTTCCATTTCGTATCTTCTGTGCTGAATTTCTTTTTATTTTCCCAACACAACGGGAAAATGTTTGTTTCATTTTATGCTAAATAAATAAAATAAAATATTGTTTACTCATTGGCATTCTGCTAACACTTGGCATGCGTCAAGTTACGCGTGCAGCGGGTGTTTTTTCGTGAATCGCGCGGAAGTTTGTTGAAAATTTCTGGTATGTATCTTATTTTTTGCATTTTTGTCGAATTATATACTACATATGCATTAAAAAATGCAAAATTCATTATATATATAGTTAAGTGTTTTATTCACTTCATTGTGTTGTAATTATACATTACTCGTTATCTACCACAAATCTACTAAATACGTATTTTTACGTGACCCGCGCTCCAGTGACAGACTGTGAAAAACGTAAAAATACGTTGCCCGTATGCCAAATGTTAATAAAGATTATTATTTTATTATTATTATTATATGTAATGCATTTAATAAAAATGTAAAATTTTCGAACCTTCAACCCTTATTGTGGTCTAGTGTCATTCTGTTATGCAAGGTGTTTCTTCGATTTCCTTTTTTTTGTAAACTTTTAAGAACAATTGAGAAAAGATCATTTTAGACAACTTTCATACAGAAACCTGTATCCGGAAACGTTTCGTTTGGTAATTATATTACACGTGACGTGCGTACTAACCGGTCTAAGTGATACATTGCAGAATAATAACCCGAAACGTCAAAGCTTAATTTCATTTTAATAACGTCGAAACAAATTTAGTCGAAGCTTATAAAATATTAAAGAGAAAATGGAAATGGAAATGTCGTGGTTAAAAAAAATATTCTCACAACATATATTTAGTTTTGTAATTAATTTCTCGTATTGTTTTAAAAAGTTTAGAATAAAATCACAGTATTATTTTGTATAATTGTGATAAGAATTAAAAAACATTCGAATTTTTCTTTTCGATTTTTATATCAATTCTTATGAACAACTTTTCGAGTTAAATAAAAAATTAATTCGTAATAATTTCATTACGAAGAAAATGAATATGAACTTTTGAATTCATTGCCAGCACTTGATCTTAAGATATAGCCCATTAACGATATAACGGTAATTTTAAGAATACTTCAATTATTTTATGAATCTTGCCAATGAACGGGCCATTATTTGAAGTAGAACTTTAAGTTGTCATGAGTTCTTTTTATAATATCGAATCGATAAAAGGGACTATCATTTATGACCCATTAAAAAAATATAGCAGCTAATAAATAAACTCTAAAGTCATTTTCTCATCTCCTAAATTATGAGGATAATTACACTATTCTTATGAAAAATAAAATATTAACCCTTACCGGTCTTCAAGTTATTACATATTGATAATTCTCACTAAAATTTATAAGTGGTTTTTGTAAATATGAAACAAAATTGTTCAGTATTATAAGAATAATTTATTATAAATTATAAATTATTTATTTTTGTTTTGTTTTGAAGAAGTACTACATATACATATAAGTACTACTACATATACACTTTCCATGTGACTTACGAGCGATAAGAGTTGAAGTATCATATACTATAATAATGGGGGATTTGAAAAGTTTTAAGCCCTACATAGAAACCATTTTTTTTCAGTTAAATTAATTTTTATTTTTTGATGTAGCTCCAAAACTTTTGGAAAATAATAAGCCACAAATTTTTCGACCCACTTCTCGTACAGTAAAATTATACAAAAAATAATTTACTTTAAATATCTATTTTTCTCGTTATTAATAAAATCATAATTTATAAAATCAGACATCTGAATGAGTAAATGAGATTGTGCCGAGCTCTAAAGGAAAAATGCATTAAATACTACTTCAGACACGACAAAATTATTTTCCTCCATGATAATGTTCGTCCGCATGTGGAGGTTCCGGTCAAAAATTATTTAAAAACACCTGATTGAGAAGTGTTACCCCACCAGCCGTATTCACCAGACATTGCGCTGTCCGACTATTATTTATTCCGATCGATAGCACATGGTCTGTCTGAGTAGAGCTTTATATCATATGAAGATACTATAAATTGGATTGATTTGTGGTTAGCCTCAAAAGATAAAGAGTTCTTCAAACGTAATATCTGAATGCTGCCAGAGAGATGGGAAAAAGTAGTTGCTTGTGATGGACAATACTTCGAATAAACGTAATGTACCGTTTTATCACAATAAATTCCTAATTTTTGATAAAAAAAAAAAAACGGCGAAAACTTATTTGTACTCCTAATACATATATATGTACATCATTTTCGATCTTTTTTTTAGCAACTCGCAAAAGTAGATCCATGAATAGAATAAAGAATATTATTTGATAGAAAATGAATAAGAAATAATCTTTGATTAATCGAATTTCGCTCGACAACAAAAAGTAAAAAAAAAAAAAGTAAAAAAGAATAAAAAAGGTATATGAAAGAAAAGAAAAGAAAAGAAAAGAAAAGAAAGAATAAATGAAAGTACACGGAAGATGGTGATTCGCTAGGCGCGCTTAGGCGATGAACATCAGTCTGCATCACTTGTCATCGTTTGAGCGATGGGAAACTGCTGGGTAGATGGTTTCATGAGAATGTAGGAAGAGAAGTATGGAACTATGCGAGATGGGCGCCAGAGCGGATCCTCTTTCCGGTCTCGTCTTTGGGTTCGAAGATGTTACCCTCTCTCTCTCTCTCTCACTCTTTCTCTCTCTCTTTCTCAGTGTCTTCAGAAGGGTTGTAAATTTATAAGGGAAACGAGAGAGAGATTGATAGAGCTGATAAAGATAAATGTATAGGCAGCTTTATGAAGAGGAAACAGAGAAAGATGGAAAGATAGAAAGATAGATAGATAGTTGGTTAACAGATGCAGAGAGAAAAAAAAAAAGAAAGAGAAAGAGAGATAGAGATAGAGAGAGAGATAAGGGAGGATGAAATTCGCTGAGTAATTTGCCACATTAACAATAACCAAACGGATACAACATTGAAAGTAAAGACCACGTTGGTGTTGGCATGTGCCACCATCTAAAGTGACGGTGCAGCTATTTCCTCCTTGAATTTCAACTAAGAAGATGAGTTTGGAAATTGGAGGAAAAGGGGATGAGAGGACCAGTCCAAGTTGGTATCATACAATCTGTGACGAATGACGATGCTAAATAAAATCTTGCCAGTTTTTCTCTCTTTCTCTCTCTCTCTTTCATTATTTCTTTCTTTTTGCCCTTTCTTTTTATTCTCTCTCTTTTCCTTTGTACTTCTACTTATTTGGGGTTCCATTATAAACCCCATTGATGGTGGGTGGGTGGGATGAATGTATATATATTGTTGACCTGAATTCTACACAATGTGATTCCACAGTGTGTTCTGGTAACCTCTTCTTTATCTATGTATAAATATTTCTTTCTTTCTTTTATGTTTTTCGTTTTTTTTTTTTAACCCTGTCTCTTGCTTATATTCAAGGGGGTAGGAAGAAGGATATTGGAACGGTGGACGGTTTCCCTATTATTCCGGAGAATCACTTTATTCCGATTATTTCCAACCTGCCGGCGATAGGTCGCGTTTTATGCGCAAACCGAGCCAGCTTAGCTGCTGCTGCTTGGCAGATACTTGCCGATGAGAAAGGCTTAACATCGACGACAAAAAAATTACGAGAAAAAAAAATAGAAAAAAAAAATGAAAAGGAAACAGAAAAATTGAATTTACGAAAAGTCAAGTCAAATTCAATTCAATTTTTTCTTCGAAAACAAAAAGAAAAATCATAAAATTTATTTTACACAAAGTCACATCAAATTTGAAACAATATAATTTAATTATTTACATTTTTCGATAATTTTCCCTTCGAAAAAAAAAATAAAAAAAGAAAATCAACAAAATCATTTTACGAAAATTCAAAATTATATAATTAAATTACATACACTTTTTGATCATTTTTTCTTAAAAAATAATTAAAAAAAAAAAAAATATAATTAAAAACAACTTGTTTTTTTTTTTGTTTTTTTTTCTAAAACCGATTTGACCTTTCGATCTAAGATTTTGTTTTGTTTTTCTTTTTTTTCTAGTAAAAGTATATTTCAAAGTTCTTTGAGAAGATCATATTTAGTTTCTCGTGCTGTGTGTATATTCGTTCACTCAATATGGTTGAGCTTCCATTAAGCGGGGCTTTGATCCACGACTAATTAAAGTCTTTCTCCCCCCCCCCCTCCTCACCCTTTTTCTCTTTCTGTCCTCGTCAAAGAAACCAGAGAGAAATGCGAATGATAGGAAGGAAGGAAGAAGGAAGGAAGGTATAAATTTAGTTGGTACGTTTGACGCCTCCTCGAAGAAGGGAAAAGTCCTTTTACCTCTCTCTCTCTCTCTCTCTCTCTCTCTCTCTCTCTCTCTCTCTGTAGGAGAGAAAAGGTAGAGAAGGACGAATCTCCTTCGTTTATTTCACACCGGTTCGATTCACGCCAACAACTAGGCGTTTCGATGGCACATCTTACTGTCGTTCGAGAGCCATCAAGGAAAGCTTTTCGAGTGATCGAAGTTCTGTCGTAGATACTTCCACTAGGTGTATCCCTCTCTCTCTTTTACACACACACATATTCTCTTTTTACTTTTTTATTTCTTTTTCTCTCTTGCCTGTTACCACATTTACCTTCCTCATCTATTTTAAAGCTGACTTTCCGATTTGTGCACATTCTACCGTGTACTTGCTCTGCAGAAGGAATAAGGAAAAAAGAAAAAGGAGAGGAAAAAAATGAAAGAGAGAAAGAGAGAGAGAGAGAGTGTAGGGAAAGGAAAAGGGGAAGAAACGAAAGGACATCTCTCTTTCCTTTCCCATCCTTTCTATTTTTCTCGCTCGTTGAATTACGTGATTTCACGAGGCCAGCTATCCTGAGAATGAAAAAAGAGAGGCAGAGTGAGGAGGGTAGGGTAAGGTAGGGTAGGGTCGTAGAGAGCAAAAGTAAGAAGGATAAGAGTGTAAGTCCACCGCCGCGAGAAGAATCGATTTAAACGAAGAAGAGAGAAGAAGAACTATGCGGCTAACTCAGTGATCCGTAAAGGAGAGATATATTTTTCCTTACCTCCGAAGCATCCTCACAGGATGGTAAATCTCAACGAGGTGAAGTAGTCCTTTCTTTCTGTAGGTTTGTTTCGTCCTAGACCTTTAAGGAGAAATAAAGGAACTCTTGGGTTCTTTCGATTTAAGCGACGTTTCTTTAATAATGACGATTCGCTCGAGAATTCGTTTATACTTCTTTATCTAACGTAAAAGAAGACAAAAAAAATAGATAAAGAGAGAGAGGGAGATGAAGAACACTGAGTATTTCTCCCAATGGACCAGTACATTTTAACGTTAAAAAAAAAAGAGGTTTCGTAATCTTTTTTTTTCCTTTCTTTCTTTCTTTCTTTCTTACCCCCTTTCCTTTCTTTTATATATTTTTTTTTTCCATTTTTTTTTACTCTCCTTACTTGCTCCTTACGGTATCGATTATATGATACTCGAGAGAGAGATATAGAAAGTAAAGGGGTTTTAGAAAAGAGAGGATAGTAAAAGTTACGACGAAGGATCGTTCTGGACGTTTGAGAAATTTGAGAGGTAAAGAAAGAAGAGACTGCTTTTCTATGTTGGTGCATGGAAATGGAGAGATTTTTTTTTTTTTAGAATTTTTTTGAGTTAAGAGTTAGTACACATGGATCGTGGTGGGGTAAAACGTGTGGACAATCACTAGGTAACTGCGAGCATGTGCAAATTTACATAAGGACGGACATTCTCCTACCTTCTCATACTTTTATTCTAGTCTTTTTCCTATTTTCTCCTATTTCTTTCCTTTTTTCTCAAAAGTTCTATTACATTCTTTTCCGCAGGATTGCGTTCATGGAGTGCATACGTACTACTTACTTGTATATTAATGAAAAGCCACTTCTCAAGAATATTCTGATTCATTATCTCGTTGAATTTGAAATTCAATACATTAGTTAAATACGTATGTTAAATAATTAATATGATTTAATTATTACTTTTTCAAATTTTTTTCTCTTCTTCCATTTCTTTCTTTCTCTTCCTCTCTTTTGAATAATAGTTTGAAGAGATTAGTGTTATTTATTAATTAAATGTATAATAAATAATATATGATGGGTGTTCTTTAACTAGTGGTATAAGCGAGCAGGAGATTATTCTATAGAAAAAATTAATTGTAAGTCAAAAATGTTGAATTAAATTGATTCATATAAAGGTTTTTTTTTTTCGAAAAAAATTTGTTTAGAAATTCGTCAAGTAGGTTTGCACACTTGATTCAATTTCGCAGCTCGACGGATTTAATTATTATATTTTATGATATTTTTTACTGTGCTTATAAATAAATACTTTTTAATATGCTTATAAACAAAGTTATCAGTTTCTAGAGTTGCAAGTAAAAATTTAAAAAATATAAGATTAAAAAATTTTAAGATTTCACTCACTTAATTGTTTACATTAGTAGTACAAATACCTCTGTTATTTGCTGTATATAATGTGTATATTAAGCTAAAATATGTGCCCATAATTATGAAAGTTTAAAAATTAAAAAGAAATAAGTTTATTAATTATTTTAAACTACATTATTTTAAGCTAAATTAATTCAATGTAATTTTCATGATATTATCAAAAATGTACCATTAGATGTTGTTTGTTATTTTAATATTATATAAAATTCATTTAATATTAAAAATGTAATTTTTCAAATATCTTAAAACAAAAGATATATAACTTAGACCACTTTCATAATTATGGGAATACACATAGTAATCATAATAATATAAAAAATATGATATAATAATATATATGAATATAATATAATATATAATATTTACATTTATACATAAAAATATTATAATATAAATGATAATAATATAATAATATAAAATAATAAAAAAAATAATTATGAATAATAATATAACAATATAAAAATACTAATAATAAAATATTTCAACGATGAATATGAATAAAATATTTGTTGACGAACAATGCTTGTTTCCAACATATAAATATAGATACATATATGTATGTACTTATCTCTATATACATATATATAATATATTCTAACGATGAAAAAGAATAATTATTTACCACTTGAGAATATAATCAAAGGAACGAATATAATAGAGAGAAAAGAGGATCGATGAGAGAAATGGGGGAAGGGGGTGGGAGAGGGGAATGAAAACTGATAACGAAAAAAACTCGTTCGCTAGCGAAAAATAACGAGAGAAAAGAAAAGAGGATACTCTTGATGGAAAAGAGAGAAAGAAAGTAAGACAAAAAAATAAAACGATAGAAAAAGAAAAGTAGAGAATAAAAAGGGAGAAAAAAAGGGAGGAAAGGTAGAGAAGCTAGGGGGGACGACACTTAGCAACCAATATAAATTCATTCCATTATCGTGGCGCGCGTAGTTCGTAGCTGTCCGTAACACGCGGCGGCTCGATGAATTACAAATGTAACACACCGGCAAAGTGCGACGTTAAATTTCCATAGGCAGGTACTTAGCTTTGCTCGCAGATGTTCGACTCTGCTATTTCGTTACTGGATCGCGACTACGTGTGGTTCTATGTTATCACACTCTACCTTCAACTTACCCTCGCTATCACCTAACCCACCCTCTTTCTCTCGTTTGACTATACCTCTACTAGCTGCTATTGCTAGAGTTTTTCTGTTGATTCGATATAGGAAAGAAAGAATGAAAAAGAGAGAAAATAAGTGAGATAGAATGAAAGAGAGAAAAAAGAATTAGAGAGAGAGAGAAAGTAAATCGTTCAACGGATGCTGCTCCTTTCCACTTCCGTTGAATTCATGTATTTGTGTGTATATATCGAATTGTGTATACATAGAGGGATACGTAAGCCGAGAATTGAACGAGCTCTTAACAGAAACGATATCGAGCGAGATAGAAAGAGAGATAGAGAGAGAGAGAGAAAGAGAGATAGAGAGAGAGATAGAGATAGGGAAAGAGAACCGCGAAAAGAAAAAGCTGCCATCGATATAAGGGAAAAAGGAGCTTCGATCTAAAGAGATTCATTCAGCCTGTATTCTTCGTGTGGACCGCAAATAAAACGGACTGTAAAAAGGGATTACTTCTTTTTTCTCTTTTTTTTTTTGTTTCTTTTCTTTTATTTTCTTTTCTTTTCTTTCTTCAGACGCGACACGACACAAACCCCTTTTCCACTTTTTCCAATTTTCCATGAAATTACGTTACGTCGCAGTATACCTAACAACTATAGATAGAGAAAACACTATTCTCCCCGTTGTTCGAGCCACGAAGAATTTTATGTTTCTGCCTATATGTACTTACGTATAGTAATGTCCACCGCGAATTACTGCTACGAGATATTTCTTTCTTTTGTTTTGTGTTTTTTTGGGGGTTTTTTTTCAAAGTTAGGGTTAGTTGTTGTTGTTCTGTCTCTTCAATCTCTATCTCGATTAATATTTTTTATTCTTTTTTTTAGGGGGGGAGGGGGTTGAAAATTTTTCTTTATTACTTTTTATTACTTTATAGATTTTTCTCTTTTTATTGTATTCGTCTTATTTAATCCATTCTCTTTTGATCGTGCATAAAGAAGTATTATTAGGTAAATGACATCTTCGCATGATAAATAAGTATCTGATTATCTAATTCGTTCTTATTATTTATATACTTCCATAAGGATAATAAAAAACAAAATTAAAATGTTATTATTTACACAAATGCATGTATTTACGATATGATAATTTAATATAATTTTTTATTTATTATAATATATTTTTATATTACTTTAATATTATTATAAAGTGTTAATTAATATTAATATAATTCATAATAATTAATTATATTAAAAATAATTTAATATTAATTACAGTAATAATATTATTAATATTATTACTTTAAATTATTTTAATATTATTTTTTAATGATTATATTATTTCAAAATTACTGAAACACCCTGTATAAAAATTAGTATCCAATATGTTTAATTTTTTTTTGAAACTTACATATTTACACTACTTGATGTTTAGTTTAACATCTCACGACCAAAACAGCCACATATTTCAATTTACAATGTTTAGTTTAAGTATCTTTATTTTTTTTTCTAACCTCTATAAAGTCTTCGAAAGTTTACAATGTATAAATATAACGAATATAATACGAATATAGTTTAGAATAATAAGTACGTTCCTGGGAAGCATTACGAGACGTTATGTATTTAAATTTGTGTCTCGGAGAAAGTGTTAACATTTAAATAAGAAATGTATTTTTTTTAAATTTTATATATTCTTGAGAGTCTTGAGTTTCAAAAACTGCAAATATTTAGTGTAAGGAAAAATTAAAACAGTTCTCAATGGTAAGATAATTTTTCAGTTAAATTATTTGATAATATAGATACAAACAAAATATATCCGCATATTCCAGGAGTCGGCAATCTGTGGCTCGCGAGACACATGCGGCTCTTTGGATGTGAAGCTGTGGCTCTTTAGTTAAAAGAGTTTAATAAAAAGAAAAAAGAAAACATTTAAAATCGTTCTGAAATGCGAGTACTATTTATTATGTTGGCAAGAAAAACTTTTGTAGCTCTTTAAATCTTTGAAATTTTGTAAATCGTAATTTTTGGCTCTTCCGTCTCAAAAGGTTGCCGACCTCTGGCATATTCTGATCATTGTCATAAGTATTCATTATATTTATTACAGTGAACTAATACATATTAAAGATAAAAATACATTGTATTTTGTAGTATGATTTTATATAAAGTAAATCAGATAAATATTTTTTCTGTTGTGGGTACTCAACGATCAATCAATTAGTTTCTCCATAACTCGAGATCATTAACCTTTATTTCACCTTCAAAAAGAAAAGCTGTAAGACTAGTAACTTTAATAGGAACGTTTCTTATAAAACAAAAAGGGGTTCGTTTTCTGTGACCTATTAAAAGTAAAAGTACGAGTTTAATGTAAATACATTTTGGTCAGTGTTTATTCACATCAAAAATAAGTAAATTATAGAAAAAAAAACAAATAATTTTATTTAATAATTTTTAATAAAATACAAAATTTAATTCAGATATATTCTATTCTAGAACATCGAATATTAAAAAAAAAAAATGGAAGACGTTTTCAGCAGCGAACTATTGCGTATTTTGTTTAGATATTTAAACGGATATGATTTGCAAATTGCTTCTCATGTTAATCGGTATAGCTACAAAAATTATTTATAATATCTATGTTAATAACTAATAACGTTTATTGCATATATATGTAAAATATGTCATACGATAAATATATTGATAATAAGAATTCAATATTAAAAATTAAAATTTTTTTTACCTTTATTTATAGTAATTGGTTCGAAGTTGCTATAGAATTAAATAGAAGAATGGGTCCCATATGTACGGCAAAAAATAATTCTGTTGATAATGTGGAAACTGTAAGATCAGAAATTATACAAAGTTGTCGAATTATGCCTTCTTTACATATGTTTTTTACTATGCTTGGATGGCGTCAAGAACGTCCACAAAGTAAGTTTGATACTATACCTATAAGTATATTGATTCATAGAATATTATTATTTGAGATATTTGGTTTGTTTTTTAAGGATGCTATTGTCAATTTTTACCAATAAATTGTTACTCGGTATCAATAGAAAATTTTTGCTCAATGGAAGAAGATAATTTTGTTTTAAGTATGTTTCTACCTGACGTACCTGACCTTAAAGTCACTACAATTACTCTTAATAGACATGTTTCGGGTAAAAGAATATATTGTGAAGAATTAAAATGCTCGTTTGACGAGTCTTTGAGTAATGCTGATCAATTAAAAACAATATTCGGGCCTGCTTTTAATAACAATCCACTTGTTACGACAAATTGCTTGATATTATTGTACAAATACAATGCAAATTTTCTTATAGAAAAACTGATGTTATCTTTAGAAAATTGGTAATATATTTAATATTTCATATGGTTTATATATAATTAATTTGTATTTGAATATTATTTTAAATTTCTTTTTTTATGTAGGTTTCCAAACAAAAATGCTTCTATCTTCGGCGGAATGGTACAGAATTTATCGATATGTAATAGTTTGCATAATTCACGCGTATGTAAACTCAATGCGGATTGCATTTCTATCATAATACGTGGTAGTGATATGCAAACCTGGACTTTAAAGTTTAATGGTTTTTCTGATGGATATAGATTAATGAGAGAATTCAGAAATAAAATAGTTTTAAAGACACATTCAATAGGTTTTATGACGGCTGGCGAATGTTCCCTTAATAAATATTGTCATAGCCGAGAATCATTCAATTTTAAGAAACTTTTTCCAACTGTGCCAATATTTAAAATTTATGGCTTTGAGACAATTGAAGCAACAAGTTCAAATGGTTAGTAGAATATCCATAAATAAAACAAAGAATACTTATATAATAAATTACAATAAAAATTATATATATATATATATAATATTAAAATTATTATTTATTATTATTAATATTTTTATTATTATTATTATTATTATTATTATTATTATTATTATTAATATATATAATAAAATATATAATAAAAAATATATATATATATATATATATATAAGAAAAATTATTTGTTTCTATAATTATTTTAGGATTATTTGAAAATTTGCACAACAAATGGGATAGAATGGAGAGTTATGTTTTCATGGTAATCACGTATAATTAATACTTAATCAATCACGCACACCATGCTTGATTTTAACGCAGATTAGTAATTAGTAATCGAAAGATAAACTACATATAACGATGATTTTAATAGGAAAACTATATTTGGTAGTAACGACCATATATTGCATGTATCGTATATTTATACATAAGTATAAAACAATTATTTAATATATAAGAAATAATTATATCCTTCTTATTATTATTATTATTTTAATTTTTGTATATACGTATTTTATTTAATTTAAATTAGAGACTAAAGCTTTTTTCATTATTTTTAACTAAACTTATTTAACAGATTTTATTATAAATTGTGTTTTATAAAAGCGATTGAGAGATACAATTAATAATATAAACAACTTTAATTGAAAACTGATAATAATAAAAAGAAAAAAGTAGGATTAATATTTAATGCATTTATATATGTCTTCTTAAAATATATAACAAAAAATTTAATGATGCATTATTTAGAATATAAAAAAATATTTTGCTATACATGTAAAAGCATACACTTGACATATCATGATCTATAGTTAATAAATTATTAACATATAAAATATACAATTTAAGTCAAATTTATTTTACCATCTGACAAAATCATAAAAAGTTTGGTTAAATGAGTGTCGCATCAAATTTTTAATGAAATTAATATTACAAGTTAACGAAAATTGTTATTATAATTGAATCGTAAGAACGAAAAGATAATAGATGACACATAAAAAGAGAAACTCTGCAGAATCGATGAAGTTAACCCTCTCCACCAAACTAACTGCGTGCCATTACGGCATTTCATTATACGTTTTATCCTGACAAATGATTCATTGCCAGTTTGCGAGTTTATATTTCGCATTGTTCGCATTGCAGAAATAAAGAACGCGAATATAGGTCGATAATGTTCGAGCACATTTCCATAAGCTAGAATAATTTGACTAAGATTTTTTTTTCTTTTACGTTCAACGGATGATTTATAAAAGTAAACTTTTTTTTCTTTCATTTAAATCAAACGATTACGTCGTATCTCTTCCATGAAATTTCGTCGGATTTAATCGAGATCACGGCTTGTGGGATTTGATTTTGAGTTTCCTTTGGATTAACCAAAATCTCATTTACGTTCAAACTCGTACGAGAAATAAATTAGTATTGACAATTGTATAAACCAGGAACACTTAACGTTTTTTCTTCACAACCTAAATACGTCGTCTATTTTTTACATCAAACATGGGTTGATAAAGATATTTTTAAAATCTCTATGATTAAAAAAAAGGTCATTAGGGATAGAAAATAATTGGTGTATCAAATATTTAAACATTAAGAATGATTTTTGCCATAGTATTCAAGAGTAATCGGTTTTCAACATGAAGGATTGTAGGCTGGGGATTAATTGTGACCTTTTGTCAATTATGTTGCTTAAAAAAAGAACAAAATTGATAAATTCATGATTGGACGTTTTGGGTCGCAGCTGAACACTTTCCGGGTTCGCAAGTTAAGTCTCTGACGCAAACCTAATGACCCTGGAGACATACTCTGATTATTTTATGCTGTTATATAATTATTTATATATTATAATTTTTTTTCAAGCATATATTATAAACTTTTATGACATTATATCTTTTTTAAGAGTCTAGAATACATCTAATATATAAATGTTTTTAATTTTTATACCTGATGATAGTTAAATTATAGGTTTACTTGAGGTATGTTTACAAAAAATTACGCCAGAGTAAATAATTTTTAAAATAATTATTTATTAGGATTATTTATTGTACATTTGCGATATCTCTCGTGAAAATGATCTCAGCAGTTGACTTCAATCGTGAAAAACATGTGATAAATTTTGAATGCTCAGTTGAATTTTATCTTCTGTTTATTTATTTGTTTACTCTCTATTATTGTTCTAAAAATGTTTTCATTTTTTTTAATCATTCTTATAAATAACATTGTTTCAATTTCCGTATCGTGCTTTTAAATTGTTTGTGCTCGATGCGCAAGTTTCTTGTTTACCCCTTCCCTGTAGTCTCCACAAGTCTTCCTCGATCGATATTTCCCCGTTTTTCCCCCACCACTCAAATAACCTGCTTCCCCTTAAAATCTTTCACTTTTCGTCTTGGTTTGAAAATTTTTCGTTACCTTTTCAAAAGAAATTTTATTTAAAAACAATTCGACGTACAATAAATATATGACAGTGTCAGTAGAAAAATGATAAAACATGAGAGAGAAAAAAGAAAAAGAGAGAGAGAGAGAAAACTTCCAACGAGCCATCAATTTTATGTATTTCTGTTTGGCTTTTTGCAAAACCGATGATAACACGAAAGAGAAAAATTGACTCTACTACTGTAATCCGAGAAATCGATTACAGGATTGAATTCTTTCGATTTTATTTACTTGAAACTTCTATTGCTATTTACCGAACCAAAAGTGAACCAAAAGAAAAAATAAGATTTAACTTCATTGGAATTTACTTTTTTCCAAGTTTCTCGAATTTTTCGGTAGGAGAATCTATGTGATGATGGGCAACGATGTTGGCCATCATGTTTCATTTCACAAAAAGCGATTTAATTTCCGATGAAATAGAAAAAGAAAAGAAAAATACAAAAGGATAAAAAGATAAAAAAAAAAAATAGAAAAATAAAAGGACACTTGTAACCAACGCTTTTTCACATTGAAATAGTAAAATGTTTTATATTAGGTGAACCGGAAAGTAATGTTACTTTCTAACCTTAAATACAAATGAATAACTGTTTAACAAATTTTTATTTTTAAATCAATAATGTAATCACCCCTCGTTATCTGGTATGCTAATTTTATAATATCAGACCAATAAAAATCAATCGGTTTTTGATTAAAATATAAAAATTGACACGTGTAGAAACGTCATTACTTTTCGGTCCCTTTATATATACAGTGGGTGTAGAAAGTACAATTAGCCCTCCTACAACACGGCATTTCATAACACGGTTTCGCTATAACACGATTTATAAATTGCGAGAACCTTCCTACAACACGGCATCCTATAATACGGTTTCCTTTAAAAAAAAAAACCTTTGTTTTTTGAAAGAGAAAATGAATCAGTACACTAGACGAGTTATCACAAGTATGATAAAACAGAATTCAAAGATAAGTGCAATAAAAATAGTCGAACATCTTAAAAATAATTTAAATATTGATACATCCGCTAGTACTGTACGTAATTTTTTGCGAAATAAAGGGTATCATGATCAAATCAACACCAGCTGCATTCATGCAGCCCCTTAACAAGTACAGAACCTCCACCGTGTTTCATTGTGGGTCGCAAGTTTTCTGGTTTCAGGCTATTCATTTTTTTTTCTTCCATACAGTGCAGTGTCCATCGAATCCAAAAATATTAAATTTACTTTCGTCCGTAAAAATAACTCGATTTCAGTGCACCACATTGATCTTTTAATGTTATTATTTACAAATTTTAATCTTTTCTTCCTATTCATTTCATTTACGGAATTTCTTCTTCCTACACCTACTGTGTACATGCATATAACCTTTTAAATAAATATCTACAAGTGATCGCATTATATAATTCAGCCTATATATCTTTCAGTGTAATATTCGAGCTGGCGCCACTGGGTTTGCAAACGACGACGTCTGACGGTTATCCAAGATCTATATTGGAGTCAAAATGAGAAAAACGGAGAAAATAAGATAAATGGATAGGTAGAGAGATATTCAATAAGAGAAAGAAAGAGACAAAGAGAAAGTAAAGAAAAAGAAAAAATACACGCACACAGGAAGAAAGAAAGAAAGAAAGAAAGAAAGAAAGAAGAGTAAAGGAGAGTGAATTTAAGTGGATAGAAAAGGGGAGAGGGAGACGAGAGAGAAAGCGAAAGAGAAAAAGATATATATATATAAAGAAGAAAGAGAGAAAGTGAGTTACGAAGAGAACGTTTCAGTTAACTGAAACGCCGTTTTCTTTGTCGCGTTTGTGCAAGTACGGAAGTTGATGCTCCACCCCTTTCTTCTTCTACTTCTTCTTCTTCTTCTTCTCGTTTCACAAATACACCTGTGAACATAGAAACGTAGAAAAGCACATGCGTATATGTGTGTGTTTGTGTATTTATATATATATATATATATATATATATATATATATATATATGTAAGTAAGTAAGCGAGAAACGATGGAAAAGCAGAAATACCTCTATGTAGAATCTCGTTGGTGTTCTATACACACACACATTTATTCCTTCCATCTCCCTGAAGCATCCACGTTTATATACGTCTTGCAAAGTTGAAACTTGCACGGGTTCAAACTCCTTCGAAGATGCTGCGTGTATGCAACCACACACGCTCGTTTGTATACGTATACAAGAAAGAGAGAAAGAGAGAAAGAGAGAGAGAGAGAGAGAGTAAGAAAGAGTAAGAGAAAGAGACAGAGTGAATATACGTTCGTAGTCAGTGTAGATAGAAACGAGGTAGTCTTGTAGCTCTCGATTCGGGTTAATTGTGGCCTCCGTGTCTACATTGAAGAGAAAGAGAAAGAGAACTCTGCTTTTCCTTCGAGGTAGGACTAGAAATTTTACGAGCCGGTGTTAGTTCTATCGTACGTGGCATTGCGCTCACGGGACACAACCTAACCGAGTGAATAGTCTTCTATTTTTCCACCTCTTTCTTCTGTTTGTCTCTGTCTGTTTTTCTCACGAACGAGTTGGAGTGAGAAAGAAAGATACATTATCCTCGTTTATCCTAAGTGAGAGTATACAAACCGACAATTTTGTTCATGTTTGTATATATATACAAATATATACAAACATATATATATATATATATATATATATATATATATATATATATATATATATAAGCATATATGTATGTACCAGGTAACCTCAAGAAAAATCGTTGAGAACCTCGAATTTTCGACGCTTCTTTACGATCTTAATCATACTATCTCTATCTTACACTCTCTTTCTCTCTCATTTTCTCATGAATTTATTAAATTTAACATTACCGAAAGTATCACTTTTGGCAAACTTCCTCTTCCTTCATAGAGTTCCTCCTCTTCTAGCAGATTTACTCTTATATGTCGATTTAACGATCATGATCTTCCTTTTTCGATGGATGTTTACTTTTTTGGTAGGTTTATAGTATGTACATTACCGACTAAAAGTTTGGAGTCTTTTTCAAAAATCAATTTTTCAACGATCTATCCCGTTTATATTTTAAATATTAACATGTTGACATTACATAACAAAGATGACAACAATATTTTTTGATGATTGTCCAAACAAACCATCTTTGTAATATGACTCTTTTGTTTTCACAAAACACATTGATGACATTTATGAAACTATTAATGAAAAATAATAAAAATAAATATTGCTTACCTTATATTTTTCCTTATTTGCATGAACTTGCATGGATTTTGTATCATTTTTTTCTATTTCTTATTATTCTTATATATTTTCCTTACCAAATAAGTTTATTTGTTTGTTACAGCGAGTAAATTATTTTTTAAATAATTTCAAATACTAAACAATAGATTTTTATTGCAGAAACAGAAAAAATAAGCAAATTTGAACTGTTTACTTTGGAAGTGACCTAACTCCATTTTCCAAAAAAGCGAGTTAGCTACCGTAATGGTTATATATTTATATGATTTTTTCATTCTAAATCAATTTGTTACTAATATATTAAAAATCGTTAACATTTTGTAACACGAAAATTTGCTGATTAATGGAACGATGAAAAAGTTTATTTTAAAGGTGTCCTAACTCCAATTGTCAAGTATTATTTTCCGATTGTCCATAATTACTCGTAATGATAGAGATTTTGAAGTGGTAGAAATGTCATTAAAAAAAATTATTTACCGTGTGTCTCCCAAAGATTATTATAATATTATCAGAAAGTACTGGAAAGGTAATAACTTTATTGTAAATGAAATGAAACAAGAAGATTATTTTTGTATGAACAAAATGATTAGAAAAGGCAATTTTTAAAGGGTACAGAATTTTAACGGAGAATCGATAAACTGGTTAAAAATATGTTTGAATTCGTTTTTTTTTTTTTTTAGAAATGAACCGTATCAAATTTTCTATAAGACATTGATGAATGAAAATGAAAATTTGAAAATCCTGAATTTATTACCACGTCTGGGTAGACCAAAAAAGTTCGACAATATTATATTGACACCACTGTATGAAAATATCAGACAAATAATAACAGCAAAATTAAAAAACATAATGGTGAATTAAAGAACAAAATTACTATGACATATACCACCGAAATATCATGATTTCTTCAAATCCCTTTCACACACGCAAAATGTAAATGAGCAGTAAATTGATTTGTAATTGATGTAGTTAAAAAATGTTTTGAATCGCATAAATTATGTTTCTGAAGTGTTTTAAAGATATGTAAAATAAATTGAGTATTGTTTTTTTTTCAATTTGAAGCATCTTAAATTATGTTGAATAGAGTTAAGTCCCTTCCAAATTTTATAACAAATCAAATTGTTAATTTTTAAAGTGGCCTAACTCCATTCTTGTTAAAAAAAACGCATATTATTCATTTAATAATGGCTATATATTCACTTAAGCAGTATGACTCGTTAGTATCCTGTACATATATTTTTAATTGTATTGAAAAGCAAACCCTACAATATCTCGATTCGAACAGAAATGGAGTTAGGTCACTTTCAAAATAAACGGCTCATTTATAGGGTGTATCATTTACTATAAGCATGACGTGGTAATGACACTATGTCAAATGTAATTAGGCAGTGAACGTGCTAAAACAAAGTTCGTGATAAAGTTTTTACGACAAATAAATCTAACTCAGTTACTTTAAACAGATTCATTTTTTTTTTACAGATATCCTGTTTCTCCGAATGTACGTAATGATTCCAAACTTTTTGTCGGTAGTGTATGCGTAAGTATGTGCGTATGTATATTTATGTACTTTTAAATTTAACTTTCAATTTCGTTTACTGGATAAGCTTTTACACTTCTCTTTTTATTATTATTATTATTATTTATTAATCATTATTATTAGTATTAATTATTATTATTATAAGTAATATCATTATTGTTATTATTATTATTATATACAACTTATACGTGCAAAAAATAAAAATATTAAATCGAAAACAGAAGATGGTCGTGTTGAGCTCGTTGGATCGATGTTAAAAATAAAAAATAAAAACAGAAATAAAGGACATGAAGTTTTTCGTTTCTTTTCAGCAAAATGTTAGGTAGATATCGTGACATTCTTGTATTCCAATCAATCGAGTCCTAGAACGTTAAAATAAAAATAAAAATAAAATTATGCACGAAGTAAGGTAGAACATCTTTGGTACACGACGAGAGAGACACTGCTATGGTTTTCTTACTCATTTACTTATTTACTTACTTATTTACACACACACACACACATACTTACATGCATACTTACATACATACACACACGCTCTTTCCTTTCTTTGTCATTATTCAAGAAAAGGAGATTTATTAATTGCATCCAGGCTACCGTTTCGCTTGAAAAATTCGAAGGAATTTCAAATAATCTGAATTTTTCCTATCGAACACGCTTCTCTTTCAATTATTAATGAGAATTTTTTTCGTTAGAATAATTAAACCAACAAAATTATACATTATATATATAAAATAATTAATTAGAATAGAAAATAAATCAAATAACATCAATTTTTTTTTATTTCAATATTATTTACTTAATCAATTATATCATAATTGCTGGCACATAAAAGAAAGTATAACATCAATGAAAGTTAAGAAAAGAGATAATAATAATAATAATAATATTAATAATAATAATAATAATAATAAGAATAATAAAAATCAAATTATAATTTAGTTTTTTATATTATCATCTTATTTTACATAGAAGAAGAACGATTCGCAAGGAAAATCCTGATGGCATCATCGATCCTTCAGTAACTTCGTCGTCACGTTCGTTAGTTTCATCGGGGAAAACAGGTAGCAGCACTCATAATACCTTTTTCAGTATTTTTATTTATTTGTATTTTTTTTTTCTATTTTTATTTCTTTTTTTTGTAGTTTTTTTTTATTTTTATTATTATTATCATTATCATTATTATTATTATTATTATTATTATTATTATTATTATTATTATTATTATTATTATTATTATTATTATTATTATTATTATTACTCTTATACCTTTTTTGTCGATCAATAAAATCTAACGAGTATCAAGATCGATCGATTGATCTTGTTTGTGATCGCATTATTTTATTTTCTTCTGTTCTTCGATGATTCTTAGCGTTAAAAGTTGACGCAACTCAGTGACACGAAACGTTATAATTATTTTTATTATTATTATTATTATTATTATATTATTATTATTATATTATTATTATAATAACGAATACGTAACGGGGAAAAAGGGTCAGTGCCCTTTTAACCCAGACTCGTCTAGAGCACGCGAACATGAAAATTATTTCTCCACGGAGCCGCGTTACGCGATTTCTCAACATCGTCTTTTCATTTGACTGTTGTGTGTCGCGTATGCCACGTTTTATTATATACGTATAAATATGTACATATATATGTATATATTTAAACATATATGCATACATATATATATATATATATACGTATATATGTATAGTATAACAATCGTAATGCTTACAAATAGGGAACATACAAAACGGCAAATATACAATCCTAAACGCCTCGGCTCGGCGATACTTAAACCGTTTCTCGAGTTTTTTTCTTTTTGAAACTTTTAACGCTAGAAGTACAGCTTGTCCACATGTTCGCTATTATTTCAATAAAGAAATAAGAGAAAAATAAAAAAAGAAAGAGACAGATAGACAGACAGAGAGAGAGAGAGAGAACAAATTAACAAATAAAATAAAATAAAAAAACAAAATCATATTCTTGTTCCTGAGTAAACTTCAATCTAAACAAACGAAACGAATATCCTCGTCGTCCATTCGCCACGTCTCGTATTGTACAGTCCTCTGTGCTGCTACTTTACGTAACTTCCATATAAATTCATTCCTTTGTGGATATTGCTTTTATGAAAACGAAATACAAATAACCTATATATAGTTTCTTGTTGGTTTGTTGCTGTTGTGTTGTTTTTTTTTTGTCGAGGAAAAGTATTCCTTTCTTTATTTTTTGTCATTTTTTTTTTATATTTTTTGTTTGTTTATTATTCTTTTTTTTTATTTATTTATTTATTTATTTATTCGAAGCGTCGTGTTTTGATACTGTAGTAGTACTGTGAATAAAAACTTGAGATGTATAAATTAAATATATGAAAAATTTTGGAAAAACGTTGAAGTGATGATAAAAATTCGTATTATTGTTTTTGTTGTTGTTGTTTAAATTGTTAAAAAAAGAGAAAGAAGCAAAAAAAAAAAAGAAAAGAAAGAAAAGGAATAGTGGTGTCAGGGATGAGGTTTGTTTGTTTGTTTGTTTTTTTTTTTTTTTGAAGGGAGTAGATGAGAAATAGGCAGATAATTTTCGTGCCGTACTTCACGCGTTAATACATTTAAAAACAGATAAATATATCCATATCGATCGACAATATTATTTGTCTCCTTTTCCCTCCTTTCCTTCCCTTCCATATTTTTCTTCCTTTTCTTTCTCCCTTTGAAGAAGATAAGCTTCTCGAGTTCCCGTTATTCTTTCGTTTCTTGACTAGTGTGCCGTTGTTCGTCGTGCTGCGACGCTCCTGAACTACTTCCTTTTCATGATCTCAGGCGTGCCGTGACTATCTTAGGAGCAGATGAAGCATACACAGGAGGAGGGGGATCATCGTCAGGCAGACGGCACTATGTGACTCGCATCCGTTCTCAGATGTTACTGTAACATACATTCAACGAGATATTATTTGTTTCCTTCCCAGAAAATAGTGTTTCGTGTTATATTATACCAAAAGACCATTTTCCTTCCTTCCTTCCTTACTTTCCTTCCTTTATTTCTCTTCTAGTTCTTTCATTTCTTACCTTCATTACTTTATTTCAACGTTATCGTAACTCTCTACAGACCTTATACCACCAACATTACCCAAAAATATTTCGTACCTTACGCACGTGCAACATTGAATTTAATTTGCTTTCTTTTTCTTGCTCTTATTTTATTTTTTCCCTATACTATGAAATATAAAACTAGGTAACCTCATAGAGACTTTTATTATATGTACGTACGTATGTATGACGGGTCGCAAAAAAATATAATAATGTATATATAGAAATATTTGGAATATTTTTTTTCTTCTAATTAAATACCTTTTTACTTTTATCTTGGTAAAGTATTCTGCATTTTTTAGTACATATATATATTAAATATATACTATAGAGAAAGAGAAAGAGAAAAATTAGTATGCCGTGTGAGATGTGTGAAGAATTAAAAAAGTTAATGTGTTTTTGCTATAGCATCGAGGTAGAATATAAAAGAATTGTTTTTACGTTTTACTCTAAAAGATTTGATAAAAAAAGAAAAATGATTTATGCATTTCGTAGACTTGGTTTTCATTATAATACTTTATTTAAATAATTATTGAAATCGTGATATTTTATAGATCTATTTATTTAAATATCATGTTTCTCAACGATTTGAAAGAACTTTGAATTTAGGATACAAATTTATTAATAATATTTGAAAGATTTGTATAAAATAATTTGTTATAAATTGTACACAAATTCTTTTTTTAACGATAACATTTGATAATAAAATTTTGAAAATATCTATTTGTTATTTTTATTGTTTAAGAAAACAATTGATCATTTCCTTTTAATTCTTTATAATTTTTTTTCAATTTTTCAATAAATATTTTATAGTATGACATAATTTTTTTCAAATACGTTTTTATTTCACTTTAAATAATATGCTTGTTAAGAATACAAATATAGATGAATATTTTGTATATTTTAGTAATTATATAAATATATTTTTAAAAATTGTACAAGTTATATAATTCAAATTGTTACAGATATTCTAACATTAATAATGAATCGTGAAGAAATATGTTTTATATTGTTTCAGTTAGATTGATACATTTTTTTGTATTATTCACGAGACAAAAAAAAATATTGAAAAAAAACATACGATTGTTTCAATCCGTGAACATTTATTATAGTTTAATAAAGAAAAACTGAGCCATTTATAGCATTTTTTAAATTTATTTTTAAAATAAATATTTATTATTATTTAAATATTATTTATATATTAATTTTTATTAATTATTATTTATAATTAATTTATTAATATTTAAATATTTATATATTATTTAATTCATTATATGAAAATTTGTAATTACATATTTTCGAATTATTTAACGCAAATATGTTATGATTTAGATTGAGGTTAGTTATCGGTAAATGCAAATAACCAAATTTCGGTGCAAAATATGAAATTAATTTTATAAAAATTAAACAATAGTAGATAACAAAAATTACTGTTATATATTTGCATATTACATCATTCATATTATTGTATGACTAATAATTATACCAATCTATCTCTCGTTAACTTTTTACTTTGTAAAAGATAAAAAAAAAAACAAAGCAGGCGAAAAGTATAAATTTTACCACAGTTTTACTTAATGCTATCCATCTTCGAAGTTTTCACCTCTCCCTATATTCAGAATGGGAATTTCCTTTCGTTACGATTTAATTTCGCTAGAGAAGAAGAAAGAAATGTAGTAAAGGAAAAACATCGCTTTGCCAAATGCAGAAAGTTTTCTAACGATAAAACTATTAGTAAACGCAGTGTATGTAATTCTCCCTAAATTTACTTTTTTCTTACCTCTCAGATAAGTTTTCATTTACGAGAAACAATGTATGTAAGCAGAAATAAATTGTATATACTATTTATATCGTATTTCTTTTTATTTATTTATAAAAATCAAGTATTCTTCTTCATTCCGATCAATTTAAAATAAAACGTATAAAAGTAAACATTTGTTAAAGTTAAATAGTAAAAAAACAAAAGATCTCTCCGATACTTTGTAAAGAATTAATTATAACTCTCATTGAAATAAGGTAAATAAGAAAAAAAACAGAAAAGTAAAGAAAGTAAAATAAAGAGAAAGAGAAAGAAAAGAATGGAAAATAATTATATTGCGTTAATTAAAGTTGCAAAAATCGATTAACTTTTTATAACTTTTATGTTATTTGATTCAAAAATATTTATAAAGTTTGTATTCGATGTTATATTTCTATGTATATATATATATGTGTATTATACATACACACGTGTATAAGATATATTTATTCATATATCTACTTCTCATAAACCATTGTCAACAAACAATACGGATGTAGTAGTTGCCACAACGGAATACTGCCAATTACTAGTGGACTGTACTTTTCGACACGTCCGATATCTATTCGTCAAATTTCAAACGCAATCTCCAATCGTATACCGATGCTCTGACTAAATAGATAGAGTTACCGGCAGCCACTAAATAATTATCAGTCATCACTCCTCTACATCCTGAACCGAAACAATGATGGCGATTCGATAACATAACCTTGCTGCTGCGGTATTCTCGGAAACACTGAATTCGTATATACGATTTAAAAAAAGCAAAATTATAAATTAAAAGGAATTTGTTCTTTGTTAACGAGAAAAATACTAATAATACTAATAATATTATTATTATTATTATTATTATTATTATTTTTCAAAAATTTCTCTCATACGTAAGTGTATTCTTGTGTACGATTAATATACGTCAGCGAGAGAGAATATTTCATTTCAACGTATAACGTGCAATTCTATAAAACCGTACGAAATATCTTTTTTATTTTATTTTAATATTTTATTATTTATTGTAGACAAAAAAAAGTGAACTTTCGTTTTATTGAAATAATATTATAGAGAAATGAACAAAAAGAGGGAAAGGGATTAAAGAAGAAAATGGTTGCATTTTTAAATAAAATTAACATTACACATACTTTAAAATTAAACAAATGAAATTGGATGTTTAATTTGATATGTGAATACTTCATTTTTTTTTTTTTTATAAAAGATAGAAATAAATAGATATTTTACTTTTGTGTGTTTAATATTAAAATTTTTCATTATTGCATAAAATAAATATAAGATTTAGAAGATAAATTATATGAAATTGAATGTGTAAGAGATATATGAATATTTCTTTATTTTTTTAGCATCGAAATATTCATAAATATTTAATTAATATCTACTGACCTCACATGTATTTCCAATATATTCATTTAAGTTTAATTAGAAATCATTTTTCTAATTGTTGTAACATACAATCTCTCGACAATGATTAATATAATAATAGCTCGACGATTTATTATTAGAGATCAAGAGAAGGCAAAATTTTTGATTAAATAATGGTTGAAATAAATATATCATAGATGTCATACAAAAACCTTGAGCTTTTGTTAACATAATCCCATTTATACATCACTCGATTTATTACATTGCTTGAAAATGTCAGTTTACAAGCCAAATTCCTGTCATTTGCGGGAGGTATTTTAATATTTTGCTTCAATATGAGAAAAATTTGTAGTTAAGACTCATCGAGTTCTTTCAAATACTTATGGTGAGGCAACTATTGATAAAACAATGTATCATAAGTGTTTTCAACGCTTCAAGAATGGTAATTTTAATTTTGATGATCGGCAAACAGTGAAAATTTTCGAAGTTGCAGAATTCATAGTATTACTTAACCTCTTAGGCATGATGCGCCCACTATAGTGGTTTTCTCGAAGTCATCTCTTTGAACGAGGCGCCACTATAGTGGCTCATTCTATAACCTCACTCTTTTACTATTTCTGTACCAACTGTACTATAATTTTGGAAGTAAATGTGACAAAAAAAGATGTTCTTTTATTTATATTATTAAATATAAATTTATATTAATTAAATTATAATTTTTCTTAAATATATTATACACACATACTTTAACTTTGACAATATTGTAGTTGTATCGTTTACACGCAAACCCTGCCCTACAGAAAAACAGCACGACGCAAAATTCAGCCGTACCTAAAACGTTAATGAAGACTCTTATCAAAGTTAAGAAAAATTGTCACAATTATCAGGAGTAAGTCAACAAATTATTTCAAAACGTCTTAAAGTCATAGGAATGATTTAGAAAACAATAAAATTGTGTGCCGTACGAGTTGAAACCGAGAAATGTTGAACGGTGTTTTTTGTTTGTGAACAGTTGCTTGAAAGGCAAAAACGGAAGGGGATTTCTGCATCGTATTGTGACTGGGGGAGGGAAGGGGAAAAATAGGTTCATTACGATAATCCTAAGCGCTGAAAATCATGCCATGCCCCTCCATGTCGACGGCAAAACCGAATATTCATCGTTTCAAAGTCATGGTCTGTATTTTGTGGGACTAGTTTGAGTGTAGTGTATTACGAGTTGTTAAAACCGACTGAAACAATGACAGGTGATCGTTATCGAACGCGATTAATGCGTTTGAACCAAGCATTGAAAGATAAACGGCCGCAATACAACGAGAGAGAGAGAGAGAGAGAGAGAGAGAGAGAGAGAGAGAGAGACACGATAAGGTTATTTTACAGCATGGCAATGTTGAATCTCATGTTTCTCAACCCCATGTTGGGAAAGTGGTCAAGATATACTTGGAAACGTTTAAATGGGAAGCCCTACATCGTCCCATTGTACTCACCAGACCTTGTTCCCACTGACTATTATTTGTTTCGATCAATAGCACACAACCTGGCTGACCATTACTTCCGGTTTTATAAAGAAATAAAAAATTGGATCGATTCGTGGATCGCTTCGAAAAATAAATCAGTTTTTTTTTCAACGTGGAATTCATACACTGCTCGAAAGATGAGGGAAAGTTGTGGTTAGCGATGGACAATATTTTGAATAATAAATGCATAACCAGTTATTTATAATAAAGATTTGAATTTAGGAAAAACAAAGGCAGAAGCAAAATTGTATTATTTTACTAATAAAGTATATTATTTTTTTAACATGTTAAATGTTACAATAATTTTGCATAACTTGCATGTTAACTAATATTATAACTAATATGCTAAATGTTATATTAATTTGGCATAGCTTGTCTGTTACCTCAGCACAAATTTGTGAACAATAATTTATATATAATGTATAGTAAGTTGTTTTATATAAATTCTTTAAATATTATTAAAATTGTACTGACTTATTCATAAAATAATTTCATTTTTTTCACAAAGATTTCGAAATAACCTAATGCATACGTAAATTTAATCATTAGTGTCACTATTTCAATATACATTATATATTTTTAATATAAATTATAATAATATAACATTAAAGCACATTAAAAGCTTATAAATATAACAAATCCTACTTTTAATTTTAATAATACATAAAAAAATAAGAGTAAAATATAATATATGAAGAATAAAATGAAAACTGTAAACATTAATTCTACACCTGTTTCTAATTTTCGTACAAAGTATGATGTTGAATATTTTACAGTGTAAAGGATTAAAGGGATCGTACATAACCATAAAAAAAGAACCAACGCGTGATACCTTTCTCATATGTAAGAGTGTTATTGTAAACAACGAGAATATAATACGCTTATTTAAATGATTTAATTTAAGCTAAATTTAACTAGTAATTATGTAATTTGCTTTTCTCATTAGTGATACTGTGAGAGAGAAAGAGAGTAATATTTTACGTATAAATTCCGGTAATAAATTTTGCACATACCAAACTGACTATACGTAAAAAGGAACATTGATGGAGAAAATTGTACGAGAATGGAATGCAGAGTTTCAACTCAAAGCTATAGGATTATCAAACTGTAGCTCTCATTACGAAAAAGTAATACTAATTGATTGCATAGAAATGATAATCAATTAATACTTTAATTCTTTAAAAATTCGCATAAATTTTGAATTTATGTACCGACATATTAATAAATTTCTTTTTGTTAAATTTAATTCATTTTTGCGGATTAATTAATAAAACAAAATATTCAAATAATAATGAAGCAATAATCTACGATTAATAATATATTACTCACCTAGGGAGGTAAAGTAAGAAATGTCTCAGAGAACATGTAATTGTTGTCCGAGGCGAAGCCAAGGTCAACAAACTTGTGCTCTGAGGCTTTCTTATTTACTGCCCATGGTGAGTATACATTTTTTCTGTTCGACGTAGGCGGAAAGCGGCAACTTCGTTTTGAACAGCGGGAGAAAAGTTGACGCTTTTTTCGCCCGAAGGGAAGAAAAATTATTTTAAAGTCAAATGTGAAGAAAAATAAGAATATTGAATTCCAAATCAAAAAAATAGTTATTTGCTTAGTTGAGGTAAGTTTAGTATCAAACAAATGTTCATTGTATTTATTTTATTCTCACGTGTATATATATATATATAGACACCAGAATATCAAGAAGAAACTCATGAAAGGAAAAGAAGGTCGAAAGGAGCATTAATAGCCCTTTGTAGTAGAACATTCTGTTCACTTGTGAAAGGAAAAAAAGAAAGCTGGAAAGAAGAGAAAAGTAGAGAAAGGAAGGCAATTTTCTAAAAACAATTTTGTCGATCAACCGAGCCAGCCAGGGGGTAAATAGAAAAGAAGTCCAAGAAAGGCCGAGTGTGAAAGAAATCAAATTACCACGTGTGCGAAGCCGAAGTCTTCTAACATCGAATGCATTGGGAGGATACGACGACGAAGGGTAACTTGCTCGATGAGAAAAGTCTCAAGAAAGGTTGAAAAGGTTGAAAACAGTGACAGTATTGAAAATCGAAGAACATCTTTACGTAATATTACTCATCGATTTGTTATGTATTTACTTTATGGAGATCTCATTTTTATTTGAGATACGAAATAAAATGTTAAACTGTGGGTATTTATACATTAATTAACGTAACAGTTAATTAATGAAAAAGTTAAATGATATCATAATTTGTTTATTAATCTTTACATATAGGAATTCAATGTCACATTGTTGGATTCCAATGAACTTCGAAATTACTGAACCAATTTTAATGTAATTTGTTTTATTTTGTGTTTTTTTTTTTTTTCAATTTAGCATATAGGATAGTTTCTACAGCGATTATTTTTATTTTTTATTGCTAATTTAAGGATTTGTTATTTAAAGGTTATCTATGTCTCTAGGTACTGTAAGTTTTTAATAGATGGCACTGTATTACAATTCAATTATTTCACGTTTTTTCTGATTTACATATGACATAACCTAAGTTTGTTTTTTATATTTTGCCCTGTATTATCATTTTATGTATTCTATTCTAATTGTTATATTATTTTGTGTGTTGTTATAATTTACTAAATAGTTTAGAATTATATTAAATCAACATTTTATTAAAAAGCCACAAACGCGTGAGCAGAGCATCCTAGTAATTAACCTTTAGAGTGCTATGGACACTATATGCGTTTGGTAAAAATTAACAGATTATCTATCGATGCATATACGTGTTTGTTAATATTAATGTAAAATAATGTAATGTTTATATTAATTAATTAAATTATATTTAGAAACAAAAACTGTTATTATTAAATATAATTTATTATCAGACTGCAGTTAATAATAAATTATTCCGTTCCTACAAAACTTTTTAGTTATAAGTATTCAGCACACAAAGGGTTAATATATATATTTTTATTTAATGGGGCAGTTTGGAAAATAATTTCATTTTCTTTTTTTCGTGCAGTGCTTCGTAAGAGAATGTTAAATAAGTTTTAACGAACTATTATTATTTCCTTTGTAATTTTAATTTAAAGAATATTTTATCTATATTACGATTTTAATTACTGAAAATAAGTCTTTTGCTTAAATTACTGAAATTTAAATACTTAAAACAATAAATACGAATATTTATAATAACTATTAAAAATAAGCCTTAGATGTCTTTTATGTAAATACTGGAAATGGTTTCGATTATTTTTATATGAACTACTGATTTAATGTCGCTTGTGGTTTAGTTGTACTACTGCGAAAAAATTTGTGTAAAAATTCGTGGTGGAACGTTACAATATAAATAATTTAAAAAAAAAGAAAACTTCACGAGAGAGAGAATCATTAAGACGATATAAAAAAAAAATTTGACCAATGAAAGAATGAAAGCTGTTCGGTACCAAATCATTGGTAGACGATAACTTATATTTAGTTATTATTTTTTCTTTTTTTTTTTTTTAATATATATTCAATTTCCTTTGAAGAAAACCATACCATAAGATTAAGGTAGCAAATATCATAAAATATGATAGGCAGCAGGTATAAGGTACTGTTTACCTAAAACATTAGGAAATTCCAAAGGGCCATAAATTCACAAACTATCTCAATAATCAAAGAAACATATGGTGCGATAAAAACCTGTTAAATCGTGTCAGGCCCTTTGAAGGTTTCTGATTCATATCTAAGTACGTACGATATCATAAAAGGAAATAACATCCTAGAACACGTTTCTTTATGTATTGTTTCCCTTTCCCAAAACATAAGACTTTCCTTCGGGAGATCCTGGTAGGTGGACCCTCCTATTATTGGTTAATCAATTGCATTCGACCCCTTCCTTTTCCAAAGGGGTGTAACTAATTCAGGTATAAAAACATGTGAAATTAAGTAAGACTGTTCTGTTCTGCTCTGTTCGTAATGCATACGTTCTGTTCGTAATACATACGCTCTCTCTTCGTAATACATACTCTCTTCGCTCATTATACATTTTTGTGTTATACATTTTACACATCATATAACCATATAGTCCACATTAAACAATTGTAACATAGTCGCCAAAGACTTAAGTTAATAAATCATTGTTGACTGAAGAACTGCCTTTAGTATACTACAAAACCACTCACACTGTATTAGTTTACCGTCGTGAGACTTTCCGTGCAACTCGCGTATAATTGCATCTTATAAACGATACGCTAGTTGAAAACGGATTCGCGTCAGCATAACATATAGTGCGCGCGAACAAAAGCAGTATTCCCATTTATAAATAAAATATATTCACAATTCTGAAACATTTTATTAACCCTTAAATAATCAAGAATATATACATTTTATTTATTCAAGTTTAAATAAAAATCAAATACAATCATTTCTAACTTGATTTCTTAAAATATAGAATATTTGTAGTAATAACATTATTGTCGAGATTTTCTTTTAAAAGATTGTCAAAATTGATCGAAGAAAATTGGTACATCGTGAGAACCGTGCAGCAGAGTTCGAAGAAACTCTGTAGAGAAGAGAAGAATAGATTGGAAGAACAGAGATGCACATATTTATATATATATATATAGAGAGAGAGAGAGAGAGAGAGAGAGAGAAAGAAAGAGAGATACAGAAATTTTATATAAAAAAAAATTTCCTAGAGCAAGTTCATGAGCCCGTACTCCAAAGTTTCCTACACGAGGTTTTGGAAAGTTTTGGAGAAACGATTTACTTAGAATACAACTAAAACTCCTTGCCTCACTTTACCTTTTGCGTATATATATATACATAGGCCATCTTCAAAAGTCTCAGTGAGGCATCACGAAAAGTAGTTCGCAAGCTAACGTATGGTGAACTCGCGACTTGTTTTGAAAATGAAACGAGCGGTTTAAGAAGTAAGGTTTGAAGAAAACATTCATGCGCATACGAGAAAGAAAAAGAGAGAGAGAGAGAGAGAGAGAGAATCAGGCTAAATTCTGTACAACGTTTTCTTATAAATATACATAAATTTACATAAACATAAACTCAAAGTATAATAAAGACGGAGTGGTAAAAGTCCTCATTTTGCGAACGCATATGTTTAAGAGTAAAAGAAAAAAATCAAAATATTATTAATTACTTTAAGGGACAAAGAAAAATGATAAATAAATTATTACCTTATTAATATAATTCTAATGAATTTTCTGACAAGGATAACGTCCCCACATATTAATACCGATATACATATATACGTATACACTCATACATATATAAATATAAATGCATTAATTTACATATTTTATTATGAAAATTAGTGAAACCATCTAATCGATATCTACATATAAGAGTAGTGTATTCCCAAGTCGATGATCGAGAAATAGGATGTAAAGTAAAGGTAAATAGATGAAGAGTGAAAAGGGAGGGTAAGTAGAATGATACATAATCCCTAGAGTTTTCTACACGAGAAGTAGTTTAACATGAGAGTTAAAACGGCACGAATAATCAGGTATGCAAGAACCTGATAACGATGCTGCTGCTGCTCACTCCACGGGTTATCTACGTTCGTTGGAAAATGAGAGGGTTTGAGGACAAGAGTATAGTGATGGTACTAGTGGTATGAACTAGGGGGTGGTGATGGTAGTGGTATCCTATCGACGTTACTACACTTTCCATCCACGAACGGAACGTACTTACATACTCTAACCAACCACGCACGAACGTAAAACGTGTTGCGGAATTACCTTGGCAGAGAGAAACGCTTGGAAATCCTTAAATATATCGGGAAGACGTACGAAACCCTCCCCCTTTCCGCTACTGCAATCCTAATTCCCCCTCCCCCTGCTAACCCTCTCCTCACTGGTCCCCCCTTCCTCTTTATTTACTTGTTCTTTGCACTCGACGAAAACCTTACGTATCACCACCAATCCTTGTTTGTCTGTCTTCTAACAACGTATAAACCCTACAAGAGCGAGATTGGCAACAAACTTTCGCAGAAGACAATGTTTCTCATCTCAAGGCAATATCCTTTCTTCGTTACTATAGTTACCCTACCTATCCTTACCATTCCATCCGTGTTTCCAAACTATCTAATTGCGTGCTAGGGCTTTTTCTGCGATATTAATTTCGTACTATGCATACTGACTTAATGAGAAGAATACTCCTGGGACAGGTACAAGAAGGGGGATGGGAAAAGGGCAAAAGTTCATTCAATAAACCCATATCCACCTTTGACTTTATTGAAGTTTAATGGAGGATCTTTTCTCGATGTAGTTTGGTTTCCATATTAATGGTGGATATAATACTAAGAAAAGAAAAATACAATTTGAGCCTAAAACAATTATTTATTATTTAATTTTAATTTATTTCGGAGTGTTTTTTTATTTTTTTTTTATAGATGTGTGATCTTTTTTATCAATAAAAGAAATTTTGATATGAGGTTTGAGCTAATTAGACCAACATTCCTGCCTGTCCTGCCTAAGATAATATTTTTTTATCAATTACCTATATTTACGTCATATTTAATTTATTTATAATGATAATTTCTTTGCATTGTTAAATTTTAACACATCGTTGATTGATTATTATTATGACTATGTTAATAAGTAAATTCAAATATTAAGCATACTGGAAAATTGATAATATCAAAATTTTAAGTAAACGCTATTAAACGCGTTATTATAATAATATTATAATAACGACTACCATAATTATATACTTTAAATAATTATATAAGTCTCTTGCATGTGGAAACATGACTATTCTCGTGACAGATCAATAATGTGTTAATAGGATAGAATAAATAGAACGTATTCTACGTTCATTTAAATGTTAAAAAGAATATACAATATATATACTGTAACAGATTGTTTGGATAATAGAAGATTTGAAGTGATAGAACGTTTAAATAATAGACTAATACAATTGTGGTTCTATTGTAATTCTACGCGAGTAGAATGACAATGTGTGTTCGGGTTTAGTTTATATTACACATTAGGAATTTCATTTCATTATCAAAATCACATTTTCCACAGACCATTTTCCAAACCCAACGAATGCCGAATTAAACTATGCGTAATGCATTTTGAGGAAAATTGAGTTGGGCAATTGAAAAAATAGAAATACAAAAAGAAAAAAAACACGTACACAAAAAGAGAGGATAAAAAAGAAAGAAGTAAAAAAAAAAAAGAAAACAAAACAAAAATAACTATAGAACACACATTGAATCAATCAACCGACCAACAATGAGTCGACAAAACATTCCACCGATCTGACACACACCCACACAGAATGAATTCCAAGCAATTTGCAAGATTTTCCAGAATCAAACGTATGGAACGTACGTTTGTATATACGTAGATCGATTAGTGTTTTCTAATTCAACGAGTATACTCGCGTCAGCATCAACGAACCCCTTCGTTTCACCGCGATATACTGCTGTAATAAAAGTCAATTTTTGTTCAGTGAATATATAACAGTTTGACGATCCGTATTACTCTCCTTTGTTTTCTTTTCATATCAACAACGAATGACTGATGAACGTGTCATCGATCTTGTCGCTTTGTATACAACAAAACTCATCGTACTACTACCTCTGGCTGTTGATCATGAGAATTCTGAATTGGAATATATATCTATAATGAATTTTAATTGGATTTTATTTTGAATATTATATTAATTAACTTGCTTTTTATTAAGTTAATATTTTAAAACATTTTTATTATAAAAGTAGGATGCCACAGACACGCGTTGTTGTGGCTTTCTTATAAAATGTTGATTTAATATAATTCTACATTATTTAGTAAATTATAAAAACACCCAAAAAATAATACCACAATTATAGAATAGAATATGTAAAATAATAATACTCGAAAAACAATAAAAAGTAAGGTTAGTTATGTCATATGAAAATCTAAAAAAAAAACGTGAAATAATTGAATTGTAATACAGAGCTATCTAACCTCTTAATAATAAATCCTTAAATTAGTAATAAAAAATAAAAATAATCACGATAAAAATTATACTATACTCTAAGTTGAAAAAAATCACGATAAACAAATTTCATTTCATTAATTATTTCATTTATTTATTATAAAGATGTTATAATAAAATGTTAATATGTGATGTTAGTGTGTGTTAATTATATTGAATATTATTATGATACAGAACATATTTTGTAATAATTTTTATAAAAGGTAATTAATTTGTGAATACTGCATTTCGCTATATTAGAAATAATTTTGTGTAAATGAAAGTTGTTAAAAAAAAAAAAAAAAAAAAATACACTCCTTTCATGCTAATTTTTCCGAGAACCAAAGTGGTTTAAACTACTTAATACGATTAAGTAGTAAAAGTTAATCATCATCCATAATTGGTCAGACATAAATAACCTATTTTTAAAATAATAATTATTACGAGTCGTCGTAAATCTACTTTGAAATTCATTTTGCAATTCAAATAACGTTTTAAAATATTTAAAAGTTCTTTAACATTAAACCGTTGAAAATTATTTTAATTAAAATAATACTTAACCTACTTTTAGGGGTGCAGAACTTGCAATTATTCTTTACAATATTTGAAATACCCCTTTTTACGTTTTATATTTATTTTATATAAGTTACTATTATTTTTTTTCCTTTTTGAGAAAACTTTTATACGGTAAAAAAAAAAAGAAGAAAAAAAATAGAAAGAGCAGTTTATGTAATTTATTTATAAAGTCAACATCGGGGGCCTTCGTCTAACAAAAAGTTTTTTATTCGGTAAAGAGGAACAAAAATAACGATACATGAAGCTAAACAATTTGATTAGTAGAGAGAAAAGAGAGACAAATGTTACGAATGTCAATTTATATGCAAAGAAGTTTGAAAACTATTTTGAAATAAATTACAATAAAATCTGTGAGCAGATTTTTTTTTTTATATAAAATTGATCTTTTAAAAATTCTAAACTATGGCAAAGAAATTATAATCCATATAAATAACAACTATTATATTTTTAACGTATTTAGAAAATGAATTTACATTTAGTAGAATCGAATTTAATAAATAATAATTATCGTTCACAGATAGTAATTTATGAAACGTAGATATGATTGATTATTATTATCATTTGGTTAATTTACCTGTACAATATAATTGTTACATTTAGATATTCTGATAACAAATCTCTCAATTAGTGAATCGGTTCTATCTATTGCTTTTGTGGGTTTCTAATTAGAACATGTTCTATTATAACATTTCAATAACTATGGAAAACATTGACTAGAAAGAAAAATAATATATTAGCAAGTATTACTAGAGAAATGAGTTCTTTTATATCGTATGCATTTGGATTGTTTCCTTTTGGCAATATTTTTATTTTTATTTTTATTTTTATTTATTTTTTCAAAAATTGCTATATATGCATATTGTACACTATTGTTTATACGAGAGATATCGAAAAAGACTATAAAAGAGTAATATTCGTTGAATTTGTATGGTTTATTCAAGAATTTGATACTTCAGCACTAAAACAAAACACTGAAGAGAAAAAATGGGAGTAGGTATAAAACTAAAAAAATATATAAAAGAATAAATAAATTTATATTGACTCTTTTTAAAGGATATAATTTTTGCAACCTTTTACAAAAAAAGAAAAAAAAACATCTACCGAAAAATATTTTCTTTTTGAATAATTGTTGAATATAATTTCACATCGGTACTAGGTTAGATTAGAAGAAATAATATTTCATTTAGAAAAGAAAGCAGGATTATTCTTTTTTAAAAATTTATTCGATTTCACGGTAAAATGGGCGCCATCCATGAATATATATAGGGGAACAGTGCGTTTCGTGATAATAACACACATTGTCGAAAATGTAATTAAAGTGAAAAATTGTTCTCGACGCCAACAATGCCACTACGGTCATTAGAATACGATAAAAGAATTGTGCCAGGCGTTGCCTGGTGAATAAAACAAAAGACCTACGGATTAAGCACATCATAGTTTTAAGCAATCATAGTTCGATTATCGCGTATTCTGAAATAGCATACTTTCACAATTTTTAATGTCACTTTTTTATTATACTATTCTTATTCTATCATTATTATCATATTTCATTACTTATCCTTTATAACCTAATTGTAATATTTTCGTAGTAAAAAAGAAACCATTTTTTTTTTTAATAATTATGAAGAATATTAAATATAGTTTAAAAAAATATAGGAAATTTTATTAACCCCTTTAGACTCGAATTTTTTTTAGTTTAAGAAAAATAATTTTAATACGAAAATTAACATTCACGTGAATGAAAGTGAAAATATATTTTTTATTTGTTTATTTATAATTTGTAAATGTATAGTTTAATGGATATATGGTCCTTAAGAAAAATTTGAAACATTAAGGAGATCCTGTGAGTAATATTTGTATAATAAATATAATAAATTTTATATAATAAAAAAAAGTAAAGTATTATGTACATTACAAGGTGCACAGTGCTTGTAAGGATTAATGAACTAGGAGTGAATTAATTAAATATTAGGTCGTCCCGAAAATTTCTTCCTTTTTTTGGTGATGAGTTAAACAATATTGCATGTGTAATATACTTTTCTTTTGTACTTTACGTTATTTTACTAAATAATATCGATTCTACTTTATTTTATCTTTTTCTATACTTTAAGTTATTCAACCTAAAAAATATAGTGCCGTAGAACTACAAAAAAAAAAAAAGGAGAAACATGTGGGACGACCTAATAAAACTAAGGAATAAAAAAGAATAAAAAATTCCCATTATTGTATAGTAATATAGTGATACAAGTTATAAGTTGTTATTTTAACCCTTTTGCTGAGTAACACGGACGGCAAAATACACGAATTGTTTTTTGTTAAAATAAATTTTTAAATAAGAAACGTTTGCATCAAAAGAAACCATAAATGTCTATTATTGGAAACATTTGATGATAGTAAATGAACATAACCCCTAAAGGCGCTGTTCGCAAGTAAAAAGTTAGGAGGACTAAGAAGTGGGCCACGGACCGCTTCAGGGATCTCTGGTTACAAGACCCTGACATGAGGCACACGAAGGCTCTGTTCTCAGGGCCCTCGGGGAAGCTAGGTACCGAGTTGATCAACCTAGACCGAGCCCAATTGAGGCTGGTTGTGGGATTGGTCACCGGGCACTGGCACTTTGGAAAGCACCTTACGCGACTGGGCCTTGCACAAGACTCGGTCTGCGGCAGGTGCGACGAAGGGGAGGATACCCCCCTCCATCTCATAACTCAATGCGTTGGGCTCACGGACGTCAGAAATGATGTCCTTGGGACCACCGCCAACAACTTCGACCTAGTGGGCTCAGGGGTGGCCAGACTGCTGCGCTTTGCAAGGGAGTCGGGGCTACCCGTGGGACCGCTACGGTCATAGGTTTTTCCCCGCAAGGGGCCCGGGCACAATGGTCCAGAGACTGAGTGCCCGGGTTAACAAACCTCAAGAAAAAAAAAGTAAAAAGTTAATTAAATTTATTTTCTATAATACCATTAAATATTTCGAAGTTTTGTAAAGTTTTTCTATACTTCTAAATTTTATTCAATTCAATAATAAGTTTAATATTTAAAAATATTTAAAATTTAATATTTATTTATTTCAATTTATTAATTTTAGATTGTTTACGATACATTTTATATTCTAAATTAATGTCTTTTCTTTTATCACTACTTTACTAGTTTTTTTTTCAGCTAGAAACAGGAATTTAAGCAATTTTTAATTAAAAATTAGATTTAAAAAAGAAATATAAAATTAGGAGGCAATATTACAACTTATTGTTTTATTTTATGAAAAAAAAACCTTACTGTAAAAATGCAGGATCTATAAATGAAATTAACTTAAAATATTGATTAAAAAACATGATTTAAAAAAACGGTAGAAAAACAGGAGGTTTCGAAAAATGAAAAGTAAAAAATGGAGATAAAAAAAAGAAGAAAGTCAGAAAATAGAACTCACGCAAAGGAAGGAATACCCAAGAGTAGTATTAGTATAAAAAAACGGTGGATCGATAAACAGAATCGCATTAAAATTTCGATTGACACAAATACGGCAAAAGAATGGGTAAAAAAAAATCAAGAGGCATCGAAAAATGAAGAGTAGAAAAAAACCAAAAAAACCAAAAAAAATGAAACAAAGAACATAGGAAGAAAAAAAGATTGAAAAGAGAATTCACGCAAGAACAGAGAAATACTCAAGACCGATATTAGTAATAAGGATCGATAAAAAGAGTCGTATTAAAAAAAAATCGATCAATATGAACTCCAGGAAACAAATAGGAGATTCAAAAAACAAAAGTAGGCAAAAAATAAAGACTAAAGAAGTAAAAAAAAAAAAGAAAAAAAAGGAGAAAGAAAATATATGCACAGAAGAAAATATTTTAAAAAGTGGAAGATCAATAAAAAAAAATCGAACGATAATTTAGATTGATATGAAAATAACGATAAAAAAAAAGAAACAAAAAAGAGAAAGAGAAAGAGAATGTATACATAAAACAAAATATTGTACTTAAAAATACTTAAAAGAAGAGCATAGATAAAAAAAAAGAAAATCGAACGAAAATTTAGATCAATATGAAAATGACGATAAAAAAAAAGAGAAAGAGAACATATACATAGAAGAAAATATTTAAAAATATTTTTTAAAAAGTGAAGAATATATAAATAAAAAAATAAAAGAAATCCAACGGAAATTTAGATCGATATGAAAATGACAATAAAACAAAACAAAAAACAAAAAGAAAAAACAAAGAGGAAATGAGATAAAGAAAACAAAAAATCAAAAAGTTTCAAAAAAAAGGAGTAAAAAAAAAGAGAAAGAGACAGAAAGGGGAAAGGGAGGAAAAATGAAGAAGGACAGAAAAGGGCACGGTATTCGAAAGGTAATAGGACCGGAGGTTATACCAGTGGCCGCTCAATTAAATCTCGTCGACGTCGCGTGCAGGAAGCGAGTTCAGCTTGTACCGGAGGCTTCCTTTTCGATTTCCAGTGGGTGGACCCTCTCGAAATTTATTAGCTCGTGCGCTCGACCGTCTAATCCTCGAATAGCCAGGCCGAGCGTGCAACTATTACCTGCACTCGTCGCGGCACTCATGTAGCCGAGATAGCCTTCTCTCTCTCTCTCTCTTTCTCTTTCTACCTCTACCTCTCTTTAAAGCATTCTCCACCTCTATGCTTTCCACTCACCTCTCTTCTCTTCCTCTTTTTGCTCTCTTCATCCTTATTGGACAAAGACAGAGAAAGAGAGAGAGAGAGAGAGAGAGAGAGAGAGAGAGAGAAACAGCAAAGCTGTAAATGTTTAATACCCTCAAATGAGAAAACGGTTCGTTGAATCGCACCTATATATATAATCCCAATTATATTCAGTTAGTAACAATAGTCACTTTCTGAATTAGGATTATTCCTATAAAAGGTTAGTAGTTATACGTCAATAATTAACACTCATTTCTATCGACACCCATTGCAAAATTCATTCTACCCGATAACTTTAACCTTTTACACGCTTCAACTAGTTTACCCGATTTAATACTATAACCTTTCATTGTTTAAACAAAACATTTAACCTATTTGATTTAAGGGATTTGTGTGATGCTGCACTTGACAACGTGCATTACATATACAACACATACATATATATCCGTTATCACAGATATCCTTTGATATAAAATCTCGAAAATATAAACCGACGTAGTTTTTGAAAATCATACGTCAAGTACGTTTTTATCAAACGCTTCTGTTAGAATTATTTTTTCTTTCTTTTTATGTAATATAATAATTCCACGTGTTTTCATCTATAGACAAAAATAAAAAGAAAAAAAAGTCGTACATATTAAACGGTATTGGACAATCGAAAACGTATAGCCAACGGCATGAAAAGATAATTGGTTTTGGAGACACGAGTTTAACGGCCGAACGAAATTCACCTCCTCTTCCCTTCCTCCTACTACCCCCTATACACATACGCATGCATACGATATATCGAACGATTTCCTTATCAACGAGATTTATCATAATTTACGACCTGAATGGCTATACTATTCTTGTTTTCTTTTTCTTTTTTGTTTTTTTTTTGTTTTTTTTTTTACCCCCAATCGAACGATAACTTACGCTCAACGGATTAACCTTGCGATCATTTCGATTAATATTTACCATTGGATTGTGTTATTCTAAACAGGATGGTTTTACATTTGCATTTTTTTTCATACTATTTACTATTTTGTTTGTCCAACTAAGTTCATTTGAATTTTATATATTTTGCTTTGGTGGGCTGTGTGCTAGAATTTTTATTGTTATGAATACGTAATGAAATACCCATGCGTTGTACACTTGATTACAATGGACGATTCTATTAGATAAAAATGTTGAACTTTCTGTATAAAAATTATATCCAATTGCATAGAAGAGTTAACAACATATTGTAAAAATATTGTTTATCTAAAATACTATTTCTATTTGCTAATTTTTAAATAAAAAAGAAGCTACACATGTATTTTACACTCATAGTTTATATTGTTCTATTTTGAAAATAAGCGAAAAATGATTAATAACTAAATTAATTTATACTTTATAATGGTTGATTAATTATTTGCGTTACGAAAAATATTTTATTTCGTAGTATTAAATTTGTATAATAATAATTTTATAAATTTGTTAATCACCTATTTGATTCATTAATTAAATCCTAAGGTTCATCAAAGTATTTCTTTGTTTGGTTTTATTTTTTTTGTAATAAAGTAAAATGAAGAAATATATTGAAGAATATTTACCTCTTTCGGGTACAGGTTCGCGTAAACCAGCTCCAAGTTGTATCTCGTTCATGGATGAATATATTCCAGGGATTTGTGCGGTACAACGTAGATTCAACTGGCCGTTTATGTAGTGAAATGGTTGCAATAGTAGACTGAGGCCGATCCACTGTTGTTGCTGATACTGATGTTGCTGTTCGCTGCTGGAAACTCCACCAGTGCCTTCTCTACGATGTTTCTGCTGTTCAGGTTCTTCCTGATTCGTCGAGGTAGCTTCCACCTGCGGGAAATCAAGATGGAAATCAAGCGTGAATTTCGTAACTTGAACATTTTCGAATGCAAACCAATGCTATGTTAGGAAGGAAGGAAGAAAGGAAGGTAGGTAGGAACGTCATTTCAAACTGAACGAGGGGAATTGGGGAAGAAAGAGAGAGAAGTGAACGTTTTGCGTTTGCGAATATAACCACGACTAGAGGGAACGTTTATGCGAACGAAAGAAGAAGTAGGCAAAAAGGCGACGAGAAGTCAAGGAAATGTAAATCTGCTTTTAACGAAATCCTTTCATCTGGAATCGACTCCTCGTCGGCTATTCTCTCCTTACTTTCAAGCACAAAGCCAACGCCATCTTACTCCGACGAATAAGAGTCTTTCATACCCAGCTTCGCTTTATATTCTACCTACTACTACTACTGGTACTACTATTAGTACTACCACTACTATTACTTATATTCTGTCTTTTTCTAGACTTTAGGAATTTTCGTTTTAAAGCTTTACGTTCTCATCTACGTGCAATAATGTTCTCATGTTCGTTATGAGATCGGACTACTTCGACAAAACAATCCGTACGAATTCGAACAAGTTAAGTTTCTTAATGTAGATATCTCTCTGAATCCTCCTTGTTGTTATATTAAAATGATAAATATAGCCAATTGTATATACATAGTTGCAAGCGAGTTATTCATTAGGACGTTGAAAATTTCTCAAGAAATTCATTTTACTTCGTGCAGTTGTTAAACTTTTATACTTATTTTAGAAAATTACTATTCTCCGTTGTACAACTTAAGAGAATGATGATAAAACGATCCTCTTGTAACACAATCCAATTTCATTTCCGACAATCAAAAGAAGCCACGTTTAAGGATACAGTAGAAATGATTTTATACGAAGACAGGTAGGGAATCATGTTTTAGGGATGCAGTTTCTCTAACAAGAGAACTGATTTTCAAGTCAGTTGGACCTTTCTCCTCTTTTTACGAGAAATTTATGTTACGAGCAACCCTACGATTTGCCAACCGAAAGATCCGTCAATGATTCTTCATTTATTTTTTTTTGGTCCTTATTTTATAATTATTAACACTTGGCATGCTGGTATACTTTACCGTCAAGTTATGCGTGCAGCGGACGTTTTTTCGTAAATTGCGCGAGAGTTTGGTTAAAAATTTCTTGTATCTTATTTTTTGCATCTTTGTCGAGTTATATACTACATATGCATTAAAAAATGCACAATTCAACATATACATAGTTAAGTGCTTTGTCCACTTCACTGTGTTGTAATTATACGTTACCAGCTATCCACCATAAATCTACTAAATACGTATTTTTACGTGACCCGCGCTCCAGTTACAGACCAAATAAAATAAATTTTTATTTAGATCGATTGAATAGTTTCGATATTTATCGCAGATAAAAAATTATAACTATTGTTAATATAGTAAAATATAATAATAAACAATAATTTCTGAGAATTTAAATTAGAAATAAATAAGAGTAATATTCCAAACTTTCTTTTTTGTATTATTATAAATTAAAGTAACATAATTATTTAAGTTTAATCAAAAAATAAATATATTTTGAGCTTATAACATATAAAATGAGAAAAAGAAACTACTAGTTCTGGGCACAATTTTTGTTGTTTTTTATTTTTACATTTAACATTTATTTATTATTCACATTTAAACGATCATAATTTAAATAATATTATATATCTATCGTTTCTATCATTTATCATTTAAATTTTTAACTCATCATTTAAATGTCAATGCAATGCCTTATATATACATATTCACGTCTTATAAAATTATTTTATCCAATAAAATTTTACAGAAAGAAAATCATCAATGTAATTTTATTGAAATTGTTTTATAACTATTCTTAAATATATAATTTTACATTCGATACCGCAAGATGAAGTAAAAAAAAGAAAAAAAAAAGAAGAAGAAAAAAAGTTATTCTTCACTGCAGGTGATTATTTCATAAAATGAATGAACGAACGAACGAAAGAATGAAGGAAAAAGGTACGGAGAGAGAAAATTCGAAAACGGAACACGCCGGGGCGCATAAAATTTAATCTCAAGAGTAAAGCGGATGAAAACGATTATACTCGTCTTGAATACAGTTTACGAGGAAAAGCGGGAAAGGGTTCACCGTGTCTCCTAAGTGACGTGGCCTTTCTTCTCAAATATCCTCGGGAAAGCACCGCGGAAAATCAAGAAAATGTTTCCCTCGTGAGAGATTAGACGAGACGACGACGATGGGAATTGAAAAGAGAGAGAGAGAGAGAGAAAGAGAAATAGAGAGAGAGAGAGAGAGAGAAAGAGAGAGAGAAAGAGAAAGAGAATGAGTGTGAAACTGTTGGTGAGGTGAGAACACGAAGACGACAGGGATGCACCAACAACGAAAACTGACTGAGTTCAAAACTGCTAAAGTCACTCAGTGACAAAAGCGAGTTCATACTAAGGACCCGAGTAACGACCAATACTTTATCCCCCTTCTGGTAAGTTTAAATACAATTCGAGAAGAGAATAAGACTAAACTAGGAACGAAGATTGTATTGGGGTTGCTCTAAAGTTACTAGCTGATTCTTAAAAGTCACTCTCTCTCTCTCTCTCTCTCTTTTTTTCACACTTTTCAAGCTAATTTCTTTTTTCTTTCTTTTTGGAAGATAAATAAGTCGTTGGGTTTGTAATTTAATAAATAAAATAAAAAGAATAAAAGAGAGAGAGAATGTCAGAAAAAAGTAATTGGTTATTTTTATTATTATACTTATTTTTATTTATTATAAAAAATAATTAGTTTGTGGTCAATTTTAAAATGATATTTAGTTTTATTTTAATTACTATTTCGATCTTTTTTGTATATTTGATTATTTGCATGTAGCAACATTTGGTAAGAAATTCAAATAAAATTGTTATTTATTAATTTGTTCTATTAATTATACTCTTTAAAATTTGTATGATATATTATTAAACTAGAAAGAAAATTGGATTATTTTTAAACTCAACGATCACTTATTCAATTAAATCATTAAAACATTTCTTAAAATATCTTAAAACCTAACCTATTTCTTTGCCTTCCAGGATGTTCTCTACCAAATTATATTACACTCGTAATTAATTAAATGTATTATTCACAAAAAACAAATGTCAATAACGTTGTTCTAAAATTACTAGCAAATTTTTAAAAGTCACTTTTACTCTTTCGCTTTTTTCAAACTTCTTCAGCTTATTTCTCTCCTCTCTTTTTTTTTTGGAAAATAAATAAGTCATTAGATTTGTAATTTAACCATTAAAACAAAAAGAATAAAAGAATATCGGAAAAAAGTAATTGGTTGTTCTTTATACATAAGTGTTATTTTTATTATTATACTTACTTTTATTTATTATAAATAATAATTAGTTTAAGGTCAATTTTGATTTGATATTTAGTTTTATTTTAATTACTATTTCGATTGTTCCTATATATTTGATAATTCGAATGTAGAAATAATTTGTAAGAAATTTTAATAAAATTGTTTTCTATTAATTTGTTTTATTAATTATATTTAAGTATTAAATATTTTGTGATTACTTTATAGTACAAAATAATTAATGTAACTCTACCGAATTTTTATAATTAAGAATAGAAAAATTAATTAAAATTTCTAATAAATTAAAAATAAAACAAAAATTGGTTTATTTTTTAAATCAACGATAACCTAATCAAATAAATCATTAAAACATTTCTTAAAATATTCTAAAACATAATCTATTTCTTTTTTAAAATCTGAATCTGTTCTTCAGGATGTTCTCTATCAAATTGTAATACATTTGTAGATAATTAAATATATTATTCACAAAAAAATGTCAATTACGTTCTAAGCCAATGATTACTTAATCAATGAAATTATGAGTTAGAATATATTTCTTAACACTAGATTTATGAATGTTTTATTTACTAATTTTTAAAAACTTAGAAACATAGTTTGAATGAAAAAATAGGTACAAGGGAAAAATTAATATTCACGCATATTTCATTGCAGCATTAAAAAATCAACATATTATATTTTTAAAAATATAATATTTAAGTTTTGTATATAATATTATATATGAAGTGTAAACAAATTAAAAATAAGTCAAATCTAGTGTTAAAACATTTTAACACATGATGCATTTTAATTTCCAACTACAACAAATTGTACAAAAAATAAGATTTCCTGGGGTGTATTTTATCGAATGAAAATGCATTCGCATATAAACTTTTAATTTTTAAAAGGTGTACACTTCTTTGTTAGTACATTAAACAGCCATGAACACGTTATGTGGTGTATAAAGCTCTCAATATTTTCTACCACGAATAGGAACGTCATGGGGAGTAGAGAAATTTGTAATTAGAAGAGATGGAGAAAGAGAAAGAGAAAGAGAGAGAGAAAGGGAGTAGGATAAGAAACAAAGAAGACCACTTTGGAATGCAGGAGGTCTCACACAATGGGGGTAAGCGCAAACGAGCTACGCCGTCGAAGGTTAAATCCGATGTGTACTGTTCAATTAGAGAAAACCAAGTAAACGGTTCAACCGTGGTACGACTTGGTGCATGCACGGCTTGAATGCGATTTCCAAGTTCGAAAAGAAGGCGCAGTTGAATTCAAGTTTAGTCACGACGGGAGGTTAGAGAGAAAGAAAGAGAGAGAGAGAGAGAGAGTAGGAGATTCTGCGAAGGAAAAGGAACTGTGTGAAGGAACGTAGCTAGAGAAAAAAGTATAGCCAGTGGGAAAATAAAGCAAAATGATGGGGGTAGAAAGAAAAGAGATAGAAGATCTAGCTGGTTGATGAAACCTTGTCACAAAATTACCTAAGACGAGACTAGAAAAATGATATCGTGTTACAGTTCTTCTTTTTAACGTAAAATTGGATTAGACAATTTCTTTGATAATGAGAATAATATATAATGTTTAAAAAAAAATATACTTGTATGATCGATAAAAATGTATAATAGGAAATATTATTTTTAAATAATTATTTTTAATTCAATTAAAAATATAAATATTGCTGATAATATATATTTAACATGAGGTTAGTATAGTTTTAAGGGTTGTAATTGAAATATATTTTTGTTCTAATATTTATAGGGTAAAGTTCATGATAATGCAAAATTAATAGAGTTGTCATTAAAAGTTGTATTTTGAAAGTAATTGTTTTCTAAAATTTATATATATATATAAACTAACTATATATAAATATTATATTATATAAATTATAATATATTAATATGTATACATTAAAAAATATTACAATTTATTATTATATTAAAATATTATATTTTATATATAATAATATTTATAATATATATAAATTTTATATATTGTATAATATATATAATAAATTTACTATATAAAAATATATAATTATATAATGATATAGAATATAATATATATATATATATATATATATATATATATATATATATATATATATATATATATAAATAACTATAAATTTAATTTTTTTGTGCCTTCGGTAAATTTTAGTTTAATAACAATAATATTAATTAGTTTCATATGTTTTTTAATATAATACATTTTTTATATTCACATCCGATCAAAAATACACTAAAATAAAAATATTAAAAAAAATTAAATGCAATATTATTTGAACAACCATCACAGTCATAGTTTGCCTACAATGTTGGCATAATTATGATGATTAATAAACGATATGTAGTTTATGAAAAAGAAGATACAATTCGTAGATTGTATGTTTTACACCTCGCGAACGGTCCATTATCAGATATGTACACTCACACATATTCTCAATGTGTTACGAAAATAGCAATGACAGCAAATTGCGTTTTAGACTGAAAGAGACTCTTATAACATGGAAGAGGGTTCCCATCCCTTTAAATCTACAGTGGCATTTCTCTCATCATTTCTCTGTTCACTCCTTCATTCCCTTTCTCTTTCTTTCTCTCTCTCTCTCTCTCTCTTCCTCTTTCTTTCCCTATCAGCCATGTTGTGAATTGCACCTGAGGGCCTTGTAGTGCGAAACCCCTGCAACGTCAGTTTATTCCCAGAATTTATGTCAGAAACGACTTCTCGGAACGAAGTATTTATAAATGTACAATCTCTGGATGTATGGTTTATCAAAAAAAAAAAAAAAAAAAAAAATTAGAATATTTTAATTATTATTTTATAATATATATAATTAAAATTATAAAAAATATATAAATAATATTTTTAAAAAATGATTTATTTAATTCTTATTAATGTTATTAATATTTTTTCTTATTCATTTATAATATTATACATATTATATATAATATTATTTTAATAATTATTTTATAATACAATTAAAATTATTAAAATTATTAAAAATATATAAATAATATTTTTGAAAAATTATTTATTTGTATTTTTTTTAATGTTATTAATTTTTTCTTATTAATATATAATAATATATATTATATAATATATATGTAATTTTTTTTATAATATTATATATCACATATTAATATTATATATTATATTACCATATATTAATATTATATAATAAGATATAAGAAAAATTAGATTAATATATAAAAATAAAAATTAATAATATGATTAAGATATATTATAATTTTTATTAATATTATTATTATTTTAAATTAATAAATTATTAAAATACTTTAATTTTTTATTATTTATTTTCTTAAAAGAAAAATAAATAATTTTAAAAAGATTTTTATTAAAATCAACAAAATTAATTACGTTCACATATCATCTTTTTTTCGAAAACAAAAATTAATTCTAGCAAATTTTTGAGGCAGATAAAAATATGACATATTTATAATAGCAATCAATATAATATTCAACTCCAAATATGGATCGTATAAAAACGTATGTAGTAGAAAAAGTGTGTCCAATATTCAAATGTTTAAATTGAAAGTGACAATGATGAATCCACACTCGTTTATAGAATTTGATAATCGGATTAAACTCTAAAAAAACTACCCCTTCCTGTGTAGAACACCACACGTGGAAACGCTGTGTATTTTTAAATTTTTATTTATGAAACATTTAGTTTGTTGGCTTTCGTTTATACTTATTTCAATGTTGAAATTAATCAAAGAAGGAAAGAGAGAGAAATTGTTAATTTACTTTTATTCAATATTCGTTAGTCATGCAATTTTCACATTTAGTTTATAAATAAACTCTTTATTTTTTATATATTTGATGTATTTAAAAAAAAAAAAAATGTTTTGTTACTTTTATTACTTTTTTTTTTTTTATAAATTAATCGTATATCATTATTATGTGTACAATCTTTCGTGATATTAAAATTGACAATTTATTTATGTTAATATGATAAATAAATAAATATATATTTACATACGCGCGTATATAAGCACGTAATTTTTTAATGCATATTTGCGTGTTTACATCATCGCCATCATCATCATAATCCTATATATATATATGTATATGTAATCCAGAAATTACTCAAATAAAATTTCCAATCAAATTTCATTTTTATGCAAAATTTTTACTCCTCTTCTTTAGATTATTATCGCGTTATTATTAACATTTTTGTAATTCTTCTATCGTATTATTTTTTAAATTACCACGAGATAAAAGAAAAATAAGAGGAGGAAAAAGAGAAATAGTGTATAAGAGGGTTGATCCTGTTTATCACATCTACGACATGATTTTTCTTTTACGTTTTATCTTAAAGCGAGTGACAAAATGTTATAAAACGTCGAGTCATTTAGAGTTTTTTTTTTTAGATTAACAGTCAATTTTTAATTTTATATTTATTTTAAAAGATAATGAAAAAAATAATTTAATTTGTAACTAATGGCATTTGAGATAACAGAGAATCCGTGCTGACAATATTTAACTTAAAAACTAATTTTTGAATGATTTTAAAAACAGACATCATTATTTTTTAAAAGCACAGAAAATTTTTATCATATTATATTTATATTATATTATATTATATTTATATATTTTTATTATATTATTTTATTATATTTATTTATTTTTATTATATTATTTTATTATAATTATTTATTAATATTTATAAATCTTCAAAACTATATGGTAGTAACAAATATATATGGTGTTTCTTCCATATATACAAAAAAAAATAAAAATTAAATAACACGTGAAATTAGCTTAAAAAGGAAAATAAATTTTAAAATATCTGGAATGTAAAGAAAACAATTTTTTGTTATTCTTTTTATAATTCTTTCGAATAGAAGCTAACCGTCGAAAAGGTTTATTTTTCTGAATATAAATACATGCCTCACATTTTATATGAAAGACATGCGAAGACTAGTAAGAAAAATAAGTGGGTATATAAACCTGAAAGGAAGAAAGAGAGAAAAAGAGAGAGAAATGTAATAAGAAAAGGAAAAGAAAACGAAGAATGGGAAAGGGGTAAAAAAAAGGAAGAATTGGCGATCTTGATGCGCGTTGCATTTTCATTCTTTGTCAAAACATCTCTGACGTTTCCGCGATATCACCGCGATTGTTGACATTCCATACGAAGCAGAATAGAATTCGAAAGCCATCCACGATCTTTCTTTACGTTTCTATCTGGAAAATTTTCATCGGTAACCCACGGACAACCACCATCCCATCACCACCAACCACCACTACCACCACCAAGCAACCAACGCCACGACTATCACCATACCACTACTACTACTACTACTACTACTACTGCTAGTATCTTCTTCTTCTTTCGTTTGCGTAAAAGGCAAACGCACGGGAATCCCCAATGTTCCCGAATTCCCTTCGAGGGATTCCACCGCGACTGAGAACGCTTGCAAATTCCAAAGCCACGATAGAAAGTGCAAGAGAAAGATAGCGATAGAGAGTTAGAGGGCAAAAGATAGATAGAAATAGAATTACCATGTAAGAGAGAAAGAGAGAGAAAGAGAGAAAGAGAGAAAGAGAGAGAAAGAGAGAAAGAGAGAGAAAGAGAGAAAGAGAGAGAATATTTCGTATTTTACATACATAAATATATATACAGGGTGTCCCATATAACTGTATTCACGATTTTTCAAGTACTTACGATAATCTGACAAAAAAATACCTTAAACAAAAGTTACACTGTCATTAATTAACTATACATTGCAATAAAACAAAGTTTGACAAATTTTGTTTTTAAATGTTTTTTAAGGATACCTTTATTTTTTTAAATGGCACCGTATATTTTTGACTTTACATTTTATAGCCCGTATTAATAGGAATTCAACGAACTAGTATACCATAACTTTTGGATGACATTGAAAACAAAGAAATGAATAGAAATATGCGATAATAACTTAAATTTATTATTAAAAGACTCAAAATTACATTCAATTCAGGAACATTGACTAATGCTCTATAACTAGAGACTTAATTACAGACAGTTGATTATTCACAACAACAACAACAACAACAACAACAAAATTGCTATTAACACTTTGCAGTTTGTACGTTTCATGAAAATTTTTTCGCTTGGTGCCGGTTAGACTGAATTTCAACAGTAATATGAGACACCCTGTATATATGTATATAACGTAGTCAATGTATATATATGTAGTTAAAGTTATATGCTTTACACCGTATCTCTGAGAAAGAGAAAGACTGATAAATTCAACCCTTCTCTTTTTCTGTCTATCTCATTTCTTTTTTCTCTTTCTCTCAACCTCTCATTTTCCCTTTGCTACTTGTAGAGAATTTCTAGGAGTAGTTTACTAACGCAAGTAAGATTCTCTTTGATGGGTGCGTTGTATACGCAACGAGAAAATAAAAGATCGTGTCTATCAAACGATCGAGATGAGAAAGATAAAGAAAGAGAGAAAGAGAAAGTAACTAGCGTTTAAAGAAAATACGATATTCTCCCTTTCCCTTTCCCTTTCCTTTACTCTCTCTCTCTCTCTTTATTTTCACGGTTCAATATTTATGAGAGAGAGAGAGAGAGAAAAAGATAGAAACAAAGGAAGAGAAAAATAAAGTAACCAGTGAGAAAGAAAAATACGGTTCTCTCCTTTTCCTTTTTTTTCTGTGTGTTTCTCATGGTAACTATACAATGTTAAGGGTCTGAAGGAAAAGCCATTGGGCTCGTTGAATCGATCCTATGTCCTTTATAGGGTTACTTGTCCGTGCTAAAGTACCACTCTTCTATCCCTTTTACTATCCATCCCTTACTACCTTTCCAAGGATGCGTCTAGACTTTGACTTACTTTGTGAAAGCAATGAATGTATTGTGGTTGATTCAAGAATTTGTATTCCTTTCCTATTAAATCACGTACGAGATCACACGAACGTTTACGAACATTTGATTTCACTTACTTAACATTAGTAGATTTATTTGTTCTCATTCGTTTGTTTTTATTTTCTGACAAAAGAATCATACGATTGAATTTTATCGATGATTATTATTGTTCAAAATAAATTGGATTTTTATATTTTTTTTTTGGGTTAACTTCGATTGTAATTGACGGATACAAATCGTAATTTGATTATTACGTTTATTTCATTTTATTTTATTTTTTTCGTTTATATTTATTTTTTATTTTGGATTTTTGTTTTTTGATTAACTTTGATCATAGTAATTAGGATATAAAAATTATAATTTGATTTTTATGTTTATTTCATTTCATTTCTTTCGTTTATATTTACTTTTTATTTTAAATTTTTATTTTTTTGGTTAACTTTGATCGTAATAATTAAGGTATAAAAATTATAATTTGATTTTTATGTTTATTTCATTTCATTTCTTTCGTTTATATTTACTTTTTATTTTAAATTTTTATTTTTTTTTTGGTTAACTTTGATCGTAATCATTAAGGTATAAAAATTATAATTTGATTTTTACGTTTGTATAATTTCATTTCTTTCGTTTATATTTATTTTTTATTCTAATTCATTTATAATACAAGAAAGAAAGAAATTCTATTTTACTTTTAATTCAATAATATTATTTAATTAAAAGGATATTATTCTGGCAATCAATTCTTTTTCTCACCCCATGGATTTTTTTATAAAAATACATATGAAAAACATTGTAGTTCGATTACTTCGTAAATTTGCTGTAAGACTTTTTTAACTCATATGAACTTAACGATAAAAGTACATCAATGAGTTTCGATTCGTATCATCGATAAGTAAATATCTGACAACTTTTCCAAACGTACATAAAAGAAATGACGACGAGCACTGATTTTGAAACGAATAAGAATAAGAAGAAATAGAAAAGATAGATAGAAAAGTAACGCGTTTGTTGAAAATCTCCAAGTGATAGAGAATCCAAGACTACGACTATGAGAGTACGAAAACGTTCTACTACGACGAGTAGAAACGAGATGTTGAGAACGACTTGTAAGTTTCCAAACGAATGAAAGAAAATAAAGACCATCACAGATCGATCCTAACGATCCCTTTTCCCTACTTCGACTATCTCAATGAGGGTTTACTTGTCCGCAGAAAGAGAAAAAGATAAAGATAGAAATATCCAGATATCCAGTTACCAATGCTATCTATCTATCTATCTATCTATCTATTTATCTAGATAGAGAAGAACGTCTTTGAGAAATCAATCGACGGTACAGATTCATTCCTCTTATTTTTCTACTTTCTAACTTCTTTAGAATTTTCTTCTCAATTCTTTCATTTTACTTTTTCTTTTTCCTCTTCCTTTTCCTCTTTCTATTCTATTCCATCCTATCGAAGATATTCACTGGCCGAAACAGAGTTTATTCGGCAGGTTTCGTGGCATTATATTCAGTTCGTTCCCTATAGACGACGTTCGAGTCTGATGATCTACGAGCTTGATCTGATCCACCTACTGCACGGAATGACGCGTCTACATGCGGTTGCACATGCGAATACGATAAATCACGGTGAATATGAGGTCGAAACCGAGCACAGGATGAGAAGAGAAAGAGAGAGAGAGAGAGAGAGAGAGAGAGAGTAAGGGGAGTCACAACACAACCACCACCACCATTCGAAACAGCTACCAACGTCCACGGCAAGCGTTTGCAGTTTCTCTCCTGATGCATACAGCCCAGCCACCGCGTTCTCTCTTGCATTTAACCACCCAACCTTCTCCCATTCAACTCCCTTCCCCCCACCAAGCTGCTGGTACTCTAACCATACCACCCTGTAACTGATCGATGATTCTCTAATGGCAGCTGTTCTTGCATCTAACGGACATGGTGTCACATGACACTTTCTAAATTAAGAGCTACAACCATAAACATATTTCAAGGGGGAAATTAATCCGTCTGTTAAAGGCAAATACATTATATAATGATACGTTTCTCTCCATTGACTAAGGATAATACAAAGGATCTCTGTGTATCATAAACATTATACTCCCATACGTATTAGGATCGTTCAAAGAACCAAGAATAATGTACGATATGAGAGATATATTATCTGGAAAATATGTAAAGGATAGTAGAGAGAGAGAGAGAGAGAGAGAGAGAGAGAGAGAGAGAGAAAGAGAAAGAGAAAGAAAGAAGACAGATACGTGAAAAGGAAAATAAGGTGATATATAATATTATTTTTTCTTTTTTCCTTTTAAAGTTCCTATTCATAGTTTAATTTTATTTTATACCGTTTTATTTAACCGGTTTTTTTCTTCTCTTTTTTTTTCATAAAAATCAGAATACAAGAGAGAATGATAGGGTGAATTTAAATCGTAGGTATCGTATCATGAGAACGGCTACATTTCAAGTAGCGAAGAGATGCGTAGTAGTCAAAAGGGGTAGGTTTCGGTAACATCACCAAACGCGGATCGACTTTCTTTCGAGTTACCACAAAATGCGTGACGTTCGAGCTTTCACGAGAAAACCTGTCGAGTACAGTATGCGGTGGGTGTAGTATAGTGTGCAATATAGTATTGTACAGAATTCTCTCTCCTAGTTTCTATTCGAAAACTCGTTTTCGAACAAATATGATAAAGAGGTAATGCGATTTACCTTGTTCCCGTTTTAATTTATGTCTGTTATATTCATATTATGACACATGAACGAGTTAATGGAATTAAAAGTGATACTTTGATTTCACGGTTTGATATTAATACGTTAAATATCGTTACCAGTTACGAATATTTTTCAAGATTTTATCTCGTTTCCGTTATCGACATACCAAAGGTATAATATAGTGTAACATACATACATACATACACATACCAACCACACGCTTACGTATCCAATTTTGTTGAATCTTATCGTCCTAGAGACGATAACGTAAACGTACGACGGATTTTGTGTCGTAGATTTTCTTTTGCTCTGGAAGGTTAGTAAATACGAAGATATACCGTGGAAGAAAGATTTACCCGCGAGTTTACTTAGCCTTCCTCCTAACTTCCTCTATCTCGAAATTTCAAAGTACCTCCTTCTCTTCTATCTACCAATGCAAATCGACTTTGTGTCGATTCGAGTATTGGACTGTCACACAACATTAAAAAAAAAAAAAATATAAATCAATAGATATTTAAATCTTATATATAATGAAATTTTTATTAATGAATGCATAAAAAACTAATCGTTTTAACACATTAATTACAATTCGAATTCTTTGGTAATATAAATAATACTTAATATTACATATTAAAGCAAAAGAAAGAAACAAGAACTTTTGCTTAGAAAAGATGATTCTTAATCTTTTACGCAGTACGCGCCATTACAGTAGCTTTCGCGAATGCCATCTACCAGTACGATGCGCCACTATAGTGGTTTTCGCGGATAACATCTTTTAAAATATATTATACCTAATTTTATTATTAATTATTAAATTAAATTGTCTAAATAAAGTATATGTATATCACTTCTTTGAAAAAAATTATAATTTAACACGTTGATTGCGACGTCAATTTTACAGGAATTGTCCCGTGGCGCAATGATGAATTGCATGTATTTCTATTAATCTGGGCGCGTCGGTTATCGGTGACCCCCGTAGCATTCAACGTGTTAATCATGGAAAACTTCGTTAAAATGTACTTGCATAGAGAACAGCCATTGCTCGTCACATTTTATCGTTTACTCGTAATTCTCGTTGAACCCTACCGTACAAAGAAACAGCCCTGCGCAAAATTCAGTAGTGCCTAAGAGGTTAACGATTTTTATACTTTTCTTCTTTTCCTATTTGTTTTATTTGTTTTTTTTTGTTGTTGTTGTAATTCTCATTACTCGATAATACATCAGGAGTGGTTTAGAACGGAAACAGCCAATCTATATATAAAGAGTTTGTTACCTACATATATATAGATATAAAGTACATCGTAGCTACCTACACTTAGATTTCAATTGCCGAGTTGCAAATGATGTAGGTAGTTATAAAGCACCTACGTGAATACGAGTACGCGTAATTATGTTTACCAGAGAAGCATTGCTAGGATCTCTCATGCTTGTTTAGAATTCATAGGCGACATCAGGTCGTGCAATGTATTTAGAACATCCACTGTAAAGCTTTTCCCATTACGCGTGCACTCGTCACGGGAAAAGACTTCTCTCTATCTCTATCTCTATCTCTATCTCTATCTCTATCTCTATCTCTATCTCTTTCTCTCTCATTCTCATTCTTTGGAACTAGTATAACAGCAACAGTAACAGCAACAGCAATACAGCAACGTTGAACCCTTGCGACTTACGAGAGATTTATTCGAATCAAGATATTCCTTGGCTACGATCCCCCCCCTCTTCCTCCACCCCATCCCACCCTCTTCTTTCTCCAAGCAAACGTTTACCACGAAGATGCATTTTAAGGCGTGAAAGAAATTCTTTGAAAAGCATTTTCAATGCCTGCCACCATTTTCCCTTATTTTTCTTACATTTTACTTTTATTTTGTCTTCTTTTTCATATTTTTATATTGCTACGTCAACGTTGTTCATAAAATTAACCGGTTAGATAAGTTGAAACGAACGAATTGAGAAAGATATTGCTTACCTAGTAAAAATGTCAAAACCACGTTCTATACTAAATCTAATATGTAAGTATCCCATGCAAGTACATATATGTGTATATATATATAGAGCTGGGTACAATAGTTATATACGAGAGTTCAGATAGTCGATAGAAAACGACAATAGTAGTACTCGAAGTGATCTTAAAACTTGCTACGAAACGTCGATTCGTTTTTATTCCCTATTTTCTTAACCACCTTTGTAGTTTTTCATAAAACCAACTAAACCAAGAGTATACAAGCACCCATATCCACGTATATGTATACATACATACATACATACACATACTCACGTATATTGCATTTATTTACGACAAGATCGCGATTAAGCAGATTTCGAATTAAAATAGAAATAAATGTAAAATACGGAAAGGGTTTTGCTAGAGGTAAATATAAGCATGCAGTTGGTTGAATAAAGATTTCTAATTAATATTCCTTCCCGTTGCAGGTATGCTGAAACATTTGTAAAGATGATTTTACTCTTTCTCTCTCTCTCTTTCTCTCTTTCTCTCTTTCTCCCTCTCCCTCTCTTTATATATAACATATATGTATAATATATGTACGTATACAAGCATCACTGGTATCTCTGTCTCTGTCATGAGTCGGAAGGTAAATAGTCCGAATGCGAATCACCTCGGTAAATATATCTCCCGATACGTCATGGAACTCTCACGTTACATACAGTCGTTTATAACATGGGGGACGGTTATGGCACAGTACAGTTGTGATAAATAATACACACTTTGGGAAACCTCTTCTCATACTGCTATACAGAAAAGGAAAGGGATGGGAGGGAAGGGAAGGGGAGGAGACTGAATGTATACGGAATAAAAGTGTTAGCCGGAAATAACGAATATTTTTCTCCTACTACCACGGCCCCATCGATTCTGTTTACGACTTTCCACAATAAATTGGCTACTATTAAAAACTCGAACGATCTTTTCTCTTCTTCTTCTTCTTCTTTATGTTCTAACATACATACATATACATATTGTCAGATAACGGAAGTATACGAACGTTACGAGAAGGATACTCCTTCCAATCTTCATATATAATCTATATATAAATAATAATAATAATATTTCATTATAACAATTTATAACTTATTAATAATAATCATCATATTTCTTTGATTTGAATTTCGATTTTGTGCTTTGTAATTATATATCATTTTATTGGCGATATTATATATTATTTTATTTAACCCTTTGACTACTGTTGGTACCTATTCACGTCTGTAATATGTTGGGTTCCTGGTACTGTTGGCGCCAATAGTCGTCCGAATCAAATTACACCTGTTTTCCTACCGTACAGTACGCCTGGTGCGTGTCAAAGTGATAAAAATGATTAAAAAATATAAATTTTTATTACAATCATTATTATTATTTTTAGTATTATTATGATAATTGCTATATAATAATTATAATTTATAATAATTATAATGATCATTTTTATATTATTGTGTTGTTGTTATTATTATTATAGTCTTGCATTATTAAGAACAATTATGCCTAATTGAAATTATATACACTCAGTCAACACGTCTTCCCTGTGCAACTTCTAATTCAAGACTGACAAGTTTGTCCTTGTATACAAACAAATCCTAAGCGATTAGAAACGCTGCGCAGAATAATCCAAAACATCTCCGTGTTCGCTCGTAATAATATCCTCATTATTATTGTTATTATCATTATTATTATAACTACTGCACACACAGCATTGTTAGACTGTTAAACCTAAATATCCCTTTCTCATTACAAGACCCTTGTGATCTCTGCTATTTTACTTTCTATTGACCCTTTTTCTAATCCTTATCAACTGTTTAAATATATTTTTATAAATTCATTTTATTTTTCTAATAACCAAGAGAGAAATATTTTAATATGGAACTTAATTAAATTATTTTTAATTTTTAATAATATTGTTAATTATTTCCTATGATTTTAATGTGAAACTATACAATGTAAACGAAACAAAATTGAATGAAATGTGACATAAAATTTGTTAGAAGCTGATGCATCATGAACTGAAATTTAAAATATTCTTTTTATTTATTTTGTAATTTTGTTAAAATTTGGTACGACTAATATAAAATTAAAAAATGTGATTATATATACTAAACAATATTAACCACTAAATCATAAACACGTTACTTTGAACCATCAAATAATTCTGAGACCATCTCTAAATTCCTGAATTATTTATTATATTCATAAATAAATCGATTTATTCTAAATTCTAAAAAATTTACACGTAACATCAACAAAATAATACAATATTGTTCCTTTATCCCATTTTTCTTTTAATATACGATTTTGGGTTTTGTTTTTATGTCAAATCACAGGTAGAAGATATATATATATAACCATAGTATACACGATAGTGATTTTACGGTGGAGATGTAGCAACGATTAAAGTTTATAGACTCTGAGCCATTTCCAGGAACGAACGTTTCCACAGATCTCTCTCGTCGCCAGCAGAATCAGAGAATTCGTTGCTGATTGCGAGACCGTATGTGTCCCGAGTGATCTGATCGTTTTACGTCGTGAATCGTTTCGGTTCTTCCTCATAGGTCTCTCTCTCTCTTTCTCTCTTTGTTTCTCTTTCTCTCTCTCTCTATTTCTCTATTTGTCTATCTCTCTCTCTCTCTCTCTCTCTCTCTCTTACTCGTAGATGTGAGAATACATGTATTTGCGTAGGAATAGCAAACGTCAGAGCACGCAATTCATACGCAACGTGCATACGTATGCACGTGTGATGCTCCATGGGCAGATTACTCAACATGGTAGCAGAGCATCCGTGTCGAGCATTCGTATGGATCATCGATTGGAACGGCACATCAAATTTCGAATGTGAATGGCATACAACAACTGTCAAACGTGCAAATTTATGTTTAAATATTACATTCAATCGATAATATTTAATATGTTTATTATTACATTACAAATATTCAACCTATTGATTTCTATTTAACCCCCTACTCCACCCGCAGCTCCCCGCGAAACATTTATACGGAATTAGAAATTTATATTATAACGTTTGTTGATTCTTGTAATTATTCATTTACAAATATTGAAATATAACTAAATGTATATTTTTTATTTAGAGTTTAATTGATAATGTTTAACTTGTAATGTTAATAATATTTAAACCTTTTGAATTTTTCGTTGTTGTAAGAGATTTATATAAAATTAGAAATGATACTATTAGACGTGTATTTAATATTATTCAAATTTTAGTTTATGTAGATATGAATACACGAATGCACATTATTTTAATCATCGTCGTCAAATTTTCGAGGTGGATGATATTCACTCAACCGTGCAAAATTCTGTTTAAATATTAATCGATAATATTTAACATGTTTATTATAACGTATCAAATATGTTTTATGTAATCTCATGCATTGTGTATCCCTTTTAATACATTTATATAGAAAACAAGATATCTCCATTACACACACATTTTATGTATTCGTGTTGTTTTTAACATACGTTTATATGTTTATTTAATAATCACCGGTTAAATTTTAGAAGTGTAGAGATGATTTAGAATACAACTTGCAAATTCTGTTTTAATAATAATAGACAATATTTAACACGTTTATTATAAATTATTAAATATGTTTCAAATAATTCTAGATTTTTATGTTTTTGTTATACATTTATGTAAAATAAGAGATTAATATTACTGTATTTAAAATATTTGCTTTTCGATCAACGTAGTTGTCAGCGAATACCAAAATATATCTGTCCACGTTTATTTATATTTCTATTTAAATTCCTATAATTTTTAATACATTATGAATACTACTAATACTAAAACACACGTATATTGCATCAATACTAAAATACACGTATCTGTATCTTAAGTACACGTATAAAACCATAATTACTAAATTACAAAGTTCGTTTTAGGTTAAACAAATGGTTTAGAGTATGTATCTCAAATATAACTTTCCATGTTAAATTCTATGTAAATATTAACCGGTAATATTAAACATGTTCACTTCAGGGATATTAAACATATGTTGTATACATTCATATTTGATCTATGCTTTAAAATTCTACTAACTTCTTTTCGCAAAGACAATAAATGACAAATTCCAATAACCTAACTTTTTTGATACGCAAATATTACTTAAAATATTAATCGATAATATTTAATACGTTTTCTATGATACGTTTCCAACTTATAACATAACTTTCTGTTTGAGTTATATTCTAATATCCTTCTAACTCATTAGTTCAAACTAACTTTATTTCAGATTAAACACACACACATGCGGTTAAAAGAAAAAATTTCAAATATAGTTTTCGATAGATAATAATACTAAAAAGTAAATAAAGAATATTTAATATCGTTTGTATTCATCTAAAATTGATTAGCTAATATTTATACTAATTTGAATTATTTTATTCGTCAGACAAATTTTTGAAGGGATAAAATCAGGTTTGAGAAAAGTAACTAACTTATTAATACTTTCACACATTATTATTATTGATACTTTTTATGGAATAATAGCGAGAAAATTCAAATTATTTGTGAAATTTGAACATAAGTTCAAATACAAAAGTGACATAATTTTGGGTCAGTGACAATAAATTGGGTTCGTGACATTTGACTGAACACAGAAGATATGATAAAATATTAATAATACCGCAAAATTGTTGACAAGAATTATGTCCTAACATCCTTCAAACTCATTAACAGGAACTCAGGTTACAACATAGGGTTTAAGTAACAAATTCCAAAGGTAACTTCCAATGGCATCTAGAATGCGTAAGGGGAAACGATTCGTCTAGTGACAAAGATAGGACATACATTAGCACCGATATATCATTCTGTGGTAAGAGAGTGAGATGGAAGAAAACGACTAAGGAAAATGGTGGGTGGAGGGATGGGTGGAGGGGGTGGGTGGGGGTGGTAACAGGGAATGTTCGTGAAGGCATTAACCAACGAGGCGTAAGAACGTCTTCTCGATGCGTGGTAGAACGACGTTGATCCAGAAAAGCAAATGGAAACAGGAATCCTTTCGTGATAATGGTAAGAACATTTACGAACGAAATGAAAGAGAAAGAGAAAGAGAAAAAGAAAGAGAAAGAGAAGAAAATAGATAAAAGAAAGTAGATAACCTTTCGCTTTGCTTCCTCTTCTTCTTCTTCTTCTCCTTCCCCTACTTCTACTATCCTTATATGCCCTTTACCGTCCTCAGAAAAATTACGAGTATGTGTAACTTCCTAGTCGACGAAGTATAACTTGCGTCGTTGCTCCGATACCGGAAAAGGATTCCGGGCCATTGGTTACAGTAGCGCTTAAACGACATTCTATCTTTCGTCGAGGGGGCTTTATGCTTCTTAGAATGCGAGTGAACCCTGCAGGGCTCTTCTCCCCTTCCCCATTCCCTCAACATTCTCTCTAACTCTTTCACAGTCTCTCTCTCTCTCACTTTCTCTTTCTCATACTCGACCCTTTCTCGTTGCATCATCTCATTCCTCGAGTCGTCCTTGGAACCTTCACAGTTTCCGTAGAAATTCTCTTTCCAACACTTCTCTATTGCACGATTCCTATTTCTCTTTCTCTATTTCTACTTCTATTTCTATTTCTCTTTCTCTAACTATCGATTCACGCTCATTATCATTCCCACTGTCTCTCTCTCTCTTTTTCTATGATTTTCTTTCTCTGCCATTCTTACTTCAGTCGTGACTTCAAAGCTTCTCCAACTCTCTCTTTCTCTGTCTTGCAATAAGACGTCGTTTGTTTGCGGAAAGTTCTCTGCAACAAAGACTTTCACACCGTCTTTCTTTTTCTACGTTCCCACTATATATATATATATATACACATATTTACTTCTCTCTTTCTTTCCCATTCTGTCTTTCTCCAAGTCGATGCTTCTCGACAGCGTCAAGGTGTTGGCGCTTGCAAGTGGTGGAAGGAAGGAAGGAAGGAAGGAAGGACAAGCCCAGTCGTTTCGAAAGCACTGAGGACGCTCACCCTCCGGCTGCTAACGGACTGAAAGAGAGTGAGTAGAAGAGAGACAAGGAAACTGAGAAACAGAGAGAGAGAAGCTAGTATAACCTGTCTAACATAGACGAGCTTTTGCCATTCCTATACCTCCCTCTACCTCTCTCTATCATCCTTCCTTCCTCTTTCTCACACGTCTACCCTATCCTAGATTCTTGTGTATAGAACAGCAGCACAGGATGAGGTCGAATTCCAGGGTTGCTCGAGAAACGCAGTCTAAAGCAACGCGATCCCACTGGAGTTCGGTCTTTCGCGCAATTAGCAACGCGGTCGTGCATTAACGCCTAGGATTTATGGTAGTAATTAATGCTTCTCTCTCTTCTATAACCCCCTCCCCCTTCTCTCTCTATCTATCTATCTTTCTCTCTCTCTCTCTCTCTCTCTCTCTCTCTCTCTGTATACAAATTCTTACCGAGCGTTGACTCAATAGTTCGATCGTATACTAATGGGAATGCTTTCACGAAATGGTACAGTATAATAACAAGAAATCCTTCATTCCTTTATTTTATCTCTTTCTATCTATCTTGATCCATATATCTCTTTCTATCTTTCTCTCTCTCTAAAGATTTTATTATCTCACGGAATGTACACATATAATGTTTTACGATGTACGACGAGGTAAAATTAAGTAAAATGTTATCCAAAGTTAAGCAAGCCATGTGACCGCAGCACATGTGCTACTTGCTGCAATTTGCATTCACTACGTGTACTACGGTAATATCAGTATATTGTAATAGACTATTTTGGGGTGGAAGCAGAACTACATCAAATGGCGCAGTCTGTAGTTAATGGAGATGAATACACCGCACCGCGTTAACCGATCTGAGAGCCGAGTATGATAATCGGTGGCTTCCGAAATTACTCTGTGCCTACTGTCTGACTTAGTTTCATGATCGAACCAAGAGCTTGACCATTCAACGGTTCAATACATTTTTATATACCTTTTTACTCCCAATACCATTTGTAAGTTATTTACTTATTAATCCTTATCGGTCATCTGGTTTTTATATTGATGATTTACACTAATTGTATTTACGTTGTAAGTGGTTTCGGTAAATATGCAACAAAATTGTTCAATATTCTAAGAATAATTTATTATTTATTAGGAATGATTTATTTCTTCTTTTTTTTTTTTTTTTTGAAGGAGTACTACAAATATATGAAATTATTAATTATTTAATTATTAATAACATATTTTTATTTGTAAGTCACTTTCTATGTGTAATACGACCGATAAGGATTAAATAAATGTTATAAAGGTTAATAAAATAAATTTGTTATTTGAAAAAAAAAAAAATTAAATCGTTGAGTAATTTCTGTTGTATTTTAACACAATATCTGATTTTTAAAGTTCATTAGTAATTGATAAATTGACTGCTAGATGAAAGCAAATTATTGACACAATAACGGTCACAATATTATTAATTTAATAAACATCTTTACTAAGTTTCAATAGTTTAAATAAAAAATATTTTAAAAAAACCTCTTATCTCAGATATAAATTGAATTTCGGATCATCAAAGTAAACTTATCCGTAAGATGTATCGCGAGAAATTAATAATAATTTAATAATTGTATCTTAAGACGTTCTTGAATAATTGATCGCAATACCGATGATAATAATAACGTAAAATTACATTTGTTCATGATTTTAATATTAATTCTAGCCAACTTCTTGGCATTATAATGATAACGTAGACACAGTAGTAATTTCGCGAGTAACAGTTAACAGAATTCCTTGTTTACTACGGATAGTATACTGCGATTGCGTTAGAGCAACGCTAACGCTATAGTATTAGTCTCGCGTTTCTAACCCTCTGTATATCCACCCTCTCGGCTTCTGGCGAGCCTACTGTATCTCCGAAACTGTGACATTCCATAATTACTTGGCTAACGCGTTTCGCATATTCGCAGCATGAGCTTACTTACATAACTCCAAGAGACGTGTTAATCGTATCTGCATTTCGAGTTATATTTCCTTTTGTCTTTTCTCGGATAACATTAGTGAGAGAGAAAAAAAAGAATAAAATAAAATAAAAAAATAGAAATGAAAATACATTTGGACAAATGATTAATTCCAAATTGATTTTTGAAAGAAAAAGGATAAACTTAATCGAATTTGATTTCAATGACAAGATTTTAATGACCAATGAGAATTTGGTACTACGAGGTTCTCAAAGTTCATGTGGCATATTTGCTACATTTCAGCTGATGCGAGTTAGAGAAATATTCAGAAACAGAGCGAGAGAGAGAGAGAGAGAGAGAGAGAGAAGATAAGTGGATCGACTAAGCTTCTCGATAAACTCATCAAGCGTTTGAATCAACTGCTAGTGGTATCAGCTTCAATTTACCACTATCCACGGTTCTACGTTTCCTCTCTTTCACCAGCAAAGGTGGACTACGTATTGACTAGTCCCAGTTCTATATCTGCTTGCTTGCTTTCTAGCTTGATAGTAAGCTTACTACCTACCTACCAACCAACCAACCTAGCTAGCTTGCTTGCTTGCTTTCTGTATAACGAAGGACACGTAGGTAGGAAACGTGTTCGACGCTATACCCTCGTCGTTCCTATACACAAAGTTTAGGTAGAGTGAGAACGAGTATGATAGTAAGTGAGAGAGAGAGAGAGAGAGAGAGAGAGAGAGAGAGAGAGAGAGAGAAAGAGAGTGAGAGAGAGAAAGAGAGTGAGAGAGAGAAATGCTTTATTACCTTCGAGATCCCCATAGTAGTTGGGTACGACGAGGAGGTTGAGAACGTACGACAAGAAGTGGACGTGAAAACACACGTAAGGGAAGAATAGAGAAATAATTCAATGAAAGAGGAAGAAAGAGAAACACAGATAAAAAGAGAGAGAGAAATTGAAAAGGTGGAACGGAAGCAAGTGGAAAAGAAGAAGTAGGAGAAGGATAGAAGAGGAAAGAAGAGGAGAGGAAAGAAGAGGAGAGAAAGGAGAAAGAGGTTTGTAGAAGCCAGGTTGGAGAGCTTGGTGCAGAGTGGAATTGATGAATCTGAAGACGGAACGAAGAGAGAAAGAAGAGAGAAAGAGAGTAGTGGTTTTCGAGGAGCCTGTAGAAACGACGACGACGTCGAGAAACGTCCGGTGGTCTGGTGCGATGTCGCTTAAAAAGGACCTACCTGGGAAAACAATGGGATCCATCTGCATCCATGGGTTTCCATTACTACGATGAGCCCAACGGTAGCTAGCTAGCTAGGTAGAAGGACTTGACGCTGAGAAATTGTGCTCGTTTATCGTCTCGAATGATTCGATGAGTACCAGAAAGAGAAAGATAAAGAAGAAGAAGAAGAAGAAGAGAGTAAGGGGAGGAAGGGATAGAAACATTTCGATATATCATTGGTATTTTTCCAACCTTTCTCTTTTACACACATACGTTTATCCGTGTAGCTTTACTCTACTTAGTACTTCTATTTCTCTGTGGAGAATGGTGAATATGTAAGTCGGTTGAGGTATACTACGGCTTACAGACATTTTGACTATACTTCGTTGCTTCTCCTTCGTGTTAATGGCCGATAATCCTGTGGTATCGGAGAACACGTAAGAGGACATACATGGCTATTCTCTCTACGCAGGTGTCTATCTATCCTCTGTGTACATACATGTGCACGTATATAACAGTTACGTTGACGTCGACATCAGTGTCCAGTACGAGATCTCTCTCTCTCTCTCTCTCTCTCCCCTTCACCGTAACTGCGTAACGTCAAACGAAACATTTCGGTCGCGTTCCCTACGAGAAATACCTGGGAACCTCACCCAGATACGTCGACGCCAATTAAACTTAACCACAATTGGCGAGCTCGCTGTATTCGTCTAACCAATACACAACTGTCTCCAAATTACAATGGACACTCGACGAACAACGACGTTTGTCATCTCATCTTTCCCTTCTCTGACTTTGGTTTATTTTCTCTCTCTCTCTCTCTCTCTCTCTCTCTCTCTCTCTCTCTCTATATATATATATTATAACGTATGAGAATATATATGATATTGTATGTATATACATATGTAGGTAAAATAGTAACTCCGGGTTTATATAGGCAGGATGAGATCGATGCTATGTTTCCGTATGAGATAGAAAGAGACAGAGAAAAATAGATAGATAGATAGAGAGAGAGAGAGAGAGAGAGAGAGAGAGGGAGGGAATGTATGTCTATCCGATCGCGGACGTTGAATACAAGATCAGATGATTGCGATCCGATCGATTTTGCACGGTCATTGGGGTTCACCCTGAAGTGAAAGCCGTTCATCAAAATGGCCTGCAGTGCAACGAGCTACGATGAGTGTACAAAAAGAGTCAACGGGATGATGAGATAGCTTGGAACTGACTGGCTTTGTTGGTCATTGGGACTCTTTTTAATAACGTCCAACGACGACAACAAGTGTAGGAGAGCGTTAGCTTGAAGAAATTAGAGTGGTGTGTCGCGTAATGAGAAGAAGCCAATTCGTTGATGCTCGAACGATCGAGTATTATCAGACTCGAAACTGAAACGAAACCGGACTATCTATTTTTTGTTGGTTTCTTTTTTCCCCTCTTATTTTTTTGTAACCCTCGGCTAACGCTCGTCCTCGATTCAAGTCGACCTGAATTTTTGTTCTCGTAACAACCTCGGCGATTACTACGATCAGAGGGGGAACATTTCCTAAAAAAGCGTGTCTTATATTACTACACTAGTAGTAACAAAACTAGATATTTATAGGATATTCAGAGTTTCCCAAAAGCAGAGAGTGCGTGAAATATTTACGACTTCACCGAGCGTGGTATTAGTACATCCATCGGATATCCAATTTCCGCCGTGTTATCCAAAATCCAAGGCAATAACTTTTGTGCGATATCCGCGGGGTTACGTCGCACGTATTTCGTAGATTTTCACCGAATATTAATTGCATACCCTGCTCATATTGTTCTACCGACGTTTCAAATAACGACACGACCAGTAAAAAGCGAACAATTAAATACACGAATAATGAAATAGAAAATGTTTGTGTTCATTCAAAGATTATCTGGAAAAGTGTTATGCTGGCAAGCGTGCGGCCAAAATCCTTTCATTTTCATTCTTTATTAACCCCTTTGTGCATGCTTGCATTTAAAATAATTAAAAAAACAAAACTAAGTAACGCAGCAATAATAAATACAGAAAAATTGTAATATATTTATTTACAAAATATTCACATGTATACAATTTATTATTTTATACGTATGATAAAATTAAAATAAAAAATAACAAATTGATTCTTGTCAATCTCTAAATTGATTCTTTTTATACCAGTACTTTTTAAAACAAACATATTTTTTAAACGAAACTCGATAATTTTCCGTTCAATTAAACCAAATAAAAATAACCGAGGTATCGGGCGTCCAATTGTAGATAACTCAACCAATAAATTATTGTACGATTTACCCGTCAAATTTCCTAACCTGTAACTAAATATATATTCGAACATATATCTGTACATGACCATTTCCTACAAATGTAGATCAAAATCCCTAAATGTACAAAAAATGAGAAGAAGAAGAAGAAGAAGAAAACAAAACTGACATACTTTAGTCGATAAATCTTCGTTACCCGGACACATTTATCCACAGTTAGAAAGGACAAGATGATTACGTCATCCGAAATCCAGAAAGACTTTGGACCGGACTCGATTTCTCTCTCCTTCTCTCTCATCCTCTCTCATCCTCTCTCTCATTCCCTTTCTCTTTCCCAGATGGATAAAGAAGGAACGATCTCTCCTAGCCACAAATCCATCTTCCAATAAAAGCAGCTAATGACTATGTTCAGCACGTTCGGCACATCCACCGACTTTACTCTGATCTAATACATCGGCCCCATTGGTGTGCATCAACGTTAGTTGCTTGCTTGGTTTGGTTCGGTTTGGTTTAGTCTTGGTATATAGATATCAAGAAGAAAGTAAGTAAGTAAGTTAGTAAGTAAGTGACTGTGCGTCTCGATGTTATAGAGAGAAAAGCGTCACCATGCGATGGGATGCGACACGAGAAGGAGGAACACTAGGTGGCGCTTTTGAACTGGGAATCTTAGAAAGATCGTTTAGGTAAGATGCGCGCGTGTAAACGGGGACTTTCCCTCATCCCATACCGTGTTATCCGAGGAGGACATCTCAAGTTTCAGAGTAGAACAAACGGCACGTCGTGTACACGTCTACTGACAACCCTATAGAGACTGCAAGTCGGTTCTTGAGAGTTAATGAATGGGATAGGGTAGGTATAGAGAGAGTTGGTGGAGGATAACAGGGGTAAAAGAGGAAGAAGGATGAATAGAGAAAGAGATAAAGATAGAAATATAGAAAGAGAAAGAGAGAATCCGATGGGCAGAACCCAGAGAGACTGTGGCTGGCTGGTTGACTTGGTTGGTTGGTTGGTTGGTTGGCTGCTGGCTTGACTCGTTATTCGATTTCCTCTTACTTCGTCGGTATTCTAGGAACCATCTCGCGAGATTCGATGACACCGCAAAGGCACGTACGTAACTGCCTCCTTCTTGACTTTAAAAAGCAACCACGGTCGACCTGGATTCCTTTTCTATTCCTCTCATTTTCAAGATAAAACGTTTCACGTGACGAGTCTCGTTTCAAAGATGTAAACCTTTCGCGACTGACTAAACGTCGGACACTATCAGACTGTGGTCTAGGGTCGTTAAAACGTCGGACAGATTCGAATCTCTACGTAGCTACCTACTTAGGTTTCATTTTTCTTTTGTTTTTCTTTCTTTTTTTTTAATTGCTATCTACTTTAATGGTCTTATCTTCCTCTCTTTCTCTTTCCTTTTCCTGTTTTCTTTCCCTTTAAAAATATCACCAGAGAAAGAAGTTTCTTCTTTACGTATCTTTACGTTTCATATTAAAATGTAAATGTGTGTATGTAAAATTCTCTTTACCGTTTAAATAGCTAGATAAATTGACTTGAAATACATATTGCAAATCAGAATATATATATATATATATATATAAATTCGTTGAATTTAATTTCCATCTTTCAAAGTGGCTATTGAAAAAAAAAAGGAAGAATAGAAAGTCACAGTAATGAAAATACCAAATCGTGAGAGGAATATTTGAAAAAAACCAAGATAAAAGAGGGAAAAAAAGAGTCAAAGCAAGATCAGAGATTAAATCGGTAATTTGAAAAAAATGGGTCTTCTCATCGCGGGTCATCATAGTAAAGTTAGCAGAGGTTTTTTTGTTTTCAACCTTTTCTTTTATATTATTTTTTTTTTTCAATTAACCGGGTACAACGGCTACTCCGGAACACTCTAGACGCGTTGAACTCGAGAGCTGTTTGAGATATTGATTAAGGTAATTACGATCGGGTGGTTCGCAGCAAACAAAATCCCCGTAACTTCTCTTTCCCTCTCTCGTTTTCTTTTTTTGCTCCATCTTTTTCTTTTGTCCAGCATCCTCCTTTCCATCCATCCATCCATCTATCTATCCATCCATCCATCCATCCAAACACCTACTCTCCCACCCATCCATCCATCCATTCATTCATTTATCCTCGGGCACTCATTCTTCTCTCTTTTCAATGCTTCAGCAGCCCGCCGTCATTTTTTATTATAATAAGGCAAAGTAACGTCGAGCACCGAGTGAACGGGATTTTAATCTGCATCGGATTATACCATCAAAGGACGATGCATCTCGTTACGTCGAAGCCGCGCGATAAACTACGTTCCTCTGCTTCCTCTTCCCACTCTCCCTCCCCTTCCCCATTCTCATCCTGTTTCCTCTTCCTTCATGTCAGAACGGGCAGGCGGCAGTTGCTGTTTCCTAGGACGAAATTGTAAGCAGAAAAGCTTTTCGCTTTCATTAACACTCTCAAAGGAACTTCTATTAAAAAAAAATAAAAAGTAAAAAAAAAAAAAACGAGAAAAAAAGGAAAAGAAAAACGGAAGGTAGAAAGAAGGGTGCAATAATATTAGAGGAATGAGGAATTCGTAACAAAAGTTATTTGTCGTCACGTAGAGGAAAGTTGCCAATTATGGGCAGGTATCCTAATTCAGTGACATACCCTATTTACATTCTAAATACTGCTCTCTCTCCAATATCGATAATGAATGCACAACAACAACACACGCATACGTACGATCTAATGAAAAGTTTTATCTATAAATTACTTTGTACTTTGTAAAATGTGTGCTGTCATTATTTTTACCGAACACGATGTTTTTAAACATTTTTATTGAACGATAAGTTTCTTACAAAGTATAATTAATATTAATTTTTTCGTTATAAATCAGTACAGTTTGAAAGTTTGAAATTTAATTAGTATTACACATCGTTGTAAATTTAAATATTAATAACAAATAATTTCTGATAGAAAAATATAATTTAAGTTTTTATTTTTCTTCTTTTTTATATTTCGTTAAAGCAAATGTTATAAACAAATTTAAAAAATATATAATCCCCTGTTAGTAATATAAACAAAAATAAGAGTTAAATTCTACATATTCATTTCTAACTTCTGATAATTTTTTCTCGGTAGATGTTTTTCATAATTAACATAGTCTCTGTGAGTTCTTTAAATAAAAAAAAGTAAACCAGAAAAAAAAGATGAAATGAAAATAAAAAAAAGAAGTCATTTCCGTTTTAATCTTAATATACTGATTGCATAATTTTACTCAAATTAAGAATTTAACATTTTTCAAATTAACGTAGATCTGGTAAACATTATTTGTAAAAGTGTTATGTTTTAAATATTTGCTTTTCGATATATCGTGTACACAATTTTGATTTTTTCCGCATATGAAGTAATTGAGAATATGATAAATTTGTATACTTTCATTCCTATATTTATTAATCGCTATTTATTTGCTCTAATCGTTTTACAAATAAAAAAATATAAAAAATCAAAACTTATCAATATTCCACTCTAATTTTTGAGAATGACAATAGTTCATAAATCCTACATTTAATAATTTGTAAGAAAAGGGTTTCTAATAAAATAATTAACTGATAATAAAAATAAAAATAAAAATAAATAATAAAAAATAATTATTAAGTAATTAAATAATCTAATAAAAATAATTAATTGATATTCTAAAATATTATTAAAAAAAAATATTTAAAAAATCATATATAAAATATACAATATAAAATAAATTAAAAATATAAATATAAAATATAAAATTATAAAAAAAGAATGATTGATGGTCAAATCTTACAAGAATATTATTTTTGTAATAAAATTATTAATTATACAAATATTAATTAAATTTCGATCGCGTTTGATTTTAATTGAAAAATCATTTAATTGAAACGTCATAATTCACATATCGTTGATTCGTGTAGAATTTGTTTGCTTGAGTTGAAATTTGATACTTCGAATTATATACTATTGTTCAGTAAAACGTAATTGAAAGCAAAAAACTTTCTTACTTTCATTAATACTTTCAAAGTAAACAGCACGTACCTATTTCACAAGTCAAACAGATAAAGAAAAAAATAGATTCTCGAATATTTTCGAACGTTTAACTCGAGTTTCGAACTCGAAAGTTATTCTTTATGTTAATACATACAGACTTTGGAGAAAAAATAATTATAAACTTAGATAGACATAATAAAAATAACCATAACGTTTGCGATGTAATATAAAAAAAAAGAATATATTGGCTTTATTAACTTAAACTTCTAAATGTTTGTAAAAAAAAAAAAAAATACAAGAGTAAAAAGAAGAAAGATTATACGTTTTATTTATGAAATGTATTCTGCACAGAGTTTCTTCTTATTAAATTGAGAATTTTGTTGACACACGTTACACATGTGTGGTGTGTTCTTTTTATAATAAAAAAAAATGTTAATTAGAAGATAGATTAGTTTATTTCGCAATTTGTAATTTTTTTATTGTTAATTTAAGAATATATCATATTATTTAAAGGTTATGTAAGTCCTCTGATTCTCTGGATATACAATAAATGGTGCTGCATTACAAATTAATAAATTTTAATTTATTTAGTTTACGAGTTTCTTTTGTAATGATCTTCTTAAAAGAAAATCGAATCTTAATAATAAGAAAACATTAATTTTTTCTAATAATAAAAATAAATATTTTTTATTTTAATAATAATTATTTTATTTTAATAATAAAAATAAAAATTATAAAACAAATTATGTGAGCAGAAGTAGTAGTTTCTTTGCTTATTGTATCGGGTATATAGGATCAAATTCATTTTAGGATTTAATTTAGATAATTATGTTACTAAAATATAAAATAATAAAAAAACAATTTGAAAATTACAATAATTTATGTCTTTTTATATTCCCAGAAATTATTGTAAATTGTTATTTTACTTTTTTAACAATACTTAAAAGTTATATTACAATAAATATAAATATATATATTTTTTAGTTAACATTGTTTGTTTGCGATAAACTTCGAAACTACTTAACCGATCTAAATAAAAATTTATTTATTTTATTTTATTTTCTGTAACCCAAAAAATAGAGTAGTTCATTTTGCGAATTTTAATCTTTTTTTTTTAAACGATTATCGATTTTAAAATATTATTTTTGTTAAATTTAAAAATAGAAAAAAAAGAACTCGGCATCAATTTAAGCATTAAGAGAGGTAATTTAAAAACCAATAAAATTGTATGTTTCACCCCTTGTCAATGTCCTTCAGTTATATATCTGTTTTGAAATTTTTTAAATGGCATCCACTGTATATGATACATCATAGTAAAGGTAATAAAAATTCGCTTCAATCCACGTTTTTAAAATTGCCTTAATTGAGGAGTTATTCAGGATAGAAAGTTTTTAAATGTACAAACATGATATGAATCACTTCATGAAACAAAAGTGATAATATTCTATCTAACGTTATTAAAAGAATTAGATTTAAAAATATTCATTAGACACCGCGTGAATAATTTCGTATTATTAAATTATTGCAATTAATTTATTACAAATCGATTGCATTAACACGTAAATTGATTCGCTGTAGTAGTTTCTAAATTTAATTATTCGTTTCAATGGAATTGGAAGCTAAAAAAGTATTCTATCATATGTTAACATTTTCCCAATTTCTATTTCTAGTGAAATAAAGAAAACGAGAGAGAGAGAGAGAAAGATATGAAATAAATAACTTTAACAAAAGTTATTATTCTTGTAGATATGTACTATCAAAAAACTAATAAATTATTTATTTTTCTAAAATAAGTCAAATACTAATTACATTACACATATTAATTCGAGACATCATTTCATTACTTTTAAAATCCGATATTCCGTTGATATTAAAATTAATATACACACAGAGACTATTTTTGAATAATTATTCGTAAGGCAAAATTGTAAGCATAAAAGCTTTCCGCTTGTTACAATACTAACACTCCCTCAAAGTTTCTACTTCGAATGAAACAAAGAGATAGAGAGAGAGAGAGAGAGAGAGAAATAAAGAGAGAAAAAGATATTAAATAAACGAGTTTATAACAAAAGTTATTAGTCTAAGGTATATTACCTATTCCAAGTATATAACATATTCGTTATCATGAAATTAATAAATAATTACAAATGTTAATTACACTCGGAATCTTGTGTATTATTAATTAGAACATCGTTTCATCATAGGGTGCAGCAAATCGTGCACTGTTGATGCGGCAATTGATTTGCAGAAACGTTTCGCAACGTTTCGTCATTGTATTTCGCGAGAGATAAACATGCGTTTGTAACCGCTCGCCATTCAATGTGGATCGCAATCCGAATTGAATCATTATCCTTCCGGATATCCCCTCCTCTCTTTTCGGATCTCATCCGTTCAATACTTGCACAAGTGCAAACGTTTGTTCTATATCTCTCTCTGTCTTCTATTGCTGGCAAATTCAATTGTTTTCACCAATTACGAAGGAAAGATTTTTCATTCTGTTTAGTATCTTAAATATTCTTAACAATAATATACAGTCAACTGTAATATTAAACAAAGGAAAACTCTCGTGACTTGTGTATTCGTTTAAATTGGATTTAAAAATAAAAAAAAAATAAAATAATAAGAGGCTCGTATAACACTGTATACAAATGTTCCATCTAATTAGACCAGCTTAACCTTTATCACTCTAGGAATATAATACCATGTTTGCAAGCCGACTCTAAATAAATTGAATAAATTTAAACGCGCGAATGGAAAATGTTATAATAAATATTATATGTAATAGTTTTTTATTAATATTATTAAAAAAAAAATGTTTACTTAAATGCTTAGCATTATTGTTAATTGAAATAATAAGGGTTTAATGTTTAATTAGATTTTTATTTTAATTGTATGACGTTATAAACGAATTTTTAATTAATCATTATTTTTTAATGCTAGGTCTAGTTTGTGTTATAAAAAAATAATGTATGCTTAGTAATACATAGAAGACTCGGAACATTGGTGATCGAGTTGTTGAAAAAGTCCTAATAAAAGGACAAAACATTCAACAAGATCAAAACAATCTGTTCTGATTTTTTTCACCAGTCTAACTTCTCTATGATACAAAGTTTGTATATATTTTATTTTGTAGACGTAAAAAAAAAACTAATTGAATTAAATATTTCTATTATTATTTAATAACGCAATAATTTGTTTTAAAACCAAAAAAAAAGAACAAGAAAAATTGTATCGTTTAAAAAAAGAGAAATAATAGATAAAAAGAACTTGTATAAATCTCCATTTGTAACTTACATATATTAAACAGATTCGTATAACATTACACCGTATATTACGTGTTATATCTACTGTAATAAAATCAAATTAACTCGGGGAAACACTAGCTATTTCTTAGCGTTTAAATTCAATGTTTCTACTTGGTAACATATCAACTCTCAAGAAAGTATGCAATGTGGTAAGAAAGTCGTTTTCAACGAGTGTGTAAAACGATTGTGTTGAAACGTAGTATCGTATACGTAAGCCCCCACCCCTTCTCCCTTCTCTCACCCTCCTACCTCTCTCGTGAATTTTGCTTCTACGGTTACGGAGCGAGTGCAATATTTCACAGGAGCCCAAGAACAATACCCCAACGACGTTGCACACGGTCCACTCGGACCAACAAAGGAAAAGAAAATACGCGAGGGTCGACAGAATACTAGGAGGAAAGTTTGTAAGTACGTATACAAGAACAACTAACACCACCATCACCAACCACCATCAACTACTATTCGCCATCATCGCCACTACGGTCAGTTACATTACGTTACCTAGCTCACAGAAACGAAAAGACTGCTGCGGACTTACGATCCAATAAAGTTTTTACGTTTCCTTTCCGCTTATGCAATTTCGATCCCTTGCCTTTCGCGTTTGAAGTCAAATCAGGAATCGCGAGTTAATCGAGCGAACGAGGTTACAACCTAGCGCGCGTTATAACTTCTCCCTTTTTCTATTCCAATCCCTTTTTCCTTTTCTTATGTATGTCCTTTAAAACGCAAAACTTTTATAACGTCTAACCGTAAAGTCGAAAATTATAGGGGATAACTTGTAAGAATAATAACGACATATAACAGGGTGATTATGTGAAATATGGGTTATTACACATGGTGATTATGTGTGAAAATTGGGTTATTGCTATTTTTTAAGTAAAAATAGATAAACATATCATATAACATAATATACGTTCTAATTTCTTATAAATCATATTTTTGTGTGTGAATGCATGGATATACTCGTCAAATGAAATTGCACTTTTTGCTTTAACGCAATCTAACTTTTTATTTTAACCAGTTGATCTCTTTTATTATTCTGCTTATTTTTATAGTATTTTTATAGTAACGCAAAGTCGTCGAAATGCCAATTACTTTGCAAGATATTCGACATTTTATATCGTTATTTTACATAAAGTATGATAGTAGTACTTGTCGTTGAATGGAAAAATTTAACGATCGAAATATTATCACAAATTTAACTTTAGTAATAATGCGATGGAATAAAAGAAAGTTAAAAAAAAAGAATGATCAAACCAGAAAAGTTGAACAACTGCTAACATGAGAGAAGAAAGTTGAGATTATTTTTGTAGATACTGTCGAAAGAGTATCAGCCAAAAAAATATATAAGTTAGATATACTAGCGAAATGGATCTTGAAAAGGCGCAAGAATGTTAACCGCAATAAATCTTCTCTTGCTGGACAATAAATCCCTACCCCGTCCATTATTGAAAAACGCACATATTTCCGTACCTTCTTCGCCAGCAGAAGCACTCTTCGAGTACAATACTTTACGCGAGACACAAATGGATGGACTGAGAATATAGATGATCGAAGGAAAGAGAGAGAAGTGGATTGAAGAGAGGAGGGCCGAGGGGAAGGTTTACTAAATCTAAGAAAAGAGTACGAAAATAAAACATCTAGAAATTCATCTATCCTCCTTCATATTTCTATTTTATAGATATTTGCCTTATAACTTTTTTTTTTCTAAGAAACACATAAACACTCAGAGATACACGTATTTATTAAGGGAACCGAAAAGTAATCAAAATTTTTCTTTGCTGGCGAGAAACATTTATTTATTAACACGTGAGTCGCAAGTTTTCTAATTTCAGCTCTTCAATTTTTGTCTTACATACAGTGCAGTGTTCATCAGATTCAAAAATATTAAATTTACTTTCGTCTGTAAAAATAACTCGATTCCAGTATACCATTGATCTTTTAATGTTATTATTTGCGAATTTTAATCTTTTCTTCCTATTTATTTCATTTACGAAAATTGATCGATGTACGAATACTTTCTACACCCACTGTATATATATATGTATATACAGTAGGACTTTTTATAAAACGGAATAAAAATTACGTCCCTGTCCCTGTATAACGCAATTAAAAAGTTGCTGAAAAGAGTTCATTTCTGAATTTTGAAAATATGTGCGTCAAGATTGCGTTATTAACTCTTGTGTGGTATGGAAGAGTTGTTCAAAGTTATTTCCCTGCAGAATTAGTTGCATTATTTCAAAAAGAAATTTTATATAAATATATTATAATCGATTCTAAGATAAGATAATTCTTTTTTATCAAATTTCATGTCAAAAATAAGAAATTATTTTTTCCAGCCATGTTACCAAAGATTTTTAGAAAAGATAAGCTTACAATTAGTTAGTAGAATATTTTTATCAATAGAAGAAAAATTAAAAATTCTTGCTAAAAAAATTCTTGAAATCTGGTGATAAGTTAAATATCTTTTTACAAGAAATTTAATATAAATGAATTAACAATTTGTATAATTAGGAAAATATGATTTTTTAAATAATAGTTTTACGAATGTTTTGTTCATTATTTTTAAATGATTTAATAATATTGTTTAAATGAAGGATTGAGTAAAGGGGAGGAATTAATATTTACATATATTTGATAAGGTAATTAAAAACCAACACATGTTTTTCAAAAATAATATTTAAATTTTATAAATATACAATAATCAAAATTTTAATGATTCAAATTGGCTCATTTCGTAAATCTAGTGTTAACATTATAATATTTTGCTCATTAATTATTTATTTAGTTATACTTTCTTGCATTCTTGGATTTGTATAACGCAAAACGTAAATTTTGTGTTATATGGAGTTCAATTGTACATAAATATTACACAATCACGCATATACATGCACATGAAAACACATATATGAAAGTATGATTCAAGTGGTTACCGATAGAAAATAAAAAACGTTACTGGCGAGTAGAAGACGTCGTCGATTGTATCGAAATACTATAACTCGTTTTCTTTTTCCAAAAGAAACGTCGTTCTTCTTTCTTTTCCTCATTCTTCGTTCCTATCGTCGTTCGATACTTTCCACGACTTTTACACATCAGGACAAGAAAAATAACGTCTTGTGCACACGGTTGTTGGTCGTTACATATACGTCCTATCGGTTCGATTTTCGTACGACGATGTAATAACGATGAAAGCTAAAGAAACTTCTTTTTTCTTTTTTTTTTTTAACACTCATGCAACATCTGTATAAGATCGTCAAAAATAAACAGGGTGTTCAGAAAAAACACAGTATTGATTTATGGTAAAAGTGAAATACATAATTTTCTTTTTTTTTAATATATTTTTTATCAAACCTTTTCGAAATTGTTTAAAACTACTTTGTAGTCGATGTTTTAATTTTTTGTCGATAACATCATAACTGTTAACACGTGTTGGTCTTGCTTAATTTTTCATTTTTCTTGTTCGATTTTCCCTTTGATTGGTCAACCAGAGCGTGCAAGTGCATTTTTGACAACTGAAAATATTCTTGAAAAATGCTTTGTATTTGAAAATGTTTAAACCAGCTTTGTATCACGCGTACCAATACTACGTCATGTCCATAAACATCACGAATTGTTATATCAATCTAAATGACATTATTCCCTGGTTTTTGTAATAAAATCTAAAAATATATCGACTTTCTTCTTGATTCGTTTGTTTTCTCGACACAATAACTTTCAACTGATTAAATAAATATCACAATTCTTCTTTTAATTATGTTATGATATTTTAAGTTTCAAACTCGCGCAAGTATTGCCAGATTTAATTAAATGTTACCGGAGTTATATGGTCCTAAATTTATCTATCAGAAAAATTCTTAAAACTTTACTTTAACCGATTTATATTTAATATAATTAATTTTATATTTTTATTAAATACGTATAACTTTTAAAGTGAAATTTTTTCGATGACAATAAAATTCTATAATAATAAAATTTCATGAAACTGCATCAAGAAAAAGGAGAGAGAGAAAGATAAAACCTACAATCAATCAAAATTATGAAAGGTCTTGGTGTTAGTGTGAGTGGTATGCATATGCATGTGTGTAATACGACGATTGATAGTATTCTGAAATACATTTGTTTATAGAAGAACAAGTGGGGGTGTGATATGTCTAACAAGTGTTAAATGTACTTTAAATGATTGTTAATTAATCGAAGGAAGTGTATTTTACAGATAATTTTAACGAATAAAAGTTACACGTACTGTTTTTCGAAATCCATTGAAAATTCTGATTCAAAGTTCTCAACGAATTATTATTTAAAATTAATATATTGATTTTAATATGTAGCTGAGCTCTGAATCTTATTTTGTCTACATTTTGATTATTGAGGATAAATACGATTTTAAGCTGTTACAGTTAACATCATTTAAATCGGTCATGTAAATGGAAATTACTTACTACTTCCGTTTATTCAAACATCTAAACCATCTAGCAAAAAACTTGCTAGAAAATACTGATTTAGTACATAGACTAAAAAGATTCAACTCTTTTGATCTAGGAACATGATTTGGCTAATTAATAATCTTGTGTTCTAATAGAGTTATGTATGTTTACATACACAATAATATTATAATATATTTATAATAATAAATTATGTATAATTTTATTATATAATTAATTTAATATATTTATAATAAATTATATAATAAATATTTATATTATAATTATTATAATAATATATATGTATTATAATTTATAATAATAAATATATAAATATATAAATATATAATATATAAATATAATTATAATAAATATATAGCATATAAATATATAATAATAAATTATAATATTATAATAATATTACACTTATCATTGTAATATTTTTTTAATTTACAATTCATTTTAATAAATTACTTATAATTCTCGCTAAGAATTGATTATATTTTCTTTTATTAATAATAAAACAAAAACATAGCATCATTGAGATGTTTATTTTCATATTTGTAATCTTGTTATTTTGAATCATGATACACAACTAAAAATAAATATTATATTATTCAGGAAAATACACAAAAGCTTAAAATACGATTAAACACGAATTAATGAATTCTATTATATATATATATTTAATAACAATTAAATAGAATATAATCGAATAACAAAGAGGAATATTCAGATGCGAGACTAAAATATATAGATCATACTTGTTAACCGTAAATTCATTGGAGATGTGTTAACGGTAGAGGAGTATGCTTTACGGTTGCAGTGGTTTACTGTTTGATCAGCTATACACGTATACTTAATTGAGAAACAATACTGATCCCAAATTCTACATGAATTACGTGAACGCCGTTATATCATTTAATTACATTTAATAATAACAATTACCACGTTGGATAACCGAACCACCGTTATTCAATAATATAAGTTATAAAATAATAAGCATTTGTTTAAGGAATTTAGTTGACAGGATTATACTTGAGTATATCTGGTGTATTGTTTTTTTTTTCTTTTTCTTCTTTTTCTTCTTTAAATGTACCAAAGGAAAGAAAGAGGAAAGATTTTCTTTTTATCCTTCACGTGGAAACATCTGAAAATGCTCTTTGTTTCTCAAGGATTCGTCTTCTTTTTCTTTTTCATAAAAAGATTCGGAATAAAAAGTACGAAAGGATCAAATCCGAGACAAAAGGTCGAGAATAGAGAATCATTTCACGGTAGAATAAATGTCAAACGAAGCGAGATCTCGAGTCGAATCGAATTGACATATTTACGATACGTTAATAAATTTCGGGCTGATCTGATCGATGCTTTCTATGTTTATGCTCGAGTGTGTGTGTCAATACAGGGTGTTCACAAAAAACCATTTAATATTTATAATATGGTATATAGGATACACTGTACTGAGTAAAAAAGATTCAGTAAACATAGGCCTACAAAACTCGTTCTAAGATATAAACATTTTTTTTTTTCTAATATCATGATTGACTTGCTTCTATCGCATGTGATGTTAATTTTAGATTTTAAATCGCGTTTCAAGTGCTCCTATTGAAGTTCTGATTGTATATTACATTGAAAATCAGTCAGTTGTCGACCGATGATTGTAGATATCACACAGTTACGAAGTATCATGAAAATATCAGCTAAAGAAATATGCAATTTTTGAAGGAGTTCATGACGAAGATACCAAATGTGTGTAGAAATGGAAGGTGGACACGTGAAAAATCTTCGTGTAAACATCGCAAATCTAGTAGCAAGGCAATTATGATAATAACAAACAAAAATGTTTACTAAAACTTTCTTACCATCAATAAAGTGAATCTTATATACCGTATAAATATTGAATGGTTTTTATTGAACACCCTATATATAAATCGTGTATAAATTCTATTCTAATATAACTAGAGTGTACTAGAGTATTATAATAATTGTTAATTAATCGAAAGGAATGTGTATTGTTACCTGAAAACACCAAGTATATGATCTATGTACCGTCCTCCACGAAATTCACCTTCAGACTGGCAAGTTGTCGATTATTACATATCTTTTATTAAATATTGTTTATATAACTTTCCGAATGTTGCGCATGTGTGCAACGGTAATAATATTTCTAATAAAGAGAATTTAAGATTCAAACGTTCAATTTTTTCATTTTTATTTTTTATTTTTATGTAATTATTTTAACGCACCAGATCAATACTGTGTTCAGAATCAATACTTCATCATATGGGATGAAGATAAACGAAAGGATCTAGGACTAATGATAGTAATGAATGAAAGACAAAATTTCACAACAAAATATAATAGAATGTTGTTGTACATTCCAACCAACTAGCCATGTAAGTGTACACTACTCATATTAGATAAAGATGAAACCCATAAAAGGCTGACTTATAACATATATACAAACATTGTAAAAGAAAACCAGCGGGTTGCCACTCAATGGTAAAGGATAGGGAGTTTATTTGACTATTCCATTCTAAAGTAATACCAACTCAATCGACTTCAGCAGTAAACTCTTTAAATAGTTTTAGTTACTTTAATTTTTAATTATTGAGATTTTTGAGGTTATGTACAAATCACTAGTGTTTTCATTTACTATTATTATTATAAGCACCATCCTTAAAACTAAATTTTATTTGAAATTATTTTTTGATTTGGTGGTATTGCTAATGAAATGATGCTCAAATAAGAAAGTGGAGGGGATAAGAAGTGGCAACCCGTTGAAAGAAAACGATAACCCTGAAGGTAGTAAATTTCCACCCACATGTTATTTAACACGTTGACTGCCATGTCAGCCATGTATGGATGACGGCAAAAATTCTGAACAGGCCCAGTCAGCCACATACAGCTGATACTTATTTTAGCGCTTGAATATGAGACTACTGAATTGGTTTAAAAGTTTACTAATAAAACTTAAATTATTATTACAAATTTATTAAGAAAATTATTTACAATGGAATGCTTTGGAACATTCTATATAAAGTTGGAGTTAATCAGTTTAATCTGGACAAAACGTTGTTGTTCTTTTTGTATTTATTCATGCCTTTGATCGTTCTGTATGAAATCTTTTATTCAAATAACATAATTTGCAAGCATTTCTAATTTTTTGTCCAAGAGCATTTTTTGAAACATTTCGTTCTAAACGTACTTATATTTTGTTATAAGAAGATAAGAAACAAAAAATCCTTAATAATCTTCTAAAAAGATTATCTTCACCATAGGATAAGAATTTCTTTCTAAACGTAATAATTTCTTACTACAATAAGTAACTATTGAAACAGTATCTTTATCCCTTTGAGTACTGAATACTTTTAACTATAATTTCTTGTAAGAATAGAATAATTTATTATTAATCAGATTTTAATAATAAATTATATTATTAATTATTATTAAATTATATTATATTATATTAATATAATATATTATAAATTTAATTTAAAAATTATAAATTAAATTATATTTAGTAATAATTATAATTTAATTAATATAAACATTAAATTATTTTACATTAATATTAACAAACACGTATATGTGTTCGATAGACCACTCTGGTAATTTTTACCAAACGCATATATGCGTCCATTGCACTATAAGGATTATATACCAAGATTGTTGTGTAGCGCAGTATAAGGGTGCGCGTGAGTTTGACAGAGATTTTCTTGAAAACTAGTGTGGCAGTCAACGTTTTAAATTGAACAAAAAAAAGACAAACAAAAGAAATTTACCTAATGTCCACTGACAAATTGTAAAGCAGAAAACGAATATAATAAAAAAAATCTTTTATCTAAAAATATGAAAAAAAAACTTTTCTTCTCATTTTAATATAATAAATGTGAGTGTGTGTCTAATTGTAATTGAAATATATCTTATCTTTATAAAATTCCCCTGTCACAGAGTTTGTTATTCTTATACTCCGAAACGACTTGACCGATTTATATGAAATATTTTGTGTATATTCAGTAGGTATGAGAATAGTTTTTTCTATATTTCTTATACCCTTGAGTGATAAGGGTGACCCACCATAATTATTTTTCCTTTAAAAGGATATTAAAAAAAAGAGAGAAAAAAAAGACAAATGATATGTGCCTATATTCAGACAATGTAAAATTATATAATGTGAAGTAAGTGGTGATCTTATGTTACCGCTCATGCGCAGTTGGTTCGATATTAAGTTAAAAGAGAAAAAGAAGACAAATGTTATGTGCGTAGATTCAGATCTATCTATATATTTATTAGCCACAGCAACGCGTGGCCGGAGCACCCCTAGTATTTTCTATAAGAATGCATTTCATAAAAGAAAAAAAGAAAATCACAAAAAACAAAAACAAAAATATAAACAAATACAAGAAAACAAGGATATGTGTATCAATGTACTGAATGATTATGTAAATAGTTGAAAATCGTGAAGAAAATACAAAACTTAGTTCGACATGATTGGTTCGAATACACGAAAAGATAAGTGAACATCTTCGAAGTGAATTCGACCCGTGGGATTGGGAAAGAGCAGCACAAACCAGGAAGAATGGAAAAGAAAGGAGAGAGAAAGAGAGAAAATAGAAGAAGAATAAGAGAAGAAAGAAAGAGAAATTTGATTTCGAATCGTTTTCAAGGCGTAAGAAAACGCGATGCGACCGATAGATAGGGGGACTGACTTTCGTTTTTCGTTTTCCCAACGAGGAAAAAGGTAACGTTACAAATTCGACGGATTTCGCTTAGGGACTTTCAGACGTTTTCCTTCCCGCAATTTCCCCTACTATTTTTCGTCCTACATAAACCTTACGAAAAAGAAAAAAGAATAAAAGAGACAGATAGACAGACAGGGAGAGAGAGAGAGAGAGAGACATGCGCAAGCGCAAAGACGAACATGAACACGAACAGAACCGGTGAGTCTCAGAAGGGAAGAGGAGGGGGGAGGGAAGCTCTAATTTTCTCCGTCAGCCGTCGGCCAACCACGAAAGAATGTCAGGGGTGGATGAGGGGTGAATCTTTTTTACCCCTTCCTTCTTTTCTTCTACCCCCTTGGTTCCTCCCCCTCCCAACTGCAGCCCTCAGTTGCCAGCATTTCGTACTTTTTTTCTCAATTCCCTCTTGAGTCCTATAACGTGAGACGCGTGGTACGCCCTCGTTTTCCAGCATTCGGTCAAAAGAAGTATAATGAAACTGCAACGAAGAAGAACGTTTTTCTTTCTTTCTTTTTTTTTTTTTTGTTTTTTTTTTTCTTTTTTTCAATTTCTTCTTTTTTTTCTTGATTATTTTTATTTTTATCACAAAAAAAGATCTGCCCCCGATGTCTTACTACTCCCTTTATTTTTTAGTACAAAAAAGGTCTCGATGTGTCTTTTTTTTTTATTATTAGAATAATGATCCTCTCAATGTTTTTTCTTTTTTTATTTTTTTTTTTACTATTATTTTTTCTAATTACCAAAAAAGATTCAAATGTTGGTACTTCTTTGTATTTCTATTTATTATATTTTTATTATTATTGTTATTATTATTAAAATTATATATTATGTATTATTACTATTATTATTAATTTTTTTTTATTACAAAAGTGATCCTCTCAATGCTGTTTTTTTTTTTTACTTTTTTCTTATTACAAAAAAGATTCAAATTTTCGTTTCTCTTTTTATTTCTATTTATTAAGGTTAATTATTATTATTTTTTTATCGTAAATAAAATTTGTTTAATGATACTACATTATCAAGAATCATTACAAAGTTTTCTTAAATGTCAGCGGTTTCCCGTTCGATAGTCTTTAGAAAGTAAATTTCGATGTAATTTCTATTAAAATGCGAACTTCCCAACATCGAAGAAGATAAAGAAGAAACAGGAAGAGCAGAAGATGGAAGGAGGAGGAGGAGGAGGTGAAAGAGGTAGGGAAAGAGAAAGAAAAAAAAAGGATTTCGGTTTCGCGAGAACGAGCAAACACTGGAGGGAATTACGCTCGCCGTTTGGTCGTATCGGATAATGAGATCCTATGGCATTATCCTACAGGATTATGGATAATGCATTGCCACCGGCAACACGCTTACATTCTACTCAGAAAACAGTAAAACTTACGTAAGAGTGTTTTTGAGCGGATGTCATTCTACTTTCTCTTCTTCGAAGACTTTTCCCTTTATAAAAATTCTAACGTCATAAAGCAGAATTTTTATAGGTTCATTATACAAAAAAAAAAGAAAAAAGAGTGACTCATTTTAAATAATATGGTTCAACATTTCTCATTCTATTAACTTCGTAAACAATATTGTTCAAACTGAGATTGCTACCTTTCGAGAGGGGGAGTAATTTAATTTATTTTACGGTTTTAAAATAAATGCATGATTATTAAGATATTAAAATTATACAATTGTTTTCCTTTTTTTTTATGGGAATCTATATTTTAAGCTTAATTTTACTCATATAAATTTAACGAGTAATTACAATGTAACTTTGTATTAATATTTAATAAACTCATCGTAGCTGCAAGCTAAATAATATTTATAATACAATATTGTATATATTTAAATAAAATGTTTAATTAAGGAAATTAAAATTAGGAATCATTGCAATTTTAAAGATTTAATAAATAAGTATTCTAAAAAATATTGATTAATGAATTACATATTATATTACATGTTACATTACATTGTGTATGTATAAACAAAATATTTAATTATGGAAACTAGAAATAGGAATGATTGCAATTTTTAAAATATGAAAACAATAAATACTTAAGTATTCTAAAAAAATTAATTGATAAATTTATTATTAATCACATGTTACATAAAATTAATTTTTTAGTTAATCTTCGTAATAGCATCTTATATAATTATAACTAAAATTAAATTTACTCCTCAAAATATATGAATTTTATATTTAAAACATTTATTACAAAATATCAATACGATTGGCAGATATTTGATCAGATCATTTAAAAAGAAACACTTTGCATAATTAAAAGCTTCATCATTTAGGTAAACCATATTAAAACTTCAATAAGAAATTAATCTTAGGATTAATTTGATTACATCATTTTCACGATAGAAATACATTTTCTGTTACATTTCGCAAAATTTTTCATAAAGTAAAACATAAGAAAATGGTTTTATTTCCTTTTTTACACAGGAAGTAGTATTTTCCGAGTAAAAATTTCAAATTTAAGTAAAACGTAAACTGGACGTTTCATATAGAACGATCAAGATTAATGTTCTTTCGCTTTCGAAATATTACACTCTCGCTTATCGAAAATCGATAATCGAATGGTAACGAAGAAGAAGAAGAAGGAGAAGAAGAAGAAGAAGATCTCAACGTTTCCATTCGAAGCAGATAGAACGAGACTCACGCAAGAGCATTCATCTGCGAACGAATCAATCTCCGTGGAATTTCCTCCATCCACTCTCTTTTTCCTACTTCTCAAACCCACTTCCACGTCCCCACGCCCTTCCATATTCGTTTGCCCTATTAACCGAATTTCGGGAAAAAAGGGGAGATGATTTTCATACTTCATTTCAGCCAATAGAGAACGAAATATATGAACTACATTTTGCTTCGAACCACTTGGGGGTGGTATATACTGTTGTAACTTCTACAAATATTTGAATACTCGAATATGATTAATTTTTTACCTTCAAATTTCGGTTATTTATGATGTAACCATTCTAATTATTTCTTTTAGAATTAGGTTATTTATTAGTCTTGATAAACATACATAATTTATTCAAAGATTTTACATATGAGCCGTTCAAAAGGCAGAGTAAATAATTAGTTAGCTGTGATTTGACAAGTATACTTGTCATGTGAAAAAGGTTTGTTACTTATTAATTATTTAGATTGCAATTTTAATGAAAATTAAAATATATTTGTAGATTTTAGGATGATTAAAATATTTAGAGACTATGACGAAATAAAATAAAATTAAAAAAAATATATAAATAAATGTGAATAGGATGTAAAGAGATTTAGAACTTTATATAAATAAACTAAAAGTTTATTCAGCTAATATTGCATAATAAAAATTATAAAAAAAAAATTCTGTAAAATAACAGGGAAACGATAATATTTAAGAAAAGACAGAATAATGTTTCAGAATTGTATTTCGTTTTATTTAAACTTAAAAACTTCATGTTCATTTATTATAAATTAAAATCACAGATTAAAGATAATTTTTTTCGAAGTTTTGAAAAAATGGTGGTTCATAATATTTTTCCATTTTAATAAAATAACCTAAGCACAACATACGCTATAATAAGTGCTTATATCATAAGCACTTATTTCACATTAAAAATTTATAGAATGAATTAAATATAAAAATTCAGAAAAATTTAATTATTATAGAAGATTGAATTTAAAAAAAATAATCGGAAATAAATAAAAATTATAAATATAAAACCATTTTGTTTTACAGTAAAATGGTTATGCCATAAAATTTTAAAATTATTATTTAAATATTAAATTACATTAAATATCTGATAAATGAACATAATTCGAATATTTTTGTGACCAGAAAATACGACATTACTTAATATATTATACGATACGATATTATTTAATTTAATATATACGACAATCAATAATTTTAAATATACAATAGAGAAATAAATTTTTTAAATAAATTTTGTATATGAGATTATCAAAATTAATAAAAGATCTGTCGCTAAAAACAATAACCGAGTGATTTCTTAGTAAACAATCGAAAAATGAAATCATAAGTTTGATTATATTGTAGTGTCCGAATTTTGTTAGGACACACTGTAAACACTGTACTCTGTTATTTTAGCAAAAAGGAAAGTTTTTTCTTTTTTTAATCTTCTTAACTTATATTAGCTGCCTTTTATTAAATGTCTAATAAATTATGACAACATCTCGTTATATTTTCTTATATATAGTTTCTTTTCCTTTCTATATATATTAATTACACGCGAACCTCTCTCTCTCTCTCTCTCTCTCTCTTAACAAGTAAGAAGAACTTTCATCGAAAGATAAAACCAATCATACTTTCCAAAGCTACGATGATAACTTATATAATCATGTAACTTAAATCAAGCAAGGGAAGAAACTTCTTCTGATGTAGATCATAGAAAGTAAGTACTACTCACCGGACTGTTATTAAGAGTGAATGACAGACGTGCCGTTGGTCTTGATGGTGGTAAAGTACAATTTGCTCGTAGAGTATCACCGGGATCGTAACGTTCACGATCGGATACGATAAAAGGTTTGCCTTCGGGTAAAGCTGAAATGATAATAAAAATTATCAATCACATTATCATGCTCAAAAATTATTTTTATATTTTAACCTATAAATTCAATATATCTTTATTTCCCTCTTTCTCTTTGTTTATCTTTTTCTCTTTTACTTAACACATACTTTTAAAATTATATTATTATACTAGGATGTTCTAGCTAAGCATTGCTCAGTGGCTTTGTTATAAAACGTTGATTTAATAGAATAAAAAAATATTTAATGCAGTCGAATTAATATTAAATAATAATTTATGGGACTTAAAATTAGGCATAAAATAATATAAAATTTATAATATATATAAATAACAACACCCAAAATAATACCACAATTAGAATGGAATACATAAAATAATAATAAAGGAAAAAATAGAAAAAATGTAAGGTTATGTCGTATGTAAATTAAAATAATTGAATTGAAATACAACGCCATTTATTGAAAACATATAGTACTTTGAGACCTAGATAACCTTTAAATAATAAATTCTTAAATTAATAATACAAAATAAAAATGATCGCGATAAAAACTATTCTATATCCTAAATTGAAAAAAAATACACAAATAAACAAAATTTTATTAAGATTGATTCAGTAGTTTCGAAGTTCACTAGAAACCAACAATATGACATTAAATTTTTATGTACAAAGATTACAACAAGTAGAAAAAATATAAAATAAATCTTATATACATTTACTATTAATAATACATTTAATCCCATTTTAGAATTAAGTATTATTACTATTTCTATTAACTTTACTCATCCTAACGTTTAATTAATATTCGAAACACAATATCGGAAGATATGCAAACTAACGGATTTGATTTTAAGCTTCCATAGTAATCATGCTTAGTATGTATTATCCTGTTCAGTATCTGTCTCTTTTAGTCTCCTTTCTTTCTCATGCACACACATGCTCTTAAATTTGGCACTTATTGTCGCTTAGAATATCCCGCCGAGTGCAGAGAGTCTTCTCGGTTAGGGTAGCAAACATTATAATCCTCGTGCCACTTTCCACCTTGCTCGGAACTTATCCAATATTCGGGTAGCACTAAGAAACCCGTTGGGTTAGCTGTTTCGCACGGGTACCTACCTACCTACTACTACTACCTACCGTGCTAACTTATGCGTACGTAGCACCATCGGCACTCTTAGAAGATGATGGAAAAAGCAAGTCCCCTTTACCCACACCCCACCACTAACATCACTTCTACCTCTTCTCGTTTGCGGCGGCACGTGAACAACCTACATGCATTTATATCTATTCTAGTTGTGTATATATATACAGGTATGTTTAGGTGTGTATCTGTGTATGTGTACTTGAATGTAATAGGCAAACAATGTTGAGTGGATCCTCTTCTCTTTATGATACAACGTTCTAACGAGAATTATATGAATATTATATCGAGAAATAACGAACCACAGTGAAATAATCAATGTTTTATACTATTTCTTACTCATTCTTTTATAATAATTTAAATATTTATATTTTACGAGAAATTTCTATTATAACATGCTCTATGTTGAATGTCAGAATGAAAACAGATTTTTAAAGAAAGAGAATTCTAAAGATAGACCAAGAGTTAAAATCTTTTATCTTCGTTTTTTAACGATTTCATTATTTAGTTTTTTCTAAATTCCTTTTAATAAAAATATATTACAAAGTAATTATAGTCAATGTCGAAGCCACATTGAAATAAAGTAGTTTCAATCAGATCACCAAAGTCATGCAATGCAATCTCTTTGAAAATATCGTCTATACTTGATAAACTTTTTATAGAAAATTAACTCGAACCTATACAAGGTACAGTAATAAAGATAATAATAAAAATTCATTACTTTATAGACAATAAAAGTAAAGAACACGTTGAATAAATTATTTTTTGTTCTGATGTATCTAATATTAAAGCTAGTAGTTCAATTATAGCTAATGAAACAATATTGTTATCTATATTATCATTAATCATCCTAACGATCATTTCGTATTACGTCTACTTGCTATTAGAAACGATATTAGAAGATATGCAAACTAAAGGATATGTGATTGCAAACTCCCATAGATTTAGCCTAAGGCTACGATAAAGAGCTGATTCGCTTTACGATAGTACGATTAATCGAATACCACAGTTACATTGACTAGGTTTCCATCGGAATCGAGTTGAGTCGAGCTTAGGATCGATCGTATCTACGATATGGTACTTCTCGCACGAAAGAGCACACGGACCAACCACCAAGCCCGAGATCCATTTCGAACGATGGAAATGGAATTTTTTTTCCTTCTCCCCCCTCCCCCTACTTTTCCTACTCTTTCTTTCTTTCTCTCTCTCTCTCTCACACACACTCTACCTGCTACTCACCCCATCCTCCTACGTTCATATGCTAGAAAGGACGATGCCCATACATTTTTCGATATCAAAGAATAGCGTGCGCGATTCGCCGAGCTAATGGAAACTCCCATCGTACATCTACTACTATTTTTTCACATGAACATTCACAATAATACGAAAGTGAGTGAATCGTTTTTAAAGTCGGTTCAACAAATGACATGGCACTTTTCTCACTTTTTCTTTCTTTCTTTCATTCATTTATTCATTCATTCTTTCTGTCCTTCTCTCTCTCTTTATCTTTTTAAAAAAATTTCTATTTTAACAGATTTTTTATTTTTTCATTTTTTTTTTTTTTTATTATTACAACATGAATGAATGTGTCTATATAAAAAGGTAAAAAGAATAGCAAAAAAAAAAAAGAAAAAAATTTATTCGCGGTAAAGATAATCGTCAGTTCGATTCCACAATATTTCTCAAAAGTTTTTCCTCCTCTCATCGAAAACGAATTGTTGAAAGCTTAAGAGCATTTTTTGTTGTTGGTAGATTCAAATAAAAGAGAGCATCGATGTTCTATTATTTTTTTTTCTTTTTTTTGGACATTTCAAGTATCTCCCCGTACAATCGAATGGAAAAACTTTTTCGATGGAAGAAAAAATTATCTAGCGTGAAAATGATACGTGCACTACTTCGTTATAAGGGTCATTATAAGTTAATATTTTTGTTAAGATGTCAAATTTGATGTATTTTCGATTTTATATAAATTATTTTTTATTTATTAATAATTATTAAATTATATATAAATATCAATTTAATTATTAATATATTTTAATTAAATATATTTAAATTATAATTATTATAACAATTATTAATTATATGTAAATATTAATTTAATTATTAATAATTTAATTATTTAATTAATTAATTAAATTATTAAATTATATTTTAATTTATTCTACCTATCTTTAAATATTTCAATTATTCGTCTTTATTAAAATCGTGGGGAATGTACAAACTAATATACGTTTTTAAGATTTAAACTTTTGCAAATTTTTGTTTTACCTAATTACTTAATTTAAAAAATGTAATAAAATATACTATAACCTTTTGTCTTCAAATAACGTAAATTAAACCTTGCCAAAAAATCTATGGAAAATAAAAGTGAAATAACGTTTATATGACGAGATTAAAATGTAACAAATTACATCGCTGTTGAGTAAATTGATTCTTAATTAAAACCTATTTTCAATATTTAAAATATATTATTTCAAATATGTTGGTTCTAATTTCTCTATACATATATATGAATAAAACAATTTATATTTCAATATAATCGACAGTATGAATAATGACAAATTAATTTATTTATTAGTAACAATTATTGTTTCATATAAATAAACAGTATCTACCAACCTTCTATCAAGTTGTTCTTCGTTCTTTTATACAATATTTAGTTTTTTTTTTTTTTCATTAATTTCATCTTTTTTCTTTTTTCTTTTTTTTTTTTTAAGAAATCGAACAGATTCTTTGTCTCTTTTTCTTTCACTTTTTCTTTCCTTTTACTTCACGCCACTGTTAATCGGGATTCCAATTTGATTAAAAATTTGATTTCGCACCCATGCACACTCGTTCTTTCGTATCTCTCGGGTATCCTTTATCCATTGGGATCGCTGGAAAGTCGATATCACAGAGAAAAAGAGAGTAGATAGAAAAAGAGAGAGAGAGAGAGAGAGAAAAAGAGAGAGACCAAGAGAAGAAGGACAGTATTCGAAGAAAATTGACATGCAGCTACGATTTTTCCCGTAACTCTGAGAAAACTTCTTCGAGAAGAGATTCGTTTACCTTGAGGAACATCCGACGGGTATTATCGTAAAATATGAAATTCATATCTCCAGCGAGCGAAGAACGGTTCAGGGCCGTGCCACGAAAGATTCTTTTCGCTTCAATTCAAAAACGCTAAAAAAGAAAGCGATTCAAATGGATACTGCGATTCCTGCCAATTCCTTCAAAATTTCTGACTTTATTTTACTGCAGAAACATTGAAAAAATTCAATGATTCATTTACATTTTACTGATTGCAATAAAATTATTTCGAAATTAATCAATGCATTTTTTATGTTCAATTGTTTGTATATTATGCAGGTTGAATACTTGAAATAGTAAAACATTCAAATGTTTTCATTTTGTATATAAAAATTAGGATGTTCCGGCTACGAGTTGCTGTGGTTTTGTTATAAAATGTTCATTTAATATAATTCTAAACTATTTATTAAATTATAATAATACACAAAATAATACAACAATTATTGGGTTGTCCGGAAAAATCGTGCCGATTTTGACAGAAAATTGAAGACGACGCTTTTAAGTTTTTTTTTTTTTGGTACATATTCATTAAATTATGTATAAGTGCTATTCTGTTCCAAAACCTTTCTCCACCTTTAAAGGTAATTTAAAAGATTTCGTCCTTCTAGAACTTTTCAGATTTTTCAGCAAAAACACTTGCCACCTACCAAAAATCGATATGAACTTCCCGGACAACCCAATACAATGGAATACATAAAATAATAGTACTCGAAAAAATATAAAAAGTAAGGATAGTTATGTCATATGTAAATCTAAAAAAAATGTATGACGTGAATATATCGAAATAAGTGAATTGTAATACAACGGCATCTATTGAAAACTTACAGAACCTAAAAAGTTAGATAACCTCTAAATAATATGTAAATCTGAAAAAAAACGTATCACGTGAATATATCAAAATAATTGAATTGTAATACAGTGCCGTCTATCAAAAACTTACAGTACCTAACAATCCAAATAACCTTTAAATTATAAATCCTTAAATTAGCAATAAAAAAATACAATATAATCGCGATACAAACTATCCTATACTCTTTATTGGAAAAATCACACAAAATAAAAAATTTTTATTAATAATAAGATCAGTTCAGTAGTTTCAAAGTTGATTGAAAACCAACAATATGTGATACTAATTTTTATATTTAAATATATCGTTATTATTGTTCATGTTAGTGAATTATTTGTAGAAAATTAATTCAATTTTTCATACAAAGATTTTATTTCAGTAAAGTTAGTCACGTTTATCGATACCTAAACTTTGTTGAAAATTTTAAAAACATTTTATATTCTTTTAATAAATAATAAATATTTTTTACATGATTTCAAACCTTTTTATGTTTTTTTTTTTTTTTTTTTTTATCATTGTATGAGACACGGAAAATCAATATTAACATTTTCGTCATTTTTATTTTTTTATTTTTTATTACCGTATGGGTAATAATGCGGATAGAACAAAATTATGTGCCGTTTATAGAGAGGATATACGTTAAGTGAAAACCGGTGTCGAAATTGGTTTTCGATATCTCATTCTGGTAATTTCGATTTAAAAGATGCACTACCAGGATCAGAGATAGCCCAGTTAAAGCAGATAACAACAACAAAAAACACCTATGAATGTTAATCGTCGTATAACAACGTGAGAAAATAGCTAAGAAGTCTGGATTCAAATTATAAAAAGATATACTTTTATTTACTATTTAAACAAAACAAAAAATAGAAAAAATTACTTTCACTCCAAACAATTTAATATTATAATTTAGAGAATGCGTTAATAAAATATTTAAATTAATAAAATAAATTCGATTTAAATCCGGATTAACGTTTTTAAATAATTTTAAATTATAAACGAAGTATAGGAAATATATTTTTTCGTATTAACGCAAATAATATTTAGGTGACCTGTTTCAAATGAAATAATGTGTATGAATAAATGTAAATATACATTTATAAGAAGATATTTCAGCGTAGCAATAAAACAGAATAAAAAATGGATAAAATACGTACGTATCGATATGAAAATATTTCAGACTCTCACAATCAGTATAATATCGTTTTATCGATATTTCACCTAATACTGGCATTTAGTAACATTTGAAATAGATTATAGGTCGAAAAATATCTATATATCGATCGTCGTCTATAGTACGTGATAGTATTTTACCATTGGAAACGTTTTCGAAAGGCAATTCGCTTTACGCGAATAAACGAATTACCCGAATTTTACGTACTATTCGATTGCGACGTTTTTACGGCACAGCTAATTTGCGTCGCTTTAAAAGTATTTCAGGCGAACAAATTTCGTTCTTGTTGAACGACGTATTGGTCGTACGTACGCGAGAGCGTGACCCACCACCAACGCTATCCACAAATTTAAATAGGCACTGAACAACACATATACACGCCAAACCTCCCATCACCATCACCATCACCACGAAAGAGAAAATTTTCCAGGGTTATTTCAAATGATTTTATTGTTCGATCCGTACGGTCAATGCATCCTCGATCAATTCTATTTTTAATTGAAATAATTCCTGGTTGTTTATGCAAAATTCGAAACGACTTTTTAAACGATCAATGATTCTAATCTTTTTACACATCAAATTCTATTAACAATCATCAACGTTTATATAAACGTAATTTATTATTATTTTTTTTTTTTTTTATAGGAAATTCATGAATATTTATTATTTTCATTGTATTATCTACTTTGCGTTATTCTCTTTCTATATATATATATATATATAGAACTTTTATTTATTCAAAAGTCTGATTACATTCTCGAAAAGTGTCCCCAACTTCTTGTCGCACGTTCGGGAATTATGTAAAAGAAAATTTACTCGACTTTTCCTCTTGTATATCTTTCCCACTAACGAGAATAAGTTTTTACATTCCTTCCTTTTTTTTTTCTTTTTTCTTTCTGTAGGAACACTTTAGAAAAAAGATACGACATAATTAATTTTTTTTAAATTCATTATAATCTTTCTTGTCATCTTGTCGAGTTGATTAATGTCAGAATCTGTCTTCTCTTACTAACCTAAAGATTTCAAATTAAACGATGATACGAAATTGTTGTTGTTTTTCTTTTTATAATGTTTTATTGCAATATAAAGAAAAGCAATATAAACAAAAAGTTTATAAAAATAGTGCAAGATGTTTATTAGTAGAATATGCATTTCATGATAAAAGTTGTAAAGATGTTATTATAAATAATGTTTATTTATAAAAATTAAATAATTTAAATTAAAATATTGATTAACAAACTTTAATCATCAAGCTAGCAAGTAGTAATATTATTTTTATTAAATTCTTAAGATTACGTAAAAGGAAAATATAAAATAGATCAAAGAACAACTTTTACATTCGGACATCTGTTTCTGAGTTTCTTAATTAAAGTACTTCATGCAAAAATTCCTAAACTAGCAAGAGTTAACCATTACATACAATAACACAAAACATATTTCTGTTATGTATTTTGATTATACAAATATTTAAGTCTCATATAATTCAATCTAAATGAAATAATATTATTTGTTTAATATTATTTCAAAAATATTCCTCATATATATTTCTATATAAAAATTCAATGTCACATTGTTGGATTCCAATGAACTTCGAAAATATTGAACCAATTTTAATGAAATATTTTTTATTTTGTATGATTTGTTTCAATTAATCATATAGGAGAGTTGTTTTCACGATTATTTTTATTTTGTATTGCTAATTTAAGGATTTATTATTTAGAAGTTATCTAGGTCTTTAGATACTGTAAGTTGTCAATAGATGGCGCTGTATTACAATTCAATTATTTCAATTTATTCACGCCATAGTTACATATGACACAACTAATCTTACTTTTAATATTTTTTCCTAATTTATTATTTTATGTATTCCATTCTAATTGTAATATTACTTTCTGTGTCGCTATAATTTACTAAATAGTTCAGAATTATATGAAATCAACATTTTATAACAAAATCATAGCAAAAACACGTAAACGAAGCATCCTAGTTTTTATATATTTTTACATATAAATAAAACTGTAAAAATATACTTTTGATTCGACAAAGTGTTATTACCAGAAAAAAGTTATTATATATTTTCTATATTGCAATTGTACGTAGAAACTAGTTATACCTACGAGGATTCATGAAACGTATTCATTTTCAACCCTGAAATCTGTCTATAGATAGAAACAGAAGTAAACTTCTCCCCACGATTTGCCACTGTCTCGAACATAAAGCACGAGCTTCCACGAGAAAACAATGCTCAAAGTGTATTCTATAACACCGGAAGGTGCCTGTCACAATGCTCTCTAATCATTTAGCTTTATTCCTCTGTTATTGTCGTCGTCATTAGACGAATTCGCACAGATTTTATATATTATCTCTTATTTCGATCCTTAAATAATAATAATCTTAAATTTTTTTTACCTAAATACAATCATAGATATTTCACAAGAACATTTACCGTAAATTATTGAATAGTTCAAAAGATAATTTCCGTTTTATGGAAAGAGATTTCTCGTTAGTCGCGTTTACCAACACCTCCTAACTATGCTCATAACTTCAAAATTATTTGATATTCTAGTAATAGACATTTCCTAATTGATATCAAACATTCTCGTGTTTTCCTGTGTTAAGTAGCTTTTTTTTTAGCATCGTATCAGAAATAGAAAATCAAAGTCAGTATTTACGTAACATTTTTACTTTTTTTTTAATGCAGTGCAAGGTAGAACAAAATTAGGTTATCGCATTAGGTTGTAGATTGCTACAATAAAAATATTGCTTTTCAATCTTTCGATTTGAAAAATGCACCACTTTTGAGTCATCCTCACATCGAAACATTCAATTAATTTCAATGAAATATTAATATTGGTTAATATAAAATTACCTTTTATTTTTTTATGTTTAAAATTTAATTTAAATGCACTTATTATTTTTACAACTATTTAGGAGTTAACAAGTTTATTTGGAATCGGATCGTGGTTCTAAAAGTTTGTCGACTCATTAATATATTCAACTATTTTAAGGATCCAATTTGTGATTCGAAATTCCTTGAATAAAGATTTTTCAAATTTGTTTAAACTCATGAATAACAACTTAAAAGTTTAAATACAAAATCCCAGACGTAAAAATGATGTTCTTAATCTAAAATCGGGTCTCGAAATATTGGCTGCCCAGAAAATGTTTATGCGCTGACAAACTTTCAGGATTTAAATTCTACCCCACACACAGGTACGGGGATACTCGTAATTTCAGTTACTCGTAGTTCTCTCTCTCTCTACTATTTTAGTCCAATCCAAATGAAATTTCGTATGATTGATTCTCGTATACACCTATTGTGTGACCAAATTCACGATTCTGTTTTTTTTCTTTCTTTTTCACTCGTATGAAAAAACCGCCTCGTAGTTTGTTTTCTAGCTAATATTTCCGCAAAACACAATAACCTAATTATTTTCCTCGGACAATAAAAAAAAAAAAAAAAACGATTAAATTAAATTTCATTGAAGTTAAACAAAAATGGTACGAGTTTATTATCATGATTACTACTCATGATAAATTAAACCTTTGATATAAATAAAAAAAAAAGAACAAATTATGCTGCGTTGATTTTCAATTCGTATTCGAAATATCCCCCATTTCGTACGATTAAATTCTATCGTAAAAGTAATAAAACAACAATATTATATTTTCCAATGGTTCGCAGAGAAAAAAATAAAAGAAATAGGAAACAATATTTTTATAAAATATCAAACAGTTAAGTTTCGAGAGAATTTCTCGAGTTATATAACGCTTTATATTACAAAGCACATAACGTGAACTAACATTAAGAGTAAATAAGAAGGAAGGGTAGGAAACATTAGTCGAGAGTGAGGGTTGGGAGGGTGGAGATGGGGGTTTAGAGTTGAGACACACACAAACCTAGAACTGTCATAAATAGTAGAATTTTCAAAAGTTTCGTCGATCGGTATGACTATAGGGTATTATACGATAGTTCACGTTAGGTTGAAACTCGTAAAACGCGATGGCGTCGACGTTGGGGTGTTTCGATAGCAAGTCGCTGTGGACTAAGCGAAAAGAACAAAAGAAAAAGAAACAATAAGAGTGAAAAAGATAGAAAAGGAAACGAAAAACAAAAAAAGAGGAAATAAAATAAAAAATCTATCCGATCATAAAGTTTAGTCTGGGGGGAAAGGGGAGGTGGTTTTTTCCTCTTCTCGAACGTGTTGAAATCGCGAATGCACGGTGCACACAACACACACACACACACGTAGCTTGTGCGATCGCGGTGCAGAATCGCGACGCGTACGACTATGCTACTACCTATGTTCATTCGCGAAACGAGTGGAATGAAGAGAAGAGAAGAGAAGAGAAGAAGAGAGGAGAGGAGAGGTGAAAAAAAAGAGGAAAAGAGATCGAGAAAATATACGCGTACGTTTTTCGCACTCGTTTCTTCCGCGATTGTCTGCAAAGTCACTGATCAAAAGAAAAATGGAAGAACGAGTTTTATCGAAAGGATTCATTTTATAGCATTTGTGGGGTGGGGGAGAGCATTCTCCTCCTCTTTTCCTATCCTATCTTATTCTCTTCGCAAGCTCGCTCACCCCCCACCCTCCCATACCATTCGAGCTTATACGCTCGAAGCTTCGAGCAACGAATTCATATGTAGGTGCACGTGCAACTCACCCTCCAAACTCTTTCCTCTCTCTCGAACCACCCTACCTATCCTGCCACTAACACACCACCACTCTACTATCTACTTCACTTTATTCTTTTTCTATCTATCTTTCTTTCTTTCATCCTTTCGTTCGTTCTTTCTTTCTTTCTTTTTTTCTTTTTTTATTTTTCTCGCTTTGGATCGAGGGCAAAACTGGATTTCGATTTCTCGCAGGTGACTTCGAAAAGACGACGACGACGACGGCAACATCCGTGCGAATCTTCGAAAGACGAGGGCTAAGAAGAACCGAAGGAGTTGTCTGTCGTTTCAACGAGAAACATATGAGAAAGGATAGATAGAACTAAAGTGAAAGAGTGAGAGAGAGAAGGAGGAAGGAAGGAAGGGGTGGGGGGAAACTGGCAAGAGACCCTTTGAAGAGAGTTCGACGGATATATTGGAAAATTGCTACCTCGCGGTTATTCCTCCACCACGTTAGGGAAAACCACACTAGCATTACACATCTATATGTATAGTACATAGATATATACCGGATGTGACGAAAGGAACCACGACCAAGTGAGACTTCTACATCTTCCCTCGTCAAATGTTCTTTATAGTTTTTAATATCGCAAAATCGAGAGAGTAGTCTTACGATAGATTTTTTGTTCTTTCTTTTTCTTTGTCAAGTGAATTTGACCTACTCCACGAACTATATTACATTTTGTCAGTCTATTTGAACTACCACAATTCGATTGATTTATTATCAAAGTAAGTAAATATAGTTACATTTATTAATAAATATTTAACTGCACGATACTTGACATCATTTTGAAGTATGTGTAATTAGGAAATTTAAACTCATATCTCGTTAATTTTTTACTCGTTTTTGAATATACGTATTTATGATACAGTAAATATATTAAATAGATACTAATATATATTTTAAATATCGATCTGTAGATTTAAATTTTGATAATTATTTATTAAACAAATATTCATATAAAATAGGAAATATTAAGTTATTCGGAAATTTGATGCATATTTAACAATTTTAACGTGTTCTCTGTCATGTTTAGTGTTTTCGATATACGTTAAAACTCATTTTTACGTCAAATGATATTTTTTTTTATTTATAAATAAAGAGGTTAACAACGATTAACGATTAAATATGTTCTATAATGATTTTTGTAATAACTTATATGGGAATAGTAATAACAACAACGTATACGATAAAATTCGTATCATGAAGTAAGAAACCACGTGAATCAAAAAAAGGTAATGGAAGTCTAGCAGATATTATAGAATTTTTTGCAATGAAAAAAATTTTAATAGTTTCATATTATACGAGATATTACAAAAAGTGTACTAAAATTTTTCAAGAATTGTCCTGACAGTTTATCTTTATATTTCAATTATTTCAACAAAATATACTGATATACGAAACTACGAATAAACAAGCTTTTGTAATTTTTGGTAATTTTAGAAAAAACTGTATTTATTTAATAAAAATATTAAATGAAATATTTTAAGGCTATAAACGAAGTTTCTTCCTATTTTCATTGTAAATAATTTCAAAATTGCATAATTCTGTAATATTGATTAGATCTGGAAATATGTGCATACGTTTGAAAGTTAACAGATAATAAATTTATTAAAACAAAAAATTATTTTATTTGTTTATTTGATAAAAAATTTTTGCATATTAAAAATAAGAGAATATAAAGATACATTTTTAAATTTTATTTCCAAAATAAAAAAATGTGAGCTGAATGGATCATTTTTAATTTAAAAATTTCGCTGTTCAAGATAATCCTTGTTATAGTCGACCAATCAATGGAAAAGTCATGAGATATCATAAAAAATATAGTAAGTTTTTTACTTCGTGAAATTGAATGTTTAAGTATATTTAAAAAAAAATTTTTAACTTAACATTAAAATAAATTGAAACTTTATTTAAAAAATTTGATTTTAAAGCTGATAAATACCAGCTTACTTTTTCTTTATTAAAATATTCTTTATTAAAGTACAATGTACATACGTTTACAGTCACGATATTGATAAAAAACTAAACATCGACCAAAAAACGGTTTTCAACTATTTCAAATAGGCTAAATACAAAATACAAAAAAAAAACTTGTTTCACTTTTACATTAAAATATGAAAAAACTTTTCCCTCGTGTCAATATAATATGTTCATAAGTTACCACAAACTTTCCAAACAACCTGATACCTCGTGACATGAAATATCCTAAAGGATATAATTTTGTAAACTCATCCCGTATTTAAAAGAATACCCCATGACAAGAAACCAACTTCATTCGGTTAGTTTCTCAAGTAGAATGCCAGATAGTCAAGGTATCGTTAGTCACGCGATCACTTAACGAATTCTCATGAGAGATCTGTGTGCGACTCTGGTGAACGAATGTTTTACTGCCTTGAGAGTCTCTTCTTCCCGCTTCAGGTACTTGTGACCGAGTTAAAGTAGACACGTGTGCTTTATAAAGGACTTACACTCACATACGTACAAACATATATGTATATACAAACATATACTAAATATATAGATATATATATATGTAAAAGGTGATCTTAAAGTGACTTTCTTCGAACACTTGAAACATTTTATTTGATTGAGATTTAATTGATATTTTTTAGCTTTCAATTCAAATTTTCTATATAACGTTATAATTATAAGTTTTAAATGATTTTTTTTTCTAAAAGAATTAATTTAGGCAATGCATGCTTTTATTCGGTCAATAAATTACTCATCTCGCAATTGTTGTTTAGGCGCTTAAAAATCAGGATATATCGGACAATATCATCGTACCGGTAGTCCTTTATGGTAGCGGATAGTGGTCACTTACGTTACGGGACGAAAAAAAATTTACGGTTTTCGAAAATAAAGTTCTTCGTAAAATCTTTGGTGCAAAACGCGATAAAGGTAAAATATTTTTATATTTATTATTATTTTAAGAGACTTATTATTATTTTCCAAAAAGAACTCCATATTCTGAGATCTTAAAAACTATATAATAACAATAAGTACAATAATGAATAATATTTGGTATCAAAATATTCTTGATACCAAATCAAGTCAAAGACCAATCAGTCAAAATGACTGGTGTGGTAGTTCTAGTGTTACTAATAATAATAACAATGTTTTTTTAAAATATATACTTATATTAGGTTGTTTGAAAAGTAATTTCGTTTTTTCCTGACACAATAAAGGCATTAGTTGATGCAAACTGGCAAATAACAACACGTGAGATCGATGAGAGGTTAAATTTATCAAATTTAACTGCTTATGCCCACTTGAAAGGCCTAGGTTTAACCTCAAAGCGAAAATTGTCTTCATATTCACGAAAGAAAAACGAAATTACTTTCTGAACAACTGAATACATTTAACACGTTCCGTGCCATGTGTACCACCGGTGGTACACTTACCATTAGACATATTTATTTAATGCGCTGAAAATTAGTTTATAATAAATTTAATTCTGTAAAAGAATATTTCTATCATAATATTGATGCAATATACAAAATGCAGTACATAACAAAGCACATAAGTTTATTTAATTGCTATATTTATAATAATTAATTGAAATAAATAATTATTAATAAAATTAATTTAATAATAATTAATAAAAATTATATATTTATAATAATATTAATAAATTAAATAATTACAAATAACATGTAATTGCTGATTTTATTAAAGCAAAATTAAATGACTTGAATGACGAATCAGGTGAAAAGGACTTAGCACGAAACGTGTTAATTTCATATTACTTTTTCTCTCTTCAATTTATTATTATAGTCATTATACTATTATTACAGTAATCATAATTATTGTCACACTTGTAACGAAAAATGTAATGTTTAACCCTTTCGCTACGAGCGTCGCCTATAGACGACATCCGCGCGACGACCTGTGTGTACGAGTGTCGCCTATAGACGACCTGTGTGTACGAGTGTCGTCTATAGACGACATCCGCGCGACGACTTGTGTGTACGAGTGTCGCCTATAGACGACGTCAGTTTGATACCACTATACAATATGTTGTTGTGTAACACTTAAAGAATCGTACGACCCGGAGAATGACAAGTCTGCACAGAAAGATATGCGTCTGAACACCAGTTTACCTAAGTACAACATGCATACTTTCCGGCGCAGTGGCGCTACTTCGGCGGCACGCGGGCCCGTACAGCGGTGACGCTCCTACGGAAGACACTGCCGTAGCGAAAGGGTTAATATAAAAAATGCTTTTATATTTATTGTATTTGAAGTATGGAATTTTCAAAAATAAAGTCTCACAAATACAGAAACTATTTGCTTATACAATTTAACAAAGATTTATTTTATTTAGTAATAAAAATATGATACTGATAATAATAATAAAAAAATAATAATAATAATAATAATAATAATAATAATAATAATAATAATAATAATAACTGTAATAATAATTTTACAATTGGTAACGTCTGTTAAATCTAGAATTCTCCATCCCATCATAGAACCAACCCTTGTCTTCATTTAAACTTTCTTGTTTCCTACAGGTTCTACTCTAACCTTACCAACTGTCTAAACAAATCCCACAAGTTTCTTAGTTTCCCTTTTTCAAAAATGTAAGAAAAATAAATGTTGATTTCCAACCAAATTATACTACTCAAACATAACTCTAAATGTTTCAAAATCTCTTCAACTATTTTTTAAAATCTAATAAAAAATAAAACATAAAAATAGAAATAAATCATACGTTTCAATGTATAAGTTCTCAAATTACTAACTGTATTCATATTGCATTTTAAATACTTTTAAATTTGGCACGTAACTGATACACAAATTGTACGACTCTTCCTTCCTAACAGAAAAAAAAAAAAAAACCCAAAAAACCAAAAAACAAAAATTCAAACAACAATGATATATCGCTTTGGCGATAGGGAAAAAAACGTAACGATTTTCCATGCCAAACAGAAAAAGCTTCCGTTTGAATTTCCTCGAGGTAGTAGTAAAAGCAAAAGCTTGAACGAAAAGCCCCGAAAACAGCTTCAACGAAACATTGGTGAAAAACACGAAACGTTCACGAAAAACGTCCATTAGAGGTGTGCCCTTTCATTTTCCCCCATTGGTAAACTACAAACCCATCGAAAACTGAAAGTTCGTAAAACTGTGTATCTACACTAGTAGTATTCATCGTTTAAATCGAGAATTCACGGTAATCATCTGTACATATGCACACTTTTTCCTTTCCTTGAACCCAAGTATCCTTCTTTGTGCATACTCGTAGCTTGTATCTGGGATTAACCGCAAAACAGCAAAGCTGTTCGATATGCTTTGATCTAAAAGGGTTGCGCGAAATGCGTGGTAGGAGACCGATAAACTTTTCATATTTACTAAATTTGTCGTATATCCTATAAAAGACCCTTATATCAAAAAGGGATCGAAAATGAGAGAGATAGAGAAATTTCGTAAACGTGTAATTAAATTAACATTTACTTAATGTATGTCAATAAAATGTTTATAAATATACAAATTTTTTAATTCATAATTATTTCCCTAATATTTTTTTTCTTAAAACCAAACGAATTTTAATTTATTTTTCTTTTACTTTTACGTAAATATTTTCAAAGTAATTTTTCAAGATAAAAAAAAATTAAAAAACAAAAAAACGATTTGAACCAACCAAAACAGAAATCTCATTAGGGTTAAATTTTCATTCCACCTGTATGAGAAAAAAAATATTAATTAATTTTTCTCTCTTATTCTTTCAAGATTCTTTTTCTTGGAAACATATCAAGATGAAGAGAGAAAAAGAGAGAAGACACGGAGAGTAACGCGGAAAGGAGATTATGCGTTCGATGGAACGAAGAAGCACGTGCAAGTACTGCTCCAGGCGAACTTGGAAACCGAATGCAGGATAAGAGAGAGATAGAGAAAGCTAGAAAGAGAAAGAGAGAGAAACAGAGAGAAGCGGAGAGAGAAACAGAGTGTGGGTATGTGGTAAAAGGGTTGTCTCTGAGTGAGTCGTAGAGAAAGCTAAAGGGTGAGTGAGATACAGTAAAAGAGAAAGAGAAAGAGAAAAAGAGAGTAACAGAGAGAAAGAGAGAGAGAGAAAGAGAGATGCTATATGTTTCATGATACTCAGTAATGCTGTCGAGCGTGTACTTACACACTACGGTAAGATTCTTCATGCCAGAGTTTGTGGAGAAGGTCGGCGCGTCTGCAGTAACTTCGCAGCTGAACGTACCCGAGAGGGCAAAGTCGACGTTGTACAGGGTTACCTCGTTGTTGTTGGACTTCTCAGCCTGAAACCACACATTGAAAATGTACTGACGTTGCTTGACTTACCATCACACACAGATACACGAATATCATTTATATTTGAACATTAACTTATACATTCATTTTCATAATATTATATTTTGTTATCATAATTTAACCCATTACACGCCACAATACAAAAATGCAAAAAAAAAAAAAATTAAATTTAATGTATAATGATATTCATAGTAATCAAATGAAACTATTTTACAATTGTTTTGTTTTTTATTTAAATATAAAAATTATTTTATATCATTTATTATTGATTTAAAATAAAATAGTCCTGTTACCCGCCACAAATGCGGGTAATGGTAATGCGCCGTAAGATAATGCGCCACAAAATGCAAAAAAAATTAAATTAAAAGTATAATGATATTCATATTAACCAAATTTTACAAAAATTGTTTTTTTTTATTTTATTTAAATATAAAAATTATTTTATATCATTATTTATTGATTTAAAATAAGATACTAAGAATATTTAATATTTTCATGAAGCATGAGGTACTATATCGTGATTTTAATGAATATATTTCATTCTGAAGTTGCAGTTATTAAAAACAAAAAATTTGAAAATGCGTCCTAAAAAGAGGCTATTGGTGGGTAATGGGTTAACAAGTTTGTTTCTTTTAATTAGTAAGTTTTTAGTTTCAATATTAAATTAGTTGGTTGGAAATGTTGATTGATTTATCACTTTTATTTGATATAAATAATATCATTATTTATATTTGAGATTGATCTATCAATTTGTATTCTTTATGTTGATGATTTATTCTTTATGATTTATCACTTTTATAAGATGTAAATAGTGTTCTTATTTATATAATATTTAAGATGGATTTATCAATGATTTGTATTCCTTATGTTTATGATTAATTTATCAATAAATGTGTTTATTGGTATTAGTTACATCTTTTTATTAATCTTTTATCAATGTTTTTGAATTATTATTATCTTTAATATTGAATCATTATAATGATATATTATAGTTTCAATATGTATCTAGTTAAAGATTACAAAATCATATAAATTAAGCTATTGATCATGAAAGTATTAATTAAATTAAATAAAGTATAAAGGTAAATTTGATTTGATTCTCAATACTTTGAAATTTTTGGTTAATGACGAAAAGACGTTGTTTTGATCTTTACGTTAGCTCGTATGAGATAATACTGATTGTGTATATGACATTATTTGTTCGTTGATACATTGTTTGTATGTACAAACATATCGAATCACTCTCAGCGTTAGTTTTAATGTTTTGATTAAAGGGATCTTCTAACGAAGATAAGATTAAATATCATTTTAAGATTAAATACCAGTCAAGGACAATATCGTGTATATATATATATATATATATATACATTTATGTTTAAAGAAATCATTCGAAAAAAAATAATGACAGTTTTACGATTATAATTATTTTATTTACAATGTAATATCTGTGTATGTATGTATGAATATAATGATTTCTTCACAATATAAATGAAAATAATATCTTTATCAAAATTATTTTTATTGTTTAATTTCATTTCGAAAAAATAAATAGTAATACAAATATCAAATTTATTTATACGGATTGATTTAGTTAAAAAGCCATATAACAATTTTATGGCAAATTAAGTATTTAATTTTAATATTTTAATATCAATATAATATTTTTTCATTTCAATGATAAAACGTATTACTTCTTTCTAAAACGATTCGATAACACAATCGAATTTAGTCTGAAATTACTAATTAAAATTTATTATAGAAATTATTTTTTTAAATAAGAATAATTAATCAATAAATAAATTCAAAATATTTCGACTAATCAAAGAGAGAGATCTTTCGCCAATGTATTAAGAATACAAAAATTATATTCACAGTAAACGTGCACGAATCAATTAATAAATATGTATAAATGAAATTTCTATTATTCAATATTTTCCTAAAATAAAAAAAAAACAAATATATTATATTTTCATACCATTGAGATCATTCATTTCTAAATTAATTTATTACCACGATTGACTAACAAAGATATATATTCCTTTGAAAATTGTCCCCTTTTATTAATATTCTTGAAGCGTAGTTACGTGATTTAAATTAATTACGATTCAAATGAAATCGTCGTTTAATGAGATAAAAATAAAAAATAAAAATAATTCATTTAAAATCTCCAATTCTTTTATTTATTTATAATTCAAATAACAAGGAACTTTATCAAAGGTGAATATAAAAAGAGAACAAAATTAAATAGATTGAGAGAAAGAGTCAGAGAAAGAGAGAGAAGGAAATAAATACAAGAAGAGGAAGAGAAGGAGAGAAAGAAAGAGAGAGAAGGAGAGAGAGAGAGAGAGAGAATAAGACAGATTCATTGAAGTAGTTACAAAAAGCATATTCGAGGATACTGTAAGGAAGTCTAATTTAATCGAAGGTCTGTTCGAATTGTTTCATTAGCATTTTATCGGTTTGATATCTTCTTTATCGTCTATGGAAATGAGAGAAAGAGATAGAGAATAGAAGAAAGGAAAAAGAGAGAGAGAGAGAAAGAGAGAGGGAGAGATAAGGATTTTATTTTCAATATTCGTTTTCAACGTTCGCTAAAGTTCCAATGAGCGCACTTGAGTAAATCAACGTCTTATCAGAAATTATCTAGCACTCGGATAAATTGACTCGATGAGCCTAAGTGGCGAAGATGAAAGTAAAGAAAGAAAGGAAAAGATAGTAAGAGAGAGAAGGAAATATATACAATCGAAGAAAACGAAGAAGGAAAACGCGTCAGTGAGGAAAGGTTTAATCGGTACAGTCAAAGGATTGTATGCGTAATTAGAGAAGTTCAAATAACGAACGAAGGTAAGAAACTAAAATGTTAAAATGAGGGAGTTACGAAAAAAGAAAAAGAAGACGTCAAAAAAAAAAAAATTGAAGGAATGGTAGTGGTAGTGGTTCCTTTGACGAAACGAAAGTAAGGCAGACGAATTCTTCGTATTTTCTCTGGAAAGGAAGGTAACGGGAGAGAAATAAACAGAAAAAAAGTAACTTGGTTTGTCGTCTCAAAAAGAACACCCCACCCACCCCAAACCTCACATCATCTTACCCCTTCTTTCTCTCGCTATCGTTTTTAAAGTTCCCAACCGAGATAAGAGAAGAAGGTAAAAAGTAAATGTCCATTTGTTTTTGTAATTTTTGATTAAACCTTTGGATACACATTTATTTAAAAATTACTTTGAAATATTAAAATAAATTAAATTAATATTAACCCTTTTTGGACGCGTATCAATTCTCAGCCACCAAAGCCTTTTTATATATATTTATTAAATATATATTTTATATGTATTTTTACATAAACAATATATTATATATACATAAAATAATAATAATATAATATAAATAAATAATATAAATATATAATATAAATATAACATAAATAAAATAATATAATAATAAAATATATATAAAATATACATAAAATACATATATAAATTAATTCCGACCACTACGACACCCATATCTAAATTGAATACGTCCGAAAAGGGTTAAATATATAATATTAAATATTAAAATAATTAATTATAATATAAAAATTATTATTGAGTTAAAACAGATTTAATTCAATTAGAACATTATTTTGCAAGAAAACAAAATGAAATTAATTCAATTTCGTCTCAATTTCAACAACGTATCAGAACACGTCATGTGCTTCTTTGCCCAAACAAATGCATGACGTATATATATATATATATATATATATATATATATATATATATGAAACCAAGGGATAAAGAACGACGTCAAAATTTATAATTCTTTTTAATTTTCTTCTAAAAATAAAACGAGAAAGAGAGAGAAAGGAGATGAAACAGAAAGAATGAAAAGAACAGGAGGCGTACGATTTCTATTTTATTATAAATCAAACAAGAGAAGGTAAATTGAGGAAAACAAAATGGAAATCGAAGAATAACAAAACAGTTTTCTAGATGAAGTTTGATCTAGTTTTTCTATTCGATAAAAGAATATATCAACGAGAAACAGAGATCAGATCATAATATCTATTCCTTCAATGTTATCTATATTACAATAAGATTGCAAAATATGAAAAATAAAGATGATAGATACTCAATTCTTCAGTATTATATTTAATACTGTGTATGTGAGTGTGTGTATTTTTTTTTATTTCCTTTTCTCTTTTGAATTAAAAAAATAACGTAAAGCGTATCCTGTGCTACAAAGCGATCGAACATAAACGAATATATTCTGAAAAGGATAAATAAAAAAGTCGATCTCATGTTGGAAGATGATCTCCAATGTTGAAAATAACTAACACCATATACGCTTGAGATGATGTGCTCCACCTCTCTCCCTCCCTCCTTCCTCCTCTGACACAAAAGAAAAATTGTTTGACAGGAAAAGGAGTTCAGATTATATTGAAATCATCGTGTTTAAAGTAAAGTAGAAAAGCTTTTGAGAACGAAATGAGATGGTGTTTTTCTGGGGGGTTGTATGGCACGTGAAATTGCATCGATGGAAGCGTCGAAACGATGATAAAAAAAAAAAAAGTCGAACCGTTGAACGGATTGTTTTACGACGATTAGATTGGTCAAGGGTATAGTGCTGTTAACGAGCATCATCTCCACGAGGTGGCGTAAAACGATGCGTCGTGGTTCCGATAAAAGCAACGCCATATTTCTTCTCTTCCTTTTCTATCCATCCATCTTTTTTTTTGTTATCTCTCTTTCTCTCTCTACACTCTCTCTTTGTCGATTTTACATTGCTTCCGAGAAGCATAAATCAAGAAATATGGAAGAACGCGATTCGAATGACTTTATTACTGCTATATATATCATACGTTCTCGTTTAGGATTCCTAGCAATTGCTCACGTTTTGATACGAACATTTATAAGATATGTGTGTGTATTTGTGTGTGAGAGAGAATAGGAAAATAAGTCTAATTATTTTAGTCTATTTTTGGAAATGCAAACTATCGATCAAAAGTTTTTGAATTAACCCATTCGAGACCACTCGCACACCGTGTGTGCAAGAACTTTCTTTTCCAAAAAGACCAATAGCAACATTGTATGTGCAATCATAATAATGAACTATTATCAGTTATTTCGAGTATAGTATTCATCGAGATAAGACTTTTTTTTTGTATGAATAGTATCTTTAAAGTATAAAGAAATAAAATTAATCAATCAAAATCATTGGTTTTTATGCATACCAAACAAAAAAAAGAAAACAAAAATTTTTCTTATGATTACCAAAATCTACATTTTTAGAAATTATCAATGCAATTTTACATTACAATTAGTGTACTATTTTTTAAAAATCTATTTATAAATTATATTTTCTTTTTTATTACTGAGTTACACATCACACTATTAAAAAAAAAAACGCAGTGTAAATAGATATTACATTAGTAAAAGCTGTTGTTGTGTATTATTGTTATACTGTTTGTCATACGAAAATAACATATTAAAAGCTTAATGATAAATAAAATTATTAATAAGATTATATATTATATTTATATATATTATAAATAAAAAGTATTAAAAATACTTATATAATATTATATATTATTTATATTTATAATATTTATAACTTTCGAGTTCCTAATGTCGATTAATATATATAATTATATTATTTACTTATATAAATTTTAATATACATAATAATATTATAATAGTAATAAAAAAATTAAATTATAATGATAATAATATTTTTTATCTATAAAAATTTAATAAATTTATTTATAAAATTATATTATATTATATTTATATATTATAAATTTATTATTAAGTTTACTTAATATTGTTTATTTATACAGTAGTTTAAGTTAATTAATTTATTCGTATTGTTTTACTTTTAAATTCAATTACGAAGTAATAGTGTCAGTGTCATGAAATAAATTTAAATAAAAATTGTTGGTCAACTATGCGTAAGTTTCATTTTTTACATATATTCGTATATATTTTAACATTTAATTGTATATCACGAATTGTTAGAGGATTTGTTTTATAAGAGAAAAATCGTCGAAATATCTTTATGGTGCGTTATAGAAATTCATGTTGTAGAGATTTTTCGTTTATTCGAAAATCTACTGCATAGGATATCAAGTTTTAAAAACAGGTTTATAAAATATCTCGTTTAAATTCTATTTTATTTTTTTCACTCGCGTATCGATGACTCGAGAAACTAAAAATAACGAAACTTGTTTTTTTCTTATGGCAAAAAACGTTATTTCAATTTGCGAAATTAATGAGTTTAACAATTTGAGTTATATTGTAACAGATTTTAGTACCATTTTATGCCAATAATATTTTCATATTGTTTATACACCCAGTTTAAAATATTTTTAGGAATAAATCTTTTTACTGAGACAAACTTTTGGCAATTTTTATAAAATATATGGGAGAAATATTAAATTCGGAACACTCGGAAAATTAATTGCAAAGATTTCTAAAATATGTTGGCTGTCATGAAAAATAAAAATGGTGTTTTTGATGAAATCGCAATTTAAAGCAAAATACTCTATTCCTAATAAAAAATAAAAAAAAATAATACAAAATGTAAAGTATATTATTAACAAATTTTTCTGACTAATTAAATTAAGCGTAATTTCTCTAAAAAGATTCATTTCGTCTTATAAGTATTCTGTTTTTCTGAATTTACGAAGTAATTGGAAAATTATTACTAAAAAATTAATGTAAAATTATTAACGAATTTTTACTATTTTATATTTGACACTATTTTTCTTATTTATGGTAATGTAAAGGCTTAAATTTTAAAATTACTAATTTTTAGTAATATTATTGATATTTTAAGGAAAAAATAAATGATTTTAAAAACAAATAATGAATTTGTAATCAAATTAATTAAAATTTGATTATTACAGCCGTTATAATATAATTTAAGGATTCATTTTTTGAAATCTCATTTAATTTTGCTATTACATTGTAATTTTATAAATGAAAGAATGAAAAAAGAAGAATAAAACCTGTATTAGCTTGCTGATTTAATTTTTTACTAATTGTAAGTTTTCATTCATCAAATCATGTTTCTTTTTTCGATGTTCTTATTTTTTAACTATCTGTTTTCTTTTTCATTTATTAAAATGACTAAAGTTGTTCACATTAAATATTTTAAACATAACATGACTTTAGTTATAGTTATATAGCTATAACATGACTTTAAGTTTTGTTCCATTTATTTATTTATTTTTTATTATTTCAAAAACATTTTTATAAATATTTGAAATAATTTACGTTTTAAACGAGAGATTACTGAAATACTAAAAATTTCAAAACCATCAGTTGAGAGTTTTGGAATCGGATTAAGTATGATTTAAATGAAAAAAAAATAAAAATAAAAATAAAAAAAAACAAAAAAAGAAAAAAAAATTGGATTGATTGGATTTCAGTTTGTGATTAAACTCTTGAAACGGAACATAAACGAATCATTTTTCGAGCGTATTGTTACACTCGATGAAAACTGATTTGTAGAATTAAAACGAAATTTAAAAAGTGCTATATGGATAAAAATGTTAGGGTAATATCTGATCACACACATATTCGTAAATTGATCGAATATTAATGACCTAATTAATTATAAATATTTTATTATATCAATTATAGAAAAAAGAAGAAAATAATGAAATTAGTAGTTTGCATAAAAAACTATTAAGAAGATGTTTTATTACAAAAATTTAAAACTAGGTGTCTTTTTTAAATAACTATACAGAAATATTAAAATAAAGTTCGATGAAAGTTCATGTCAACTGAAATGAGGTTTGACGATAGTAAATAGGTAAAATGCAAACAAAATTATTATACAACGATAAAAACAGAAGGTCGAATAAATCCCAAGTTTTATCGTAAATGACTTTATAACTTTTTTAAAGAAGCCTATCAGGATAGAAAATTATAAAAGAAAAACAAAGAATTATAAGAGTAAATAATGTAGGTCATTGCATTCACGCTGACATAGTTTCATTTCACTAACACCAAAGTTGATTAATACAATTAAAAGTTTAATAAATATAAAGATTGAAAAAATTGTTTTTAATTTTCATATAATCAAAATTAAAAGCATTTTAATTCGTAACTTTTTCATTTTCTTTTCAATATTATCTTATATCGGAAAACAGTAGACTTTCTTCAAAGAAGACAAATATGTTTTGGATTTTACATGAAATTTTGATTCACCTTCGATTATACAGAACAAAATTCTCGAACATAAGTCGTAAGCTAAAGCGCGAATTGCTTATGAATATTTCGATACTTCAGGGAACAGAAAGCAAATATGCTTTGCACGCGAAGTATTAAAGCAGTCAAGTTAGATGGGAAATCTGTATACGATGTTACACAAAGAAAATTCTCAATTTCTCTACATTGTTTTATAGAAACCGAATACTATAAAGAAATTAACTATTTTGTAAATGTACTTGAAATATAGTATTATAGCAATCAAACACGACACGTGTAGTATGTGGTGTTAGATGAACAAAAGGTCACAATGTTTGTATCGTGTTATATGAACCAATACTTTATAGGAATATACTGTTCTCTACATGTTAAAAGTAGTCAAGTTTAAATGGAATACTTGTATGGAGTGTCGTATGAACAAAAGTAACAATTTTTCAAATTTTCTTGTATATAAACGAATACAAAACAGGAATGTACTATTGTCTGTGTTAATTAAAGTATACAAGTAAAATAGAACACTACTTGCATATATAGTGTTATACAATTTTCAAAGTTGTAATGTTTGTACTACTTATACATATATATGAACCAATGTTATACAAGAGTATATATATACTATTCTTAAAACATACTTGACACTCAAAGTTTTAAAAGTAGTCAAGTTAAATAGAACACTTCTAAAACCATGTAAACACAAACCAGTGACAATATGAGAGCATCTGGTTATAAATCAGGCTCGTGTTATATACGGTAACAGCTTAGCGCGTGTAAATATAAAAGTAAACATATATAAAAACAACTTACATCAATGTATATGCCAGTGACATTAAAGATCTTGGTGGTCGGTTCTTGGTCCGGTGAGTATCGGTAGAACTCGTGCCTACCGCGGTACCACTTGACAGAGTAAAGGGGCGCCTTCTCGAGATCATAATGGCAGCGCAGAATCACCTCCTGACCACGTTGCACTGCCTCCGGAACCACTTCCAAGCTGACGTTCCGCAGGCACCTCGCACCTTTGTGGGAAATGAGAACGGGAACGGAGCATTAAGTCTAGTGTGCATCATTAGTCCGCCTTTACTCATCATGTGCCGGGGGTTACACAACACAGCACGCGTCAGCGAGAAATTGCAATTCCACCGAATGACAATTCCTCGCTTTCTCTTTAGACCAACTCTCCCCCTACCCTCCCCCTCTCTTTTATACTCCAACTCTTTCGTTTTATCTTTATCCAGTACTTTACTCTATCGCACCAACAAACATGCACACACACAACTCTTGTATGTGGTTGCATTTCAACCACCACCACCACCCACTCACCCACCCTCCTCTTCCACTCCTCGTTTTCCTATTTTTTTTCTCTCACTCTCCAACCCCTTCTTCAACGTATCCCATCCCACATTCCGCCATTTCGCAATGATGTGCAGCAACACGCGAATATATATATATATATATATATATATATATATATATATATATGTATATGTATATATATTCAACCGACTTCGGGGGGACCCGCGTATTTTCTTTTCGCATTTTTTTTCGCTGACGCGCTCCGTTTCTTCGGATTATCGACAATTCGAGCCGTTCGATTGGTTTTCTCGTTCGATCGACTTACTCGAGGAACAGTTTTAATACCGAACGCATTTTCTATCGGAATATACGAATTGATTCCTACCCACCCTTCTTTTTTTCTCATCTTCTTCAATGAGAATTTCTAATTATTTTACACTATTGTCGTACGATGCAAAAAAAAAAATATTCTTATTATTAAATTTAATGTTTCTCACTTCTTTTCTTTTTTTTTTTCATATATAAGCGTAATTATCAAATTAAACAGTGTTTAAAATATTTTTCTTTAATATTTTTAAATTAATTAATTAGTAAAAGAAAAGAAACAAAAATTGTCAAAAAAATTATCCATCAAATGGTTGAAATAAATAAATTTTAAGTATTCAAAAGTTAACAAAAATACAGGCAATATGATTCAAGTGAAGTATTCTTTTCAATATTAAAATCGAAAAATATTAATGAAAAAGACCTAGGGTTTAAACAAAACCAAGACCGGAAAGAATTAGGAAAGGAGGACAACAAAAAACTGAATTTTTGTAAAGGACAGAAGGTAGATGGTGCAGGGAGAATCGTAACGGGTGAGAGGGAGGGGAAAAATGAAAATACCTTTCCCTCTACGAAAGCCTATGCTGAACAAGTTGGAAAAGCTGTCTTCTTCTCCTTTCATTTAGAATTGAAAGAGGTAGTAGTACGTGGCGTATGCTTAAACTTTCCACGAACTACTTTCGAGAAACACGTTATTCTGAAAGTCTTCCTTCATCGTTCGTCTCACTTCAATGTATGTGTGTGTATGTACTATCCAAAATGTACATACATATACATATATATCTATCTCATTCCCTCTCTCTCTCTCTCTCTCTCAATCTTTCTCTCATTTACACTAAAACCTCCTGACCCGTTAAGTTTTTATGCACCAAAACACCGGAATCAATTACGACAACTCTTGACTAATTACTCGTAAAGCAGGCTAATTAGCCAAACGTGCTTGTGACCTTTACAACGTTTCTTTTTTCGAAAGAGGAAGAAGGGGTGGAGAACGGAGAAAGAAACAAACAAACAAAAAATATATAATAAAATGCAAAAAATAAATACAGATAGGTGTGAGAGATGGAAAGGAAAAGAAAACAAACGTAGGATAAGAAAATTATTACATATTTCCCCCTCCCTCTCCCCAGCCAGTTCTTCCTTCATTTAAACGAAAACGTTCGAAAAGATAGGGAAAAATGTTCGAAAGCATTCCACGTATAATATATTTTATATTACGCTTGGGCATTTCATTTACAGACCTTCTCTAATGAAGCTAATTATTCTTCTTCGTTTTCTTTTTCTTCTTGGTGGTAGTACACTACCCTTCGAATCGCGAGAATCCATGAATAGATGGAAGGAAAAAAAAGGGAATCATTTTTATCGTTCTATTTCATCGAATGTAAGAAACTGTTAAATGGGATTAAATCCAGCAATTAACGAAGAGCATAAAATAAAAGTGAAAAAAAGATAAAAAGAAAAAGATGGGAAAAGTTAAACGATGATGTAAGTATACGATGACACATTAATCTTTTTAAATTATTAAATTGATTCCATTACAATAGCATTATATGTGATTTATCTTAGTATCAAGATAAATGTAATCTTTATCAAATAAGATTCGTTAAAGACAATTAAATCAATTGGTTTATTATATCAAATATTTTAATAACTATTAATATGCTATTTTTGTTTATTTTATGGAGAAAATAATTGTGGAAACAATTTTTCCACCCTGCAATTTTTTTCGAGAGATTTCATTATAATTTGTTTTTTTCTTTTTTTGCAATCGAACTTCACAATTTTGTCCTATTAATTGATTTTTCGTATCGTACGTAACAAAAAAATGTTTCGAGTGAAATATAAAAAAAAAAAGAATAATTCGTTAAAAATTTTTTTAAAAAATGTCCAGTGATTCAGACAACTATAACAAGCAATATATATTTATTTTGGTTGAAGTTGAAAATAAAAAAAAGTTTGAGTTTATGATTCACGATCATATATTTTTCTTTTTAGCGACTACGATAATTTATATGCACGCGTCTTTTTTCTTTGATACGACAATATTTTTTTGCAATGTAGATATTCATCATACAAATGACCTAGAAAATAGTTTTTGTAATATTGTAAATGAAAGAAATATTTAGTTTGGTGCCTTTAGCTAGGGTTATTCCCTAGACGGGATAACCTGTATAATATATTAATTGCCTATGCAGGTGTTACTAATATCGTCATTAGCTTCATATTGAAATATATAGAACGTTACGTGTCTCCATTAATATTCCCTTTAACAAAGATCATTTAATTAAATTTTGTTAGGAATCATTTTATTCAACAATATATTTGAAATAATAATTTTGCAATATAAAAAATATAAAGTATATATCACATTAAAAATATGTATTCAACATTTAAGATACAAAAATTTATTATATCAATGATGTTAATTATAATGTAAATATATAATAATTATCAATATTGTATTAGATTGTTCAAAAAGTAATTTTATTTATTGTACAAGGATTTTATTAGTCATGTTCACTGATATCTAACCTCACTTTGAGGTAAATCTCAAAATTATTTCATTTACAAGCAATTAAAATAGGATTTTTTTAAATGAAAAATTGCAGTCAATATTATTATCATAATTTTCTTTAAAATGGCTTTTAAAAATTTCGTTCTAATAATTTGACCACATTTCGGTCATCCAGTAGCAGGATATGACAACAAAATAAAGGCATTAGTGTATACTAATTTATCAAATTTAACAATCCACGATCATTTTAAAACATCTTTGATTTTAAATTATAAACATTTTCTCTTATTAACCATAAAAAAAAAATACTAAACTACTTTCAAAAAAGTTAATAATAATTTCTTAGTTTAGAATAAAAATATTCTAAACGTAGATAAAACTTGAAATAAGATTAACGTTAAATAAGAAGTATTCTCTTATGCCAAAGAAATATTCTCAAGTTTTGACCGCAAAAAGATTTGAGAAATTCGTGACTAGGAAATTACGTCTGGTAAGATAATAATTTCCTCTTTACAATTAGCAGTGAAGTATTTCCTTTGACGGGCAGCAGTTACGTTTGTTCTCCATTCTATCTTCCCTCAAACTCCATCAGCTAGCGCTAACGTCTCCTCTACACTACCATCCACCCACTCATCCTTCTTTCCATAACTTTGAAATTTATAACGAAGTTTTAATAACCACTCTTCTTCCGGTGTGAAGGAAAGAGCCGACAGGTACTCGTTGTATCACGAGAGAACGGGAAAACGACGCTTTGAATATCGTTTTACTCTATTTTTCTCTCTCTCTCCCTTCTTAAAATTATTATGCGCAAAATATTAGCCTGAAGGTGTAATTCCTTTACGTAAATGACGCGTTATCACGATTTAATGAATAATTAGCTTATTTGATACGCCTATATTGATATCCGATGGCCCCGTTGCGTCATTTCTGTGTCATCGTTCATCGATCCTTGACGTAATAACGTGGATGTAGTTCAAGCGCGAAAATTACTTCGATATTCACGACTGCATCCTATTCATGGCTCACGAAACCTAACGAACTGAAACAAATATGGGGAGGACTCGATTTAATTGGCAACGAACCTAAATATCCTAATTTCTTTTTTCTAAAATTGCTTTACAAAAATTTTAGAAAATGTTAATTTGAAAATAATTTAATGTTTAGGATTTTTCATTAATTTATTACTCATTCGTTATATATTACAATATATGTTTAGGATACTTGAAAAAAAAAGATTTAAATTTTATTATTTTACATTTAATATCCTCATAAATATCCTATTACTTTCGTATTTTGATTTACTTTTATATTGTTGTGATTACAAACTTAACAATTAAGATAATAGTATTTTCAAACAAGAATGCGTTACTTTCACTTTTGTTTATTGTAAATATTCATAATTTTTACAATCACTTTTATATTTTATTTAAAATAATTTTTGTTATCAAATATATTGAATATTTTGTGTAACGACTACCAATAATTAAAATACCATCTAGCAAATTTTATTTAAGACATTTAAAGGATTTCTTTTACGATAGTAATAAGGTTAAAAATATCACAATAAATTTTTCTATATTGTTAATTTAGAAAAATAAGATATGACAATTATCAAAAACAAATACATCGATTTACGTAAAAATAAATAATATAATAAACTTGTTATAAAAATGTGACATGTTATTTATTTTTCTAAATTGATTAACACATTTGTTCGTCAAATTTATTAAATTTTTTCTTATTACATTAAATATCGTATTAACTATCTATAATTTCAAATTGTTCGTTTACTAGTTCAAGACTTCTCACATTATTTGATTTTCTAAATTGATTAAAACATTTGTTCGTCAAATTTTAATAAGATTTTTTTATCAGATATCGCATTAACCATTAATAATTTCAAATCATTCGTGACTTTTTATGTTATTTAATTTTCTAAATTGATTAACACATTTGTTCGTCAAAATTTTATAAAGATTTTGTTATTAGATATCGCATTAACCATCTATAATTTCAAATTGTTCGTTACTCGTTCGAGACTTCTCGTTTCATTGTCCTTTTTTTTCATCATTCTATATAATCTTATTAAATTTCTATATAATCTTATTAAGGTATTAGAGCGTTCGGTATAATTCAGGTATTCCTGAAGGGTGTGGGTGTGCACTAGCACTGTGCCGATACACCTGAGAACGTAATCTAGAGAAATTAAGCCGCAGTCGTAACTGGAAACGACGACGATCAGAATTGCAAAGTTCTGTTTCAGCATTACTCGTACTATATATACTGCATTCCTAACCTAACTGTTTGGTTTCCATCTCTTCTCGACGACCACCACGACCTGATCTCTTTTTCTATCTTTGTCTTTTTTTTTCTCTTTTTTTTTTTCTTATTCGATACGACTGTAAAATGCTTTTCACGCTGCGGTTGGTAAGAACGGTAAATACATAATTCGAAATACAACACCTGTTATTAAAGAATAATATCGAATGCAAATGTAATTAAAGAATAGAAATCTCATTTTGTAATGAATCTCAATTTTAATAATAAGAGAATTTAAATGGATAAAATGTCTATTCCTCTTATTATAATAAATTTCAAAAATACATTTTACCGTAATTTTCAATATAAATATTTTTATATGATTATTATAATTGTAAAAGAAAAATATAAATTATATATATAATATTTTCTGTGATCCAATTTTAACATATTATATTAAACATTTTAATAATTAAAATAAATAATACGTTGGAACATTTCGCGGAATATCTCATTTCGATTGTATAATAGTAAAATTTATTTTTTTTAATTACCAAACACACGTTGGACGAATATACCATTTTTTTTTTTTATAATAAGTAAAAGAATAATTTTATTCCGATATCAATGGTGATATAATAAATGTATATTTATTTTTTACAAATTCGAAAACAACAAAATCTCCCTTTGATATTTATTTCGTTTTGATAAAATATTTTCGGTAAACAACAATTCATGCATGAAATTCATTCTGTCATAAATAATAAAGATAAAGTATGACAAAAAAAATAATAAAAAAAGAAGAAAGATACCAAAATATAATGCGAAAGTTTTTTAAGAGATTCGCATTGGTTAACGTCTTTCAAAGGATTCTTCAAAACGAGTGGTAGATGTTGAGAATAGCCAACAAGGAACCGCGACTTCCTCCTTTACGTTCTTTCTATCTTTCTATCTTTCTTTCTTTCTGTCTTTCTTTTTCTCTTTTCCGTCCTGTTTTTTTTTTCTTTTTTCTATTCCCAACTGGAAAAGTCGGTTTATCCTTGGACGTAAACCGGAAGCTTGAACGTAGCTTTCGATCGTTCTCCAGGGTATTCGAGAATATACGTCGTCGTATCTGCCTCGGCTTATTGTCGAAACGACCGCACTTCCAAATAGCAGGCTGAACTTTGGACTTTGAGGGTGGCCGAATGGCCGCGCCGAGTTGCAGTAAATCAACCGAAAGTCACAAACAGATTCTGTTGAATTGAAAATGAGGGAGAGAAAAGGATAGAAGAAGAGAAAGAAAGAATGAGAGAATTTAATGCTAATGTTGTGAATTTTACACAGTATATAAATAAAATAATATTATTTTTATAGTACAGAGTATAGTTTATAGTTTTTTTTTTGTTCTTTATAAATTATTTGTTCTTATATAATTATGAAAGTGGTTTAAAAGTAATATGTCTTTTGTTTTGAGATATTTAAAGAATTATATTTGAACACTAAATGACTTTTATATAATACTAGGGTGCCCGTGAAAACTTCTTTAGAATCAGATTGATTTAAAAATTGTGAAACTGAAGAACGTAAAACCGATGAAGCAAAGATAACTTATTAATTAATAATATTAATTAATAAAATTCAATATACAATTTTTTATTCTATATATTAATAAATTAATAAGAGTCTATATATAAAAATTCAGTGTCACATAATGTTTGTCCACTAATAATTCTGAAACTACTTGTCTTATCTTATCTTAATGAAATTTATTTTATTGCACGCATTTTTTTCCAACTTAACACATAGCATAATTTTTATTGCGATATTTTTTTTACTATTAATATATATACTCCCGTATTTATATGAAAATATCTAAACTTTCCCATAGTTAAAATCAAATTTGTCGGTATATTTATTTGTTGTAATAAGATATTAGTTAATAAGGTAGTCGTCAATATATATAACCTTCCCAATAAATATATGTATAATGATATTGACTGTTGTTATTGTTTGGTAAGTTAACCGAAATCTCTCGAATATTCTCGAAACAGAAATCGGAGAGAGGTCCTTGGTTTAAAATGTATTTAGAATAATCAAGAAACTTCGAAAAGGATCGACGGAAGTGTTTAGGACCATTGGTGGAGGAATTTATATATAATCACGGTGAAAAGGGCAGCGATAGACCTTCTTGATTATTGCGATGTAGACCTTCATGTTTCGGTGTGACAAGTTATATGTGTACTTCTTCTAATAAAACAATATTGTAACAAAGCAATATTGTATTGCTATTTACAAGCAATATTGCAATATGCTATTTGTTTTTTAGGTTCCAATACTTCAACTACAGAAGGATTCACGAAACTGCAATTGTTTACAGTTTGCAAGAAAAAATTATCGTCAAAAAACAATGGAGGATGTTTTTAAAAGATTTTTAGTTGCATCTGATCCGTACATTTCTAGTTGCCGAAAGTTGCCTGTTAAACCGCTCAAATCATTTTCCACAGAAACCATTAATTTATTATCAACTGCATCTGTAAATATTCAAGAAGAACAAGAAATAGTTGAAAGTAGCTGTGCCTCTGAGTCAGATACAGATGTAGAGACTTACGACTCTTACGACCGCGACATTGACAATGAAAACTTTTTCTCGTAATATAATTTTATATTACTAAACTCTTAATTTGTATGTCACTATGTTTAATTTTAATAAAAATGTTTGTATCGCCATATTGCATTCCGCCATGTTGAATTTTTTCATTTTTGATAAATTTGTAGTCACAGACCCTAATAATACATACATATATCTATCTATCTATCTATATATATATATATATATACAAAGCTTAGTAGCCAGGAGTGGGGACTACTAAGCAAAGACCAAGAATGGAAAAAACTGGTTAACTATATTCTATCTCATTCTCTCGCAGGCTCAATCCTATATGTTTGTCTCTTTTTCTCTCCTTACTTAGAATCGTGGTCGCTGCATCGAATCGCTGCATCGATGCCGTGTTTCATTTTTTCAAATCATCGCCATTCTAAAGAAGTTTTCACTTCGGAAATACAAAAGTAAAGCAGTGGTCCACATGTATATATCACTTTCCGATATGTAAAATACATAGAACTACTTTATTGTGGTTTTTAATGCAAGGAATAATATCATTTTCGTTATGGTGTGTATATCCTAACATTCGAATAACTTGTTTATGTTTATTTAAACAACATTATTATAGCTTGAAATATATAATACTAGGATGCATAGCTATAACAACACATTCCATTTATTCACTTTGAATACAAAAAAGAAGGTACGATGTATAACGTTTTGCTTTTATGACATCCCTAAAAGAAAAGTTTTCCCTGAACGAATTTAAAAAGCGATATATCGAGAATTTTCGTGCATCGATCCCTTGTCGTTTATATACACACACATACACATACACATACATACACACATATATATAATTCAACGGGCTTCGATCCTCGTTCACCTGGAAACGACTCGATAAGCTCCGATCCTGCACGAAACGGATCCGTCATACGAAAGGGCAATCGTGTGCATAAATATGAAAATCGAATGACGAAGAGAGGACATTTCTCATAACTGACAAGAGGTCTTAATGTTCTGATAGTAATAATTGGACTGCAGATTTTTTTATACACTTTAAAGATATCCCATTATAAAACAAATATGTAAAAAATATACAAAACAAAATGATAATATTATGTAGGATTGATTTTATTTAGTTTTAAGGTATAATATTTATTAGTCATTTTATCGCCCCTTTATTTTTCGTAAGTTATCTTACAATATATACTGGGTGTCCCAAAAAATTGATTTATCGAAAAAATAAAAATAAAACATATAGGGTGAGTCATGGATGTTTCAAAATAACTCGTAAATTATACATTGTGTGAACAAATTTTTTCTGCATAGTTAAACTATATTAGGGGACGAATGTAATGATAAACAAAACTTTTTTTGAAAGTAATTTTTTTATGAGATATCAAGATCATCGTAATTTTTTTAAATGGAATGTCTAATTTCTTTTCCTTGGGTTCTGATAAACCATCAAATTTTGTGTAAAAAGATTATATTTTGTACTACTCATATATTAATTACCGACAACTTACATTAGTAGCGTTTAGTAACCTGTTGTTTTTAACCTAAAAATAGTTGACTAAATAATTGACTAAATAATTGACTAAAATATTATTATGTAACATTTAATGTTTATTTCTTTTAATATTTTATTGTTTTAAATATTATTTTACTTCTTCCACATAAACTTTCTGATATTACTTAATTGTATTTCAAATTGGTTGATACTTTTTATATATCCTCTTAATTTATTCAAATTCGATAAATAAAGTGTTCATTAATTATAAAACAAAATTTTATAACTCTTCAGTTTCCTAAATCAACATTCTGGACATCCTGTATAATAATTGTCTTTTTTGAAATTTCTATTGTACTATAAAATAGTATTTTGTTTGTTCCAAAAAATTAATTTTTAAAAAGAAAATGTTTTTTTTTACATCTCGACATGTTATCGAAACATTTCAATGTACTCCAATATCGTGCTGTATCATTTTTAATATCATTATTAATAATAATAATGAAAACTATAATATTATTATGGAAGACTACTTTTTTTTTCTTATTATTATATTTTATACTTTGTTCAATATTATATATGAGTAAATATATTTCATTAATAAATAGGCTAAAGGTAAAAGATCTTTCAGTGATTTCGTATCGTAAATTAAATTTCTAAATTTGGTGACGAGGAAATTAATAATATCGTACAAGTATTTGTGGACAGTTTATCGGAACTTCAAAGTCATAATGAAAATATAAATTATTAAAAGAAGACAATTCGAAACTTGTTACGTTTGTTAACATTTTAACTTTATCTAATTAAATCTTTTTACTAAATATCATACTTTTAATTAATTTCGATAAAATGTTTACAATATGATGATTTATGTATATTTTTAAAATATGACATAAAAATAATAAATAGTAATAATAATTTTTTTTAATTAAAAAGAAAATATGTTAAGGAGATAATAATATTTATAATAGAAATATTTCCAAAATTTTAGGTAATATAATATTTGATGTAAGTAAAAGTTACGAACAGATTTTTTTTTGAAACTCAAAACGACGTTTTATTTTTAAATATTTATGATTTCATAAAACCTAATGGAAGGTGTAATGACGGATTTCTGTTTTTAAACGGAAAAACTACAACAAAACAAGAAACCCATCCTGTACACTTTGTTTATCTTTTATCCAATTGGGTCAGCGGACGATACATACGACCATTCGATGAAAAAACAAACGTTTTTTTCCGTCTAATTTTTTTTGAATTTATCCAATACACGTGATGCATCTCTCATATTTTATCAATTATGATATTATACAACAATCTATAAAGAATGTTATCAAAACCGAAGACACGATCCATTTATATTCCTTGTAAAATAAAATCGAGGTCGTAAAAAAAAAAGAAAAAAAATAAATAATAAAAAACAATAAAAAAAAAATCGCAACTGACAAAAAACTTTTGAATTATCCATAGTTTTTATCGAGTTTCTCTTCTTTTATCTATCGCGCACCCGTTGGCCCGTTAGTCAAATTTATTATTCTATTCTATTCCTGTATTTGTTTTTTTTTCATTTTTTTTTTTTTTTCAGAATGTATCGCATCAAAAATGACCGACGAAGTGTCGAAGTTATGTTTATTTCTACATGCATATTATTCTATATTCTGTACGTTATAACTTTCATATAAACGTGTGGTACGTACATATTCGATACTGATTGAAATTTTGTACGCACCACGTATAAGCACTCACGCATGCACTCACTCACTCACTCACTCACTCACTCACTCACTCACTCACTCACTCACTCACTCACTCACTCACTCACTCACTCACTCACTCACTCACTCACTCACTCACTCACTCACTCACTCACTCACTCATTCATTCACTCACGTACACACATAAACACACACAAATATACGTACATTCATATCACCCGTAAATGCATACAACGTATATTCAGGATTTAATCCTTAAAAGCGGACGCGTTGTAACGTGTAATCTCTTCCAAAATCTGCATGGCGTTGGTACAGTATCATAAAGCTCGAACAAAAATGGAAATAAAATGTGAATATAGAACATCAGAGAGAAAGAGAGACAGAGACAGAGACAGAGACAGAGACAGAGACAGAGACAGAGACAGAGACAGAGACAGAGACAGAGACAGAGACAGAGACAGAGACAGAGACAGAGACAGAGACAGAGACAGAGACAGAGACAGAGACAGAGACAGAGACAGACAGAGAGAGAGAGAGAGAGAGAGAGAGAGAGAGAGAGATGGAGTTGGCAGAAGACAAAACGCACATGTACACACGTATGTATCTATTCTATATATATAAAGTGTGTGTGTGTATCTTTCTCTTTTTATTCCTCTACACGTTTATATGGGTAAATGAAAATACGGAAGAGTCGACTGATTTGTGCAGTCGAATGTCAAAAAGGCAGAAAAGTCGTGTAATCGTTGAAGAGTTGGGGAGAAACGTGTTACTTCGATGCCTGATTTGATATAAAAAGATTATTTTTCTCTCACACTTTCTCTTTATCTCTCTACATATATAATATTATATAAAATATTATATTAGATTATATATTATATTAGAGTAAATTTTGCTTTTATTATTATTATTATTATTATTATTATTATTATTATTATTATTATTATTATTATTATTATTATATTATAGTTTGTTGTATTGTACTACAGTATATTATATTATTGTAGGGGAGTTTTAAGTATCGAAGAGTAAACATGGATAAGTAGGTAGGTGACGAAGGACTAAAAAGAAAAGGACTCGATGGTCGAAATAAAGAAAGACGATGCGTGGTCTGTTTTCTGTAAGTTGCGTAAGTTGTGTGTGCGCAAGTCTGTGTGAGAAAAAGTTCTTACGCGATATCGGTGATTTGTTTATTAGACCGAGCTGGACGTTGATAAAATTCGAGAACGATGAGAAGGATAGTTCATCCCCCTACGGATGCAAGGTGGGGGCGTGAACATATAAGGAGAGGACAGTCACGCGTGAGAGCGTGAAGGAGCGTGATGAGAACCGAGCGACGAAAGTGAGTGACAAAAGTGATACGATAGAAGCGATTAGAGAGTGATTAGCGAGTAAATAGCGAATGAGTAGCGAGTTGCGGTAAGATTGCGGATATTCGCGGGTTTCGTGCATTTTGTAAAATCAGAGTGAGTGTGGGAGATTGTGAATTACAATTGTATACTGATTATACTTGTCGAAATAAAGAATATCTTCTATATCTTAAATGGTACCGGCAACACGGGGAGATTAGATATTCTTAGCCGGATACAGAACAATTGATTTCCCTACATTATTATATTGTAGTATAGCATGTTATATTTTATTACATGTATAGTTGTTTGTAAATAGCTGAGAAAGCTAAATAAACTAAATCTATTTATCTATCTATCTGTCTGTCTGTCTCTCTCTCTCTCTCTCTCTTCATCTTTCTTTCTCTTTTTGTCTCTCCTCCTCTACCTGTCTGTATCTATCACTTTTGACACAGAGAAGAACAAAATAATATAATGAAGAAGGCTAACTAGGTAGCTATAACATTATCGTTTTATGATATTCAAAGACAAGATGAGAGTTTTCAAGCCTTGTCAAAAAGAGATGCAATGCTAACCTTCTCTTGTTGGTTAGAATGAGAAAAACGCGCCACATACAGGAGATGGCATAATAAAACCTTTCCAGCGGAAGAAAACGAGATTTTCGTTGGATTGAGAAAGATAGAGATATTAGATAGCGAATGATAGTGAGAGAGAGAGAGAGAGAGAGAGAGAGAGAGAATGATAGATTTCCTTCTTTTTCTGGAAAGAGAGTGAAAGATAGCAAAGCTGCTCGTTTTAGACTTCTTTTTAGAGGCTTGGGCAGCAGCACAGCTGATGAATTTTGCATGAATAAGAGATAATGCATAAATCTTTACGTCGAACCTCGACCGCACTTTCTCGTCAAGCGAGTTACGTTAACGTTCTGAAAGAGAAAAAAAAAGAAAAAAGAGAGAAGGGGAAAAAAGGAGGGGAAAAAAGATAGAGAAAGAGAAATGTTTTATCCTTTAGCGAGGCCAGTTCCATAGAAATGATAAAGGAAATTAAAATGCGTCTATTCTTCTAGGGATTTTTTTTTCTTTTTTTTTGAAAAGAATTTAGAGAAAATTTGAGGAAAGACTAATTAGAATATTTTCGTGGTTTTAAAAATGATATTAATAATTAGAATAACGGAAAAGTATGTTGAAATAATTATTTGATATTATATTAACTAAAATTTGAGACATTTGTATTTAAAAAATTTAAGGAAAGATATACTTTTATATTTTGACGAATAAAAAGAAATAATTATTATTATATAATTATTTTTTAATATTATGTATAATTATATATATTTTATATAATATAAATAAAATTTTATATATATATTAGATCGAGTCATAAATAACTTCCGTTTTTTATGAGATAAAGAATGGTGTTTCTGTCACTGGTAAGTGCACGACACTTTTCATGATGTTTTTTTTTTGCACTCTTCGTATTTGTTGGACGTATCTATTGAATTTTGCTCCAATATTACCTTTAAAAGGTTCGTCAAAGTTGAAAAGACGTCCTGCACTCGGTTCGTCTTTAAAGGTTGTGTCTCCAGAACGGAATTTTATAAACCAATTTCTGACTGCCCTATCAGTTATCAGTCCTGCACTTGCACTGTATACGCTGCATATTTTTTCAGTTGCCACCTTAGTGCTATTGCCTTGTTTCAATTCCTAAAGCATTACATGTCGAATATGCACTTTTTACTATTCATTTCAGTGGTTAAGAAAAATGATTAAATGTAACATTGACTGCATAAAAAAGTTGACAAAAGACTAACTGAATCCTCATCTATACAGTGATATCAAAAATTCGTTTGTTTCGGTGACTTATAGTAGGTAAATACGAAGAATAGATTCTACATAAACGCATCGGAATTTACTTATGACTCGACCTAATATATATATATTTTTTATAATATTATATAATTAATAATTAATATTAAATAATAAAATAAAAGAAAAAATATTATATTTGGGAATAATTATTTGTAATTTTTAAATCATAGTTGGAACACAGTTTTTCGATACTAAATTAAAATGTTGATTTTGGAACACAATTTTATACTTGAATTTAATCCTTCGATGACCTTGCTTTCAAATATTTTAAAGAAAAATTATGCTATTAAGTAAATATTAAATCCTAACTTTTTACGATATTTTTCACGAAAAAAAAATACTTAATTTTTATAAATATGTATATTAAAACAATATTATACACCAATACGTTGTAATTCTGCAGACAGAGGGATTTGTACAGAGAAAATTAACATTGCATTTGTAATAGTTGAATTAATCGAATTACTAATATATCGATTTCGATTGTAATTTCTGATTATATGATAACGTATTCGTGTTTGTAAATTATAATTCAATGCAACAACGATCACACAGCGGTTTACATTTTCTACGGAATATGAAAATTTATTAAAACGACATTGATTTAAATGAACATCGTGATATTAATAATAAGGAACAATATTTCATTTTTCAAAAGTTTCGATCGTCGAGAATGTAATTAGCGAGAATTACAAATTAATCTTATTAATCGTTTCGCGTACTTCCGGTGATGTTTCGAACGAGTAGAAAGTAGTTTTATCTACAGTCTGCGAAAAAAAAGAAAGGAAAAAAGATAAAAATAAAATAGAGGAAGAAGATGAAGAAAGAAGAAAAAGAAAAAAAAGTAAAAAGGAAAGAAAAATCTTCTCATTCATTTTTTAATGCGGCATAGTTAGTAAAAAACGTGCCAAGGCATACCACATATTCGTTTTTACTCGTATAAATTCGCACACGTTACTCACTGTCCATCTTAAAACGAGCGTAACGAGTTTGATCTGATGATACTATCGGGGTTCTTTTCTACGAGCTATTAATAAATGAATTACGTTGCTGACCAGCGATGCGTACGGCTGGTTCATGCAAAACAAAAAGAAAAGAAATGAAAAAAAAAAAAAAATATGTAATATCGATACGAGCTCCGATTTAATTCAACGAAAATCTAATAATCTCTTTTAGCTGTACCAGTCGATTCAATTATGTTCATTCACGTCAATCTCTTCGCAATATAAATCTAAATGTGTTGACAAAAATAATAATAATAAGATTACTAAATTTAATTAATTTATTAATTTATTTTTTTTTTTTGTTAAAGAAGAGATAAAAAATTATTCATATTCTAAAAAATGTTATTTATTATATCTTTGAGTTGCATTTATATTATAATTTATATAAATATTTTATTGATTTTGTTAATATAATTTTTATTAAATTTTTTATAACTGATTTTTGTCTGTACAGTTCGTATCGATTTATCCGAGTTGTTTATCCCACGATTATCCTAATTTAATCTACTGTGAATTGAATATACATATATGTTTTAATATATAATATTAAATTTATATTTTGATATGTGTATGTGCACGATATGTGCGTATAAAATTAATTACAAGAATAAATGTTAATAAAAAAAAGAAGATAGGAAATAAATATAATTTGAAAATGCTCAAAGTGCAATGAACGAATTTTCTTTATCATATAAAACGAAGAATTTCGATTACCAGAATTTATTTAACTATTCCCTTCTTATTGATTCTTCGACGTAATATAATGCAGTAAAAGAGGGTAAGAGTTACCCTCCCACTTGAATTCCGTTAGAAGTTGAAAACGGAATCGAATCGTTCGTTTCGTCTACTCTCTTTCTTCCTTTAGCAAATCGTTCACGACAACAATGACGACCATTTCGAGTTTGTGCTTTTAAACTACACGAAACTATTGTGGTATTTTCTTCTGATCAACCAACCAGAAACAGAATCGCTTTTCTCGTTTCAGTATATATTACCATTCATTCATGTTCGTTTCTGATAAAGCAAAAGACATATATCTAGTAATAGTAGTGGTACTAGTAATAATAGAAAAAGAAAGGATAATATGGTATCTCAATTTTATATTTTTTTTTAAACTAAAATCTTGTTCATAATTTAAAATGCATTATAATATATATGTAAGAGAGTTTTAAGTGTCGAAGATGTAAACGAAAAACTAGTATTCAGTTCTTTTCTTTATATTTTATTTTCTGCAAAGGAAAACTCTATTCAGAGACTAAAAGAAAAGATTAGAAAGGCCATAAAACCATAAACAAACCTAAGAATTATCAAAATATAGTGGTACGATGAAAACCCTTTGTTCAGTGTCGGGACCCTTTGAGGAATTTCGAATTCTTATCCAAGCACGTACAATACCATAAAAGAAGTAACATTCCGATAATCTAGATCAAGTTTCTTTATGCATAGTTTCCACAACCAAAAACCATAGGATGTACCCGTCGGTGGACTATGGGGTGGATCCTTATGCTATTGGTCAATAAGATTCGTAAGCTCCTTCCCTCCCAAAAGGGGCGTAGGTCATTTCTGATATAAAATACGGGGAAAGAAATAAAAAGGTGGTCGCAGTCACACAGTCTACAGTCGTACCTGTAGGTAGTTAGTCATCAGTCGTAACAGTCGCAGTTGTATTATAAGTCGTTATCAGTTGTAAGAATACAGTCACGCATCTAAGTTGTAATCGTAAGATTGTGAAATTATTATTGTACTTTTCCTAATACCAGTATTAAATAAATCTTATTAGTAGGATTAAACTGGGTGTATGTTCACCTCGCACCTCTCACCCTAAATAAAATTCCCTATATATATATAATATTTGGAGGTTAAATTGAGACAAAAACACAAGATTGATTCGACTAAAATATAGAGTTTTTATTATTAATAATGTAATAAATTCATTTTACTATAACGTACACGTATTATACTAACCTAAAATATAGAGAATAGACAATTTAATGTTTATGCTTCTCTATATTGATTGTTTTATATGATTTCATAAATTCCTATAAACAGGTGTACTTATCAAAGATTACATTAACTTAATATTATGAATTTAAAATCTGTAGATCACAGTAATTATTTGCTAGGATAAACTCTTGTTATCAATCCTTCTATCTATCTTGTCTGTATATCTTCTGCTCCGATATTCTATTCTTTTCTATTAATTTACTCATCCGTCAAATGTCGACCTCTCAAGTATAACCGTAGGAATTATTGAGGTACAATACATAAACAAAGCTTACATGTAAGTAATTTTTTTCAATCTATGGCTATCGCATTTGACATTATATCTTAATTGATAAATTTTGGAAAGTGGTAGTTTTTGTTAGCTACCCCCATCCCAAGATCATATCAGTGCTATTTTATATATATATATATGTAGTAACAATATTAAGATAAGTAAATCCTACAATTATCTTACTCCAGATACTGTGCATATGACTCATTCTCTCGAAGATTGATTTTACAAAGGTTTCAATTCTGACACGTGTGATCTGCACACATGATTTTTTTTCTCTATGGGTTAAAAACTCGAGCCTAACATACAGACTATATATTACATTACAAATTAATGAAATACACAATTTTGATATCGAAAATTATTAAAATTTTGAAATAAACTAATGTGACGTTAGATCATCTTTTGGTATAAACTTCAATTGTACGAAGAACGAAATATGTTTTTCCCGGAACTTTGTTAAGCTCTTAGGCACAGAGCGCTACTATAGTGGCTTTCGCAAATATCTTCTAGAACGACACACGCCACTATAGTTGCTTTCACGGATGACATCTTTTAAAATATATCATACCTAATGTTACTATTAATTATTAAAGTAAATTGTCAAAGTTAACACGTTGACTGTCAATTACAAGATAATTCGTAGGTTGTTCATCTGCCCAGAGCGCCAACTACAAGTTATCTCGCAAATTTTTTAAATATAAATTTTGTACAACTATGAAAAAAATTGGAGAATAACAGTGTAAATATAAATAATTGGCTTCTGAGAAAAAAGAAAAAATCATGGTTAGCCTAAATGAACTAAAAACATTCAATAAACTTTCTACTGATTATTATGCACTATAATAATTATTATTATTAATTAGCATTTGGAACTCGGAAGTTCATTGCCGCAAATACCAAATTCCGCCATTGTTCCCGTCCCTGAGCGCGATCCCTACATTCATGGTCTTCGCATCCCATTTCTTTCGGGTCCGTTCTAATATTATCCTCCCATCAACGTCTCGGTCTACCTAGTGGTCTTTTCCCGTTCGGTATATTATCAGATATTTTGTGCGCCGTTCGATTCTGTCCCATGCACGCTACTTGACCAGCTTATCTTAATCGGCGTGATTTTACGAAGTTGTCGATTTTACGATATCTAGTTTATTGAACATTTGCTGAACTTCTACGTTCTGGAGTTTTCTGTATTCGGCCGTTTCCTCATAGCGTTTTTTACGGAAGATTGCACAAAGAACTTTGTTTTCGAAAACCCTAAATTTCTTTTCGTCCCGTAACGTAAGCGACTACGTTTCGCTACCATAAATGAATACCGGCAAGATGATTGTCCTGTAAATCCTGATTTTTAATCGCGTATACAGCAACCGCGAGCTGAGTAATTTTTTAACCGTTATTATACCTTCGTTATTTTACTGTTCGTCTACGAGCCCTGGTAATTTTACTACTGTGAAAGATATATTCGTTGCAGTAGAGCTTACATACCCTTATTTTTCTCTTCACCTTTCCCCTCCCTTTATACTTATTGTTAGTAAATTAACGCAATAGTTAAGAGAATTCTCACTTCCATATGTTACTCGAACGGCTCACAGATCAAGAAGAAAGGAAGTAACAAAAGGTAATCTAAATCCTAAGACAAGGGAGTGCCCTATTATGCCAAAGGAGCGGGCTTACATAACTACCTTATCGATAAGTTACGCATAAATCGCATATCGCCGTGTGTACTGATATACCTATTACCGACACCATCTCAGATGTCGGCCCATCACGCAAACTATTACGAGTGACTTCCAACGCCAAACATTTCAACGAATCGTCACAACTTGTGACTGAGCAATGGTGCGAGAAAGAGAAAAGTGTAGAAAATTAAAAAGGCGATGGCACCCGGACTTATTTGTGTCGCTGAAGGCCAGTTCTTTTCTTTTTGTACTGTAAGAGAGCAAAGTGGGATGCTCGACCATCGTCCAGTTAGCTTTTCCACCCTTGTCGTTCGCCCGTTTCATGATTTTCATCCACTCTACTACTAGACAGCTTGTCTATTTTCTCTTAAAATTATTTCATTCTTTTTATTTATCGAGTTTGAGTTCTATGTTACATTCCTTTATTTCTTCTAAAAAAGTAATTTATACGAAATTTCGAAGTATCTCGAAAAATGAATAACGTAACAATTATGTGAAATAGTGTATTCTTTAGAGAATAAAATAATGATATACAAATGTTGAATTATATTTTTTTTTTTCATGGAAAATCTTTCATAGGAAACAAATTATTTATTGATTAATATTTAATTAATTATATTAGCATTCAATTCAAGAGTTGATGGAATAATTCACATTCATTTTTGGTTTAAATTTTTTTATTTAACTTGATAAATTTCCCAAATTCCAGGTTAAGCATTTGATTCGTTGACAAATTTTTTTATATACTTTGCTTGAAGTTCTTCAATGCAAATCTTGTTTGTCAAATAGATAAATGTTTTAAAATAATCCCAGAAATAAAAGGTCTTATTACGTACTTTTAACTTTAAACTTACAACATATAGGAAGTACTGAAGTATTAATAATAATAGAACTTAATATTAAAATTGAATTGAATAAATCAAAATGACTAAATTTAATTAGTTAGATGTGCAATATTAATGAAAATAAGAAATAATCTCAAAATTTAATCAGAGAATTTTCATTTTGATCATTTTCTATGAAGATAAGCTATTACAGATTATTTAATCACAGAAATTGTTAGAATTTTGAGACCAATTCATATAAGGCACATGTTTGTGTAAAAGTTATTGTTTATAGTTTTTATGCCTTCTGCTTATACTTCAGATGTGAGTCTCACATATTACGCAACAATTTAAATATACATTCATTATACATATATACGTTAATACTTTTTTCATTTTACGTTAATTATTATTAAAATGTTTCTTATAAATTCATTTTGATAAAATTTATGAATATAATTAATCATATGTAAGTAACAAAAATCCTGGATATTTGTTAAGATTGTCATATTCTAATATACTGTTACAGAATTCTAAAATAATTGTACAAAGAAATAAATTATTTTGATGTATAAAAATATGTATTATTTTGTTGTTTTTTATGAATATATTACTAACCTTCTATTTTATTTGTAGCAACTGATTCAGTACAGGGCGTCATAAATAATGGTACGTTTGGAAAAATAGTTTGAAATAGCCATTTATCTCGATAGACATATTGTCCGTCTAAACTACTGATTTTGAAAAATACTGAATGTTCCTTTAAATTGGCTCTTTTTTTAAATTCTGTCATCTCTTTCTCTATAGAGGAATTCAACTCTGATTCAAAAATAAAACTTTCCATATTAGTACCATTTAATAAAATAGCAATGCAATCCGCATGTTTTTGACATACACGTGAATTATAATTAGCATTGCAAAATAATATGCTATCCTCTTTTATAGACAATATTGTCATTTTTTTATTTGGAAACCTAAATGATAAAAAAAATAATAAATATTTTCAAATACAAATTAAATTCTATGTTATTATCAAGAAACAATATTTAATATCGAATCTATTACCATTCTTTGAAACAAAGAGCTAAATTTTGTACTAATTCTTTGTTGCGGAAATTGTAAATAAAGACGACACAGCTTGACATAGGAATATCGTTACCAGTAAATGGTTCGAATATTGTTTTCAATTTATCGGCATTACTAAATGATATGTCAAATAAACATTTCAGTTCTTCACAATAAACTCCTTTGTTCTCGGGGTGATAATTGAGAGTAATCGTAGTGATATTTATATTTGATATCTCAGGAAAAAAAAACGTAGAAATGATCTGTCGAGAAAAACGCCAAGAACGAAAGTATTTTATCGTGATTGAGCTACAATGGTATGGTAGATATTGACAATAGCATCCTTAAAAAATAAAAAAAGATAAATGAAAATATTAAAAAAAATTAAGGAGCCCATTTTTCCGTGGCACTTGAAAAAAAAAAAGTCATTTTTTTGACCCACCCTAATATATATATATATATTAATCAAATTTACCCTCTGGAAGAAGTTCCTCCTTAGTTGAACAAGTGTAAAACAATAAATGTAAAGAAGGCCTAGTTCGGCAATGGTCTATAAATTGTGTTTTAAAAGTTTTCCAATCTTGAAGACATTCTACTGATTTTGATTTCATTATCCACGTAGGTTTCCTTCTATTGTTCTCTTCTATGGCAATTTCTAACCAAAAACTATAATAAAGAAAAATAAATTTTAATGTGTATACAAAATTCTTATTACTAATTATTATTAACTTATAAATGCATCTATCGTATCAATAGTCATCGTATATAATATATTTTATGTACTATTAATTATTAGAAGATTATTTTTTAAAATACATGAATAATATAAATGTTTTTTATTACTGTACCTACAAACTTGAGATGCATTGTGCAAATCCACTCCATTTAAATATTTAAAAATAATACTCAACTCGTCCCTTTTTAAAATTGACATTATTGTTTCAAGATTATTTTTTCTTATTCTTATTTTTATTATTAAGAATTTATCCTGATATCACATTTATCAAGAGAAAGACCTCTTTAATCGAAAGTAAATTTTTTTTAAATATTTGTACTTACAAAGAATTTTATATGACCGGCACTCGATCAAAAAAATATCATATTTATAACTCTATTTATGTTGAGAAAACATATTGTCTGAAAAAATGTGTGACAATGAATCTTTCGTAACAGAGTATAATAATAAAGGATCGTTAATAAGTAATATTTCAAATACTGTATGGTTTCCGTTCTTATTTTTTTTATAAATTGTTTTTCTTCTTAGTCGAATACACCTGTAAATGTAAAAATAGCATTATATATTGACTAAGAAAATTTGGCGGGATTTTTCTTTACAGTTATTTACCATCATGTCACTTATGATCCCATGTCTTATCAAATAAAACAATTAAGTAACGAAACAGCTTAGGAAAATGATATAAACGCCCACATTGATAAATCAAAAATAATTGTGTTAAATAATCTAATAATATTATAACTATTTTTATATTTTATGTTATTTTACATTAAATTAATTTGCAATACATATGTTTAGAGAAAATAATAGGAAAACAATTATTTATTATTAAATCGTGTGTAATAGCCAATACACATGCAATAATTTTTATCGTAGAAATAAATGAGATAAGAATTGGATAAGTATATCAATGTATACTTATTTACACCTTAACCATACAACTTACCTAGACATTTTAAAATTCTCACGGAATTGAGAGAAAAGCCTGAGATAAGCAAATACTTTATTTCAAGAAGACAATTATACAAATAGAATAGGTAACCGAATATTATAATAGACAAAGAACAAAAAATTAGCAGATATTCAAATACACCGCTAGATACATTTTTATTGCAAAACCTGGTGTGGATGTTGGCACGAGATGTAGTAGTACTTCGATCCGTAATGAAAATAAATGGGACACAAAAACACTTACTTTCTCTAGTCGAGAAGAAGTGTACACGACCTCAAAATAAGTGTAGCCGAATACAGGTAACCCTCCTATAACACGGTAAATATGTTCCTAGAAAAAGATGAGTTGTCCAAGATCCGGAGCCAATGCAAGAAGATGGGTTACGCTCCGAAAACTTATTAAAAATAAATATTTTTGAAGTAAAAACTTCTATAGAATGGGCGTGATTTGAAAAAATGAAACGCGGTGATGTAGTAGGGGGAAAAACGGACGCTGTAGAGGAAGAAGACACGGCATTTATACAAGAAGATAAAAAAAAGAGATATACATATAGGATTGAGCCTGCGAGAGAATGAGACAGAGTATAGTTATACAGTATTTCCCCTTCGCGGTCTTTGCTTAGTAGTCCCCACTCCTGGCTACTAAGCTTTGTGTACATATGTATATGTGTGTTTTTGTGTGCGACTACATACTACAAAGCGTGCACTCATATAATTTTAATATTAAACCTGTTTGTAGGAAGAGCGATAAAAGGGTACAAGAATAAACGTAGATAAGAATATTGGTAGGCGACAAAAGCATAAGATACAAACGAATCGACGGTCAAAATAAAGAAAGAAGGTGTGTTGTCTGTTTTTGTAAGATGTATAAGTTGTGTAAGTCTGTGGGGGTCTGGAAGTGTTCTTGAACGATACCGATGCTTTGTTTATTATTCATATTTTTATTATTATATTTTATCAGTACGATTAAACTAGGTGTACGTTAACCTTGCACCTCTACACTAATTCTATATATATCAATATATTTGTTTTTATCAATGACTTTTGCATTTATCATTCAATTTTTATTGCTTGAATTTGGAAAAGTGTAGTTTTTATCAGCTATTCAACCCACTGATCATACAGGTGTTCTCCAAAATATATGGTAATAATATTATAGTAAATAAATCCTACAATTATCTTACTCTTGATATTGTGCATTCGTCTTATCCCCTCAAAACTGATTTTTTTGAAGGTTTCACTACAAGCACGTGTGATATGTACCCATAATATTTTTTTATAAATATTTTATGTTTAATATCCCAAATAAAAATTATAAAATAAAAACCTTATTTAACTATATCTAGGTTTCTAATAATATACATGACAATGTTTTCATTTTAATAACACTAGAAATACTTAATCTATTAATATGATTTCCAGAAACTTTTGCTTACTTTCATTAGTAAATGATATGAAAATGTATAGCTAAAACCAATTCTCATCAATTTCTAAATTTTTTTAAATGCATTTTAAGAAATACACATTTTCCTTTTTCTTTCAAAATAGTGGGTGTTAGTAGAAATAAGTATACGAAACTATCCGTTAACTGAGTGTTAGTAAGTTTATTATTTTTTGAAACAAAATTTCTAGTTTTTCTAAATATAATTGTAACTCACTTTTTTATATCCTTACGACAAATGTTTACTCACAAAAAATAGTTTTTAATTTTACTGTGAAATGACAGAAGATATTTCTTAAATTAAACTGTTTTAATATTATCAACTGTCAATTTTAACTGGCAATTTAAATTTGGATTAGAATAAAGACTAGTTCGTCCTTCCGAACGTAGTGCGTCGTACAAAGTTCAATAACATATAAACATAAATATTGTAGAAGAATTATTTAAGAACTTTATCTTAGTATAGTAGAGACACAGAGAAAATTTGTCTAGTAAGTGATCTATACATTGAGTTTTATATAGATTTCTACATTTTAAACATTATTATGAATCCTATCTTTTAAAATGTAATCAAAGATCTTAATCTATTAGAACTTTTCGGTATTCTAAATGACGATACCGTAAAACTTTATCACAGCGAAGAGAAAGGAAGTAATTTTCGAAATTTTATTTATCCAATATTGTTATTTAGTATTTTATTAGGCTAAATAAGCTATAAGTAACAAATAGTTACAAAATATTTGGTTTATATTTATTACATTATCTTATTTACAATATACGCGTATATTAAACGCAAATAATAAAAGACTGCGTTTTACCAATTCTAAGAAATCCATAGATTTCTTAGAACACAGTATACCTTCGTTATAATTATTTATAGATAAATATATTTTATATGTATTAATACTTCTTTTTCTTATATATTTTATTATTAGAGCGCACATATTAATTTTTAACAAACAATAAAAACACCGTAACTGTTTAATGAGATGTGAGTATCATGATGCTTGTCTGTACAGCAAATTTTAAACATTTTATATTTAAATATTCACATAGAACAATCATTATAAATTAGTTTTTTTCAATCATATTGTTATCGTTACCTTGCCAAATTTGGTAATTCGTCAAATATTTAGTTCAATACTAAATTAACTCTGTACTGATTTATTTGAATATAAGAGTAAACAGAATTGCGTACTTTAACTATATGGTATACAAATTTACAAATAGTGAATAATTCATTACAATAAAAGTAGATTTAAAGTCAATAACACAAAAAGTATTTTTTAATTTTATTGCGGTATGTGTCAATACTTGCACTGTTGAAAGTATCGTAAATTTTCGGTAATTGCAAGCATATAAATATAAATTTTTTTGTTTTAAGGCTTTTTATTCAAAAGCTATCAACTTTATAAGTAGGCTTTTACTATTGATTAAAATTATTAAAATAGGTTAGCTTCGAAAACAATGAAACTAACAAATATTATTGACGTTAGTAAAAAGTTTAGGTAATAATTCGTTATTATCTTTTTGTTTCCTTCGAAAACAAATTTTCTGTTAAATGTACCGGTCAATCGACTTTTAACGTACTACATTGAGACGTCTGCGAAAAAAGTGATAGAAAAAATTAATTGTTTAACTATTTGTTTACATGTAAATATATATATATTATTTTTTTTTCAAGTGCAACGCAAAAATGGGTTCCTAGACACCTTAAACAAATTTTTACCAAATATGAGCTCTTAATTTTAATAGAAAGATCCTCCGCATCGCAGTTTTTTATTTTTTTTTCAGTCCAATAGATTAAAATTCATACCTCATTATTAATTGATTGTATAGAAACATGTTTTGGACGAATTTTGTAGGAAATTTAATGCTCTACAAAACAGTAATCTTATATTTTTTCCGTAAACCTCATCATTTGAATGATATTGAAGATCTAAGTTTGATTATTTTAAGACAAATTTCATTTTTGTTTATGAATTTTATAACTCGACAATAAATGACTATTATAAAATGCGTCAATTAAAATTGAAAATTTTTTTTTCAATCAAATAAAAAAATAAAGAACTAACTCGGCCCACTCTGGGCATGGCGGGGATAATCAAAGAATTAGTCAAAGTTTTTTTTTAGAAAATAAGAAAAAAAATGAAAAATGGCGAACTTCCAGAATATAACGGTTTTTCTCAAAAAAATGCGAAAATTTCATGGATTTTATAATTTTAAAATTTTTTTGTATTTTTTTCTGAGAAGTAAATTTAAAAACAAAAATTTAAAAAAAAAGCATCCCAATAGGTTGAACTTTGAAAAAATTATAGCCATTTCAAAAACAAAGAGCCACTTTTTCAAAAATTAATAATTATTTTTGGGTTTGGTCAAAAAATTTGAAAAAAATTCTGAAAATTGATTTTCATAGGGTAGAATAGGATAAAAAACTTTCAGCCGGATCGAAAGGGGTAGGGGTCAAAAGTGGCCGATTTGACGTGGAATGCCCCATATATATATATATATATATATATATATAGAGAGAGAGAGAGAGCCTGTTTTTGTGCGGAGGATAGGGACCGAATAAAAAAAATCGCACAAAACATATCGCACAAAAAAAAAAAATTGCATAGAAAAGGACCGCACAAAAACAGGCTCTACTGTATATATGTAAATTTAGTGAAAGGTGAGCCACGTATTATATTGACATTCTCATTAAATTATTTCCAAAGAATGTTAACGTGACGTAATACGCCAATAAGGTTAATGAATTCAAAAGGCGTTAAGCGGGGATTCTGGTCTAGAAATTTGAAAAAATCGATATTTTTTCATATTTACAAAGCTTAATCTTTAAAGAATATGTCCTTAAGAGGATTTTTCAAAATTTCAATTATTTTCGGAGATATAGCTGTTTTAGTGAGGCGGTATTCTATATCCTACCCTTATTACGCGAAACTTTGAACGCGTTTTTGTCATAACTATTTTTTTTTTTCACGGTTATCATGATTTCTCAAGTTCTGCTAAACCGATGTACTTGAAATTTGGTGAGAGTCTTTTCTCTGCATTTCTCTATCTTACTAACTAAACTCTTACAACAATTTTCAATTTTTACTATTTTTAAAAAATTCGGTAAAGTAAAAAAAGTGGGAAAAGTGGGATTTCTTTAGCGAAAAGAAAATTTTTTTTACCTTTTTTTTGTTAGTACGATAGCGGCATTATTTTAAATTAATAATCTTTTTTGTTTTTTTACTTCGGATTACTAGGAGAGCTGCAATCGTGACAACCGTCGCATACCATTTTTTTGGGACACCCCACTTCATCAGCCAATATCTTTTTCAATTTTGAATTTTTTCAATATTATTTTTTTTCATGTATTCTTGAAATATTAATAAATATTTTGTAACATTATAGATAGTGAAAATATTATTCGTCTTTTTGTTAATGCACTTGAAAAAGTACCTAAAATTCATTCCTTTAGACAAGAATACCCCCTTAATAAGATTTACTTTGTGCGTAAATTATAATGATGAGACAATCAACAGGAGGCAGGAATGTGATGTAAAGAAAAGATCCATATGAAAGAGATAGCTAAATAATGAAATTTAGAAAAAAATTAGGTCCGGATTATTCGATACGAGATGTCGAAATATAAAATCATAAGATCAGATAGAAAAGTCAATAGAAGAAACAAGAAGACTGAGATAGAAATAAAATGTATTTAAACGTTTTACATAAATACGAATATTTAATGAATTTTATTCAAGAATTTCTTAAAAAGTAAGCCGGTTGTAACTTCCGGCTGTGTTGCCTAATGATTGATGATCATTCGAATTTGAAAGTCTCGTTCAAGGATTTCAAAACTGTATCTAAATGAAGTGTTACTTTATCATAATTTAGTTGAAGTTTTAATTTAATTTCTTTAAGAATTCACTTCCACTAACGTTAAAAACTACGTAGATGATATAGGAAGAATATGCAAATTAGTAAATCGATGAATTATAGATTTGTATCTCATTTCGTCCACTTGTGTTGAAGGTGCCACGTGGACCTGGACGTCCAGTTGATACGTGGACAAAATACGTTCTTAGATTTGCGTAAATAGGCTTCCCTTTCTTCTTTCTGTCCCAGTTTCTGTTTAGACGCGAAGAATAAAAGAACTCTCTTCCAAGTGTCCACTTTAAATCTTTCGCACACTTACAAACGGAGGCAATTAGTATTTTTACAATAATTTTATTATTACTGTTATTCTTTTGTTTTTTCAAGTAATCATGGGAGACATTACGACTGTTATTGCTTTAATAGCAATATTAATTACATTATTTTACTTAATTGAATATTTAATAAATAAATTTCGAGAAATAAATATAGTGAAGAATATTCCAGGCCCTAAGGCTTATCCGATAATAGGAAATCTGAATATGTTTCTTGGTGATTCAAGCGGTAAATTTCTATTTAATATTTATAATATCTACATTTATGCGATCGTTATTAAAAAAATTTTTATTAGATATAACACGTAAAATATTAGAATCGTCTGCAATGTATTCTTCGCCATGGAGAGTTTGGTTAGGCCCACACTTATTCATAGTATTTGATGATCCTGAAGACTGGAAGGTAAAATTTATAAGATTTAATGACATTCTTTACAACTCGATTAGATATGTTTAATTTTTGTTTGTTATTTTTATGTTATATAGTTGTCATGATATGCTTATTTTGTTTAGATTATATTGAACAAATATCCTGATTTAGAGAAAAACCAGTCGTATGACTTTTTGAAACTTTATGTCGGTAATGGGTTGATTACTGCTCCAGGTAAACTATACTTTAAGGTTTCCCTTTTCTTTTATTATTAAATATTTAAGAAATATTTAAGAAGTATATAAATTAAAGTAAAAAATATTCTCTTATTTAAAGTGTCAATATGGAAAAACCATCATAAAATCCTAAATTCAGCATTTAAAAAACAAACGTTTTCAATTTATACGGACAAAATTGTAAAACATTCAATCAGACTAAATGAGATTTTAGAAACTAATAATGGAAAAAACATAGATGTTTTGCATTATGTTCATCTGTGTACGTTAGACCTAATATATGGTGAGATATGGAAATTCTTAAAAGTTTCAAAAAATGTATTGACATATTAAAATTTATGAAAAATTGATTTTTTTTTTTATACTGACAGATGCTCTATTTGAAAATGATTTCAATTTACAAAATGATCCGAAAAACAAACATCAGGAATATATTATTGAGTAATAAAGAACAAAATATTTACATACTTATAATATAACGCAATTTTAATTTATTTTTATTTACTTTTTGATTCTTATTCTCAATCTAGAACGATAGATTTACTTATGCAACGGATTACGAAATTTTGGTTACATCCCGATGTTATCTTTAGGTATTCATCTATAGGAAAGAGATTAAAATATCTTATTTCACATCATGATAACATTACATACGAGGTATATGTAAAAATATCATACTTATTTTAAGTTGTCTTTTTTTTTTTTAATATCTCACAGCTAAAACAAAATAAAATCTCACTTATATAAAAAACTTTCATTCGTCAAGATTATAAAAAAAAAAAGAAATCAATAGAAGAAGGTAAAATTCATCGAAAGTCAAAAGAACTAAATGAAGGTAAGAATAACAATTTTATATAACATTTTATTGTTACAAAATTTATAGAAAGTAAGCTTTTATAACAATACTAAGCAGTATATTATATATTTTTGATAATAAAGAAGAAGAAAGATATTCATTTCTCGATATACTATTAACATTATTTTACGAAAAAGGAGAAATTTCCGAGAAATACTTACGAGATGAGATCAATACAATACTGATAGCAGTAAGTATAGTCTATTTAAGATTGACGATAATTGCTTATTATTAATTAAGGACAAACAAGAAACAATTTATATTTCTTTTTAGGGAAGCGAAACTTCAGCAGCTACACTTTCATTTTTATTTCTAATGCTGGCCTCCTTTCCAGACATTCAAGTAAGCACATATATAATCTTTATATATATATTAGGGTGGGTCAAAAAAATTACTTATTTTTTTTTCAAGTGCCACGCAAAAATGGGTTCCTAGACACCTTAAAAGAATTCTCACCCAATATAAGCTCTTAATTTTAATAGGAAGATCCTCCGCATCGCAGTTTTTTAGTTTTTTTTTCAGTCCAATAGATTAAAATTCATACCTCATTATTTATTGATTGTACAGAAAAATGTTCTTGACGAATTTTGTAGGAAATTTAATGCTCTACAAAAAAGGTATCTTATACTTTTTCCGTTAACCTCACCATTTGAATGATATTGAAGATTTAAATTTGATGATTTTTAGACAAATCTCATTTTTGCTTATAAATATATATATATATATATATATATATATATATATATATATATATATATATATATATATACAATTTATATATAAATATATAAAATTTAAACATATTATCTTATATTTAATTATTATAATCAAATGTATATATAATCATTATAAAATCAAATGAATTTTTGAATAAAACTTAGATGATAAATTTGGCTGTTCTGATTGCAGAATCGAGTATACGAAGAGTTGTACGATATTTACGGATCAAGCGATCCGAAAGATTTTCCTATTAAATACAACAATATTGCTAAAATGGAATATTTAGATCGAGTAGTAAAAGAAACCCTTCGTTTATTTCCTACCGCTCCATTTATTGGTCGAACAGCATCTACCGATATAAAAGGTATTCTTACATATAATCAAATATTTTTTATATATACATATTTTTTTCCACTGACATTATCTTTTTATGGAAGAATAATATATAATTATTTATCGTATCAAGTGAACAAGAATTTTGTAGTACCAAAAAATAGCTCTATGATATTTTTTACATTAATATCTCATCGTAAGAAAAAATATTGGACAGAGCCATTAAGATTTAACCCGGATCGTTTTTTGGAAGGAAATTATAATGTGAATTGTTATTTACCATTTGGCAGTGGCAAAAGAAGCTGCTTAGGTAATAGAACATTTTTATGCTTTCTAGAAATAATATTCTAATTGAAAGACTATCCAAGTACATGTTTATATTGTTATATTATTATGTTTTTTAGGGAAAAAATTAGCCATGGTCCAAATGAAAGCAATAGCTGCTAATTTATTAAGAAAATTTATTGTTAAAATTGATCATCCAGTATCAGTTGAGGATGTCAAACTAAAAATCCACGTAACTTTAAATACAAAAGAACCTATATATTTGAGATTTTACAAAAGATGATATTAATCATTACCGTTAATATTATGTTCTTCATAAAACAATTATAATAATTAAATGTACAAATAAAAAAGACTTTAAATACTATAAATTTTTCCAGTTTTCATTTAGAATATCGATATTCGTAATATTTATTATAAAAGATGCAATATCGCAAACAAGCTAAAAAATAAACACATAAAATAAAAAAAAAATCATGTGTGCAGATCACGGTAAACTCAGAAGTGAAACCTTCAAAAAAATCAGTTTTGAGGGATTACGACGAATGCACAATATCAAGAGTAAGATAATAGTAGGTCTTATTTACTATAATATTATTACCATATTTTGAAGAACAACTGTACGATCAGTGGGTTGAGTAGCTGATAAAAACTACACTTTTTCAAATTCAAGCAATAAAAATTGAATGATAAATACGAAAGTCATTAATAAAAACAAATATATATAGATATATATAGAATTGGGGTAGGGTTTAGTGTAGAGGTGCAAGGTTAACGTACACCTAGTTTAATCGTACTGATAAAATACAATTATAAAAATATGAATAATAAACAAAGCATCGGTATCGTTCAAGAACACTTCCAGACTCCCACATACTTACACAACTTATACATCTTACAAAAACAGACAACACACCTTCTTTCTTTATTTTGACCGTCGATTCGTTTGTATCTTATGCTTTTGTCGCCTACCAATATTCTTATCTACGTTTATTCTTGTACCCTTTTATCGCTCTTCCTACAAACAGGTTTAATATTAAAATTATATGAGTGCACGCTTTGTAGTATGTAGTCGCACACAAAAACACACATATACATATGTACACAAAGCTTAGAAGCCAGGACTGGGGACTACTAAGCAAAGACCAAGAATAAGAAAAACTGTATAGCTATATTCTGTCTCATTCTCTCGCAGGCTCAATCCTATATGTTTGTCTCTTTTTCTCTCCTTACTTAGAATCGTGGTCGCTGCATCGAATCGCTGCATCGAATCGCTGCATCGCTGCCGTGTTTCATTTTTTCAAATCATCGCCATTCTAAAGAAGTTTTCACTTCGGAAATACAAGAGTAAAGCAATCGTCCACATGTATATATCACTTTCCGATATGTAAAATACATAGAACTACTTTATTGTGGTTTTTAATGCAAGGAATAATATCATTTTCGTTATGGTGTGTATATCCTAACATTCGAATAACTTGTGTAAGTTTATTTGAACAACATTATTATAGCTTGAAATATATAATACTAGGGTGCATAGCTATGACAACACATTCCATTTATTCATCACCTGTAAACGACTCGATAAGCTCCGATCCTGAACGAAACGGATCCGTCATACGAAAGGGCAATCGTGTGCATAAATATGAAAATCGAATGACGAAGAGAGGACATTTCTCATAACTGACAAGAGGTCTAAATGTTCTGATAGTAATAATTAGACTGCAGATTTTTTTATGCACTTTAAAGATATTCCATTATGCAACAAATATGTAAAAAATATACAAAACAAAATGATAATATTATGTAGGATTGATTTTATTTAGTTTTAAGGTATGATAGTTATTAGTCATTTTATCGTCCCTTTATTTTTCGTAAGTTATCTCACAATATATACTGGGTGTCCCAAAAAATTGATTTATCGAAAAAAATAAAAATAAAACATATAGGGTGAGTCATGGATTTTTCAAAATAACTCGTAAATTATACATTGTGTGAACAAATTTTTTCTGCATAGTTAAACTATGTTAGGGGACGAATGTAATGATAAACAAAGCTTTTTTTGAAAGTAATTTTTTTATGAGATATCAAGATCATCGTAATTTTTTTAAATGGAATGTCTAATTTCTTTTCCTTGGGTTCTGATAAACCATCAAATTTTGTGTAAAAAAATTATATTTTGTATTACTCATATATTAATTACCGACAACTTACATTAGTAGCGTTTAGTAACCTGTTGGTTTTAACCTAAAAATAGTTGACTAAGTAATTTACTAAATAATTGACTAAAATGTTATTATGTAACATTTAATGATTATTTCTTTTAATATTTTATTTTTTTAAACATTATTTTACTTCTTCCATATAAACTTTCTGATATTACTTAATTGTATTTCAAATTGGTTGATACTTTTTATATATCCGCTTAATTTATTCAAATTCGATAAATAAAGTGTTCATTAATTATAAAACAAAATTTTATAACTCTTCAGTTTCCTAAATCAACATTCTGGACATCCTGTATAATAATTGTCTTTTTCGAAATTTTTATTGTACTATAAAATAGTATTTTGTTTGTTCGAAAAAATTAATTTTTAAAAAGAAAATGTTTTTTTTACATCTCAAGATGTTATTGAAACATTTCAATTTACTCCAATATCGTGCTGTATCATTTTTAATATCATTATTAATAATAATAATGAAAACTATAATATTATTATGGAAGACTACTTTTTTTTCTTATTATTATATTTTATACTTTATTCAATATTATATATGAGTAAATATGTTTCATTAATAAATAGGCTAAAGGTAAAAGATCTTTCAGTGATTTCGTATCGTAAATTAAATTTCTAAATTTGGTGACGAGGAAATTAATAATATCGTACAAGTATTTGTGGACAGTTTATCGGAACTTCAAAGTCATAATGAAAATATAAATTATTAAAAGAAGACAATTCGAAACTTGTTACGTTTGTTAACATTTTAACTTTATCTAATTAAATCTTTTTACTAAATATCATACTTTTAATTAATTTCGATAAAATGTTTACAAAATGATGATTTATGTATATTTTTAAAATATGACAAAAATAATAAATAGTAATAATAATTTTTTTAATAATAAGAAAATATTTTAAGGAGATAATAATCTAAAAATATTTCTAAAATTATAGGTAAAATAATATTTGATGTAAGTAAAATTTGCGAATAGATCTTTTATGAAGTTTATTAAAAAAAAAATGTAAAGTTTGTAACATATGTTGATTTTTTGATATAAAATTTTACTTAATTGAATCTATTTACGAAATATTCTTATTTTTAAACAGTTACGATAAAATAATTTCAAAAATGATTCTCTTATAAATATGTATGTTCAAAAATAAAACTAATTTTTAATGAAATATTGGAATTAAAAAAAATCTAATAAATAACAAAAAATATTTTAAAAATTACAAATAATTATATCGTATAAAAAGTATGATAATATTAGAATTAAGAAACTCCAATAAATAATATAAATATTTAGAAAATTACAAATAATCAATTCGTTTAAAACGTATTATAGTATTAAAATTAAAAAATCCAATAAATAACAAATATTTGAAAAATTACAAATAATTAATTCGTATAGAACGAACTACCTTCACCCTAAAAAAAAAAAAAAAGAAAAAAGGGGAGAAGAATAGGAAAAAAAAAAAATTATTAGCTACTGTAATGTGTTAAGAATTTTGGTAGAATAAATCTACGTCGAGTCGGCTTTGGAAAGAAAAATTAACGAGATTTTTCGAGATCTTGGGTCTGAAAGAAGAAGAAGAAGGAGAAGAAAAAGAAAAAGAAGAAGAAGTGAAGAAGGGAGAGAAAGAAGGAAGAAAAGCTGTATGGGGGAGGGGGAGGTGTTGTAATTCGATGGCGTGCTTGGGAAAAAGGATAAACGAAGAAAGGAGTGGGAACGAGCGATTTCCGACGTACGTAGAAATCACCACCACTTCTCTCTCTCATTCTTCCCACGATAATGATCCTTCGTGAAGGTTTTTCTCGAATACCACGGAAGTGCTTTTCCACCACCGAGGTTGTTCTCTCTATGTGTTTGTCAAGGACAGACGAAAAGGAAGAGCTGGGAATAAGATAGAGGAGAATACTGGTACACAATAATATAAAGGAATTCAAGAACCTTTATCTTCGAATCGAGCAGTATTCACTATGGAGTTTCTTGTAAAATAAGGAAAATAGAAAAGTAGAAAATAAATGGAAAAAAAAGGAAAAAGAAAAAAAATAAATAAATAAAAGTTATTACGAATAAATTGTATATGGGAACACATCTGTGAGCTTTTGATCAATACAAATTCACACGTTATTTCTTTTTATGGTGAATGTGTAAAAAAGTAAGTATATTATATGTCCCTTTTTTAATATATAATACATATGATATATTATATATTTTAACATATAATATGACATATAATATTATTTTTAATTTATAGAATAAAAATATTAAGGATTAACTTAATGTGCTATTACAATATTCAACGATTTGTCACAAATTGAAGCAAATTTTCTATGTTAATTTATTATTATTATTTTATATTATATTTGATAATTGTAAAAAGTGGTATTTTATTAATTTATATTTTTGATTAGAAAAATATATTAGATTTCTTGCTATAAATGGATTGTATGAGCATTCATTTTTATTTTATTATCATTATTATTTTTCATATTTGATAATTGTAAAAAGTGGTATTTTGCTAATCCATATTTTTGATTAGAAAAATATATAAGATTTCTTGCTATAAATGGATTGTATGAGCATTTATTATTATTATTATTATTATTTTAATTATTATTATTATACTATATATCGCTATTATCAATACTCATTATTATTTAATTATCATTATTATTTTTAATATTTGATATTTGTAAAAAGTAGTATTTTAATAACTTATATTTTTTATTAGAAAAATATATCAGATTCCTTGCCACAAATGGATTGTATGTGCATTCATTTTTATTTTATTATCATTATTATTTTTCATATTTGATAATTGTAAAAAGTGGTATTTTGCAACTTCATATTTTTTATTAGAAAAATTTATTAAATTCTTTGTCACAAATCTGTGGAATGTATGAGAACTCAATCTTTTTTCTGATAGCATTTAATTACTTCAATTATAATATTATACTTCTCTGCTAAATTAATATTTTTTTATTGAACCTGTTATTCTACAAAATGTATATTAATTTACAAAAATATATGGATTCGTTTTATTTAATTTAATTATAATGTTATTTTTACGTGTAAACAATTTCGGTTCTCAGAGAAAACTTTCGAATCCCATTTCTGAAATTTGTAAACAATTATAGTAATCTACAATTAATAATAATTATAATTAATACAATTGCTAATACTTCAGGGTCTTAAATAATAATGTAAATTAATTTGTATTAATATAGGCTATAAAATACTGTAAGGTCAAAAATATAAGGTGTCATTTAAAAAAAGTAAACGTAGTCTTAAAAAACATTTTTAAAAAATCGTTTTCAAACTTTTTTTAATTGCAATTTATAGTCAATCAAAAACAGATTAACGTTTGTTTAAACTATTTTTTTGTCAAATTATCGCAAGTACTTAAAAAATCGTGAATACAGTTTCATGGGACATCCTGTATATTAGAAACAGAACTCTAATTATTAAATATAATTTATTATTAGATTTTGTTAATAATATTAATATTAATAAACTATAGAGCATCATACTAATAATAAAACATTCTGTTTATACAAAACACCTAAGCTTAAAATATTCGGCACTCACATGGTGAAAAAAACAACTCTGAATAAGAAACGTACGCATTAAAAAAAAAAAAAAAAAAAAAAACAGGAACCATGAATGTAGGTTATTAGAATATTGATGATGGTAAATTAACATTGAACCTAAAAACGCTGTTCGCCGGAGAATAGTTAATGAGCAGGCACAAGAGAAAACAACAACCATAAGTTACAAGTTATATTTTCGCGTAACATTAAGGGGACACGTCACCTTCGAGTGTAAAAAAAAGCGGTTTTTTTGTGAATTTTTTTTGCAGTCAGTTTTATTAATATCAATACAAATTTTTGGTATATGTAAGTTATATATCTGAACTATATTCACAATTTTTTGTGTGTAAAAATATTGTAAATTGTGATGTCTGCGGCCACTTTTCTAAGAGTCCAAAAAAAAAAGGTGATATTCGGTTGCCCTCACTGGCAAAAATTGGTTCATCAGAAACAAAAAAACCGAGTGTTATCCTTTAGTAGAGATGTTGGCGCAGGGAATGAACGAAAGGAAATTTTGATTTTTTAATTTTCTTGAAAATAGTCGACTTTTTACGAAACAATTGATATTTTTGCAGAAAAATCGCCAAATTTTCGAAAAAAAATTGGCATTTTTTTTCGAACAATCCTTTCGTTCATTCCCTAGATACGTGTATCTAGTATTACTGTACAAAATTTGGTAAGGATCGGATAAATGGTCTGGACGCAGCGAAAGCAACCGTTTTAAAAAAGCGAATTGGAGAAATTAACGTTTAAAGTTTTGGTAACTTACTTGGAGCGCTACGGCGCGCTCCGTTTAAACTACTACAGTTTCGTAAATATTTTTGAAATAATATTCTTTCAGAAAATCGAAAAAAAAATCGATTTTTTTGTTGACGTGTCCCCTTAAATTGCGACATAGACGATTCTCTCTTTTTCACCATTATTAAATATTAATGATTTCATAAAACCTAATGAAAGGGGTAATGCCGGATTTCTGTTTTTAAACGGAAAAACTACAACACACAGAACAAGAAACCTATCCTATACACTTTGTTTATCTTTTATCTAATTCGGTCAGCGGACGATACATACGACCATTTGATGAAAAAACAAACGTTTCTTTCCGTCTAATTTTTTTTGAATTTATCCAATACACGTGGTGCATCTTTCATATTTGATCAATTATGATATTATACAACAACCAATAAAAAATGTTATCAAAACCGAAGACACGATCCATTAATATTCCTTGTAAAATAAAATCAAGGTCGTAAAAAAAATGAAAAAAAAAAATAAATAAATAAAAAACAATAAAAAAAAAAAAAAGAAAAATCGCAACTGACAAAAAACTTTTGAATTATACATAGTTTTTATCGAATTCTCTTCTTTTATCTATCCCGCACCCGTTACTCACTATACAATATATTTAATATAATTAAATATATAATATTATAAAACATTATTAAATAATAAAATCAAATATAAAATATATTATATTGTTATAATATATTATATTATTATATAATATTATTTTAATATTTTTGATTGTACAAAAAAAAAGAGAAAAGTACACCATTCTTATTACAATAAAACCTTTAAAAAAAAAAAAATTGCACACTTATTTAGTAAGAATTTATAATACCAATCATTTCTTTAGTAGCAATAAAATTAGTAGAGATAATGGTATAATATATTTAATATAATTAAATATATAATATTATAAAACATTATTAAATAATAAAATCAAATATAAAATATATTATATTGTTATAATATATTATATTATTATATAATATTATTTTAATATTTTTGATTGTACAAAAAAAAAAAGAGAAGTACACCATTCTTATTACAATAAAACCTTTAAAAAAAAAAAAAATTGCACACTTATTTAGTAAGAATTTATAATACCAATCATTTCTTTAGTAGCAATAAAATTAGTAGAGATAATGGTATAATAAATTTAATATAATTAAATATATAATATTATAAAACATTATTAAATAATAAAATCAAATATAAAATATATTATATTGTTATAATATATTATATTATTATATAATATTATTTTAATATTTTTGATTGTACAAAAAAAAAAAAAAAAGGAAAGTATACCATTTCTTATAAAAATACAACTTATTACAAGACAAGCAAATTACAGACTAATTAAGTAAGAATTTATAACACCAATCATTTCTTTAGTAGCAATAAAATTAGTAGGGATAATGGTTGCGATGGTTGAAAAGATGTTGATAAATAAAGTGAATTTAGTTGAAATACAAGAAAAGGTAGACAAAATTCGTTTGGAGACAAAGCCTGTGAGCTTTGGGAACATTAGTTAGATGTTTCCTTGTACGTCGCCTAGCTCACATTTTTCACTATTCTTTACTACCCTTGGGGCGACCTTTAGCGTTTGTCCTCTTAATTGAGTTTTTTCAAAAGGCTCTACATCAAGTAGCTAAAGATACGGCTAGGATACAAGTAGGTAGTGGTAGTGGTTGTATGGTAGTGGTGTACTTGTAGTGATGGTGATGGTGGAAAAGAGGATGGGAATGAAAAGGTAGAGAGAGAGAGAGAGAGAGAGAGAGAGAGAAAAAAGAAATTCGAGGAAAGTAAATTGTCGTACTTCTAATCTACAACATACACCATAGTCCTTCTAACTAACAAAGCTTGCCCAAGCTTGATAAAATGTTACCTTGTTCTATTCAAATGATGATGATGATGATGGCTTTAGGCAATTCTCTGTGTTATTCATTTTTCGTTAAATTTATTTTTGTTAAAAAGAAAAACAGTAAAAAGAAAAAAAAAACTATAAATTGCGAGATATCTTGACTAACAATTTAAACGAAAAAGCACTACGTACAAAATCGAGATGAGGACTATTTATTTTTTACTATATTTTTTTTCTCACTTTAATTCTATAATCTATCTCGTTCGTTTAAAATACAGATATTTTATATCGAAAAGTGAAGTACACGGAGGTGAAGGATGGAGGGGGGTATGGCTGTTGAACGAATTCATTATTACTCTCTCGATTAAATTGTAAATTTCTAAAGCATATTGTTTCTAATCGAAGTAATAAACGTCAATTGTTTTCATGCGTGTTAAATCAATCAAATTTTCTCCTGTCAAATATTAATAACAATAATAATAATAATAATAATAAATATTTTGTTGTCTGATTAATTTCGTATTATTTTAAAATGAAGATAATTATATTCAATTTAATTCAAATTCAAATATTTTTATAAAAGTTACGTCACTTTATCGTTAATATTGATATATGTGAGGAATAAATAGAATAGAACTGTTAGATTTAAATAAATTATGAAATTATTTTAAATTGGACTTTTTAATTTTCCGTGCACACACGTGGTGTGATCATATTACACTTAAAAATGGTTCTACTTTTTACCGAGGTAATGATTAATTCATCGACACAGCAATTATTTTTTCTACAACGGGACACGTGAACTGTTTTATTGTAGTCCGAAAAAGGCGTAAAAAAAAAAAAAAAATAAAATAAAATAAAATAAAAGAATTTGTCGTAAACCAGTACCAGGTTATGTTCGAGCATTATTATTATTATTATTATTACGAGTTCAAAAGTGAGATTAGTTAGCCAGATAGAATTTTATCTTTCTTTTCCTATTTTCTCTCATCAAATTAAAAAAAACAAAAAGGTAACTACAGAATGATTTATAAATTCATACAAGCATTATCACCGAATAACATTTGTTTAAATCTCTAGTTTAAGTCGATTAATATCTTTTAATCGAATCATTTTTTTAAATCTTTCAACGTTGTTTTCACCGGTTTTTTTTTTTTATTATTTTCTTAATTGCTGTCGAATAATAAAATTTAAGTTGGTTATTTCATTGTACAGATAGTAAGTAAAACTTAAAAAAAAAAGAATACAGATAAAAGTTTCATTTACTTCAATCAATAATTATTTTTAGTACACGAAATTTTATTTACATTGATTATAAATTATTTGAATATATTCGATAGAATGTGCAATAAAAAATTATTTTAATTAATAAACTATTCATGCGTGTACTTCATAGCTCTGTTCAACAACGTGTGTTTCCAACACTGATCGAATTGGAATAAACAATTTCCAAATAATTACATCATCAATTTGTGTGTGTGCTCCAGTATTTTTTTTTTATTAAAAATAACTATTTATATAATATAATAATAACCAATTAAAAAATGTAAACGAAATTTATCAAATACGAAGTATAAATTTAAAATAAAACTGATTTGAAAAAATAGAAAAATATAAATATATTATTTTAGAAAATTAATCAATATCCAAATAACTTTTTAATTAATAATAAAATTTACAAAATGCTTAATATCGAAGATTAATTAATTTAACTATCATATAAAAATGTTATCTAAATTCATTAATATTTATCAACATTTTTAAATCAATCTAAACAAAAATGTTTAAATATCTCAAAATAAGAATAAATTGATTTTATATAATAATATAATAAATAATATAAATAATATTATATTTTAAATATAATTTAAAAAATATTAATTAAGAATTTTTTAGTCATATGACATCAACTTAAATTTTTTTGGTTATAAATTTCTGCTATCGGGTGATTCATTTTTTTTTCAAACCACAGAGATTTAAAACATGTGAAAATTGTTTACACTGCTCAAAAAAATTATAATTTTATGAAAAAAAATTGTCGACAAAAAAATAATTTCTTTTTACATAAAATAAAACGAGAAGATTTCGTCGAAATGAAATCCGTAGAAGAAGTAATATCAAAAATAAGACAAATACGGATGAAATAGTTGTATAGGGTAGTTAATTAATGATATCCCTGATGAGGTTTGAAAAAGGGATGAACCCCCTACAAAATTTATGAAAGAAAATGAATAATTTACAGTTCTTAATTTATCTAGAAAACAAGGAAAGGCAACAAAATATTCAAGCTTGAATTAAATAATAAAATAAAAATTGCTATTTAATAAGTTTAAAGAATAATAATAAAATATATATATATATATATATATATATATATATATATATATATATATATATATATAATTAATTTCTAAGTTTGTGAAATTTTCCGTAACTCGGTATTTTTGTTAGTAAATGTTTAAACTGATTTTTAAGTTTAATAAATAAATTAAGAAAAAATTCTTTTTCTCGTTCTTGCTGTGATAAATATAAAAGTTGATTTTTGCCCATAACTATGAAATTGGTCCAAGTCATATATCCCTTGTTTTAAAATATTTTATTAAATTAAAATAATATTTTATTATAAAAAATTAATTTATTTATAATCTTTAATAAATATATATTAATATATATTATTATTTATTAAATTAAATAATATTTTGTTTTATTATGAAAACTAAATGAGTTTTAATGTTTATTAGAACTATATTAGAATTATTAGAATTCTATTATTATATATATTTCTAATATATATTCTAATATATATTAGCATTATTAATGCACTAAAAATGAATAATATTGTAATAACAAAAACTATTTGACGATTCATTTTTGACAATATCGTGAAAATTATACTGAATTTATTTAGTTTAAAATAATTTAGTGTGAAATAGATGATAAACTAATTTTCTTTTTGTTTTTAAATTTTGACTGAAGTTAAACAACTTTCATAATTATTGGCACACATCTGTTAAAAAATTATTTTGTTACAAATGTATATAATATATATTTTTTATTTACATTAATTATGAATTATTTGAATATAGTTGATAAAACGTGCAATCAAAAATTAATTTAATTAATAATTAAAATTATCAAATATATAATAATAAAATTATTTATTATATTATATAGTCGTGAATAGCCCAGATGGTAGCGATGCACTATGCCATCACGACTACTAACCATCATAGGATCGAGTCCAAGGGTTATCACTTTCTTGACTTTGACCATGAGTGAAGTCATGAAACCGAAGCTGTGGACAACATCCCAACGTCGCACCTTGACGACAATCTGGGCTTCTCATAGTGTTTAGCTCGTTATGCTGCATGCATTATTGGTGTCAATTCGAGTAATAAAAGTAAGAATAAAGTTATTAAACTATTTTGAAAGAAAAAGTAATTGTCTCCACTCAGTAGAAAAAGAAAACCATATATATATATATATATATATATATATGAATAGAATACTTTGAAAGTTCGACGGATTTATTCGGTTTCAATATGATCGAAGAAGTCCGAAAACTCTTGTCTGACTCGATATAATAAGTTTGATTAAGTATCAGTACTTGGAAATACGTTTCATCAATCCGTCCATCCCTGACCATCTTTCCATCCATCTATCCGTTCAATTTTTTCGACAAAAGAACCGTCTATTAAAGCAGATGACGAGAAACTGTTACAATTTTTCTTTATAGTCGTACTTATATGTACGTATATAATACACTTAGGTTATATATAATACTTCAATGATAGTAACTCAAGATGGTCGACGTCAAAAGTTTTTCTTGCCTCATCAATTTTATCCTCAAAATTCTTCGTCTACGAATAAGAATTCTTATTATCAGTACTTTTATCATCATCATCATCATTATCAAATTCGAAGCGTAGTGAATTAATGAGAACATTTTTTCCTCTTACGTATTTTTATTACTCAATCCTGGACGTGTAACACGTAATTCAATCGTAGTTATATCGAATATCTTTTTTTTTTCATTTTATTATTCGAGTACTTTATACAGGGTGATTCACCAGCTCTTGCCACTTAAATAGCTCTGAAAGTATGATAGTAGCAGAAATGTAGATGAAGAAAAAGTTGCATGAAAAATTCAGGACTACAATATAACATTAGTATTTTTTTTTTGCTAGGTTTAGTCATTTTCGAGATTTATTAGTCAACTTTATTTTTTGAAATACAATGTTATGTTTTAATACTTATTTTCGGATAGCAGCTGACAAGACGAATCTAATGATGTGCAACATCAAATACAAAACCTGACAATGACCAAGAAAAAGTATTCCGAAAATATCTGTTCCGTCAGTTGTCGGAACAACTAAAGGATGACGCAGCCCTGACACAACTCTGACGCGACCATGACGTGAACATGACACGAAAGAGCTGTATTGTGGCCGGCTTGTGCGCAAAGTTTTTACCTTAGTTGACCTTTAAAAATAATAATGTTAAATTACATTTTTAATATCAATTAATTACAAATCTTAACGCAGTTTAAAAAAAAAATGCGTTAATACTTATTATCGAATATTCAAATTTTTTTTCAACAACGAGAATTATTTGTCATAAATAATGTTAACAATAGCAATACAATAATAACACAACATTGAGTAGAAATAAATATAATAGAAATATTATCCTTATGTATTAGTTGTTGGTGCATCACATCAAAAAAACGTCGAAACACAAAATTAACTTCATCTCACTTTTTATTCCGTTTCGTTCAACAAGCACGATAGGCCACTCACTTAACAAAATTGCCGTTCGACTCGAACAACGCAATTCCTAACACCGGTTTCGAATAAAAAAAAAAAGCATAAAAAAAAAACAAAAAAAAAAAGACTAGCTTTATGTATAGACGAATGACCCTTCAGATCGGTAAAACGCACTTTCGAATGGACGGATGCAACTACTGCGTACACCCGCGGAACCGATTGAACTGCGACGCGAACAATTTCCGCGGTTTCGAAAGTTTAAAAGCTCGGCCAGCCAGCCAGACCGGATTAAAACCGAGAATAAGGGAAACAAAATAACAGTCGAATCGTTTAGATTGACATACTCGTTTTTAGTTTGGTTTTACGTCTTTCCATTTACAGTTAACTAAGTTTATACGAGGAAATATCACAATTTTCTTCTACAAACATCATTTATCATGCTGTCTATTAGATAATATACTTTATTTGCTTTTTAAGAGTAAAATCAACATTTTTGCCAATAATTATAAAAGTGGTCATAGTTAAAATTTACAAAAAAAAAAGAGATTAACAGTAATTTCATATAATATTATTTTAAATTAAATAAATTCAATCTAATTTTCACGATATTGTCAAAAATGAATCGTCAGATAGTGTTTGTTATTTCAATATTATATAAAATATAACTCTACAAATAATAATTTATCAAACATAAAAAAATAGAATTTTTTGTTGACACAATTTTTGAATTTTAAGACGTCAACATAAAAATGAATGAATTTAATTATTTTTCTATTTTATTTTATTTTCGTTGTTAATAATTTAATATATTAGGATTACAAATAAGTTTCCGTCGTTTTTTGTCAAAAAAAAAAAAAAAAAATAATATTTATTGTGAAAGAACGGTAGTTCAAATTTAATCGAAGTATTGTCCATCACTAGCAACTACTTTTTCCCATCTTTCAGGCAGCGTTCGGATTCTATGTCTGAAGAATTTCTTATCTTTTGAGGCTATCCACGAATCAACCCAATTTTTGGTATCTTCATATGATGTGAACCGCTGCTCCGACAGAGCATGTGCCATTGATCGGAACAGATGATTGTCGGAGGGTGCAATGTCTGGTGAATACGGCGGGTGGGGTAGTACTTTCCCAATCAAGTGTTTTTAAATAGTTTTTCACCGAAACCGCTACATGCGAACGAGCATTATCATGTAGAAGAATAATTTTGTCGTGTCTGGAGTAGTATTGAAGGCGTTTTTCCTTCAAAGCTCGGCTCAATCTCATCAATTGTGTTTGGCAGAGAGTTCCAGTGATTGTTTCGCTTGGATTAAGCAACTCGTAATACACCACACCCAGCTGATCCCACCAAATATACAGCATGAGTTTTTTTCCATAAATATTCGGTTTTGTTGTGGATGTTGACGCGTGGCCAGGTAGTCCTCATGATTTTCTTCTTTTTGAATTATCATAATGTATCCACTTTTCATCACCAGTGACGATTCGATGTAAAAACCTTTTTTTTTTGTGCCTAGCTAGCAGCATTTCACTCATGCATAATCGGCGTTCAACATCTCTCGGCTTTAATTCGTATGGAACCCAATTACCTTGTTTATGAATCATTCCTAACGATTTTAAACGATGCGAGACTGCTTGCTGAGTGACTTCTAAAGTAAGTGCAAGTTCCTTTTGTGTTTGAGACGAATCTTCCTCCAATAATTCCTCCAATTCTGCATCCTCGTAAATTTTTGGCCTTCCACTGCGATCTTTGTCTTTTACGTCAAAATAACCGTTTTTAAACTGTTAAAACCACTCACGACATGTTCTATCACTCAAGGCAGCCTTATTATATGCTTCTACGAGCAATCGATGCGCCTCAGCTGCAGTTCTTTTTAAATTAAAGAAGTAAATTAAAAGTTCCCGCAAATGACGCTTATTTGGATCAAATTTAGAGATTTTTGAATAAAAAAAAATATATGATGCTAATACGAAGTTAATAATGTGATAGGGTTATGTTGCTCTTGAATAAGCAACCTAATTTTCAAGCCGGTTATCATCTGCGAATCCTAACATAAGTCTCCTGCCATGCCATCACTCTCAAAACGGCGGTAACTTATTTGTACTCCTAATATATATTGTAGACGATAAAATTAATACGTAGTTCTTTCTTTATTTTATTTCTTGTTTAAATTCGCTATCGATCCTTAGTGAAAGGAAACTCCACTCGGAGATTGGGAGGAAACGATATTCCGTTGTTTAAACAAACGAAGTTCTGTTATGCATGATTTCATTACGACCTTTATCAAAAACAAGAGCTGTACCCATCGGTTGACTATGAGAGAAGGATCCTTCTGCTATTGGTCGACAGTATTCAAAATCTCCTTCCCTCTCCAAAGGGGTGTTACTCATTTATGTTATAAATACGTGAGAGTCTTTAGTCTTCAAGTCCTTAGTCTATCAGTATTTTAATCTGTTTGTCTGTATCGGTTCCTTAGTCCTTAGTTCTCAGTTCAATAATTATACTTTCAGTCTGTATCGGTCAGTTTATCAGTTTATTAGTCAGTCAGTCGGTTTTATATTCATAACTCTTTTGTATTCTGTATTTTTGTAACAACGCCACTTTTTTGTAAACCTTTTGTAAATACCGTTCAACATCACATAATTAATGAAATAAACTATCACACACATTACATATCATATCATTCATCATCAGTTAAATTATATTTCTCTGTTGGAACCCCGCAATATATACTTATAAGTAGATAATTATTTAATTTTAATTTATTAGAAATAAATGAATAAAATGCGTTTGAAATCTCATTTATCATGATAACGGTTATAATAAATATTATTTTTTATAATTTACATGAATTTAGTGAAGATAATGAATAAAAAGTTTTATATAAAACCTTATTTTCTTTATTACATATTCTTATAACTAAAAGACTACTAATTTGTCTTTCCTCATAAACCACTATCGAGATATAAGGTTTCAAACTTGATATGACACTAAATATTTACAAAGACCGATCTGATGGTACACATAACGTAATATACATTAACTTTGAAATTTAATATCTTGATAGTGGTTCGTACAAAAGACCAAAGTTTATAGTGTTTTAAAGAAGGTTTCTATTCAAGATGTAAGAATATGTAAGAAAAAGAACATATTATTTCTCATTTTAAAAATATATGCATGACTTTCATTAGAATCAGGTAATTGCGAGGTTTTATTTTATTATATTTTATTTTAGAAAACAATCATCTACATACGTCAGCATTGAATAAAAAAAATGGTATACTTCAGTTAAATCGTGGAAACCTTGCATGAAATAACTAACATAAGTATTTTTAGGAAAACATATAAATCAAATTTTATTATAGACTAAAATTAGTAGTTTTAGGAAATAATATGTATATATACTCGTATGAATTCACATGAGGCAAGTAATTATAGTATGAATATGTCCAAAGTGAATAGAACAGCATGACTAACAGAAAATTATTATTGAAAATCGGTACTAAATGATGAATATTTTTCTTATATTTGGGATCAAATTTCAATCTCATTCCTTAATTACCAAACTCACATATATTTTAGTTGAAATAAGTAGAATTATATATATTTAATATTTAATATTAAGTATATAGTATATATATATATATATACAATTATATTTTATAATATAATAATTATAAATATAATATAACAATATATAATTAATATTATGTAATTAGTATTAATTATATATTAGTTATAAGTTAAATATTAATTATAATTAATATTTTCACATAATTTTTATATTAATAATAAAATATTAATATACAATTAATTATTATTATATTATTATATTTTAAACTAATATATATATATATAATGCTTTTATTCGTATTTTAATAAATCAGTATAGTTATGTTAAAGGTTCAATAAGTAATTTCACAAATGAACAAATTTTACAAAGTAACACCAACACATATGCATTATTTTTTGATTTCATAAAGTAATGCTTCGTTTTTCGTATAAAATACTTTCAGGTATAACACTGCGAATTTTCATGTTATAGGATGGTTGCTAGTATAGACTTGAAAGATCCTACAAAGTTTCTTCTTACTATCCAATATTCATAAAATTACTTCTATAAAATATCCCGTGTGCTTCTTTAGTTTTTTTTTTTTTATTTTCTTCGTAAATACGTATCGAAAAGTTGGTAAGATATTTGATTTTTTTCATATTTATATTATTCTTTATCCTACTTTTTCTTAAACCAAACAACGTCTAGCATCTTTTCCATATTCGTTCAATCTCGTTTAGTTTTCTTTCATAGCCAGCGTTATTTCGAAAAAAAAATTCAAATTATTCTTATTATGGAAGATTTCCGGCCCTTATCAGAGATCGGATAAAACGTTCAATAATTTACTTTTCTATTTTCATGCATACTGTAAATATGTAATAGAAGACGATCTAAATAACATCGATTGGATTCATGTACCACCATGTCGAATTTATATAAAACATTTCTTTTCTTTCTGCTTTGTTCTTTTACAAATCGTTTCCCAAATTTTAATACGCCTATTTTCAAAAATTCTCGATAAAACGTTTCTCGAGGCGGTACTCGATCATTCCATTTATTTGACATTTACTATTCGTTTAAAAACTACTCTATCAAAAAAAAAAAAAAAATAATAATCATCGTATGCAAAAAAGATCTTTCTCATGAATAAAAAAAAAAAAAATAAAATTCTTTTTTATATTTATTTATTTTTATTATTATTTTTATTATTATTAGTATTAAAATTATAAATATTTTGTATCTCTTGGTATTCCCACTGTTAGATATTTCGTTTTTAACGTTAAAAAGAACTTTGAAATTGGTGAGTTTGCAAAAGAGTATCAAGAGAATCCGCAGCACGCGACCACGCGTACGTTTAACGCGTGTCTGCACTCGACAGCTGTCACAATAACATAGTTCCGCATATAAAATACACCGATTTATTAACGAGGATGTTTGTTGTCCAGAGCACGACTCACGCAGGATTCGGGAAATGTACATACATATGTACGTATATATATGTATACATATATATTTATGTATATATGGATGCATATACGTGTAACGTACACATGTAACATGTGTGATGCTAATCTAAATCACGAAAGTTTACGTATTAAATGTTGACTCTCTCCTAGTATGAACTGACATAATCGAACGAATATAGATCGATGCTTACTACTACCTTTTGATGGTTATTACAGAGTATGTCTTTAAAATTAATTAATTTTTCATTATAATTGACTGTACAATTGAATGTTTCAATAAATAAATTTATTTCACGAATTATAAAGCTTTAACTAGAATTATTGAAAAATATTATTTGTTATATTGACTTTTTATAATTAGTATAATAAATTAGTTAAGAATAAATTGATTTATTTATAAGGAAATAATTCACATATGACAAACAGGAAGAGAGAAAGAGAGAGAAAATAAAATGGAAAGTAATAATATTTTTCACGCGTTATTTCGCTTTTAATGTTTGAAAATTGACGAAACAGATTATATATAAAATTGAGTTAATTCTATTTGACTGAATGGTATATTTCGAATTTGTATCCAATTAACAGGAATTTTAATTAAACGTTAGCTCGAAATAATTTAAATACTCTCACGTATCAAGAAATAGAAAATGAAAGGTAAAAACGTGGTTGATAATCGATGTTTACTTTTCGACGATTTATTTAAAGCTGCCTCGCTAAAAAAAAAATTAAAAAAAAAAAAAAGAAGAAAAGAAACGGAACTTATATACAAAGGAAATAAGAATAACGGTCGTTTTATCATGTAGAATCTTTCATAAATGTTTGCTCACCATTTAACATATCACCTTGGCATTCCATGACAAATCATAGAATAAAACTAGTTTGAAATTTGTAATTAAAATTTTGTTTTTTGAGCTTATCACTTTTTTTTCCTTATTCGACTTTACGAGTCACTTCTACTTACAGTTATCATTTAAAACATTGGATTTCTTATTTGTTATTTAGGCCAGTAACAAATTGATCGCTATTTGCATTCATTTTAAAATAAAATGATTTTATTTGCATAAATTTAGTATAATATAAATAAATAAATAAATATAAACATAAGATGTAAATAAATTGATTGATAAATATCTTCCAATAAAAAAGTGATTATAGGTTGTTTAAATCTGGCACGTTGAAAAATTCAAAGGATAGTGTCTCACGATGGAACCACACTTTATTCTTGGAAACTCGAGTGAGCCTCAGGCGCTCAACGGATATTTATGTTCAATGATAAGCCCTGAATGCTTATAGTTTCGCATTCCTTAGCGATGAATGTCAAGTGTCAAGACTTTTTATTAATCGATTACTATTTTCTTTGGATTCACGAAATTCCATTTACTATAAGATACAATTTTTAAACTTATATGATAAAGAAAAAAATTATTAAAAATCTAAATTATTGTTATTGTTTTGTAACTCACTAATAAATCAATATTTTTGAAATAATTTTTAAGAAGTTTATTTATTTTATAACTTACTAACTATGCCCCGCCACGCGTTGCTGTGGCTCAGTCTGATTAAATAAAAAAGAAAAAAAAGAGAAAACATAACTTTCTAAAATATTGCACCTCCCTCCTCCGAGACAAACTTGATTTCCGCTCTTCTGGTCCTGTGTGGGAACCTCAATTTTTCCCTAGACGAAAAGAAGTATAAACGGCATTTTATCTGTAAAAGTTAACCTAACTTGCCCCCTCATCTCTTTAGACGACATAAAATAATTAAACTCATTTTCAAAACAATGTAACATAAAATTACATATTAGAAATATTCAATTAAATGAAAATAAAAATTGAACATAAATATTAAAAAATCGGATTGAGTCAAAATATGACGTGATATAGATAAAGGTTAAGTTATTTTCAACTGTTTCGCACACTCACCGAACTCTATATCCAACAGATAGCTCTAGATTTTCCTGTAGTTTTTTTTAAATAATTAATTATTCTATAACTAAATGAATGTAATAAAAACATGCCTGTACTATGCAACGTTGTGTCAAAATTTCAAAATAATCGATAAAGTACTTTTCGAGATTAGCAGTTAGAATAAACGAAATCTACATTTATATATACATTTTAAAATATGAAATTTAATGCTTAATAATTAAGGCTTATATATATAAGCCTAAATTATTAAGCATTAAATTTCCTACAAAATTCTTCCAGAACATTTTTCTGTACAATCAATTAATAATGAGGTATGAATATATAACAAACTGCGATGCTGAGGATCTTCCTATTGAAATTAAGAGCTCACATTTGGTGAGAATTTTTTTAAGGTGTCTAGCAACCCATTTTTCCGTAACACTTGTGAAAAAAAAACAATTGATTTTTTTGACTTACCCTAATATACATATATATACATATATATAAGCTATCGCTTTCGATATTCTATCTTAATATATAGAATTTAGGGAGTAAAAGTTTTTGTCAACTTTGCCCATCCTAAGATTATAAAACAGCCTTTTATATATATGCAAGCAATATTATAATAAACTAATTCCACAATTATCTTACTCGTGATACTGTGTATTAGTCCATTTTTCTCGACGCTTGATTGTTTCATCTCTAGGTTTTCCTAATAAATATCAGAGACATGGTTTTTTTTTAATTATATTTTTTGCGTATTTACTTACGTATTAATGACATTTATTTTTGAAATTTAAACTAGTTTTTTAATAAAAAACTTTTTTTTAAATAGGTATTAAACTGGACACGTCAAACGAAAAATAGACCATATTTGCTATTATATTTCCAATAAATACAATAATGTAGCTTATTTTAGAAATATACTGAAAAACAATTGAACAATGAAATAAAAAATTAATTTTAAAATCGTTTTAATTCAAAACTCGATGAAACGAATAAATACGGTAACAATTGTACTCTTTTTTACAGCATCTAAAGTTAATAGTTGCAACAAAAGAAATTACTTGAGTGGGCTAACCAATGATAAAGATATCACAAATTTACAGAATAACTATTATCTGTCTCTGAGTTTCAGGAAATAATACTTTATATTAAGTAAATTTACTTAAGGTATTACTACTACTGTGATCTGCACGCAATATGTTTCTTTACTTTTTTTTTTATAAATATTTTATGTTTAATAACCTACATTAGAATTATGAAATAAAAACTTTATTTAACTATATCTAGGTTTCTAATTAAATACATGACAACATTTTTACTTTAATAACACTAGGAATACTTAATCAATTAATATGATTTCCAGAAACTTTTGCTTACTTTCATTAGTAAATGATATGAAAATGTATAGCTAAAACCAATTCTCTTCAATTTCTAAATTTTTTAAAATGCATATTAAGAAATACATATTTTCCTTTTGCTTTCAAATTAATGGGTGTTAGTAGAAATAAGTATACGAAACTATCCGTTAACTTAGTGTTAGTAAGTTTATTATTTTTTGAAACAAAATTTCTAGTTTTTCTAAATATAATTGTAACCCACTTTTTTATATCCTTACGACAAATGTTTACTCACAAAAAATAGTTTTTAATTTTACTGTGGAATGACAGAAGATATTTCTTAAATAAAACTGTTTAAATTTTATCAACTGTCAATTTTAACTGGCAATTTAAATTATGATGAGAATAAAGACTAGTTTGTCCTTCCGAACGTAGTGCGTCGTACAAAGTTCAATAACATATAAAAAAAATATAGTATCAGAATGATTTAAGAACTTTATCCAAGTATAGTAGAGACACAGAGAAAATTTGTCTAGTAAGCGAACTATACATCGGATTTTATATAGATTTCTACATTTTAAACATTATTATGAATCCTATCTTTTAAAATGTAATCAAAGATCTTAATCTATTAGAACTTTTCGGTATTTTAAGGAACGGAACTGTAAAACTACATCACAGCAAAGAGAAAGGAAGTAATTTTTGAAATTTTATTTATCCAATTTTTTTTTGTATTTTATTAGGCTAAATAATCTATGAGAAACAAATAGTTACAAAATATTTGGTTTATATTTATTCATATATTGATTAAAAAATAATTGTGACAAAATTTATGATGTTTATGGACACAATACAGTATTGCTAAGTATAACACAAACTTTATTCAAGTGTTTTTTAATTTGAAAATTTAAATTTCTAAATTTTAAATTTCACTTTACTCTAGTCGACCAATACATGGAAAGTTAATAAAATGATGGAAAAAAAATTGTAATAAAATGTCAAATTTTATTTATATTGAAAATATTTTTAAATGACGATAATGTTACGATAATTACAAGAAAAATTGTTTACGTAATTCTTTTTCTAATTATGTTTCTTCAGAGAAGAATGTTGTACAAGCGAACGAATGTGTGAACACACAGCTTAACATGCTTCTCTGCTTTAAAACTCGTTGAATATACCGATTAAAATGGAACAATGGGGCCATCTTATGTGAGAAGAAAGAGAAAAGTAGTATTACAACGGATCTATTCTACCAATGAACTTTTTAGACTATCCTACCACTGCAATTTACATTTTTCTCGCGTTGTAGGAGGCTGTGTTTGAGGATTTTCTGGCGTATGTTGGTGACACGTTTTTGTTTACGACGGAAAAATACTTCGCGAAAAGTTTCGGTGAAAACGGCTTAAAATAAAAACCATAGAGGACACTACGTTTTTTTTTCTTTCTCTCTCTCTTTCTTTCTTTTTCTATTTCTTTCTCTTGCAATATTCTCTTCTCTCGTATTTGTAAAGGTCAACATCGTGAATAAATCGTTGTCCTGTCTTTCTCACGAGATTCTATGCAGGAGAAAACTCCAAGTGGATTATCTTTGTTCCCTCTTCTATGAAATTTTCTATCCTTTAGTTCATGCATTTAATGTTAAAATAACACAAATAAATTTATCTACACGATGAAAGAACAAATGTAATATTAATTATTTATCAGAATAATTGTTCCCGACGTAAAATAAGTTTTGAAATAAATTAATTGACAAAAATGAAAAAAGCAATGCACAAAATATTTTAATTTTAAGAAAAAAACAAGCATATTAACATACAGGTTTTATTGTTGAAATTCTGTCATTGAAAATTAAACTTTATTGTATTTGAAAGTGTTTAAAAGTTTTGATTTTTCACTAACAATAATTTAATTACTGATGTACAAATATTTATTAAATTAAAAAAAAAATTAAAAAAGCTTTTAAAAACAGACATTCCATACATGTACCACAATACAAGCTTCATTTCAATGGTTAATTGGTTACATCGATAATGAAAGTATTTCAAAATTAAATATATAAGATAAAATAATGTTTTCATTATTTAAAGATATCTAATATTAATATTTTATTAAAAAATAATAAATAACTACTTGTAAATTCTTTCTTTAATAATATTCATCATATTTTTTAATCGAATTTTGTTTATTATAAATACAAAAAAAAAAAAATACCATTTCCTATAAACGCGAATAAAAAACAAAATGATCGGTTTTTCTCATCGATAATGATAGTTCACTATAAAAGCCTCAACGATTTTCTTTATATTACGATCGTAAAAAGTCTTATGTGCTCGTCGGATTTCAGCCGAAAACTTTGGGATCTCCAATTTTACTTGCGGCTTATGATGGCCAAGCGCAAGAGATTCCATCGGTATAGAAAAGAAAAGAAAAGAAAAGAAACGAAAGAAAAAAAAAGAAAAAGAAATAAAAAAAAAATTCGAAGTCAAGAATCGACTACGTCGTTGAGAAAACTCGATCAATTTGGGAAAGTCCTTTTTAAAGACTTTTACGATCGCTTATCCTACTTTTCACGCAAGATACGTTTTCAAAGTTCATTTTTATTTAAACCTAAATTCTGATATTCGAATAATAAATTGGTTCTATAAAAGTAAAAATTCGAATAATTACGTCTACGATGTATTAAAATGTCATTTTTATCTTAAAATAATTTTAAACAACTTGTCATCTTTGAAGACATAACCTAATTTTAAATTAACCTTAATTTAAATTAAGGTTATTAATGAAATTATTATAACAATCAATGTCAAAACGTGTTACATATCATTTCCTTTTCATCTCGAAAATACATAAAAAGGAATAAAAATATAAACTTTTCAATAGATCCGATAAATTTTAGTACTCTATTTCGCGTGTTTTTGGATAAAACAAAAATGCTTCCAATTATTTCAATGAAGAGCACACAACACACCACACCAACCACCAAGCATGAAAAATTTCTATTCCGGAAGAAAAAGTTTGGAAAAAAATAAGTAATAAAAAGAAAGTAGAAAAACAACGAAGTGGAAGAAGAATAAAAAAAAAAAATAAGTATAAAGGGAAGGGGAAGGTGGGAAAAAAATAGGTATGTAAGCTCTACTGCAACGAATATATCTTTCACAGAAGTAAAATTACCGGGGCTCGTAGAAGAACAGTATAATAACGACAGTAACGAAGTCCTACTTCCTAATAAATTCACCGAAGCACGAAAAGAAGGATCCTCCTTCCTCTCTATCTTTCTTTATTCCTTTTCCTTTCCCTTTCGGTTTCCCTTTGCCCATTTATTTTTTACTTCGTCTTTCTCTCCTTGATTTTCGTGGTCTCCAATCTTCCAAGAAAAAGAAACGAAAGCATCAAGGAGAACATCGTCTTGGTATCACCGATAAAGCGATACTTTTTTCAAAACAACTAAGTCGAAGAGAATCCCCCTCCCCTTCCTACATATCTCCTTTTTTTCGACTATTCTTTAACCCTTCCAAACAATACTCTATTACAACCCTTCTACTTTAATTATACCACCACTTAGCGTCAAATGACGATGCAATTCGACCAAACGGATTTCAGCTGTCACCCTATATTCCAACCTACTGTTTATAGATTTTTCACGAAGATACAAAAATTTCCTTCTTTTCTTCTTTCCTTTCTTTGTCTCTTTCTTTTTTTTTACATCCACTACGGAAGCTTAGTTCTTAATTCTTTTTTTTCTATTTTTTAACTTTTTAGAGACGGCTGACAATGTTGTACGGGGATTTATCTCTGTAGAGAAAGGTTCAATGTGAATTTAGTGTAAACGGTGCAACTATAATGTGTGACAAACAACGATGTTCTCTATGAGAGTACATTAAAATGAAGTTTTTGATGGTTGAATTAAAAATTTTCTTTAAAGACATAATATACGTATTTTAATATATTGACTGTCATGGCACATTCGAAGATTCCGGTCTTAGAGGCCAATTTAATTTTATCACATCATATTACTAAGAATGTTAATTATAGTACATCAGACGAACACAATAAACGACGAACTTAAGAAAAAAATTAATTACGGCAATACATGTATTTATTCGGTTAGCAAATTACTCAGCTCGCGCTTTCTGTCTACGCGATTAAAATTTAGGATTTACAGGGCAATCATCTTGCTGGTAGTCATTTATGGTAGCGAGACGTAGTAGCTTACGTTATGGGACGAAAATAAATTTAGGGTTTTCGAAAACAAAGTTCTTCGTACAATCTTCTGTGAAAAAAGCGACTTCAAATCTACTTTTATTATAATGAATTATTCACCTTTTGTAAATTTGTATAATATATAGTTAATGTATGCAATTCTGTTTACTTTTATATTCAAATAAATCAGTACAGAGTTAAGTTAGTATTGAACTGGATATTTGACGAATTAACAAATTTGGCAAGGTAACGATAACAATATAATGAGAAAACCAATTTTTAAATGATTATTCTAGATAACTATATGAATATTATAAGTTTAAGATTTGATGTACAGGCAAGAATCATGATACTCACATCTCCTTAGACAGTTACGGAGTGTTTATTATACGTTAAAATTTATAATATGTGCGCTCTAATATCAAAATATATAAGAAAAAGAAGTATTAATACGTGAAAAATATATTTATCTACAAGTAATTAATAAGAAGGTATACTGTGTTCTAAGAAATCTATAGATTTCTTACAATTGGTAAAACACAGACTTATTTTATTGGCTTTTAATATAAGAACATATTGTAAAAAAGATAATGTAATGAATATAAACCATATATACTGTAACTATTTGTAACTCGTAGCTTATTTAGCCTTATAAGATACTTAAAATAAAATTGGATAAAAAAATTTTAATCCTTACTGCTTTTCAATTTGATGTGATGTAGTTTTACAGTTCCGTTCCTTAAAATAAGGAAAAGTTCTAATAGTATAGATCATTGATTACATTTTTAAACGATAGGATTCATAATAATGTTCAAAAGTGTAGAAATCTAGATTAAATCCAATGTATAGTTCGCTTACTAGACAAATTTTCTCTGTGTCTCTACTATACTTAGATAAAGTTCTTAAATAATTCTTCTACAATATTTATGTTTATATGTTATTGAACTTTGTACGACACACTACGTTCGGAAGGACAAACTAGTCTTTATTCTCATCATAATTTAAATTGCCAGTTAAAATTGACAGTTGATAAAATTTAAACAGTTTTATTTAAGAAATATCTTCTGTCATTCCACAGTAAAATTAAAAACTATTTTATGTGAGCAAACATTTGTCGTAAGGATATAAAAAAGTGAGTTACAATTATATTTAGAAAAACTAGAAATTTTGTTTCAAAAAATAATAAACTTACTAACACTAAGTTAACGGATAGTTTTGTATACTTATTTCTACTAACACCCATCGATTTTTTTGTTGACGTGTCCCCTTAACAATGTAGGCGGTTATATTATTTATTTAAGCTCTTATATTACTTAATTGTTACACTTGATAAGACATGGGATTATAAGTGACACGATGGTAAATAACTGTAAAGAAAAATTCCATGAAATATTGTTTGTCAATATAAAATGCTATATTTACATTTACAGGTGTAATCGACTAAGAAGAAAGACAATTTATAACAAAAATAAAAACGGAAACAATACAGTATTTGAAATATTAACGATCCTTTATTATTATACGCTGTTACGAAAGATTCATTGGCACACAATTTTTCGGGCAATACGTTTTCTCAACATTAATAGAGTTATAAATATCATATTTTTTTGATCGAGTGCCGGTCTTATAAAATTCTTTGTAAGTACAAATATTAAAAAAATTTACTTTCGATTAAAGGAGGTCTTTCTTTTGATAAATGTGATTACAGGATAAATTCTTAATAATAAAAATAAGAATAAGAAAAAATAATCTTGAAACAATAATGTCAATTTTAAACAGGGACGAGTTGAGTATTATTTTTAAATATTTAAATATAGAGGAATTGAACAATGCATCTCAAGTTTGTAGGTAGAGTAAATAAAAAAATTTATATTATCCATGAATTTTGAAAAATAATCTTCTAATAATTAATAGTACATAATATATATTACATACGATAACTTGATACGATAAACGCATTTATAAGTTAATAATAATTAGTAATAAGAATTTTGTATACACATTAAAATGTATTTTTCTTTATTATAGTTTTTGGTTAGAAATAGCCATAGAAGAGAACAATAGAAGGAAACCTACGTGGATAATAAAAAAAAATCAGAAGAATGCCTTCAAAATTGGGAAACTTTTAAAACACATTTTATAGACCATTGCCGAACTAGGTCTTCTTTACATTTAATGTATTACAATTCTCAGTTTCGCAAGAAACTTCCAGAGGGTAAATTTGATTTAATATATATATCGATTATTGTAAAATTATTAATTTCTTTTAATATTTTCATTTATTTTTTTATATTTTTTAAGGATGCTATTGTCAATATCTACCAAACAATTGTAGATCAATCACAGTAGAAAGCTTTTATACACGCGTTATTGAAAATACCATTTCTAACATTTTTTTTCCTGAAATACTAAATATTAAGATCACTACGATTACTCTTACTAATCACCCTTCGGATAAAGGAGTTTATTGTGAAGAACTGAAATGTTTTTTTGACAGATCATTAAGTAATGCCGATAAACTGAAAACAATATTTGAACCATTTACTGGTAACGATATTCCTATGTCAAGCTGTGTCGTCTTTTTTTACAATAGCTCCCGTAATGCAATAACAAGAATTTTAGCTCTACGTTTCAAAGAATGGTAATATACTCGACATTAAATATTGTATTATGATAATAACATATAAATCAATTTGTATTTGAAAATATTTAATATGCATCCTATTCAGGTTTCGAAATAAAAAAATGTCGATATTGGCTATAAAGACGGATAACATATCCATTTGCAATACTAATTATAATTCACGTGTATGTCAACATAATGCGGATTGCATTGTTATTTTAATAAATGGTACTAATATGGAAAGTTGGACTCATGAATTAGAGTTAAATTCCTCTATAGAGAAAAATATGACAGAAATAAAAAAAAAAGTTAATTTGAAGAAACATTCAGTATGTTTCATGGGAACTACTAAAATAAAGGCCCAACAATATGACTGTAAAGATGAAAGGTTATTTCAAACTTCCTTTCCAAACGTACCGTTATTTCCTATGCCCTGTATGGGATCAGTTGCTACAAATAAAATAGAAGGTTAGTAAAATATTTAAAAAAAAAAAATAATAGATATTTATATATATATATATCATTACAAATTTATTTCTTTGTATAATTATTTTAGATTTCTATAACAGTATAGACGTTTACGATATGGACAAATACATGGGATTTTTGTTACTTACATATGATTAATTATATTCATAAATTTTATCAAAATGAGTTTATAACAAACATTATCATAATAATTAACGTAAAATGAAAAAAGTATTAACGTATATATGTATAATGAATGTATATTTAAATTGTTTCGTAATATGTGAGACTCACATCTGAAGTATAAGCAGAAGGCATAAAAACTAAAAACAATAACTTTTACACAAACATGTGCCTTATATGAATTGGTCTCAAAATTCTAACAATTTCTGTGATTAAATAATCTGTAATAGCTTACCTTCATAGAAAATGATCAAAATGAAAATTCTCTGATTAAATTTTGAGATTAGTTCTTATTTTCGTTATTATTGCACAATTAACTAATTAAATTTAGTCATTTTGATTTACTCAATTCAGTTTAATAATAAGTTCTATTACTATTAATACTTTAGTATTTCCTATTTGTTGTAAGTTTAAAATTAAAAGTACGTAATAAGACCTTTTATTTCTGGGATTATTTAAAACAATTATCTATTCGACAAACAAGATCTGCATTGAAGAACTTCGAGCAAAGTATACAAAAAAATTTGTCAACGAATCAAATGCTTAACCTGGAATTTGGAAAATTTATCAAGTTAAATAAAAAAATTTAAGCAAAACATGAATGTGAATTATTCCATCAACTCCTGAAATGAATGCTGATATAATTTATCAAATATTAATCAATAAATAATTCGTTTCCTATGAAAGATTTTCTATGAAAAAAAAAATAATTCAACATTTGTATATCATTATTTTATTCTATAAAGAATACAATATTTCACATAATTTTTACGTCATTTATTTGTCGAGATACTTCGAAATTTCGTATAAATTACCTTTCTAGAAGAAAAAAAGGAATGTAACATAGAATTCAAACTTGATAAATAAAAAGAATGAAATAATTATAAGAGAAAAAAGAAAAGCTGTCTAGTAGTAGAGTGGATGAAAATCATGAAACGGGCGAACGACAAGGGTGGAAAAGTTAACTGGACGATAGACGAGCATCCCACTTTGCTCTCTTAGAATGAAAGAAGAAAAGAACTGGCCTTCAGCGACACAAATAAATGCGGGTGCCACCGCCTTTTTAATTTTCTACACTTTTCTCTTTCACGCACCATTGCCCAGTCACAAGTTGTGACGATTCGTTGAAATGTTTGGTGTTGGAAGTCACTCGTTATGTGATATATGTGAATACATGAATATTAATATATTTCGTTCTTCGTACCATCAAAGTTTATACCAAAAGATGATCTAACGTCACTTTAGTTTATTTCAAAATTTTAATAATTTTCGATATCAAATTTGCGTATTTTATGAATTTTTAATGTAATATATAGTTTGTATGGAAGGCTCGAGTTTTTAACCCATAAAGAAAAAAAAAGCATGTGTCCAGATCAAACGTGTTACAATTGAAACCTTTGTAAAATTAAACCTCGAGAGAATGAGTCAAATACAGAGTATCAGGAGTAAGATAATTGTAGAATTTACTTATTAAAATATTGTTACTATAAATATATTTCAAATGGCACTGATATGATCTTAGGATGGAGTTAGCTAACTAACACTACAAGTTTACAAAATTTATCAATTATGATAGAATGCCGAATGCGTTAGCCGTACATAGAAATAAAATATTTATATATCTACATATAAACAAATAGTTAAACAATGAATTTTTTCTATTACTTCATTCGCATACGTTTAAAAGTGGTACGTTAAAAGTCGATTGCCCAGTACGACTAACAGAAAATTTGTTTTAAAAGGACACAGAAAGGTAATAACGAATAACTACCAAAACTTTTTGTTAACGTCAATTATACTTTCGTTAACATTGTTTTCAAAGATAACCTATTTTATAAATTTTATAAAATAGAAAAAGCCTACTTTAAAAGTTAATAACTTTTGAGTAAGAAGCCTTAAAACATAAAAAATTATATTTTATGCTTGCAATTACAGAAAATTTACGAGACTTTAAACAGTACAAATGTAGACACATACCGCAATAAAATTAAAAAATACTTTTCTTATTATTGACTTTAAATCTACATTTATTGTGCTGAATTATTCACATTTTGTAAATTTGTATACTACATAGTTAAAGTATGCAATTTTTTTTACTTTCATATTCAAATAGATCAGTACAGAGTTTATTTAGTATTGAGCTGTATATTTAACGAATTAACAAATTTTGAAAGGTAACGATAACAATATAATTGAAAAAACTAATTTTTAAATGATTATTCTAGATAACTATGTGAATATTATAAGTTTAAGATTTGATGTACAGGCAAGAATCATGATACTCACATCTCCTTAAACAGTTACGGAGTGTTTATTGTACGTTAAAATTTATAATATGTGTGCTCTAATAACAAAATATATAAGAAAAAGAAGTATTAATACGTGAAAAATATATTTATCTACAAGTAATTAATAAGTAGGTATACTGTGTTCTAAGAAATCTATAGATTTCTTACAATTGGTAATACACAGACTTATTTTATTGGCTTTTAATATAAGAATATATTGTAAAAAAGATAATGTAATGAATATAAACTATATATACTGTAACTATTTGTAACTCGTAGCTTATTTAGCCTTACAGAATACTTAAAATAAAATTGGATAAAAAAAATTTTAATCCATACTGCATTTCAATTTGATGTGATGTAGTTTTACAGTTCCGTTCCTTAAAATACGGAAAATTTCCAATAGTATAGATCTTTGATTACATTTTAAAAGATAGGATTCATAATAATGTTCAAAGTGTAGAAATCTAGATTAAATCCAATGTATAATTCGCTTACTAGACAAATTTTCTCTGTGTCTCTACTATACTTAGATAAAGTTCTTAAATAATTCTGATACTATATTTTTGTTTATATGTTATTGAACTTTGTACGACGCACTACGTTCGGAAGGACAAACTAGTCTTTATTCTAATCCAAATTTAAATTGCCAGTTAAAATTGACAGCTGATAAAATTTAAACAGTTTTATTTAGGAAATATCTTCTGTCATTCCGCAGTAAAATTAAAAACTATCTTATGTGAGCAAATGTTTGTCGTAAGGATATAAAAAAGTGAGTTACAATTATATTTAGAAAAACTAGAAATTTTGTTTTTAAAAATAATAAACTTACTAACATTAAGTTAACGGATAGTATCGTATACTTATTTCTACTAACACCCGTTAATTTGAAACGAAGATGAAAACAAGTATTTTTTATATGCATTTTAAAAAATTAAGAAATAGATGAGAAATCGTTTTAGCTATACATGTTCATATCATTTACTAAATGAAATTAAGCAAAAGTTTCTGGAAATCATATTAATAAATTAGGTATTCCTAGCGTTATTAAAATGAAAATGTTGTTATGTATTTAATTAGGAACCTAGATACAGTTAAATAAAGTTTTTATTTCATAATTCTAATGTAGGATATTAAACACAAAATATTTCTAAAAAAAAAGAAAAGAAACATATTGCGTGCAGATGAATGATTCGCAGAAAAAGACGAATGTACAGTTTCAACAGTGAGATAATTGTAGGATTTTTTTTTAATAAGATTTTTACCATTTGTATCAAAGAACACCTGAATGATCAGTGGGTGGAATTGCTGATAAAAACTACACTTTTCAAAATTCAAGCAGTAACAATAGAATGATGAATGCGATAGTCATAGACACCTGAATCGTATGATGTTTATCGAGGGACAAATAATTCTTCGTAAACTCAATAAATATAAAATATTTTTTTCTGAAACTCAGATTGATAATAGTCATTCTGTGAATTTGTGATATCTTTATCATTGGTTAGCCCACAAAAGTAATTCCTTTTGTTGCAATTATTAACTTCACATGATGTAAAAAAGGGTACAATTCTGACCGTATTTTTTTCGTTTCATCGAGTTTTGAATTAGGGATTAGACCACTATAGAATTTTAAAAAATTCGATTTTTTTAGCTTAAAGAGTTTTTTATACATCTAAAAACAATATGCACATCATCATCATAATCATTATCATCCTAATCACCATCATCATCCTCATTATCATCATCGAATAGCGCCTCAAATAGTGATAACAAAACTTTAAACACGTTTTTCTCAAAATTACATTTTCAAAACTGGGCGGACAGAGAACTTAACCATCATTAAACCGATTGACTTAAAATTTTAAAGATAGTTTGATAGTTATATTTTCTACAGAAGTACATGTCCGATTTTTAATTAAATGTAAACTTTTAATTTTATGAACAATTTTCTACATTTTTTTCGTCAAAAAGTCGATTTTGTTATTCAAAGGAGCGCCGTCTTCACAAAATTGGACTTAGGAAAAATCCGTATGTACTTCTCAAGATAATAAATAGTACATAAATTTCAATCAATTTTTTCAATTGACACCAATTCCAAAGAAGTTTTTACTTCCAAAATATTGATCTTTAATGAGTTTTCGGAGCGTTATCCACCTTCTTGTATTGGCTCTTGGATCTCAGATAACACATCAATTTCTAGGAACCTAATTACCGTGTTATAGGAGGGTTACCTGTATTCAACTACACTGATTTTGAGGTCGTTTACACTTCTATTTGACTAGATAAATTAAGTGTGTCTGTGTCCCATTTATTTTCATTACGGATCGAAGTACTACTACATCTCGTGAAAAAATCTTTCACTGGTTTTGCAATAAAAAATGTATATGGCGGTGTGATTATATTTCTGCTAATTTTTCTTCTTTGAATATTATAATAATCGGTTAACTAATTTATTTGTATAAGTGTCTTCATGAGACAAAGTGTTCGCTTATTACAGACTTTTCCCTCGATTCTGTGAAAATTGTAAAATGCCTAGGAAAGTTGTAGCGTTAAGGCGTAAATTAGCATACATTGATTTACTTATTCGATCCTTATCTCACCCATTTCTACGAAAAAAATTATTGCATGCGTATTAGCTATTACTCACTATTTAATAATAAATAATTGTTTTCCTATTATTTTCTCTAAACATATGTATTGCAAATTAATTTAATGTAAAATAATATAAAATATAAAAATTAATACAATACTATTAGAATATTTAACTCAATCGTTTTTGCTTTATCAATGTGAGCGTTTATATCATTTACTTAAGCTCTTTCATTACTTAATTGTTTCATTTGATGAGACATGAGATCATAAGTGACATGATAGTAAATATCTGTAAAGAAATATCCCATAAAATATTGTTTGTCAAAATAAAATGCTATTTTTACATTTACAGGGTTAATCGACTAAGAAGAAAAACAATGTATAATAAAAATAAAAACGAAATCTATACAGAATTTTAAATATTAACGATCGTTTTTTGTAATATGCTGCTACGAAAAATTCATTGTCATAATATTTTTCAGACAATATGTTTTCTCAACATTACTAGAGTTATAAATATCATATTTTTTTGATCGATGCCGGTCTTATAAAATTCTTTGTACGTACAAATATTAAAAAAAATTTACTTTCGATTAAAGGAGGTCTTTCTCTTGATAAATGTGATTACAGGATAAATTCTTAATAATAAAAATAAGAATAAGAAAAAATAATCTTGAAATAATAATGTCAATTTTAAAAAGGGACGAGTTGAGTATTATTTTTCAATATTTAAATGCAGTGGATTTGCACAATGCATCTCAAGTTTGTAGGTAAGGTAATAACAAACATTTATATTATCTATTTATATTGTAAAATAATATTGTAGAAAAATCAATCGTTTTGTATTTGACTAAGAATATCTAATCTCCCCGTGTAGCCGACACTACTTGAGATATAAAAGATATTCTTTATTTCCACAAGTTATTGTTTATTACAATTACAATATAATAACGCTTCACAACCTCTCACACTAACTCAGACCTCACAAAGCGCACAAAAACCCGCGAATATCTGCAATCCTACCACAAGTCATTATTCCCTCGCTATTCTTTCACTATTCACTCGCTATTCATGCTCATATCGAATCCCTCGCTCTCGTCGCACGGTTTTCTCCACGCTCCTGCCCAAAAAACGCTCCTCACGTGTGATCGTCCACTCCTTATGAGGTTTCTCCCCCTCCCAGCATCCCGAAAGACAAAACATTTTCGAGTCGTTCTCGAATTTTCCCGACGTCCAGCTCGGTCCAATAAACAAATCACTGATATCGCACGAGAACCTTCTAGCCTCATACACACTTGCACACACACAATTTCCTCACTTACAAAGAGCAGTCCAAAACCCGTCTTTCTTTATTTCGCACGAGAACCTTCTAGCCTCATACACACTTGCACACACACAATTTCCTCACTTACAAAGAGCAGTCCAAAACCCGTCTTTCTTTATTTCGATAATCTTTTGTTGCCTACCTACTTATCTATGTTTACTTTTTGATATTCCAAACTCCCCTACAATATTTTAATAATTAATGATAATGAATAAATATTATATACGATGACTTTTGATACGATAGATGCATTTATAAGTTAGTGATAATTAACAATAAGAATTTTGTATATACATCAAAATGTATATTCCTTTATTATAGTTTTTGGTTAGAAATTGCCATAGAAGAGAAAAATAGAAGGAAACCTAAGTGGATAATGAAAACAGAATCAGTAGAATGTCTTCAAGATTGGAAAACTTTTAAAACACATTTTATAGACCATTGCCGAACTAGGCCTTCTTTACATTTAATGTTTTACAATTCTGAATTCCCCAAGAAACTTCCAGAGGGTAAATTTGATTATATATATATCGATTAATGCAAAATTATTAATTTCTTTTAATATTTTCATTTCTTTTTTTTTTTTTTAAGGATGCTATTGCCAATATCTACCATACAATTGTAGCTCAATCACAGTAGAACACAGTTATCTATGGATTACTGAAGAAAACATCTCTAACATTTTTTTTCCCAAAATACCAAATATAAAGACCACTACGATTAGTCTTAAGAATCAACCTCGGGATAAAGGAGTATATTGCGAAGAACTGAAATGTTTTTTTGGCAAATCATTTAGTAATGCCGATAAACTGAAAACAATATTCGAACCATTTACTGGTAACGATATTCCTATGTCAAGCTGTGTCGTCTTTCTGTACGTTTGCTACACTGATATAGTAACAAATTTAGCTATATGTTTCAAAGAATGGTAATGTATTCAATATTTAATATTGTTTCTCGATAATAACATTTAATTTAAGTGATATGTGAAAATATTTATTATTTATTTTATTATTTAGGTTTCCAAATAAAAAAATGTCTATATTTTCTATAAGAGTGGATAAACTATCAATTTGCAACACTCTTTATAATTCACGTGTATGTCAACAAGATGCGGATTGCATTGCTATTTTATTAAATGGTACTAATATGGAAAGTTGGACTCATGAATTACAGTTAGATTCCTTTATAGAGAAAGAGATGACAGAATTAAAAAAAAAAGCCACTTTAAAGAAACATTCAGTATGTTTCATGAGCAGTACCGATAATAATAACAAACGTTTTGGCTTTCAAGATGAAACACTATATCAAACTTTTTTTTCCAAACGTACCGTTTTTTAATATAAACTGTATTGGAACAGTTGCTACAAACGAAATAGAAGGTTAGTTAAATATTCATTAAAAAAAGAAAATAATACATATTTATATATATATGGGGCATTCCACGTCAAATCGGCCACTTTTGACACCGACCCCTTTCGATTTGGCTGAAAGGTTTTTATCCTATTCTACCCTATAAGAAAAAATTTTTCAAATTTTTTTACCAAACTTAAAAAAAATTATTAATTCTTGAAAAAAATGGCTATATTTTTTAAATGGCTATAACTTCTTCAAAATTCAACCTATTGAGACGTTTCTTTTTAAATTTTTGTTTTTAAATAAACTTTTCAGAAAAAATACAAAAAAATTTTAGAATTATAAAGTCCATGAAATTTTCGCATTTTTTGAGAAAAACCGCAATTTTCTCGAAGTTCATTTTTCATTTTTTTTCTTATTTTTTTCTTATTTTCTAAAAAAATACTTTACTTATTCTGCGATTATCCCCGCCAGTCCCAGAGTGGACCAAATTAGTTTTTTATTTTTTTTTTATTAATTTGAAAAAAAATTTTCAAATTTCTAAATAAAAAAAACTAAAAAAAAATTTTTTTTTTAAAACTTTGTTTTTTGATACTATAAATTAAGTATATAATATTGTAAAATTGTTTAATTGCATTAATTTAATTTATTAAAAAAATAAATTAAAAAAACGGTTTCTAAGTGCATAATTCATTATTTACAATAGTAAACTGCACTCACTCGCTAGTGAGCCAACAGCTCTGAGGCTCACTAAAGCGCGTCTTACGGAACCTTCGTACTGTTTAGCACATATCTTCTAAACGAATCGAGACACCATTACAATTTTTTTTTCGTATAATATTTCTGCACAACAAGCTATTTTTAAAGGTAAAAAATAAAAAAAATAAAAATATTCGAAGTTTAATAAATTCACATTTTTAATGTAAACTTCCGGTTTACTACACGAAAACAAGTTAAATTTCAAATTTTTATTTACTTTCAAGAAAATTAATTTATATTTTCTAATAAACACGATTTATTGCTTATATAATCCATTAGATTGACTCTTTTAATAGTATTCAAAAAATCTATTCCTAATATTTTGTCAATTCTTTGAAGTGCTATAAATTGGTGACTAAGGTAAAAAAAAAATAAAGATGTACAATTATTAAGGTCCCATAGAAGTGCAATCAAGCTAATTATGAACAAAATCCACGGCTCACATTTTTTTCGTTATCCGCATCACGTGAAATGCCCCATATATAATATATACATATTTATATACATCAACAGAATTTAATTTTATGTATAAATATTTTAGAATTCTGTAACAGAATAGTCTTTAACGATACGGAATTTTATACAGGATTTTTGTTACTTACATATGATTAATTATATTCATAAATTTTATCAAAAGGACTTTATAAAAAACATTTTCATAATAATTAACGTAAAATGAAAAAAGTATTAACGTATATATGTATAATGAATGTATATTTAAATTGTTTCGTAATATGTGAGACTCACTTTTGGTGTATTAGCAGAAGGCACAAGAACTATAAAAAAAAGACTTCTACATAAACATGTGCCTTATTTGAATTTGTCTTAAAATTCTAACCATTTCTGTGAATAAATAATTAGTAATAGCTTATGTCTATAAAAGATGATCAAAATGAAAATCCTCTGATTATATTTTGAGATTATTTCTTATTTTCATTAATATTGCACAATTAACTAATTAAATTTAGTCATTTTGATTTATTTAATTCAGTTTTAATATTAAGTTCTATTACTATTAATACTTCAGTATTTCCTATTTGTTGTAAGTTTAAAATTAAAAGTACGTAATAAGACCTTTTATTTCTGGGATTATTTGAAAACAATTATCTATTCGACAAACAAGATTTGCATTGAAGAACCTCGAGCAAAGTATACAAAAAAATTTGTCAACGAATCAAATGCTTAACCTGGAATTTGGAAAATTTATCAAGTTAAATAAAAAAATTTAAGCCAAACATGAATGTGAATTATTCCATCAACTCCTGAATTGAATGCTATTATAATTAATCAAATATTAATCAATAAATAATTCGTTACCTATGAAAGAATTTCCATGAATTGAATTCCATAAAAAAAAATAATTCAACATTTGTATATCATTATTTTATTCTATAAAGAATACAATATTTCACATAATTTTTACGTCATTTATTTGTCGAGATACTTCGAAATTTCGTATAAATTACCTTTCTAGAAGAAAAAAAGGAATGTAACATAGAATTCAAACTTGATAAATAAAAAGAATGAAATAATTATAAGAGAAAATAGAAAAGCTAGCTAGTAGTAGAGTGGATGGAAAATCGTGAAAAGGGCGAACGATAATGGTGGAAAAGCTAACTGGACGATGGACGAGCATCCCACTTTGCTCTCTTACAGTGAAAGAAGAAAAGAACTGGCCTTCAGCGACACAAATAAATCCGGGTGCAACCGACTTTCTGAACTTCCTACCTTTCTCTATCTCTCGCAGCACCGGTCTCTCTGACTTTCCTTATTCTTATTTTTCTTTTTCTATTTTGCTCTTATTTTTACTTCTTTTTATTCTTCTTCTTATTCTTTTTCTTATTCTTCTTATTGTTGTTAGATCGAGCAAAGCTTTGTCGAAAGAAGTGCTGAACTATGTATAGCAATTCGACCGAAAGGATTCTTTTCTTTCTTTTTAGAAAACTTTAAAAGAAACACAGGATCAAGATATAGGCTAACGTTTTAGAAATTTCTTACCGATACGATAAGAACAACATATATAAAGAAATAAATCGTTTGATTTCTTATTTTCTTTATACTTTACGATTGATAATATTTCTCTACAAGTTGTTTTTATCGATTATTTATTTATCTGACACAATATTTGGGAAAGAGAATATTATCTCTTAGATATTTCGTTTTTTTTAGTTAAGATAAAATAATATCAAAATTATTGGAGGGCACAATATTGGGGAAGTAGAATATAATTTTTCAGATATTATGTTTTTTTTTATTAAAACAAAATAATATCGAAATTATATCGATTTATTATGATAATCTTGTTTTAAAGGAAAAATAATACCATAATGTAACACGATCGATATTTATTAGAATACTTTACAGTATATATCGTGTTATGAGATACTTATTAAATTTACATCGATAATATAGAATTTCTCGTCAATTTTCACTTTATTTTATTTATTTAAAATATTTCATATATTCGGACATTTTTTCCTTGCATTCATTATTTTCAATTTTTGTCTCTTATATTATTAAATTAAACAAAAAACCAGATACACAATTGTTGTTATTTCGCACTTATAAACAAGTAATAAATGAAAGGATACTGTTAAAAGATGTGGATAAATAAAATCATTAGTGAGGCTTTAAATTAATTACTAATATATTTTATATAACGTTGACACAACACGTACGCTCACATCGAAGTCTTGTAGAAGAGAGAGAAACGCGATATCATCCTATAGTTTCAGCAGTTCTCGCAGTCACGTGACACACACACACACACACACCATAAGAGGCACAATAACTTGGCAAAATTCAAAATAAATTTACCATATGTTCTAACATAGATTCTAATATTTACTATATATTGCAACAGATACATTTCAAAATTACCTGTAATTATTGATCATAATTCTTAGAAAAATAAAAAAATAAAAAATAATTAAAAAAAGAAAAAGAAACGATGCAATAACAGATAGAAAAATAGATGATAATAAATATTAGTTTACGCTTGAAATTAAATTTCAGAAGATAATTATAATAATATAATAATTATATTAATATAATTAAACATATTTTATTAAAGAAAATTAACTAAGACAATTAATTAAATAATTATCTAAATTAATCATAAAATATCATTTATTTTTGTTGTAATTAATTAATAAAACAAATAATAATGTAATTATTAATTTAAGCATATTAGCAAAAGTAAGGAATTCTATTTAAGACTTCATCCTTCGTAGTAATGAGATTGCATTCATGGTACGTTCTGTTTGAACGTAGGATACCTTTTGAAAGGCGGAAATCGAGTTACGTTACTTGTCAAACGATATGATCCTTTCCTATATACTACATATATATAATATACGTTAGTATCTAATACATATATTCACGTTTCAACTTCCATACCAGTTAACTCTCGATGCTTATGTTTGTTCATTCCGAATATTACATATATTGGCTATGATGAGACATCGAGTACTCTCTTTCAATGCGATCATTTCGAGATAGCTCGATACTAACTTTAAAATCTTATTACTATAGTTCCTTAATGTAACGTTAAAGTATTTTGTTGGAGAACATGTGTTTCACACATCTTATCGGTTTCTTTGGATTCAACATTCGTTTTGTAAATATCAAATATTTAGTTTCCAAAAAGTGATAACCTTTGTTTAGTTGAGGTGATAAGCTATTAGAAAAATATATATTTTCTATTTTTTTGGGTTAACAGCAGTGCAAGTAATGCTTGGGAATAATATAATACCTAAAAGCTTATAATGATTTATCTATTAAATGTGACAATTTTTTCGGTGCTTTGTAAACAAATTTAGTATTGATTTATATAGTAATCATATATGTATATTAATCATTATATACAAATCGTTAAACAGGAATTAAAAAGCTTAGAATTCTACGATCAAAAAGCTATAAAATTAAATAATAAATAAAATAAAAATATTATAATTTAATAACGATTTAAAAGTATTGTTTTTTTCATAAAGCTTATTGCAGTAATCATTCGCAACGTGTAACATGTAATTTGACTTACACATGAATCAATTAAGATTAAACGTATTTGTCAACATGTGTCACAATTAATTAATTTTACAAAAAATATTAACATAATCTTATTTGCATTTAATTGATACATTTAAATCAATTGAAATTCAAATCTTTGCGTGCTTTTTTAACAAATTAAATGAACTTACTTCATTTTAATAATAAATAGCTGAAGTTCAACTCAACCCTTTTTAATGCATTTTTTTTTAATTTTGTATAATATGATTTTTTCCAACTGGGAATGTAAGATTGATTTTATTGCAATTATTTGTTACTTTTTATAGCTGATTTAAAAATTTATTGTTTAGAGGTTATCTAGGTCTTTAGGTACTGTAAGTTTTCAATAGATGGCACTGTACTTCAATTCAATTATTTGGATATATCACGTCACACATGTTTTTCAGATTTTTATACAACATAACCTTACTTTTTCTATTTTTTAGTGTATTATCATTTTATATATTCTATTCTAATTGTAGTATTATTTTGTTTGTTTTTTTTAATTTACTACAAAACTAGGTGTTTTCGGTTACGCAACAAATGGACATTATTTACCCTTGAAATATGTTTATGGTCATCAAATAAATTCTAATTTCAGATGTATAAAATGTAAATTTAAAAATTTGATGTTGTTTGGACCTAACATCAATTCTCCAAAATTATTAATGAATATTAATTTGACTGCATTATTCTTTATATTAGGTCTACCGGAAAATTCTGTCCATTTTTAAAATAAAATAAAATAACAAATTATTCGTAATTTAAATAATTAATTAATTTAAGGGGTAACACCACTATAGAATTTTCAAAAAATCGATTTCTTTTTTAGCCTAAAATGTGCTTTAGACATCTAAAAATATTATACAAGCAAAAAAATTTTTAGCATGGCGAAATCTTATTTTTACGAAGCGCCTCAAAGCGCCTCAAAGCGCCTCGAATAGTGATAACAAATCTTTAAATGCGTTTTTCTCGAAATTACATTTTTAAAACCAGGCGGACTCAGAACTCAAGCATCATTTAACCGATTGACTTGAAATTTTGAAGATAGTTTGATAATTATATTTTCTACAGAAGTACATATTCGATTTTTAATTGAACGTAAACTTTTAATTTTATAAACAATTTTCTACATTTTTTTTCGTCGAAAAGTCGATTTTTTTATTCAAAGTTTCGCCATTTTCACAAAATTTGACTTAGAGGAAAATCCTTATGTACTACTCAAGATAATAGTACATAAATTCGAAATTTCTGTTGTTTTTTATTCTAGGTCTAATAGTTGTCCAGGTATGGGTCCGCCTGTTTTAGCAAAAAAAGGAAACAGGGTTTTTTCAGTCACGAATACCAACGCTATTTTCTATCTAAAAAATCAATAAAAATATTTGTTTACATAGTTCAATATATGATTAACCAACTCTCAAAAAAGAAATTCTATTCCTCATTTTGTTTTCGCAAAAAAAATTCCCAAAATAAGGCTTTTTTTCAGGCTCTATAGTGATGTTACCCCTTAATTACTTTTGAACTCTTGCCAACGTGGTGGCAATTTGTATATTTCATTTTAAGAAATGGGGCCTTATCCCCTAGTGACAAAAAATTGAACTAATGTTTGTTTCAACGAACAGAATTTTCGATAGACCTAATATTTTTATATTGTCAATTATATTAACATTTTATAACAAAGCCACAGCAACGTGTGAGGCTGGTTTACCCTAGTTTCGTATAAATGAAACTTAAGTGAAAGATAAAAAAAAATGAAAAACGGATATATACTCTATTTGAGAGAATACATAATAATCATTGACGTATCGACGAGGTAGATAATTAGCAAATAAACCGGCTACTACCAAGCGAGGTAGAAAAGATCGACAAATATACATGGAAAACGCGGTTTATTTACTATCCCTTGTGGACACGAACGTTTGACGAAGAGTCGATCGTTCGTTACAAACGATTCTTCTTTTATTTTTCCAATATAAATTTACATTTGTTTATATCGAATAAACAACAATAAAATGTAAAAAGAAAAGAAACAAAACAAATAAAGAATATTAATAAATGTGATTCATTAATTTTTATATTATTCTCAAAAACGAAAAAAGAAAAAAAAAGAATAAAAAAGTGTCAATAAAAGAAAAATTATAGTAAATTAAAATGATATAATAAACGTGTTTATTTGATTGACAATCGTCTCAGTATATTTTTATATTGAATACTTATCAAACATCACCATCAATTTTATTCAATATTATTCTCAACGTCGCAAACGTTCATAAGATCGAACATGATTATTAAGCTGATTATCCAGCGTCAACAAGGTGAACAGTGGTATACCCGCATATAACAGTGTGCTATGATTAACTGTTTCTCTTAACCAACTTTAAACACTCCGTCGTACCGACGTTTAATTGCTATTCATCGAATTATGCTCAAAATTCCTAATTGTCAATAACGATTTGACATAAATATTTAAAAAAAGAAAACGAATAAAAGAGTGACTAAAAACAATAACAAAAACAAAAAAACTAAAGAATAAACAAATCTTTTCGAATGAACAATTTTAGTGAACACAAATGGTATCTAATATCATATTTTTCTTACTTTTGTTCTTAGAAAAATAAAATAATATCTCAATAAATTTTCTTTTTGTCATTCAATAAGCAAGATAATTGGCAAATATTTAATCCTATTTCAAAATAATGAGTAAAAAGAACACAAACAAAAAGAAAGAGAATAAACAAATCTATTTGAATGAACAATTTTCATATAAATCATCTCACATTTCATATTTTTATTACTTTTGTTCTTAAAAGCGAATAATAAAATAAGATCTGAATTAATTTTCTTTTGGACCATTCAGCAAGCAAGATAATTGGCAAATATTTAATCCTATCGAATTAACCATATGGTTAAAGGGCTAGTGTGCCAATCGATAAGTTACTCGACACTGGTTCAGCCGAGGGTATTAATTAAACTGACATTTTCGATAACTACGGACGGAACGATCATCGTTACGGTCGAGTATCCGGTCATGAGGGATATATCTCGCTAGTAGATACACGTGAACGATTTGACGGATTGCGCCAACTTCGTCACGATTAACGTCGAGCCTAGAATCAGCAATTCCCAATGATGCAAGGCCGCAAGATGATCGCTACACGCCGAGATGATCTAGAATACGTCAGTAACATGTGCGATATTTCGATTTGCCACCTTTCGACGTCTCAATTTTCGACTTGATAGACAAGATAAGAAAGAGACAGGAAAACGAAGAAAGGGAAAGAGAAGTACAGTTACTTTCAAAAATATTAAGACACTATAGTACAAAAGGTTTCATAATTTCATTATGGTTTCATACTCCACATGTTTATTAATCCTTTGAACTCAAAGTTTTTATTTTCATTCATATTACCAGCAACTCAAAACAATTTCAATAGAAAAATAAATCATATTCACATATTATAAGTAAATGATATTATACCTATGTAAATTAAAAAATAAGTCATAGATGATATGTTGTAGACTTAATTGAATTTGACCCTGAATAATAAAAATTATTAACACATTGGTGTTTAGGTGTAAGGCACAAAATATCACTTTGATCAAAAAATTAAATTTTTGGGAATTTGTTTCTTCGAAACTAGGAAAGCTAATTGATATGCAATTTTATTTTATTTTATATATCAACTCTTTAGCTATGTAATTATGTTTCTTTTTTATTCCCAGAAGAAAAAAATTCCCCAAAATTACCTCTTCTTTTTTTTTTGTAAAGGTGAGAATTTTTTTTATATTATTCAGAAAATTAGGAAAAAAAAAGTTAACAAAATATACAAATGATTCAATTATGGGTTAATAAAGAAAATTGGATCCATTATTTTTTTTTTAATTTTTTTTTCTAATTGTTAGATAGACATTTCAAAATATCATTGTAAATTATCTATTTTCAATCAGGAATATAATTCAATTACGAATTCGTTAAACAAGATACTCCATATTTTGCTCCCCAAAATATTCAGTCACTAATTTATCACTATTATCACAAATTTAATGAAATTTAATATTTAAGTAATAACTTTGTTATACTACGTAACGTAATCATTTGATTTTTAAAAATATCTTAATCTATTTAAAATATTATTTACAATTTGGTATAAATATTCTATTTTTATATTGACCCATTCATTTTCAAATTTTCGTTTTAATCCTGCTTAGAAGGAAATTTGAATACTTTGAATTTTCTTATTTAACTCGCCCGATAAAATTTTCAATTGTAAGTTTGGTTAGGAATGAACATTTTTGAGATACATTTATTTAATAAAAATACTCTTGCAAAATACTTGCTATATGCTTGAATTGTTGTCTTTCCATTCCTCTCCCATTCAATTTTAAAAATTCAATTTTCGAAACAAAATGATACTTTAATTTTATTTATTTATTTATTACGTTTCAAAGTAGATATAAGAAGAACGTATACAATATCGAAAGCACTTAGAAAAATGTTGTTAACGCTAACGATTACCTATTAGGTACTTCAATCATTCGATGAGTGCTTCGAGTGAGGTAGAAAAAAAAACGAGAAATGAAATGTAGCAGGGAAAGAGAAAAGTGAAAAACAAAATAAAAAATAAAAATGCTACTGGCTTTCACGTTACTTGTGCATTTAATTGATCGATTTATTAAAATATGTAATTGAATTTATACGTTGAAGTGACGTATGAGATGAAAGTGTAATTATACAGTGTTATAATTTGAACATTGAGTATAAGTAATTCGATCAGTGCTATGTTTAAGTTCATTTTTCATCTATTTACTACGATAAAACGTACATCAACAAAAAGCTGACTATAGTAATTATTATTCGATTATTTTCGTTTTTATGGAGAAAAAAATATAATTATATTTTATTCCTTTTATTCACATGTTCCACATTTTTGTATAAAAGATATTTTTATTTAATGACGTGAGTGAAATTTATGATGTGAATCTATAAGTTTTATTCATTGCAAAGTAAAAGAATAAAATTACTTTAATTGTTAACTAAATATAAATATTTTATTACTCAAAATCTATAGATTATATTTAAAATAAAATGTTATATATTTTATATTTAAAAAAAATTATTCATATATATAAACTATAATAATATTCATTATAACAAACGTAATTGAAATTACATATTCTGAGTGATAACAATAATTAATAATAGTCATATTAAAATATTTTACATATTTATACTTTTTATTATTAAATTATTAATATATATCAACAAAAAAATATAAAATATAAAAAACTGTTAATATTAAAAATTATTTACATATATGTATAGATATAAACTATAATAATATTTATTATAATAAACGTATAATAGCGTGTGAAAAAACATATTCTGAGTAATAAAAATATTTAATAATAGTCATATTAAAATATTATACATATGTATACTTTTTTTTATTAAATTATTAATATATATCAACAACAAAAAATAAAAAAAATAAATAACGCATATTAACGTGACCGTGTCACTTGTATTTAAACATTGCATGCATAACGAAAGAAAATGATAAAAGGATATCGTTTTATTGTCAAGAGATTTAAAATATGCACAGAGATAGTAGTAATAGTAGTAGTGGTAATGGTATAGGTAAAGGTAAAAGTAGAGGTAGAGGTAGCTTAGAGTCGCATAAGCATCAATTACATTCGACACGGTGATCGATACGCTAGTAATTATACCAAGGCTAATGCAATGTCAACAAGAGGTCCCTGTGATACGGGCCGGTGCTTCATTTTCATCTTGTGCACGGTTACATTCGATAGCTTTAAGCCCCTTGCAACTATTTTCTATTATCTTATCGATATATTCATTCGATGCGTTACGTTACATCAATCTATTATACTATTATATCAAAATAATCCGTACTCATCATATTTAATCATTTACTTATATGTACTATTATTTTTTTTTTTTTAATTCAATTTTTATTTACTTTTTTTCTGAATTTATTATACTTCTCTGTGTAAACATAGGATTTTTATTACTGTGAAACATGTTTTTTATTAATCAAATTTTTGTCAAATGTTCAAATTTTGTATATTCAATTAAGGAAGTTTCAAAAGATTTGTTTTTAATTATTAGAAAGGTTATGTAACATCTGTAAACATAATGTGTTATTTTTTTAATCGATTATTTAATAAACTTTATGTAAATATACTTTTATCGAACACACAAATATACATGAAATTTGTACAAAAATAAATATATTTCTATACAAAACAAGAAAAAAATTATCTTCCATTCTTAGATACATTTCTTGTCAATATTTGCACGCACTTGCTATACCAAATAAATATTGATATTACTCAGAAAACACGGAAAAGCTATATTCGTCTTTGAAAAATAAATAAAGATTTCCCCTATTTTATCTTCCATTTCCCTTCAAAATACTTATACTCATTCCCTATAATAAAGCAGTCTGAAGTTCTATATTTTCGTAAAAGGATCCCTTCTAACGATTCAATCCTTTGTTGCATGATTTATTTTCGTAGCAATGCTTACGAACAGAATATTTCAGTAACTATGTACAAAGTTAAAATAAAACTTTATTATCATAATAATTTTAATTTACAAACTTAGATAACAATTAAATTAAATAAAACATTAATAAGAAAAAAAGCAAAATCTTCTAAGTTTTTAATCAGAAGCATTTGAGAAATAAAAATTCGTGTTCTTTTTTTTTTAATTTAAAATTTCGAAAAATCTTTTACCGTAGTTATTTTTTTAATGCTTATACATTAAAAAATACAATAAATTTTAACCTATTACCTGCCACAATACGAAAATGCCAAAAAAAAAGAAAAAAAAACAATTAAATTAATTGTATAATGATACTAACCAAATATAATTATTTTTGCAATAATTTTTATTATTATTTAAATATAAAAATTATTTTATATCATTAATTATTGATTTAAAATAAAATAGTGAGAATTTTTAATGTTTTCATGAAGCACAAGGTACGATCTTATGATTTTAACGAATATGTTTCATTCTGAAGTTGCTGTTATTAAAAAACAAAAAAAAGAATTTGAAAATGTGTTCCAAAAAAAGGCCAATGGCCTAGTAATGAGTTAAATTAAGAATCTTTAACAAATATTTTTCTATTATATAAATTTACAAACACGAGATAAGAAGCGGAAATTGTCGAATAACATAACCGATAATCGTTCGTTATATAGAAACATTGAAGGTAGCGAAATACTTAATTAAGATTAATAAGCCAAGAAATTCTAAGGTTGAAACTTCGTTTAAATCCCATTGGCGTAGACTAAAGACAAATTTAATCCTCGAAGAAGCCAGCGAGTGTTCGTTCTCCTTTCCTCCCTGTGATAATCCTTAAAATAGGTATCAGCACATAGTTCAACGTCACATTCAGTGCACTCGAATCTTGTATCTCTGCCAGATGGTTCTACTCTGCTCGTCGCTGCTGTGTTTTACCGACTTTAGGGCGAACATGCCTTGGTATGAGTCTTGCGGCTAACGTTCCTCGATAGGATTACCAACACACTTACACAAAATAACCCCCTAAGCAAGAAGTATCAGTATCTGATTTCGACAAGGAAAAGACTATCATTTATAATTGACTGGATAAAAATTTATCAAAAGATCGAGACTGGAAGAGAAAGAGAAAAAAAGAGAGAGAGAAATAACCAGTTAGGTGAACCCCTCCCTCCAACCCCTTTTCGAAAGCATATCTTCTCGAACGAACAAAAGAAATTTGTGGAAAAAATATCTTCTCGAAACTTATTACCATCTAACGGATATGATAGTGTACATCACACACACACACACACACCCTATCATCGACAGGGAACAATTTCTTTTCTTACGTTCATTTTTCTCCATTTCTTTATTACGTTCTTCTTGAAAGTGCACTTCCTTTCTCTTCTACTTTATGGAAATTATTAAAAAAGTTGAAACTTTGACTTTTACTTTGATTATTTGCTGCTACTATCGATATCGAGTATCGTATTGGAACGTTTCAAACGTTACTATTCACGTGAATGTAATAATTTCAAGGTCAAGATTATCTCATACGATATAGAAATAAAAAAGAAAAAGAAAAGATTGAAGGGATAAATGCAAAGTCATATTTCAATAGGTGCATCGTGTATTATCCCTGTATTAGACATAATGACATAACGCGCATAGCTTGAATTCGTTGTTGACCATCTGATAAGCGATAACATCGTAAAATGTCGTCGTCATCGAGAGGTATGGGAGCTTAAGTCACCGCCTCAAAGCCATATTCGTCGACGATAATTAATTCATAGACCTGATACCCTCGAGATGGAGAACAACGACTAAGAGTGAGTGAGAGAAAAGGGAGAGGATATGGGAAAGGGGGGTAAGGGTAGGGATAGGCACGAAGAGAATGGTTGAGTTGGTAGAGACAGTCGGGAGTGGTAGAAGGGTGCTCTTGGTAGACGCGCGCTTGTCAACGTTAATTCTTCTCGACGAGCAGATCGTTTCTGTCTTCGTCATCTGGGTATGATAAAGTGCTAGTTCTACAGTAGGAGGACCCTTCTGGTCGCACGGTTTTACCGGTGATTTACGGTGCCGGATACCTACCTACCTACCTACCTACCTACCTACCTACCCGTTAGCATATTCATATAATCTTCTCTTCTAGCTAATATCTATAAATTTCCTTTTTTGACTTGCGAAGTAAAACGATTTACAATTGGCGTATGTTCAAAATCAACTACACAACTCTTTCTTTCTTTCTGTCTTTCTTTCCATTATTATTACTGCATTTAAAATATGATATTACGTGTCTCAACTCATTCAAAATCTTTCATTTATTTCCATGTATTATACATTCTTATATTTTCCTCGAACCCTTAATCTTCTTTTCTCTGACGTAATACTGCATTTTAAAAATGTAACAGACTTGGGGGGATGATATTCGTCATCCTTGCCACTTACATCTGACGAGACGTTTTTGCTCATTGCATGTCGTAGAAGAGAGACTGTACCAATTTCCAGACACCATGAGCTATCACACGTTTTCCTTCTCATTGCTGTCGTCGCGTCGAACATACAGCCACCCACTCACCCATCCACCCAGCCAGCCAGCCAGTCAGCCAGTAAGTCAGTCAGCGTAGCAAAGCACAGATACACTCTTCTGTTTTCTTTTTTTTTGTTTCTTCCTCTTTTAAATTTCTCTCCCTCCCTCAATCTGTCCCATACTCGTTCACTCCCTCGGGTCACCCTTTAACTCATCGCGTTCTTTATACTACGCATGCCTATACCAACCGGCACCTCTCTTTGTCTTCCCTTTCCATACCCGTTTCGAGGTTTACTTATCCCACAATAGACTGGAACGCGTTATTTATACATTCCATGCCATATGCGTCCATACGCAACTTGTCGAACAGTAAGAGGAGGAGGAAGAAAAGGACCAGATATAGAATGAAGAGGTAAAAGAAGAGGAGACAAGTAGACGTTGAGAAGAGACGGCTGTTAAAAAGAGAGAAAGAGAAAAAGAGGTAAAGCTTGACCCTTTGAAGACACAAACCTAAGGCACGTCAAACAAACAGAAGGTCGGTCGAGGGTGAAACTCCCTCTCTCTTCTCTTCTTTTCTCGTTCTTTTCCCTCACGAAACCTATGAACCTTCGGGCACAATATTGTCACGACCCCTCGAGCCTTTTCAAAGGATGACAGCAGCCGTTTAAAATCCGACACACAGGCGCTATGAATTCTGACTTATACCGCGTGCCTCTCTCTCTCTCTCTCTCTCTCTCTCACTCTCTCTCTCCTCCCTCTCTCTTTCTCTGTGTGTATTACTAACCATATACTTTTTTTCCTCTCTCATCTTTATATATACGTTCCCCGCATTAGCAAACCATTTCATTATGATTTCAAACAAATAAGGGGTGTGAGAGAGGGAAAAAAAACAAATGCGAGATCACGTTACGAATTTCTTTCTTCGACCCTTTATTCTTTCCCTTTTTTCTTTTTTTTTTCTTTTTCTATTATCTTATACATCTCCCCTTTTCCCTTCATATTCGGTCTTCCGCTAATTTGGATCTTTTCAATGGAATTTTCTACGTTTTGCGTGTCATATTCTAAGAACAACAAACACAAGTAGCTTTCTCTCTTTCTTTCTTTCTTTTTTCTCCTTTTTTTTTTTTTAATTAATCGTTTCAAGTTTCTTCCCCTAATCCAACTACCCCATTTTCAACTCTCCTTGTTGTTTTGTAATATAAAACATTCCAAGGTACAAAAGAATTCGAAAAGAGTTCGATCAAAGGGTACGAGGTGATAAACGAGAGTGAAAGAGGGAAATAAAATGAAAAGAAAAAAAAAAATAGAGGAAGAAAAGAAACTTGTAGAAATCTCTTGTCAACTCAACCTCTCGAAAGTTTTATTCTTTACCTTTTTTTTTCTTTTATGAAAATCATGACATTAAAAAATTAACCCATTCGAGACAACTTGCACACCGTGCGTGTAATCATACTAAGCTATTATCAATTATTTTTAGTAAAGTATTCATCGAGATAAGATTTTTTTTGTAAAAATAGTATCCTCAAAATATAAACAAACAAAAATTTGGTATTGTAAAATTGACAACATTATGAAAAAAAAAATATGGTTCCTGGGGACCGTGTTCGAAAAAAGTCGTGGTCTAGAAAGGAATTTTAAACGTCAGATACAATGTATGTGCGTGTGTGTATGTGTGTACAATAGTAAGTATTAACCCTCGAGGCCACACGAGATTAGCATGAAAATCCAGAACTGAGCAGTCAAAGAAGTACAGAGTTTAAAGCTTTCGAATCTTCTTCCCCCATTTTATCTACTTGCGTGTGTATATACGGTTAAGCACGTAGATTATATATATATGTATGTATTCATGTATGTATGTCGTTAATACTCTATGCTATTTTTGCACGAAGAATGCTGGCACGAATATCCTAACTCTTCTTCCTTCTCTTTCTCTCTTAATTCTACTTCTACTCCTACTCCTACTCCTTATTCACGAGTTGGAACAAAAAAGAAAAAATGGGTTCATATAAAACTAGCTTCATCGGTTCGTAAACGAGATAATCGTTTTCACCAAGCAGAACAAAATTAGATTTGAAATAAATCATACACGAAAAAAAGAAAAGAAAAAAAGAAGACGAATTTATGTTAACCGTTTGAACTCGAGGGCTCCGCTATGGAGACAATGAAAAAAAAAAAGAAAAATTGAAAAAACATTCAATTCAATCAACAACATATCAACTATAATTTTTCGTTTAAACTACGCATACTTATGCCATTTATTTATAATACGTAAATATGATTTTTTTTCTATTGAAATTGCTTTGTAATTTGATGGTAATATGTGAAATGAAACAAAATAATTTCGTGTGCAAAAAATTAAAAATTATCGTAGAAAAATTTGTCAAACTTGTAATAATAATAAAAATAAAAATAATCATTATATGTTTCAACGAAATTAAATTTCTATTTCTCTCTTTTTTTCTCTTCCTGTCTCAATTTTTCTCTGTTCATTTATTTAATAAAATATTTATCGATTATGAGATATCGGGGAAAATTGTCGAGGGAAAATATGAAGTATATATTATGGTAACCCCATATTGGTTCGATACCGATCTGACTTCCTACCTCTACCTCACCCTCTCTCTCTCACACACATACACTTTGTCTCATTCCCTTTACGAGAGATAAAAAATTACATTGCTCGCACAAGTGTAGTTTTCTTGGTAAGACGAAGAGAGGAACACATATACCTAACGTGATCGTATATCTTTTTACGTAAGTTATTCTGCAAGAAACCGACGAGAACGTTTTTCTCGCGAAATACATTGAAATCCATGAAAAACGAAAGAGAATGAAGAAAAAAGAGTATGTGTGTGTGTGTGTGTGAGAGAGAGAGAGAGAAAGAGAGAAAGAGAGAAGGTGGATCGTTGTTACGAAAAAACGATTTCTCTTCTTACGCGACGTGTCCCGTAGAAGCCAAGCACGCCCCTATATACGAGACCTATTTCTATATCGTGGAAAAAGTACCCTTAGAACAGGCAGAACGAAGAGGGGGAGAGGGGCGTAGGGCAAGGGTGTAAAGAATAGAAAGAAAGACTGGGATAGAAAAAGAGAGAGAGAGAGAAAGAATGAAAAGGTGGAGGGATTTTGTAAAAGAGGCCAGAAAAACCTTTTGGAAGAGAGGGAGGGGTGTGTGCTGAGAAAAGGGGGAGGGGATTGAAAAAGAGGGAGAAACATGGCCGTGTTTACGGAGGGCTACCCTTTTTTATCTCACCGATTTCACCCCCTCACCTCGTCGACCACCTCTTTCCTGTCGTTTTACGTTCTGCCCTTTTCTACCAAGGATTTTCTGAGATTTTGTTCGCGGCCGGAAACGGAAGGGCAGGCGATCCGTTAAATCGAATTCAGCTAATATACGATAGTATTTTCTAGTAAAAGAGCAAGAGAAAGAGAGAATGGGGAGGAGGAAAGGGGAGCAAACTAGACGGTATCTTTTCCTTTCCTTTTTCCTTTTTCCTTTTCTCTAAGAAATATCTGCCTCTTAGATCGTTCAAAGTCCGATCGTTACGTCGAATCACCCTTATCTCTATTTTCATTTATTTACTTTTCTTTCTTCTTTTTTTCTTGTTCCTTTTTTCCCTTCGTCCAATCGCAGAATCGATTTTAAACACTTACGATTAATCTTTTACGTAACAACTAAGAACGACGTTCTTTTCGGATACTTACAATTTTAATTAATGTCATTGTATTCATATATTCATAGCACTTTCGATTTATAATACATTCGAATTTAAACAATTTCTTCTTTTTCATTATTACAATGATGTAAATTAATTTTGAAATATGTCCAACAATTTGAATCGATGCATTAATTTTGTTGATAATATTGCATTGTCCGGAAAGTTCGTGCCGATTTTGACGGAAGATTGAAGACAACGCATTTAAGTTCTTTTTTTTTTTGGCATATATTCATTACATTATGTCTAAGTGCCATTCTGTTCCAAAACCTTTTTCCATCTTTAGAGGTAATTACAAGAATTTCGTCCTTCCAGAACTTCTTAGGTTTTTCTGCAAAAACACTTGCCACCTACCAAAAATCGACATGAACTTTCTGGACAACTAAATATTTTGTTGATACGAGAAATTAAATGAAAAGTACAATTATTTATAGCCTGTTGACTTTATATAAAATAATATTGACAATTATATACGTCATTTGTTCATCATATTGTTTTTTCTTTGAATAAAAATAATAAATGACAATTTCTCAATCATCATTTACCAATCAATACGATAACAATTGAAAACACGTTTCGTGCAAAGCACTTTTAGTCTAACTTGTCGTTCAAGCCACTTAATCTAGTTTTAACAAAATCAACCATTACATTATAATTATTAATTATTTTTAATATAACAATTAAACAAACTCATGTGCTTTTTTCTGTACTACATTTTGTATAATAACCTGAATCTTTTAGTAGAAATATTTTTATACAGAATTAAATTTGTCATAAACATAAATGTTCAACCTCTGGTGATACACGTGTCAATTTATCATTCGCATATATCAAACGCATTATAAAAAAAAAAAATGTTTAAGTCTAAATTTCTTCGTAAATTCCATTAAAAATTTCTGTTATCCAGTAATTTTATAAATGAAACAAACAAAGGAAGGAAGAAGAAAGACAAAAAGTAAAATAGAACATGAACGAAGCAGCAATCGATCAATAAAATCTGCGGTACTCTGTGAACAGTATCGTAACACAAGAGAGAAAAGGATGAAATGAAGGGTTCGGAGCAGGAAAAGGGGATTAGGGGAGAAAGAGTGGGGGAGGGGTTCGGGAGTATAGGGTGGGGGGAAGAGGAAGGAGAGTAGATTTACCGCATTCGTGTAAACACCATACAAACATAGTTGATTGTGAACAAATCGACAAATGGAAAGCCCCCGTGTGTTCGTATTTCCAGGCAAAGATGGATTTCGAAAGCGATTCACTTCGGAAACGAAATTCGTTCGGCGATCTGGTCAGCATGAGTGCAGTTGCCGTTTCCGTTGCAGTTGCCGCCCAACAGAATTTCTACACGGCCGCAAAAATTTCCTCCATCCTAAACCACGGAAAATCGAGCAACGAACAGTGAGCACTGTTGCAATCTCCGCTAAATTATTTTGAGGGAGACCCTAGCTAGCTAGCTAGCCCGCCGAATGCGGGCAAACGTTAAATTCCATCCTTCTAACTCTCTTGGTACAACGTTGAAAAGCAAATACTTTTGAAATTAAGAGAAAGTCCCGTATAATCTGTGGTTTTTCTATCTCTTACTCTTTCTATATATATTTCTCTTAATTCATCCTATTTTTAACAATCTAACCACCTAATGTGTCAACATTTCTAATTAAATATAAAAGAATCTTTTTCAAGGTTTTATTATAAAATCATTAATTATGAAGGTTGACAACCAACCAAAAAAAGTTCAATGTATATATCTAATAATATTACAAAATTATGAAATAATAATAATTTTATTTGTTTTTTTTTCAGGTTGATAATTAACAAAGGAACATTTCAAAGCTATATCTAATATTATTACAAAATTATCAAATAATAATAATAACTTTATTCATTTTTTCGTAAATAAGATTGAAGATTTTTGTTTTAAATTATTTTACGCATATTTTCATATATATCTCTATTACCTAAAATTATAATCAATATGCTGTTAATTATATTATTAAATAATTTAATATTTTATTAAATTAAAATATACATTTTGCTAGAAATGAAATTTAATATCGTACTAATGTTTTTGAAACGAAGTACCTTAAATATTGTAACATAAATAGTACCTATAAAATTATACCTGGTAATAAATTTATATTTTTTCAATGTGTTATTAAAAAAATTATAATATGGTCAGGTAAAAATTATTTAAACAAATACACTTGGCACTCGATTTACATAGCGTTCGATTATCACGATTTCTGTTTTAACACGGTTGACGAAATTTTAAAAACAATTTCCATTTACACATTTACTTGGCATTTTAGTTTTACTTGGTCAAACAAATGCAAAAATGATATGTGACATTATTTTTTTTTACACCATACCAACCACCAAATGGATATTTTTGTGTATTTTGCTGCGTATAAAATCTTGTTGACTTAATGAATTCATATTTGAAAATGTGAAGAGTTATTTTTACTAAAAAAAAAAAAAAAAAAAAATAATTTATAATAATACTATTTTTACATATATATTTATTTTCAATGTGAAATGTGATTTTAAGTTTCACGATTCTAATCTACGTATTTTAAAAGAATTAAACTTTTTCATTATTAGTAACATATTGCGATCAAATAAACATTATTTAACAAACAATATTATATAATTATAAATATTATAAATTATATAAATAAAAGCTCGGACTAGTTTATATCTAGATACCTAGATAATAACTAAATGTTTCTAAATCCAGATAAAGGAGGAGGATTCGAGGGCGAGGCTAGCAATCTACCCTCGGTAGAAAAAAGAATAATCGTTCCCAGAACTAACAAAATAGCCTCTTTAGGATGTGAAGTTAGGAATAACAGGACGAAGTCCTAATAATAATAAGAATAAAAATAATAATAAGAAGAAGATACTATAAATGAAACTGTTATTTACATTATATTAATATACAGTAAGTGTAAAAAGTATTCGTACTCCTATCAATTTGAAATAAAATGTAGTGAAATTGTAATTTATTAACTAATTTTTTATATACGATGAAGTGATACAGATTCTTGAAATTCTCTACAATAGATGTAATGAAACAAAAAATTATTTTGTTAAATAAATTATAAAATTGTCAAAGAAAACGAAAAACTCGGCAGAAACATACGAGCAATAAGTATTTGTACACTTCTTATTTCAAAATATTTACAAAAGCATTTGTATATAAACCATAATGTAAACACATCATGTGAGTGCTTTCTAGTTGTAATTGACCTTGTTAGTATGTTTGTAAGCGTCATCGGCATCAGTGGAGCTCAACATTCTTAAAGATCGAAAATTATTGTTGGAAAATAGGACGAAAACGTGTTGAAACAATGATAGAAGAAAGAAAAATGATTATTAATTTACATAATCAATGTAAAAGCTTATTAGAAATATTGCGAATTATAAACAGACCACGATCTGTTACAAGTATCTGATACAAAGTATCATTGATAGGTATAGATTAAGAAAGAAACTGCAAAATAAATCAAAAATTGCACGTACACGAAAAATTAATCAGCACTCTGGACGAGTTATCACAAGAATAATAAAACATAATCCAAAGATAAGAGCAATGAAAATACTCGAACATCTTAAAAATAATTTAAATATTGATATATTCGCTAGTACTGTAAGTAATTTTTTGCGAAATGAAGGATATCATTGTCAAGCCAACACCAGCTGAGCTCATGCAACTCCAATCAAGTAGAGAACCTCTACCGTGTTTCACTGTGGTTTGCAAGTATTCTGGTTTTAACTCTTTATTTCTTTTCTTCAATACAGTGCAGTGTTCATCAGACTTTGTTTCATTACATTTATTGTAGATACTTTCAAGAATATGTATAAATTGGATGTTTATAAAAAATTAATTCATAAATTACAATATCACAACATTTTATTTCAAACTGATCGGTGTACGAATACTTTCTACATCCACTGTAGATACATAGTGTATACACATGTGTGTAATAGAGAAAGAAAGAAAGAAAGAGAAAGAGAAAGAAAGAAAGAAAGAAAGAAAGAAAGAGAAAGAGAAACCTACATTAAAGACAGAGAGACTAAGAAACTGACATTACTAGTGGATATATGCGTTTGTTTATTTGAGAAATCGCCTGCAACGTTCAGCTGCAAGTAATAACGCATTTCATCGTATAAACTAACCAAAACCTATGTTGCTGAGTCATCTTTTATTGTTCGATTGGATATCGTAGATATGTATGTGTGTAACTAGCTTAAGTATGTGTGCCAGAATAAATAAAAAAATATATGAACAAGTGAATTGAGATGATTAAGAGAACATAGTGAGTAACAAGCAATCATCGAGAGAATATAGTGAATAACCAACGAGCATTGAGAAAACATAATGCAGTGATGGTGAACCTATGACCCGCGGGTCAGACGGTGACCCACGCACACCTCTGAACGAAGCCCTTTCCCTCCCCCCACACGCGTCGATAATGATCTGACATTAAAAATTGGAAATATTATATGAAATTTATGAGAATGTTTATCAAATAATTTAAATTGAATAATTTAAACTTGCGAATGATCCTTTAACGATCTTTGGGTTAACGTATTCGTGGGAAATATTATTCTCATCAATGAATTTTGTTAAATCGACGAATAGGAATAAGCTTGAAAATGAAATGACTACAAAATTCATTAAACTAATGAATACGGAGTATAAACCTGATATTACTAAACTATCATAAAATAAATAACAGCAGGTTTGAAGGTGTAAAGTATTACAGTTTTATTAGGAATCCATGTGTTTTCTTAATTTTTGTTTCTCAGTTCTTAAAATTGATAAGTTTATCCCTCTTTCATCTGTCAAGTTTACCTTGTTCAATTACTCAATTACTACTAATAATTAGAGCTGCAACAGACGAGAAGCCGAATTTGACCCACGCACCTGAAAAGGTTCGTTATCATCACTCATATAGTGAGAAAGTATCTTGAGAATATCTTGATAATCTTTATAGTGTGGGACGTATACGCCCCTGGTGGACTGAATTGAAAATCTTCGAAAATTGTTGTAGCACGAAACGTGTAAGAAAAGAACCGTTTAAACAACATGGATAACACATAAGAAGTTTTATTCATTTAAAATAAAACACCCAGATTATCCACATCATTATGTAAAAAAAATTTAGTGTCACATTGTATGTCCGCGATGAATACCAAAACTATTTAACTGATCTTAATGAAATGTTTTTTATTTTGTGTGATTATTTTCAACTTAGAATATAGGATAGTTTTTATCGCAAATATTTTTATATTTTATTGCTAATTTCAGGATTTATTATTTAGAGATTATCTAAATATCTTGGTTCTGTAAGTTTTCTATAGATACTGTTGTATTACAATTCACTTATTTCGATATATTCACGTCATACGTTTTTTTTTTTCAGATTTACATACGACATAACTTTAATTTTTCTATTTTTTAGTATATTATCATTTTATGTATTCCATTGTTTTATGGTATAATTTTGTGTGTTGCTATAATTTACTAAATGGTTTAGAAATATATTAAAAATCAACATCTTATAACAAAAAGCACAGCAACGCGTGACCAGAGCATTCAAATCTTATCTTAATAAATAATCAACCAACATGGCGTTGTAAATGACCTAACGAAAGCACAAAATGCGCGGCAAATACAAACGTAAGAAAATACAATTTATTTATATATAATTGTAATTTATTAATAAATAACCGTTTAAACAGCATAAACAACACATAAAAACTTTTATTTAAAATAAAATAAAACACCTAGATTGCTCACACATATAGAGACAGATAAAATAGATGATATAGATATCATATTTCTCAGATGAATCTTGAATCACGAATATGTTGAAAAGGTTGGCTGATATTATACGCGCATGCGCCAACACTGAACTATCGAAATATTCCCACGGTTCTACAGAAAATAGAAGGAAGAAGGCATACATGAAAAAGCTAAAAGGCACGTTTCTTCCTCGAACGATCGAATTTCCTCGAAGAATATTACGGAAATTTGCTGTGTCTCTTCTCATACCCTCGTCTTCCTCTCCTTTCTTTTTCCTTTTTCTTATTCTTCTTGTTCTCCTTTTCGAGACTTTCCTGCCAGCAATATCATTTTTTTTCCTTTCATATTTTTTTTTCTTCTTCTTCACTCGATAATATAGTTCACGTTCGTCAACGACCGACATATTAGGACGTATGAGATACGTACATCAGAGAAGCCACGTAGTAGGGGTGCGATGATTGATGATCATAAGCTTGACTGATTGCAAGGGACCGAAATTTTCTTCTTTTTTTTTTTCTGTTATTCTTTTCTTTTTCAAATACCTAGTGATTCATGAACAACCAAAATATACGCACGTTCCAAGTATATTATCTTTATCTCCCTTATCTCTCTTTTTCTTTCTTTTTTCTTTCTTTCTCTTTAGACGTATATACACATAAAAAGGTACGACGTGAAAGTGTGAAAAAAAAAGATGAAATTTTCGACTTTACACAAGAGAAAAGCTTTGCTTCCTTTTGTTATTTAAAATTCTTAGAATCAATAGAAAGTTCGTATAGTTTCATGAAAAGAACGACTTTTTCTTTTGTAATATAATTCTAAAAATGTTTTTATATTTTTTCATCTTGGAATAATATTCTAAAAATATCAATGTGTCATCTTTTTACGAAAGATATTTTAAATAGTGGCAATGAACTTTCGAATTGCTAATGCCAATTAATCCTTAGAGTGCTATGGATGCAAATATGCGTTTGGTAAAAATTACCAGAGTGGTCTACCGACGACTCATATACGTGTTTGTTAATAATAATGTAAAATAATGTAATGTTTATATTAATTAATTAAATTATATTCAGAAACAAAATCTTTAATTATTAAATATAATTTATTATTAGAATCTGGTTAATAATATATTATTCCGTTCCTACAAAACATTTTACTTAAAAGTATTCAGCACTCAAAGGGTTAATAATAATAATAATAATAATAATAATAATAATAATAATAATAATTTTTTAAATAGTAAAAAAGAAAAATTATTGAATTCGATCTGCTATAATTAAATGATGTTATATTTAATAAAAATTGTATAATGTAAAATATGTTATAATTTATACTAATACTACAATATTATATTACAATTACATATATAACTTATATGTACATACTTCCAATAAATAATAACCGCATTCGTTATATATCTGTATATTTATATCCGATTAAACCGATAAAATAATCAAAATAAATAACGAATAAGATTAAAAAGAACAAAATAATCCAAATGCAAACAATCCTAAATGAAATTTCGTGTAACCCGATTCTTTTCTGTTTCCAAAATATTGTTTAATGATGAAACTTATACCCCAATTTATATCAATATTGTAATATTATATTACACTGTAATTATTCCACATATATTCTCTCGATATGATGAGAACAATTAATTTTGATCAAAAAAAAAAAAAAAAAGAAGAAAAGAAAATGATAATAATATAATTGCAAGTGTATGTTTCCAAGTTATAAACCATTAAATTGATAGGATATGGTCTAAATAACAAACCTTATACGTATAAGGATTAAGAAAAGAAATACTAAAAAAAGAAAAAGAAAGAAACAAGTAATCGATAGAAATTGCTTTTCCCCGTTCCTCCGAAGCTATGAAAGAAAGAAAAAGAAAAATAGAGAAATAGATAGATAGATATAGAAAGAGAGAGAAAGAGCATTTTTCTGGTTTCGATAACCGCTCATACGTTAAGTCTCAACTAATCTTGTTTTTTCTTTTCTTTCTTATAGTAGAAAGATGTTATCGCAGTTAGAATAGGATTATCAGATTATTTGTTACGCAAGAGATTACGTTCTTTATCGGCATTTTGGTTTTCACGAAACCAAAGGGACCAACTGGATTATGAACGAGCCTGTTGCGGTTAGCCAACCACAAGCTTCTGCATATTTCAGACGCCCACAACGACTACGACGACGAGGGGACAGCTACGTTCCGTATAATTATTTATATTAATTAGTACAGAACACAGAAGGTTGTATTGTATAACTGTGTATGTATATATGTATATTTATACGTACGTATGTATTATATGCATCCCTGTAAAAACACACTACTCACTCTCTCTCTCTCTCTCTCTCTCTCTCTCTCTCTTATTATAAATTACATCCGAGCTAGGACAAACTCGAGGAAGCAAAAGTGCCGCGAATAGCAACGACGTATCGTTTATGTACTCGGAAAACGGAGGAAACGTGTAATGAGAAAAATGTTCTCTCGCGGTGTGTTTGTTTTCTGCTACTACTACTACTATGACAACGATGACAATGTCAGATAGACAAATGGTTCCTTTGTTACTAGAGATTCATAATTTTATTATCTTTTTTATTATCTTCGTGATAACGGATACCCAATTGTTTTATACATTTCTCACTTACGGAAGTAACTCGCTACCTAATGATATTATATTTTTTATTATCTTACTTTTCCTTTTTTTTTCTTTTTCTTTTATCTCAACCAACAAAAAGGAGTATATAGTTTATTTTTTGTCGTGTTTGTGTATGCTTTAGATTTGATTAAAAACACGCAGTGTTTTTTTTTTTCTTTTCTTTGTATTTAAAGTAGTTATAATCTCTGTGGGGGGTATTATCGTGAAGTTGAATATATATATATATATATAATAATATATATTTTATATATATATAAATATATTTATATATATATATATATATAATATTATATATTTTATATATATATATATATATAATAATATATATATATATATATATATATATATATATATATATATATATATAATATTATATATTTTATATATATATATATATATAATAATATATATTATATATATTTAAGCCTGATGAATTGTATAAAAAATGATAAATACTTTATTCCTATTGCAAAATATTTCTTTCTGAAAATAAAAATATTACATTTTTCTTTTTTATAAAACGAAATGCTAGTTTAATATATATATTCATTTAGTATATTATGACAATTAAGAGTTATTTTTCTTATATTTTATAAAACTTACTAATTTATTATTTTATTACCTCAATTATTGCTCTCATAACTGTTTTATTAAATTGAATAAAATATTATTTTTATAATACACATAAAAAATAAATTCCATTTTACTCATATGTTACAGGGTTAATATTCCTAATATTAGAATGATTTCTAATAGAATTTTTTTTTTTTTTAATAATTTTTTTGACTTTCTTTTAATAAAAATAATATATTTTCTTATTAATATATAAAATAAAAATATGAAATTTGTATTAACATTAAACAGCATTTTTGAACGATTCTTAATTAAGAAATTAATTTTATTATTTCTTACAATAAAAAAAAAAGATGAACAAAAATTTTTATTGGTACAAAATAAAAATGTAAAATTTGTATTAACATTAAACTCCATTTTCGAACGATTTTTACATGGAAAATAAATTCTGTTTTTTCTTACAATAAGAAAAAAGAAAAAAAAATTTCAATTGGTAAAAAATAAAAATGTGAAATTTTTATTAGCATTAAACCCCATTTTTGAATAATTTTTACATGGGAAATAAATTTTGTTTCTTCTTGCAATAATAAAAAAAATTTTTATTTATACAAAGTAAAAATGTGAAATTTGTATTAACATTAAATTGCATTTTCGAATAATTTTTACATGGGAAATCAATTTTGTTCTTTCTTACAATAAAAAGAAAAAATATTTCTATTGGTACAAAATAAAAATATGAAATTTGTATTAACATTAAATTGCATTTTCGAACGATTTTTATATAAGAAACAAATTTTATTCTTTTTTACAATAAAAAAAAAAAATAAGAAATTTTTATTGGTACATACGGAAGCGTTAGATTAATATTACCAAGGTTGGGAATGCATTCTCGTGAAAATATCTTATGCATCTCTTCTCCTTACTTCGAAGGAACTCATAGATTTTCAGCAGAAACCGCGTTGACACGAATCCGGAGACGTTCCTAACACATCTCATACATCATTCACGTTCCGCATGGAATTTGCATTTCTCGATGAACCACCAAAAGATAACTGCACCAGAGAGGTTGACGCAGAAAGAAAGAGAAAGAGACTGAGAAACAGAGTGAGAAACAAAACGAGAAAGAAAGAAAAAGAAAGAAAAAAGAAGAAAAGAAAGAGAGAGAAATAAAGAGATAGAAAAAGAGAGAGAGAGAGAGAGAGAGAGAGGAGTGAGTTTGGAGAACGAGTGAACGCAAGTCAGTTATATTCCAAAAGGAAATTGAAAAGTTGCAATGGAAGTTGTACGCGGATGGATACGGTGTGAGAAAAACGCATGACGTAAATCGATCCATCTTTATATAAAATGTCTATATATATATACATGTATACTCATGTAGGTACATATAAATACATACATATATACTCATATAAGTACATATACACATACACGCATACTCATGTACGTACGTATATATCCATAGATGCATACACATGTAAGTATTTATACATACATATGTATATAGATTCATACATATATAACATACATACATCAAGGATTGAACGTAGAAAAGATGGAATGTTGTCGGTACATGCTGCGTATCTTGATTCGACATTTTAAACGATCTAAAACTATTTTATCGATGATTTTACTGGGGAGAGGAAGGGAGAGAAAAAAAAAGGAAAAAGAAAGAGGAAGGAAGAAAAATTCAATATTAAACCGTCATAAAAAATTGTATCTTCTAATGCAAGTTATGTAATATTCGTAACTCGAGTTACAACTTGTATATGGAGGAAAAGAAATTTTTAAAAGAAATAAAAAAAAAATAAAATGGAGGAAACCTACAAAATGAAAGAGAATATACTATCTATTGTTAATGTTAACGTAGTAAAGTTACATCATTTCTTCCTTTGTATGCAAACTAACGTATGTATGTACGTATGTACTTATATATGTATGCATGCATGTATGTATGCATATATATATATATATATATATGTACTATACGTACATTACACATATTTACGAAGGGGAAAGCACAAAATACGTTTTCCACGTTAATATTCAACGAGATGCGTTGCTTGTTCCATATTATGCAGTTTACGTAGTCGAGGATCTCAAAGAGAATTGTGTAGGTTTACGATGACGATGTTGTCATCGTTTAATTTTACCTGATCATTATTATGTTCTATCCTTCTAAGTCTCATCCCAATCTTCTTCTTTTCATTTTAAAACTGATTTCAACGTCAAAAGAGATATGCCATTAATTAATTTTAAATAGATTGCTTTTCACTACCATTTCTTTCTACTTTCTCGTCTTTCTTCGCGAAAAAGTAATTACAAGGAAAAAGAACATCACAATCTGAAGGACAAAGTAACGCGTAATTAATATACGGTCGACGAAAGTTTTGCACTATATACTTAAATATTTAACTGATGCAATTAAATGGATTTACACGTAAGTAGTAATTGTAGACGATAAAATTAATATGTAGTTCTTTCTTTATTTTATTTCCTGTTGAAATATGCTATTGTAGACGATAAAGTTAATATTTAGTTCTTCATTTATTTTATTTCCTGTTTGAATACGCTATAGATCTTAGTAAAAAGAAACTCTACTCGAAAATTGGGGGAGGGGGGAAACAATATTCCGTTGTTTAAACAAATGAAGTTCTTTATTTCATGATTTCACTACGATCTTTATCAAAAACAAGAGCTGTACCCATCGGTTGACTATGAGGGGTGGATCCTTCTGCTATTGGTCGATAGTATTCAAAATCTCCTTCCCTCTCCAGGAGGGTGTTACTCATTTATGACATAAATATGTGAAAGAAAGTAAGAAATCAAGTCTTTAGTCTATCAGTTCTTAATCTATATCAGCCTGCATACTGTTTGTCTGTATATCCGTCTGTATAAGTCCTTAATTCTCAGTTCAATAATTATACTTTCAGCAGTGATCCCAGAAACTTTAGCTTATCTGATCGACACAGTGCCGTAAAATTATCGGGTTTTCAGTAAAATTATCGTACGCACAAAAAAATCAAATCCGATTTTCTGAAATTCCAGATTTTTTGGATTCTAATACTGCAAAAAAAAGTAAAAATGTATATCTTAGCAAACTTGATACCCTTTTTTGTTCTCTTTTTTTTTTAGTCTTTGGTGCGTTGTATTCGTCCTTTTTTCGCTTTTTTCTCCTTTTTATCGTCTTTTTTCCTAGCTATCTGACTATATCTGACTATTGTATGACTATGTGGCTAAGAAACATGACTGTAGCCAATCAAAAAATTGCTTTTTCGAAATTTTCGATATATAAATAACTGAGTGCACTAGAGTGCGCTGCAACCGAATCGCGTAACAAAAATAAAATCAAGTCATATCGAAAATTATATTTACATATTGAATTATTATAAATTATCGTACAAGTTGAATTTTGGATCGTACAATGCTTCAAATTGTGTGACGTGTACGATAATTATCGTACGAGTGGGATCACTGACTTTCAGTCTGTTATATTCGTCTGCGTACTTTATCAGTCAGTTTATCAGTTTATCAGTCAGTCAGTCGGTCTTATATTCATAACTTTTTTGTATTCTGTATTTTTGTAACCACGCCATTTTTTTGTAAACCTTTTGTAAATACCGCTCAACATCACATAATAATTTAATAAACTATCATATATTTCATCATCATGTTATTTTTCTCTGTCTGAACCCTCATAATATAAATTAGATTACATTATATGTGGTTATTTATCTTTCAATTACCTAATAAATATAATAAATAAAAAATATTTAATAAATCATAATTAATTAAGATTGTTATTTTCATCGATTGGTGAACACTAATTGTTCTTTATAACACCATATTATAACTTTGAGGTTATACGATTTAAGTCAATGCAACTTAAGCATTTCTATATTTTTTTTAATTTTTTAATTAACTAATAAATATCATAAATAATAAATATAATATCGATAATAACATATAAATATAATAATACCAAATTATATAACTATAATACAACTATAAATTATATAAATATAATAACACCATATTATAACTTTCAGGATATACGATTTCAGTAAATGCAACTTAAGCATTTCTATATTTTTTATTTTAATCTTATTTATTTCACCAATAAAAAAAAATATTATACGTAAAAAATGAATAAACCAAGTAATTTCCGTCGAAAATATTTGTTCATTCCAAAACCGAACAAATATTTGGTTATAGAAGCTTAAAAGGCTTTGAGTAGAGTTGGATTAAAAAAAAAAAAAAAAAAAAAAAAAAAAAAAAACAGAAAAAAAAACAGAAAAAAATAAAAAATGGGGAAAAAGTTTTCCGCATAGCTTTTGCAACAAGAATTTCATTTATAATAATAGTAATAATAATAATAATAATCGCATATCCGTCAATTGACTTATCATCTGTCCTATGAATTACATAAATTTGCATTCGAAAAAAAAAATAAAAAATAAAAAAACCAAAATGTGAGTATAAAACTTTAATAAAATATCACGTTTCCAAAAAAAAAAAATAAATAAATAAATAAATAAAAATAAACAGTAAAATGGAAAAAGGGAATATTCGACAATTTGTAATAACCATCAGTAATCTCCATAAAGGGGGAAGGAAGAAAGGTCTGATAATTAGTTTTACTCTATGAGGAAATAAACGCGTAGGTTGGAAATCGACATTGAAATTGCCTAAAGGCATCGTTGGGATATCACGCACACACATATATATTCCCAGTTGCTCTTTACACCGTCTCAAATGGTATCGAATATGTATGATTCAGCGTTCCCTACTGGAAAAGCACCCTTAATCTCATCACCAACACTTACTTTCCTGAGATACTACACCTCGGCATACCCCGAGGTGAAATACTTTTAGCTCTTCTTTCAAACATGCGCTCTTTTACTAGCTTTACTTCTTTCTACCCCTCAACCCCTTTACCCCCTACCCTTATTCTCTCTCTCTCTCTCTTTTTCACTTTAAGTGCCATCTTCTTTCAACTTACTGTTTATTCTTTCCCCTTCCCTTCATCTTTCTTTATCAATTTCCCAGCCCAACCCCTATTTCTTTTTCTCTTTTAAACTATTTTACAATTTACCACTCCCCTTTGAAACAGTTTGTTTTCCTCCCCCGACTCCCTCACATTTTTCTTACTCCCTTTAAAGGGTGAGGCCACTCTAGAGCCCGAAAAAATAAGCTTTTTTGTGATTATTTGTTTTTTCTGGAAAAATATAATATAAATTGAATTGACAATGGTAGAAGTTTATTGTATATATGATTGACTATAAAAAATAATTCTTATAAAATAATTTACTTTGAAATGACGGCTGTGCAGCGTTTCTCAGATAACTTTTCTATTTTATCAAAGCGTACCAATAGCTACTGAAAATTTTGAGTTATGATGAGTTAATACATTTTTCTATTGTAAATTTAAAACAACAATTAGAAAAGTACGTAGGATTTGTTTAATATATTGATTTTTGACCACATTTTCCAAGTCAAATTTTTACAAAATTAGCAGAAAAATCGTCAGTAAATTGTTAATAACAAATAAACTCTATATACAAAATAATATATCAAAAAATATCCTACGTACATTTTTAACCCATTCGAAACCACGACTTTTTTTAACCACGGTTCAAGGAGCCATTTCTTTTTTTTATTATATTGACAATTTTACAATGCCAAATTTTATTATTTTATACTTTAAAGATACTATTTACGTTAAGCAAAAGAAAGTTATTTCGATGAATACTTTACTCAAAATAACTGAAAATAGTTAAATATGATTGCACACACTGTGTGCAAGTGGTCTGGAATAGGTTAAACGAGTGGTTCCCAAACTTTTCTATTCTACCGCCCCCTTTCCAGACAAAATATTACTTAGCGCCCCTGGAAATTAATTTTTTTTAAATTTTAATAGTAATTATAAATAGGAAATATATATGTATTAATGTTTCTACCACCCCCCACCCTGAATCGCTGCAGCACCCACCACGAGGCGGTGGCACCCACTTTGGGAATTACTGGGTTAGACAATATATTTTTAACACGATGAGTGTTACGCGAATTCTAAAGGAAAAAATCCCCGTTAGGCCACGCGTAATACTTTGTATTGAAAAAAAAAATATTTGAACGTCAATCACCGGCGACACACACGGCCTAAACGGAAAGCTCTGCGTCAATCAGCGGCGACTGACGATGAACTTCACGTTTAGGCCGCGTCAGTCGCTAGTATCTGACATGTTCAACTATTTTTTTCAAAACAAAGTAACGCTTGTGACTTGACGGGGATTTCCTTAACCCTTAGACTGCCACGCCGAAATTATTTTTAACCCTTAGGATGCCACGGCATTATTTTTATTATTCAAGGAACATAATGACAAAATAATAATAAATTGATGTTAATAAAAAATTTTATTATAATTATAAAATAGGGCAATTTTTATTTTAAAGTATCTTCTATATATTGGTCATATTTAAATATACTAATTTTCAATTTTCATTTAGTTTTTTATAATTGTAAAAGGTTCATACGCTCCGGTCACCAATGACTACTGTAGCGTCTCAGGAAAAACCGTGACCGGTCATGTATGACCAACATGGCAGTCAAGGTGTAAAAAATTCGCGTGACGTTCAATGTATTAAAGATCTAATTAAAATTTGAAACAAATTGATTAAAAATTGTCCTAATTATAGATGGGAGGCCAACTTGAAAAATGCAGTTTTAAGATAAAAGCGTTTAAAGTTTTAAATTATAGAAAGTCATGGTATACTTTGAAAAACTATAATTTTCCAGCCATTATCTTTTGGGATATCATTTTTGTGATCCTAAGGGACCATTTAAAACAAGAAAAAAGAAATTCCATTTTTTGAATCGAAACTAACCCAACCTCTTAACTTTCTGTTTCACTTTTTACCATCAACCCAATCCTCTCTCTTCTACTTCTTATTTTCTTTCGTTTTGTCTTATACTTTATCACTACTATCACTATTTGCCACTTTTACTTATTGTTTCTTTCTATTTTTCTTTCTATTTTTCTTTCTTTCTTTTCTGGTAAACGAAAAGTACATTCCTAAGGGAAAGAATGTACCTAAAAATCTGATATATTTTTCCCTCGTTGAAACATACAACAACAACGTGCAGGAATCGTCTTCCAGGGAATATCGAATGAAGACGAGAGAAAATGTACAAGACGCGTTACATAAACGCCTGGCCATGGGGAATCTGAGTAGAAAAGTATAGGAAACCTGGTAAAAGAAACCTGTGAAATAAGGAAAGAACTGAACGACAAAATATTCACTAGAAGAGAATTGTTTAAGTTTGTATTATAATATATTTTACATATTTTTATATATTCTATATATTACATTTATCCTATGTGTATGTATATGTGTGTATGTATATATAGCTATTTATTAGTTTCATCGGCAAAAAAAAATATATATATATATAAGTGTATATATGTATATATTTCGTTTAGATAAAAGGAACGGGAACTGGTATATCGAAAGTTTCGAAACACTAGGAAAAATGTTCCTTGTTCTTTTTCTACTCAAAAGAAAAATACTTTTAGAATACTTTGGCGAATTGTTACGCGACTATATTCTCTCTCTCTTTTTCTATTTTTACTTTTCGATCAATCCGATACGATATATAAGAAATAATCCTTTATAGATAGGGAAAGGAAGAAGAAGAAGAAGAAGAAAAAAAAATGGTAAAAAGAAGGCAACACAGCAGGCGGATTTTAACTCCAGGAACGAAATAAACTTTTGCCAGTTATACTTTTTTTTTTTTAAGATATCGCTAGCTTTTCTTTCGCTAACAACTCGATGTTACTTTTATGTTTTTATTTCTTTTTTTATTTTTTCTCGAAGAATTTGTATTATAAATCACCGTTCCTATGATCACAAGTTAAGAAGATAAGTTTTTGTTACTTTTGATTTTGGATTTTAAATAATTTTAAGGATTCTTGTGCAGAAACATTTTATATCTTTTCAGATTTTTACAGTTATTTTCCAATTGCAAGGGTTTTCTTTTAATTTACAAAATTTTTATTTTGATTATCGCTTTTGAATAGCAAGTAAAACTTGTTGTTTTTTTTTTTTTTTTTTTTTTAAATTTATTTCTATGTAACTTTTACTGTGACATAACACATTACTTTGTATATTTTTAAATAAATTATATTTGCTAGCTACAAAATTTATATTTAGTCCATGTTTAAGGTTTCGTGTATGCTACATGCACAGTAGTCTCATAATTTATAGCTTTTTTATCCCAACAAAAAACTTGAATTCCAGACTACTGAAAACATATGTTTACAATTGGATACGATTCAAATCCTTTGAGATTCTAAAAAATATTTGTAAAAAATATAAACTTTTTATTGTTTTATTTATACGAATTGTGTATTATAGATCTCCATTCATCACAATCACAATTAAATTTTTTTCCAAAATGAGGATAAATCTTAAACAAAATTCGAACCTTTTTAAACAATATTTTTAAATGCAGATATTTGTTTTACTTACACGAAGTTAATATTCTAATGTTATGAAACAATCTTCATGATTCTTCAATCATTTAAATTTATAAATTAAAAGGAATTGTTTTTTATCTTTTCAACTGTTATTTTCATCCAATGTAAGCATTAGAAATAATATTACAATTAAATAATACTAAAAATCTTTTGAAATTCTGAACAATATTATTAAACAAATCAAATCTACATTTTACTAGACCAAATGTAAATATTTGCTATTTTAACATTCATCCAACGTAAACATTAGAAATAATTACAATTAAATAAAAATAAAAATTTTTCAAAATTCAAACAATATTATTAGAAAAACATCAAATTTATGTTCTACTAAACAAAATTTTTATTTTTCCAGTTTTTACTTTAATCCAACATAAGCATTACAAACAATTACAATTAATTAAAATTAAAATTTTTTCGAGATTCTAAACAATATTATTAAAAACATCATATCTATATTTTACTAGACCAAATTTTAATTTTTTTAACTTTTACTTTTATCCAACGTAAACATTAAAAACAATTACAATTAAATAAAATTAAAAACCTTTCAAGATTCCAAACATTTATTAAACCCCATAAATCAATACTTGACTACACCAAATTTTAAAAATATAATAAATCATGATTCTTCAATCATACGGTTAACATTTTCTTTTTTCAACGTTAACACCATTCCAACATAATCACACGTAACCCAGCTTAAACAAAATTCGATTCCTTGGAGGGTTAGATCTCATCGGAGATAGTTTTGCAAACAAACGATGAAAAGAAGATAGAGTAGGATGTTACTAGGGAATGGGGAAAGGAGTAGGGGGGGGGGGGGTTACGAAAGGACAGAGGATATAAAAGTATTGTCCCATCGAGCAGAGATTCCTCGATCGGACAGATAGCTAGCTCACTCACTCACTCAGCTCACTCAGCTAGCGGATTTTTCTCGCCTCGTGAAAATCGCCGGAGGAATAAGTTCGGGGAAAAACCTTTTCTCGCTCGACAAATTGCGCCGCACCGGAAAACCAGACACGGGGCTTTGGCCCATTGATCCCGCCACGTGTGCCAACATTCGATTCGGCCCGGGAATACGCCGTCTGGTTTTAATTAATCAAGCGGAGGGATATTCCCGTTCCCTTTTCTATCTATCTGTCTATCCATCTATCTATCTATCTCACTCTTGCATTCACTCTCTCTCTTTCTCTCTCTCTCTCTGTCTCTCTCACACATTGGTTTCGTCGTTCTTCACTCATTCAGTAACACTCTCTCACTCACTCACTCTCTCCGTTCCGTTCCGTTTCGAATAGTTCTCTGCCATCTTTTTTGCCGTTGTAATCGTTACCAGCTTCACAAGTTCGTCCGTTTTCTCTTATATATATATATATATATATATTTTTTTTTTTCATCTCTTCCTTCCTCCGTTCTTCCTTCTCTTACAAAGAAAGAAACGGGAGTGCTAAATTGCTAAAGGAACAAAAAAATAAAGAAGAAAAATAATAAAAAGACGAAGGAAGAAGTAGAAGAAGAAGTAGAAGAAGAAGAAATGAAAATCGAAATAGGGGTCACGAAAGAAAGAAACGTTTCCTTTCTCCTTACAAACAGAGAGAAAGAGAGAGAAAAAAAAAGAGATACCAACCTCTCTTCTACTTTTCTCTCCCATTGTTCCTATTTCGAGACCTCCTTCTCATTGATCGCACCAACGATTTCATCATGTGCCACTTCTTCTTTCACTTCTTTCAATCGAGTTACAGGTAAATATCATCCCCATGTTGCATTTATATTCTTTTTCCACTCTCCGTAATTTCTATCAGATATTTAGTCTTTTAGAAACGGCTGACAATGTTGCGCGGGGCCGTTTCTTTGTACGGCTAGGTTCAACAAAAATTTTGTCTAAAAATTTTGTCTAAAAATTTTAATCAATAGAAAGGCCTATTTCAAAAGTTGATAACTTTTGAGTAAAAAGCCTTAAAACAAAAAAATTTAAATTTTATGCTTGCATTTACCGAACATTTACGAGACTTACAACAGTGCAAGCATCGGTACAAACTGCAATAAAATTAAAAGATACTTTCCTTATTATTGACTTTAAATCTACATTTATTATGCTGAATTATTCACCTTTTGTAAATTTGTATACTACATAGTTAATGTATGCGATTCTGTTTACTTTTATATTCAAATAAATCAGTAAAGAGTAAATTTAGTATTGAACTGGATATTTGACGAATTAACAAATTTAGCAAGGTAACGATAACAATATAATGAAAAAAACCAATTTTTAAATGATTATTCTAGATCCCTATATGAATATTATAAGTTTAAGATTTGATGTACAGGCAAGAATCATGATACTCACATCTCCTTAAACAGTTACGGAGTGTTTATTGTACGTTAAAATTTTTAGTATGTGCGCTATTATAATGAAACATATAAAGAAAAGAAGTATTAATACGTGAAAAATATATTTATCTATAAATAATTATTAAGTAGGTATACTGTGTTCTAAGAAATCTATGGATTTCTTACAATTGGTAAAACGCAGTCTAGTTTTATTGGCTTTTAATATACGCATATATTGTAAAAAGGATAATGTAATACATATAAACCATACATACTGTAACTATTTGTAACTCGTAGCTTATTTAGCAATACAAAATACTTAAAATAAAATTGGATAAAAATAATTTTAATCCTTACTGCTTTTCACTTTGATGTGATGTAGTTTTACAGTTCCGTTAATCAAAATACGGAAAATTTCCAATAGTATAGATCTTTGATTACATTTTAAAAGATAGGATTCATAATAATGTTCAAAGTGTAGAAATCTAGATTAAATCCAATGTATAGTTCGCTTACAAGACAAATTTTCTCCGTGTCTCTACTATACTTAGATAAAGTTCTTAAATAATTCTTCTACAATATTTATGTTTATATGTTATTGAACTTTGTACGCCGCACTACGTTCGAAAGGACGAACTAGTCTTTATTCTAATCCAAATTTAAATTGCCAGTTAAAATTGACAGGTTATAATATTTAAACAGTTTTATTTAAGAAATATGTTCTGCAATGCCACAGTAAAATAAAAAACTTTTTTTTGTGAGAAAACATTTGTCGTAAGGATATAAAAAAAGTGAGTTACAATTATATTCAGAAAAACTAGAAATTTTGTTTCTAAAAATAATAAACTTACAAACACTAAGTTAACAGATACTTTTGTATACTTATTTCTACTAACATCCATTAATTTAAAAGAAAAAGGAAAATATGTATTTCTTAATATGCATTTTAAAAAATTTAGAAAATGAAGAGAAACGGTTTAAGCTATACATTTTCAAAGAATTTACTAAATGAAAGTAATCAAAAGTTCCTGGAAATTATATGAATAGATTAAGTATCCCTAGTATTATTAAAATAAAAATGTCGTCACGTATATTATAAAAAAAAACTAAAAAAAGAAAAAAAATATCATGAGTGCAGATCACACGTTCTAGAAGTGAAATCTTCAAGAAACTAAGTTTCGAGAGAATAAGATCAATGCACAGTTTTAACAGTAAAAGAATTGTAGGATTTATTTATTAAAATATTGTTACCATATATATCGAAGCATTGATAGAAATAAATATATATAGAGAGAGGAGTTTGAAATATCAAAGAGTAAACATAGATAAGTAGGTAGGTAACAAAAGACTAAAGGGAAGGGGAAACGATGATTGAAATTAAGAAAGACGGTTTGTGGTCTGTTCCTTGTATATTGAGGAAGTTGTGTGAGTAAGTCTGTGTGCGTCTAGAAGGTTCTCGTGCGATATCAGTGATTTGTTAATTAGAACGAGCTGGATGTCGGGAAAATTCAAGAACAATTCGGGGAATTTATCTTTCCACAGGATGCAGGGGGTGGGGGGAAAGAAACTCATGAGGACAAGACGGTCATGTGTGAGAGCGTGAAGGAGCGTGGTGAGAACCGAGCGACGAGAGTGAGTGACAAAAGAGATACGATAGGAGCGATTAGAGAGTGATTAGCGAGTAAATAGCGAATAAGTGCCGAGTTGCGGTAAGATTGCGGACATTCATGGGTTTTGTGCGTTTTGTGAAGTCAGATTAAGTGTGAGAGATTGTGAATTGCAATTGCATACTGATCATACTTGTCGAAATAAAGAATATCTTCTATATCTTAAATGGTACCGACCACACGAGGAAATTAAATATCCTTAGTCGGATACAGAACAATTGATTTCCCTACATATATATAAATATACATGCAGGATAGGATTTAGTGTAGAGGTGCAAGGTTAAACACCCAGTTTAATCGTACTGATAAAATATAATTAAAAAGATATAAATAATAAACAAAGCATCCGTATCGTTCGGGAACATTTCCAGACCGATACGGACCTACACAACTTATACAAATTACAACAACAGACAACAGACCATCCTTCTTTATTTCGACTGTCGGTTCGTTTGTACCTTATTCTTTTGTTGCCTACCAATACTTTTATCTCTGTTTATTCTTGTACCGTTCTATCTCTACTACCAGCAAACAGGTTTAGTATAGAAATTATATAAGTGCATGCTTCGTAGTAAGCAGTCGCACAAAAACACATATATATATAAAGCTTAGTAGCCAGTAGAGGGGACTACGAAGCAAAGACCGAGAATAGAAAAAACTGACATAATCTGTCTTATTCTCTCGCAGACTCCATCCTAAATGTATGTCTCTTCTTCTCATCTTCCTGCATTAAGGCAGTTTCTTCTCCCACTACAGCGACCGTTTCCTTTCCCTACTACAACACCGCGTTTCATTTTTTCAAATCAAACCTATTCTAAATAAGTTTTTACTTTCAAAATATTTATTTTTAATAAGTTTTCGGAGCGTAATCCACCTTCTTGCATTGGTTTTGAATCTCAGACAACACATCATTTTCTTGGAACCTATTTACCGTGTTATAGGAGGATTATCTGTATTCGGCTACACTTATTTTGAGGTCGTGTACTCTTCTATTTGATTAGATAAAGTAAGTGTGTCTGTGTCCCATTTATTTTCATTACGGATCGAGGTACTACTACATCTCGTGAAAACATCCATCACTGGTTTTGCAATAAAAATGTATATAGCGGTATAATTGTATTTCAACTAATTTTTCTTCTTTGAATATTATAATATTAGGTTAACTAATTTCTTTGTATTATTAGTGTCCTTCGTTTATCACAGACTTTCCTCTCAATTCCGTGAGAATTGTGAAATGCTTAGGCAAATTGTAGCGTTAAGGCGTAAATTAGCATAAATAGAATTACTTATCCAATCGTTATCTCACTCATTTCTACGAAACAAATTATTGCATGCGTATTGGCTATTACTCACTATTTAATAATAAATTATTGTTTTCCTATTATTTTCTCTAAGCATATGTATTGCAAATTAATTTAATGTAAAATAATATAAAATATAAAAATTAATATAATATTATTAGTATATTTAACAAAATCGTTTTTGTTTTATCAATGTGGGCGTTTATATTACTTGCTCAAACTATTTCATTACTTAATTGTTACATTTGATGAGACATGGGATCATAAGTGACATGATGGTAAATAACTGTAAAGGAAAATCCCACCAAATATTCTTTGTCAATATAAAATGCTATTTTTACATTTACAGGTGTAATCGACTAAGAACAAAGACAATTTATAACAAAAATAAATACGAAATCTATACAGTATTTAGAATATTAACGATTTTTTTTTGTAATAAGCTGTTACGATCAATTCATTGTCATACAATTTTTCAGACAATATGTTTTTTCAATATTTATAGAATTATAAACATCATATTTTTTGATCGAATGCGGGACATATAAAATTTTTTGTAAGTACAAATATTAAAGTATAATTTACTTTCGTTTATAGAGGTCTTTCTCTGGATAAATGTGACATAAATAATATGATATAAACTATTTACGTAAAAAGTGCTATATATGCGATATTTAAATGTTAAGGGTTATACTAGCTACTTACCCTCGGTCTAAAAAAATAAGAAAAATAAATAAAAGATTGCAAAACTAAGAAAACAGTCTCTTTAGATTGTGAAGTTAGGAGATAACAAGATAAAGACTTAACAATAAAAATAAGAATAAGAAAAAATAATTTTGAAACAGTTATGTCAACTTTAAAAAGGGACGAGTTGAGTATTATTTTTCAATATTTAAATGGAGTTGATTTGCACAATGCATCTCAAGTTTGTAGGTACAGTAATATCAAACATTTATAATATCCTTGTATATTGTAAACTAATATTTTAATAATTAATGGTACTTAATATATATTATATATGATAACTTGATACGATAGACGCATTTATAAGTTAGAAATAATTGATAATAGGAATTTTGTAAACACATTAAAATGTATTTTCCTTTATTATAGTTTTTGGTTAGAAATTGCCATAGAAGAGAACAATAGAAGGAAACCTACGTGGATAATGAAAAAAGAATCAGTAGAATGCCTTCAAGATTGGAAAGCTATTAAAACACGATTTATAGACTATTGCCGAACTAAGCCTACTTTACATTTATTGTTTTACATTTGTCAATCCCACGGGGATCATCCAAAGGGTAAATTTGACCAAATTTATACGTATATATATAAGGGTGGGTCAAAAAGATATTCAGAGACAGAAATCAGTACACATGAAAGTTTGATGATGAATATCTTTTGAACGCTTAATTTAATCGCCAAAACATAATACACCATTTTTATAGAGCAGTTAATTTCCTACAAAAATTTGTATTGTGCACTTTTTAATAGTCATTTATTGTCGAGTTATAAAATTCATAAGCAAAAATGAGATTTGTCTAAAAATCATCAAATTTAAATCTTCAATATCATTCAAATGGTGAAATTTACGGAAAAAGTAAAAGATACCTTTTTTTGTAGAGCATTTAATTTCCTACAAAATTCGTTTTGATCATTTTTCTGTACAATCAATAAATAATGAGGTATGAATTTTAATCTATTAGACTGAAAAAAAAAATAAAAAACTGCGATGCGAAGGATCTTCCTATTAAAATTAAGAGCTCATATTTGGTGAAAATTGTTTTAAGGTGTTTAGCAACCCATTTTTCCGTGGCACTTGAAAAAAAAAAAAATCATTTTTTGACCCACCCTAATATATATATATATATATATATATCGATTAATGTAAGATTATTAATTTATTTTAAAATTTGAATTTCTTTTTTAAGGATGCTATTGTCAATATCTACCATACAATTGTTGCTCTATTACAATAGAACATTCTTATATATTAAAGGGTCCCCTGTATGAAATAGAAAATGCCATTTCTAACATTTTTTTTCCTGAGATACCAAATATAAAGATCAGTACGATTACTCTCAGATATCAACCTTGGACAAAAGGAGTTTATTGCGAAGAATTGAAATGTTTATTTGACATATCATATAGTAATGCCGATAAACTAAAAACAATATTCGAACCATTTACTGGTAACGATATTCCTATGTCAAGCTGTGTCGTCTTTATTTACGTTTGCTACAATGATATATTAAAAAATTTAGCTCTATGTTTCAAAAAATGGTAATATATTCGATATTAAATATTGTATCTTGATAATAACATATAATATAATTTGTATATAAAAATGATTTTTATTTATTTTATTATTTAGGTTTCCAAATAAAAAAATGTCCATATTGTCTATAGAAACGAATAACATATCAATTTGCAATACTAATGATAATTCTAGTGCATGTCAAGAGCATGCGGATTGCATTGCTATTTTATTAAATGGTACTAATATGGAAAGTTGGATTCATGAATTAAAGCATAACTCCTTTATAGAGAAAGAGATGACAGAATTAAAAAAAAAGTTAGTTTGAAGAAACATTCAGTATGCTTCACGGGAACTACTAAAATAATTTCCAAACAATTTGACTGTAAAGATCAAAAGCTATTTCAAACTTCTTTTCCAAACGTACCGTTATTTATTATGCCCTGTATTGGATCAGTTGCTACAAATAAAATAGAAGGTTAGTAAAATATTCATAAAAAAAAGAAAATAATAGATATTTATTTATGTAAAATAATAAATTTAAGATAATATTAAATTTAGGAAAGAATATTAAATTTATTTCTTTGTATAATTATTTTAGATTTCTATAACAGTATAGGCTGTTACCAGATGTACGATTATACAGGATTTTTGTTACTTACATATGATTAATTATATTCATAAATTTTGTCAAAATGAGTTTATAACAAACATTTTCATAATAATTAACGTAAAATGAAAAAAGTATTAACGTATATATGTATAATTAATGTATATTTAAATTATTTCGTAATATGTGAGAATCACATTTGAGGTATAAACAGAAGACAAAAAAATTATAAAAATAACTTTTACATAAACCTATTTCTTATTTGAATTGGTCTCAAAATTCTAAAAATTTCTGTGATTAAATAATTAGTAATAGCTTATGTTTATAAAGGATGATAAAAATGAAAATAGTCTGATTATATTTTGAGATTAGTTCTTATTTTTATTAATATTGCACAATTAACTAATTAAATTTAGTCCTTTTGATTTATTCAATTCAGTTTTAATATTAAGTTCTATTATTATTAATACTTCAGTATTTCCTATATATTGTAAGTTTAAAAGTTAAAAGTACGTAATAAGACCTTTTATTTCTGGGATTATTTGAAAACAATTATCTATTCGACAAACAAGATCTGCATCGAAGAACTTCGAGCAAAGTATACACAAAAATTTGTCAACGAATCATATGCTTAACCTGGAATTTGGGAAAAACTATCAAATTAAATAAAAAAATTTAAACAGAAAATTAATTTGAATTCCTTTATTATCTCCTGAAATGAATGCTGATATAATTAATCAAATATTAATCAATAAATAATTCGTTTCCTATGAAAGATTTTCAGAGAAAAAAAAAATACTTCAAAATTTGTATATTATTATTTTATTCTATAAAGAATACCATATTTCACATAATTTTTACGTCATTTATTTGTCGAGATACTTCGAAATTTCTTATAAATTACCTTTTTAGAAGAAAAAAAGAAATGTAACATAGAATTCAAACTTGATAAATAAAAAGAATGAAATAATTATAAGAGAAAATAGAAAAGCTATCGAGTAGTAGAGAGGATGGAAAATCGTGAAAAAGGCGAACGATAAAGGTGGAAAAGCTAACTGGACGATAGACGAGCATCCCACTTTGCTCTCTTAGAATGAAAGAAGAAAAGAACTGGCCTTTAGCGACACAAATAAATCCAGGTACAACCTCCTTCTTGAACTTCCTATCTTTCTCTCTCTCTCACACCATTGCCCAGTCACAAGTTCTGACGATGCGTTGAAATGTTTGGCGTCGGAAGTCACTCGTAATAGTTTGCATGATGATGGGCCCACATTTTGAGGGATAGTGTCGGTAATAGGTGTGTCAGTACGCACGGCGATATGCGGTTCATGCGTAACTTATCGATAAGGTAGATATGTAAGCGCACCCCTCTGGCATAATTGGGCACTTTCTTGTCTTAGGATCTCGATCACCTTTTGTTTCTTCCTTTAATCTTAATCTGTGAGCCGCTCAAGTAACACGTGGAAGTGAGAATTCTCTTAACTATTGCGTTAATTTACTAACAATAAGTATAAAGGAAGGGGGAAGATGAAGAGAAAAATATGGGTATGTAAACTCTACTGCAACGAGTGTATCTTTCACAGAAGTAAAATAACCAGGGCTCGTAGAAGAACAGTATAATAACGACAGTAACGAAGTCCTACTCCATAATAAATTCACCGAAGCACGAAAAGAAGGATCCTCCTTTCTCTATATATATCTTTATTTCTTTATTTCTTTTCCTTACCCTTTCTCTTTTCCCATTTTTTTTCACTTCCTCTTTCTCTCCTTGATTTTCGTGGTCTCCAATCTTCCAAGGAAAAGGAACGAAAGCTTAAAGGAGAACATCGTCTTGATATCACCGATAAACCGGTACTTTCTTTCGAAGCAACTGAGTCGATGAGAATCCCCCCCACCCCCACCAACATATAACTTTTTTCACTGACTATTCTTTAACCTTTTCATACAATACTCTATTACAACCCTTCTACTTTAATTACACCACCACTTAGCGTCAAGTGACGATGCAATTCTACCAAACGGATTCACCGGTCGTCCTATATTCAAGAATATAGTATACGAAGACGGCGAATGGAAGGATTGCGCTCTAGGACGGAAACAATGACGGGATTTAGTATTGGCGGCAATAAACTTCCGAGTTCTTACAGCCAGTTATTAATAATAATAATTATCAGAAAGTTTATTATATATTTTTAGTTCATTTAGGCGAAAATTGATTTTTTTTTCTCTTCTCAGAGGCCAATTATTTATATTTACACTGTTATTCCACGACTTTTGTCGTAGTTGTACCAAATTGATCTGTAAAGAAGCTGCGAGATAACTCGTAGTTGGCGCCCTGGGCAGATAAACAACCTACGAATAATCTTGTAGTTGACAATCAACGTGTTAATTTTGACTATTTACTTTAATAATTAATAACACAATTAGGTATGATATATTTTAAATGATGTCGTCCGTAAAAGCCACTATAGTTGCGGATTTCGTTATACAAGATGACATTTGCGAAAGCCACTATAGTAGTGCTCTGTGCCTAAGAGCTTAACAAAGTTCTGGGAAAAATATATTTCGTTTTTCGTACCATCCAAGTTTATACAAAAAGATGATCTAACGTTACTTCAGTTTATTTCCAAATTTTAATAATTTTCGATATAAAATTGCGTATTTTATGAATTTTTAAAGTAATATATAGTTTGTATGTTAGGCTCGAGTTTTTAACCTATAGAGAAAAAAAATCATGTGAGCAGATCACACGTGTTAGAATTTAAACCTTTTTAAAATCAAGCTTTCAGAGAATGAGTCAAATGCAGAGTATCAGGAGTAAGATAATTGTAGAATTTACTTATTAAAAGATTGTTAATATACATTTATATCAAATAGCACTGATATGATCTTGGGATGGAGTTAGCTAACTAAAACTACCAGTTTTCAAAATTTATAAATTAAGAAAAAAATAGCGAATGCGTTAGCCGTAGATAGAAAAAAATATTTAAATATCTACATGTAAACAAATAGTTAAACAATGAATTTTTTCTATCACTTCTTTCGCATACGTTTAAACGTGGTACGTTAAAAGTCGATTGCCCAGTACGACTAACAGAAAATTTGTTTTAAAAGGACACAGAAAGGTAATAACGAATAACTACCAAAACTTTTTGTTAACGTCAATTATACTTTCGTTTTCATTGCTTTCAAAGATAACCTATTTTATAAATTTTATAAAATAGAAAAAGCCTACTTTAAAAGTTAATAACTTTTGAGAAAGAAACCTTAAAACATAAAAATTTATATTTTATGCTTGCAATTACCGAAAATTTACGAGACTTTAAACAGTGCAAGTATAGACAAATACCGCAATAAAATTAAAAAATACTTTTCTTATTATTGATTTTAAATCTACATTTATTGTGTTGAATTATTCACAATTTGTTAATTTGTATACTATATAGTTAAAGTATGCAATTTTGTTTACTTTTATATTCAAATAGATCAGTACAGAGTTTATTTAGTATTGAGCTGGATATTTAACAAATTAACAAATTTTGAAAGGTAACGATAACAATACAATGAGAAAACCAATTTTAAAATGATTATTCTAGATCCCTATATGAATATTATAAGTTTAAGGTTTGATGTACAGGCAAGAATCATGATACTCACATCTCCTTAAACAGTTACGGAGTGATTATTGAACGTCAAAATTTATAATATTTGCGCTATTATAATGAAACATATAAAAAAAATACTGTGTTCTAAGAAATCTATAGATTTCTTACAATTGGTAAAACACAGACTTATTTTATTGGCTTTTAATATAAGAATATATTGTAAAAAAAATAATGTAATGAATATAAACCAAATATCCTGTAACTACTTGTAACTCGTAGCTTATTTAGCCTTACAAAATACTTAAAATAAAATTGGATAAAAAAAATTTTAATCCTTACTGCTTTTCACTTTGATGTGATGTAGTTTTATAGTTCCGTTCCTTAAAATACCGAAAAGTTCTAATAGATTAAGATCTTTGATTACATTTTAAAAGATAGGATTCATAATAATGTTTAAAATGTAGAAATCTAGATAAAATCCAATGTATAGTTCGCTTACTAGACAAATTTTCTCCGTGTCTCTACTATACCTAGATAAAGTTCTTAAATAATTCTTCTACAATATTTATGTTTATATGTTATTGAACTTTGTACGCCGAACTACGTTCGGAAGGACGAACTAGTCTTTATTCTAATCCAAATTTAAATTGCCAGTTAAAATTGACAGGTTATAATATTTAAACAGTTTTATTTAAGAAATATGTTCTGCAATGCCACAGTAAAATAAAAAACTTTTTTTTTGTGAGAAAACATTTGTCGTAAGGATATAAAAAAGTGAGTTACAATTATATTCAGAAAAACTAGAAATTTTGTTTCTAAAAATTATAAACTTACTATCACAAAGTAAACAGATACTTTTGCATACTTATTTCTATTAACAACCATTAATTTGATATAAAAAGGAAAATAAGTATTTTTTAATATACATTTTAAAGAACTTAGAAAATGAAGAGAAACGGTTTAAGCTATACATTTTCAAAGAATTTACTAAATGAAAGTAATCAAAAGTTCCTGGAAATTATATGAATAGATTAAGTATCCCTAGTATTATTAAAATGAAAATGTCGTCACGTATATTATAAAAAAAAAAAACTAAAAAAAGAAAAATAAATAACATGTGTGCAGATCACACGTTCTAGAAGTGAAATCTTCAAGAAACTAAGTTTCGAGAGAATAAGATCAATGCACAGTTTTAACAGTAAAAGAATTGTAGGATTTATTTATTAAAATATTGTTACCATATATATCGAAGCATTGATAGAAATAAATGTATATAGAGAGAGAGGAGTTGGAAATATCAAAGAGTAAACATAGATAAGTAGGTAGGTAACAAAAGACTAAAGGGAAGGGGAAACGATGATTGAAATTAAGAAAGACGGTTTGTGGTCTGTTCCTTGTATATTGAGGAAGTTGTGTGAGTAAGTCTGTGTGCGTCTAGAAGGTTCTCGTGCGATATCAGTGATTTGTTAATTAGACCGAGCTGGATGTCGGGAAAATTCAAGAACGGTTCGGGAAATTTATCTTTCCTCAGGGATGCAAGGAGGGGGGGGGAAGAAACTCATAAGGACAGGACGGTCATGTGTAAGAGAGTGAAGGAGCGTGGTGAGAACCGAGCGACGAGAGTGAGTGACAAAAGCGATACGATAGGAGCGATTAGAGAGTGATTAGCGAGTAAATAGCGAATGAGTGCCGAGTTGCGGTAAGATTGCGGACATTCATGGGTTTTGTGCGTTTTGTGAAGTCAGAGTAAGTGTAAGAGATTGTGAATTGCAATTGCATACTGATCATACTTGTCGAAATAAAGAATATCTTCTATATCTTAAATGGTACCGATCACACGAGGAAATTAAATATCCTTAGTCGGATACAGAACAATTGATTTCCCTACATATATATAAATATACATGCAGGATAGAATTTAGTGAAGAAAAAACCAAAAATAGAAAAAACTGACATATTCTGTCTTATTTTTTCGCAGACTCCATCCTAAATGTATGTCTCTTCTTCTCATCTTCCTTCATTAAGGCAGTTTCTTCTCCCACTACAGCGACCGTTTCCTTTCCCTACTACAACACAGCGTTTAATTTTTTCAAATCACACCTATTCTTAATAAGTTTTTACTTTAAAAATATTAATTTTTAATAAGTTTTCGGAGCGTAACCCACCTTCTTGCTTTGGTTTTGGATCTCAGACAACACATCATTTTCTTGGAACCTATTTACCGTGTTATAGGAGGATTATCTGTATTCGGCTACACTTATTTTGAGGTCGTGTACTCTTCTATTTGATTAGATAAAGTAAGTGTGTCTGTGTCCCATTTATTTTCATTACGGATCGAGGTAATACTACATCTCGTGAAAACATCTATCACTGGTTTTGCAATAAAAATGTATATAGCGGTGTAATTGTATTTCAACGAATTTTTTTCTTTGAATATTATAATATTAGGTTAACTAATTTCTTTGTATTATTAGAGTTCTTCGTTTATCACAGACTTTCCTCTCAATTCCGTAAGAATTGTGAAATGCTTAGGCAAATTGTAGCGTTAAGGCGTAAATTAGCATAAATAGATTTACTTATCCAATCCTTATCTCACTCATTTCTACGAAACAAATTATTGCATGCGTATCGGCTATTACTCACTATTTAATAATAAATTAATAATAAATCTCTCCTTAGATTGTGAAGTTAGGAGATAACAAGATAAAGACTTAACAATAAAAATAAGAATAAGAAAAAATAATTTTGAAACAGTTATGTCAACTTTAAAAAGGGACGAGTTGAGTATTATTTTTCAATATTTAAATGCACTGGATTTGCACAATGCATCTCAAGTTTGTAGGTACAGTAATATCAAACATTTATAATATCCTTGTATATTGTAAACTAATATTTTAATAATTAATGGTACTTAATATATATTATATATGATAACTTGATACGATAGACGCATTTATAAGTTAGAAATAATTGATAATAGGAATTTTATAAACACATTAAAATGTATTTTCCTTTATTATAGTTTTTGGTTAGAAATTGCCATAGAAGAGAACAATAGAAGGAAACCTACGTGGACAATAAAAAGAGAATCAGTAGATTGCTATCGAAATTGGGAAAATTTTAAAACACAATTTATAGACTATTGCCGAACAAAGCCTTCTTTACATGTCATGTTTTATAATATTATATCTCCCGACGTTTCTCCAGAGGGTAAATTTGATCAAACTTATACACATATATATCGATTAATGTAAAAATATTAATTTCATTTAATATTTTCATTTATTTTTTTTCTAAGGATGCTATTGTCAATACTTAAAATACCATTGTAGCTCAATCGTAGTAAAACACTTTCTTACGTGGATTACTCAAAATAACATTTCCAACATTTTCTGTCCAAAAATACCAAATATAAAGATCACTACGATTTCTCTTAATAATTACACTTGGGATAGAAAAGTTTATTGCTTAGAATTGAAATGTTTATTTGAACTATCATTTAGTAATGCCAATAAGTTGAAAACAATATTCGAACCATTTACTGGTAACGATATTCCTATGTCAAGCTGTGTCGTCTTTATTTACAATTTTTACAACATTGAATTAGTACGAAATTTTGCTCTATGTTTAAAAAATTGGTAATATATTCCATATTAAATATTGTTTCTCGATAATAACATATAATTCAATTTGTATTTAAAAATAATTATTACTTATTTTATTATTTAGGTTTCCAAATAAAAAAATGTCCATATTGTCTATAGAGACGGATAGAATATCAATTTGCCATACTAATTCTTATTTTAGTGTATGTCAAGAACGTGCGGATTGCATTGCTATTTTAATAAATGGTACTAATATGAAAACTTGGACTCATGAATTAAAAGAAAGATTCCTCTATAAAGAAAGAGATGACAGAATTAAAAACAAAAGTTAATTTGAAGAAACATTCAGTATGTTTCATGGGAACTACTAAAATAAATTCCCTACAATTTGACTATAAAGATAAAAAGCTATTTCAAACTTCTTTTCCAAACGTACCGTTATTTATTATGCCCTGTATTGGATCAGTTGCTACAAATAAAATAGAAGGTTAGTAAAATATTCATAAAAAAAAAGAAAAAAAATAGATATATATATATATATATATATATATATATATATATATATATATATATATATATATATATATCAACAAAATTTATTTCTTTGTATAATTATTTTAGATTTCTATAACAGTATAGGCGATTACGAGTTGGACAAATATACAGGATTTTTGTTACTTACATATGATTAATTATATTCATAAATTTTGTCAAAATGAGTTTATAACAAACATTTTCATAATAATTAACGTAAAATGAAAAAAGTATTAACGTATATATGTATAATTAATGTATATTTAAATTGTTTCGTAATATGTGAGACTCACTTTTGAGGTATAAGCAGAAGACAAAAAAACTATAAAAAAAAAAAAACTTTTACATGAACATGTGCCTTATTTAAATTTGTTTTAAAATTCTAACCATTTCTGTGACTAAATAATCAGTAATAGCTTATTTTCATAGAAGATGCTCAAAATTAAAATACTCTTATTATATTTTAAGATTATTTCTTTTTCTCATTAATATTGCAAATTTTATTAATTAAATTTAGTCATTTTGATTTTCTCAATTCAGTTTTAATATTAAGTTCTATTATTATTAATACTTCAGTATTTCCTATTTTTTGTAAGTTTAAAGTTAAAAGTACGTAATAAGACCTTTTATTTCTGGGATTATTTGAAAACAATTATCTATTCGACAAACAAGATCTGCATCGAAGAACTTCGAGCAAAGTATACACAAAAATTTGTCAACGAATCATATGCTTAACCTGGAATTTGGGAAATACTATCAAATGAAATAAAAAAATTTAAACAGAAAATTAATTTGAATTCCTCTTTTATCTCCTGAAATGAATGCTGATATAATTAATCAAATATTAATCAACAAATAATTCGTTTCCTATGAAAGATTTTCCCAGAAAAAAAAATACTTCAAAATTTGTATATCATTATTTTATTCTATAAAGAATACCATATTTCACATAATTTTTACGTCATTTATTTGTCGAGATACTACGAAATTTCGTATAAATTACCTTTTTAGAAGAAAAAAAGGAATGTAATATAGAATTCAAACTTGATAAATAAAAAGAATGAAATAATTATAAGAGAAAATAGAAAAGCTATCTAGTAGTAGAGTGGATGGAAAATCGTGAAAAAGGCGAATGATAAAGGTGGAAAAGCTAACTGGACGATAGACGAGCATCCCACTTTGCTCTCTTAGAATGAAAGAAGAAAAGAACTGGCCTTCAGCGAAACAAATAAATCTGGGTGCCACCGCCTTTCTGAACTTCCTACGCTTCTTTCTCTCTCACACCATTGCCCAGTCACAAGTTCTGACGATGCGTTGAAATGTTTGGCGTCGGAAGTCACTCGTAATAGTTTTCGTGATTATTAGTCCACATTTTGAGGGATAGTGTCGGTAATAGGTGTGTCAGTACGCACGGCGATATGCGGTTCATACGTAACTTATCGATAAGGTAGATATGTAAGCGCGCTTCTCTGGCATAATTGAGCACCCTCTTGTCTTAGGATCTAGATCACCTTTTGTTAATTCCTTTCTTCTTGATCTGTGAGCCGTTCGAGTAACACAGGGAAGTGATAATTCTCTTTACTACTGCGTTAATTTACTAACAATAATTATAAAGGGAGGGGGAAGGTTAGGAGAAAAATATTGGTATGTAAGCTCTACTGCAACGAATGTATCCTTCACAGAAGTAAAATTACCAGGGCTCGTAGAAGAATAGTATAATAGCGACAGTAACGAAATCCTACTCTCTAATACATTCACCGAAGCTCCAAACGAAGGATGGTGCTTCTTTCTCTCTATCTTTCTTTATTCCTTTAACTTTCCCATTCTTTTTTAACTTCCTCTTTCTTTCTTCGATTTTCGTGGTCTCCAATCTTCTAAGGAAAAGGAACGAAAGCTTGAAACAGAACATCGTCTTGGTATCACCGATAAAGCGGTACTTTCTTTCGAAGCAACTAAGTCGAAGAGAATCTCCCTCCCTTCCTACATATCTTCTTTCTTTTCGACTATTCTTTAACCCTTTCCAACAATACTCTATTACAACCCTTCTACTTTAATTACACCACCACTTAGCGTCAAATGACGATGCAATTCTACCAAACGGATTTCTCCTGTCGCCCTATACCCCTAGTTCTTGTTTATCGTTTTTTCACTAAGATATAAACATATCCTTCCTTACAATTTGTCTTTTTCTTGTTTCTTTACATCTTTCTCGAAGGTTTAGTTCTTTCTTCCTTTTTTTTTTTTATTTTGTAACCTTTTAGGCACAGCTGACAATGTTGCACTGGGATGTTTCTCTGTAGGGCAAGATTCAATGAAAATTTTGTGTAAACAATACAACTATAATGTGTGACGAACAATGTTTTCTCTACGAAATTAAAATGTAGTTTTTGATGATTAAAAATATAAATTTAAATTTATAAATTTCATTTTTTAAATATTTATTTTAAATAATTGTAATATGTTATAATTATATTATAGTATAATTATATAATACCTAATTAATAATATAGTATACAATTATAAAATAGTATACAAATGGTGAGTGAGGTAATAGAGTGAGATAGTATAGTGGCGTGTGTCGTTCAGGAAGATAACATTCGCAAAAGCCATTATAATGGCATGTAGAGTCCTGGAAGATGACATCCTTCTAATCCACTATAGTGGCCCATCGTGCCTAAAAGGTTAATACACGACCACCATATTTTTTTATTGCATCATGATAATCGCACAATTCCTTTGCTTAAATTTCAAATTGTGATAATTTTATATCATTTTCAAAATTAATTCGACATTTAATTTTTTTTTTCATCTTCTCATCAACTTTTACAAAAATTTCCAACGTAAATAAAAGCAACAACTACCAAAACAGAAAACTATCAAATAATTTTGAAAATTCTAACCTAACCTACAATTTGAAAAGATTAAAGAGAAGATAAAAATATGTGCAGCTTGCATTAAAATCTAAATCGATAGATTCACGTTGTGAGATTGAAAGAGATAGTTGAGGGATAGATGTAGAGAGGGAGTTAGGGGTGGACAGGGGTGATAAGGGGTAAGATGAAAAAGATGGAAGAACATCTCGATCGGTTGACCTCTTCTCTCCTTTTAACTCATCCAAGAAGCATCTTCTTCTTCTTCTTCTTCTTCTTCTACTTCCCATAGGAGATAATAAAATATCGAACGATGAAAATCCGTGGGATGGAGAAGGTAAAAATGGGGTAGTAATAAAAAAAAGCACTGGAGAATAGAATGGAGATCGAGTGCCTAACGTAGAAAGTTTAGTATCAGCGACATTATGGACATTACACGACGTTATTAAATGCATCGAATTTTATGGTCGATTCCTTTCCAACCCACCCCTCACCCCTACTTTTGTTCTCTCTCTCTTTCTCGAATAAACAAACGAACGAACGAACAAACGAAGTAAACGAGGGTAGAGATATAAACTTTCATAACACATCGTAATCCTCTCGCGTACGCAGCGATTCAGCGAAGCTTCTCGATTTTCGAAACGGGATAAAGTTTATTATCGGCCACGTATATACCTGGGAAAATCGCCGTAATTACTTCCTAGCACAAAGAGGAGGGTGGGGGGTAGGAATAGAAGTTGGGGTAGGGGGAGAAAACAAATTGACCGAAGATAAAATTGGTCTGAGAAAGATCATAGACAAATAAAAAGGCATTAAAAGGAAACAGGGGTGGGGGGATAAAAAAGAGGGGATAAATGTTATAAACTTATTGTTATGCATGACCTTTTTGTTCTACGTAGTGTCTACCTACCTATCTACTAGACGAAAATCTCTCTCGTTGTGTCGTTTTTACTAAAGAATTTGAAAAGTTCAACGAAAATACTTTTTCCCGGTGTAACGCGAAAATCCACTTACTTTGGGTTCCCCTTCTGAACAAAGTACGAGTCTTTTTCTCTTTCTTTCTCTCTCTCTCTCTCCCTCTCTCTCTCTCTCTATCTCTTTAGGAGACTGAAAATCCGCTTGAAAAAAAAAGCAACGAAATCCTTAGGGCGTCCCTGACCCAGATTCATAGATTTTTCTTATAACAATATAACAGTGAAGTGAGTTTCGTGAAAAACTGATGGACCATAACTAACAATAAGAGTAAGAATGAAAGAAACAGACAAAATGAAATGTTTTTTTTATCTTTTATTTTTTTGTTATGCTTCCTTCTTTTTTTATCACCGTTCTATTAGCAAAAAGCAACATTAACTTCCACTGTGTTATCTTCCGAAAAAATGGAAATCGCAGTTGTATTGAACTAAATGAAGATATTGAAAAAAATGAAAATTAAAAGCAAACATTAATTAATGAAACAAATTACTTTAGTAATCCAACTGAAAACTTGTTTTACAATTAATTTAAATGGAATGATAATATTGTAATAAAATTCATTTAAATATTAACATTTAATTATACACCTCTGTATATATTTGCATAGCTTTTTAAATATCTCACATATGAAAAAGTTCATTTGTCAAGTCGATTAATTAATTACAAAAAGTAAAGTGTTGAAGCATCTGTGTTTCATCTTTTTCCTGTTTTTAGGATTTTTTTCTTTTAAGAACTTTTCTTCATCAGATTAAAAATACTAAATATTTAATCTTTAAAATGTGATGATTCTTTGCTTATTAGATAAGATCAAAAACTAAGAAAATAACAAAAATCATAATTTGTTTTTTTAAACTTTGCAGGTTATGTTCAGGAATCTGCGACAATAACGAAAGATAATTTCTAAACAGTATCCAGCAAAAGTTTATTAAATTTGAATCACAATATCCTTTTCAAATAAAATGCATCACGTTCATCTATTTTTAAATAATCTGTGCAAAAAATTCGGTACACCCACGACCCATATGGGGAATCCTTCCGTTCTTCCCCGAATATAATTTCAAGGAAAAAAATTGTACTTTTTTCCTTTTTCATATTCATTAGTAATCCTAAATTCATACTGCAGAATCATTCATTCGATCGTACATCAACCTTCGAGCAAAAAGAATTTTTAAAAGTAGCAAGCAAACAGGAAGCTACAAATCGTCAAACAAGAAACAAGAAACTTCCGATTTTTCGAGCAAATAGCAATTGTGTTCTCGAATATACAACCAAAACATTATGATCTATCAACAATCTAACATTATTGTTGTATATGACGTATTAGTGAGATCATTTTTATTTAGCTCGTAACACGGAACTTGGTTGGCACGAGAATTGAACAAGGCATATTCTTTAATATAAAACATAAAACTAAAAATATACACATTACCATAAACATTATTTAACCCATAAAAAGTTAGGCCACTTAATAATATTGATTATATTTTTTAACAAAAATTTATATATAAAATATAATAAAATAATTTACCAATAAAATATCGTTGCATTGATATTTAAACAAAAAGAATACCTACAACGAATTTAATCACATTTGTTAACTTACGGTTCATATACCAAAAAAAATCAATGCAATTATTTTTTATTAAAATCTAATTATTATTACAAATTTATTTAAAAAATATAAGAAAATATTTTACTAATAAAATATCATTGCATAGATATTTAAACAAAAGAATTCTTACACCGAATTTAATCACATTTGTTATCTTACGGTTCATATATCAAAAAATTAATTATTTTGAATTAAAGTCTAATCTATTTATATATATTTTATTAATATTTTTATTAAATTATTATTAAATATTTCTTTATTATTATTATTGAATAAATTATTACTATAATTATTATTATTAAATATTTCTTTATTATTATTATTGAATAAATTATTACTATAATTATTATTATTAAATATTTATTATTAATATTAAATAATTAATATTATTAAAATATTTTAATAATAAATTTTATTGAAATTTACTAGTAATATATCGTTGCATTAATATTTAAAAAAAAATACTTGTGTGCACCGAATTTAATCACACTTGTCTGCTTAGAATGCATAGATCAAAGGATTCAACGTTATTATTCGGGATAAAGTTAAAAGACGAGAACTTCAAAGGTAACAATAATATCACGACAAATAAGAATCGATGTCAGTTCGATGATATTCAATCTGTCAAACGACAAGGATAGGAAACATTGTGAACAGCAAAAGCAAGCATCCAACTAAGCATAGTAGAGAACAGCAGTTGCCATTTGATTGCCGACGTTGTAGGCCCTTTTGTAAGCTTGCTTCTTCACCTTTGTGTGTGAGCAAACACCTAGGTATAAGCCTAGATGGTTCTAGAGATAGATGAGATCGTACACGGAGATGGAAAAGGTACCAATCTTCCCTCATATCTCTCACTTTATTCTACTATCTTTCATTCAATCTTTTTTTCACACTTACTCTTTGCTTAATTTTACAATCCCATAACTAGTTCACATATCTCCAATCACATTATATCTTTATATGTAAAAATTCAGTGTCACAATGTTGGTTTCCAATGAACTTCGAAATTACTGAACAGATTTTAATGAAATTTTTTTTATTTTGTGTGATTTTGTTTAACTTAGAATATAGGATAGTTTTTATATCGATTATTCTTATTTTTTATTGTTAACTCTTTGGCTACATTTAACTTATTATTACATCATGCATTTGTTTGGGCAGAAACATATATGACGATATGTTACGTCATTGAAACTGGAGACGAGATTTAACTAGTTCATTCTGGTTTATTTCAAAGAAATGCCTAATTTTTATAATATTATAATTATTATAATATTTAATATTAATTTAAACTATTATTATTTTTTAATGAAATTAAAAAGCTTAATTTAAGGATTTATTATTTAAAGGTTATGTAGGTATATAAGTACTGTAATTTTTCAATAGATAGCGGTGTTTTACAATTTAATTATTTCACGTTTTTTTCAGATTTACTATAACCTAACTAACCTTACTTTTTATACTTTTTCCTGTATTTTTATTTTATGCATTCCATTGCAATTGTGATATTATTTTGTGTGTTGTTATAATTTACTAAATAGCTTAGAATTAAATTAAATCAACATTTTATAACAAAGCCACAGCAACACGTAGCATCCTAATATATTAAGATTAATATATTACGGATTATTAATTATTTAGGATTGATATATTAAATATATAAAGTAGAATTAATTTGGGAAATTTGGTAATACATAAAGTAAGTAGCTATTACATGAAACAACTAAATTGACCAATTAAAGTATAAAAAAAAGGCAGAATTAAATACTTTAACTAAAATATACACAAGGCAAACAATTAAAATATGAGATTTAAATTTGTTTGTGTGTATGTGTGTGTTTAATTCCTAATATAAGAAATATATTCTTTACTTTCGTTTCAATATCTATCTATACTTACTATAATATAAATTCGGTATTACAAAATAGTTCCAAGTAAACATCTTCTAATCTCGAAGCACAAAGTTTCTTTATTGATTTAAGAAAATAAAATTACGTTCATTTTGATAACTATGAAAATGAAAATAAAATAAATGCGGACAATGATATCTCGTATGTCTATTCTTATCCCTTTTAAAACAAATTTTTCGTTAGTCGTGCTGCTTTCCTATCAACTTTGAACATAATCATACTTTAATTATTCGTCTCTTGTAAATTTATACGAGTTGTATAATAACCTCGTTATTTCCTAAGACTTACTAGTTTTAGTATATAATAAAATTTTGTTTATACGTATTCTCAAAAATACCTAATTATTTTATGTAAAATTTAGAATTTTTATGAAATAATTGAATTAAACGCTTTAATGGTAACACATACATTATATTCCATTATATGCATATGTACATGGAATTCTATGAAGTTATGGTAAATTTTTAATCGTAACATTAAAAACCATATTATTGAAATAATTTTGTATATATGTGTAGTATATTTAATTAAAATATACCGTATATTGTATGGATAAAGGTTAGGTTATGTTCAAATGTTCCGCGCACTCAACGAAATCTATGTCCAACAAATGATGCTGGACTTACCTGTATCTTTTTTATTTTAAATTAATTAATCATTTTATAAACAAATTAATGTAATAAAAACATACTTGTGTGCGAATGCAACGTTGTGTCAAAATTTCAAAATAATTAATAAAGTACTTTTGGATATTACCGATTAGGAACAAATGAAATCCATATTTATATATATATATAGATGTGAATTGTTCACTGTGGAGGTATAATAATATATAGTTTATGAAATGATCTCATCAGGGAATAAAATTGTAATATTTCCAATATTCGTATGTATGTGTAATAATGTTAAATATCAAATCTTATCAATAAAATAAGAATGTTATAATACGATCATCAAAATGTTTATATAAAATTTTTCCAATAACGTCTAATTATTTCATGAATTAATTAAATTATACTAATTAATACCAACAAATACATAGAATACAATATACCGTACATATAGATCGTATATATTTATAATAATAAATGAATTATTCACTGTGGTGGTAAGTTTTTGAAATGATCTCATTGGAAAATGGAATTGTAAATTTTCAGGTATTCATATGTATGTGTAATAATGTTAAGTATCAAATCTTATCAATGAAATAAACATATGTTATAATACGATCATCAAAATGTTTATATAAAATTTTTCCAATAACGTCTAATTATTTCATGAATTAATTAAATTATACGAATTAATGCCAATATATACATATATAATACAATCTACTCTACACATAGAGTATATATAAATTTATAGTAGTATATGTGTATATATATACGGTGTCCAAATTACCCTATTTCTTCTGCCGAATATGACTCGCACTGAGTCACGTTAGCAGAGTAATAAAGATCCAAAGGAATAATTAATAATCCAGCCAAGCAACGGAGACGATAAAAGTACTTACATATAATGACGTTGACACGGTTAATGTATGTGTCTGTGTGTATGTATGAATGTATATATGTATGTATGTGTAAGAAAAGGGAGAGACAGAATGAACAGTAAAGCTTTAGGGATGGGTGTGGGTGTGGGTGAAAGAACTGTTTCGATCTTCTTGCGTTAGTAATACGTCACCGTCATGACGTTAAGTGCGGCAGATTTTTTTTTCTTTTTCTACAAAGCCATTTCCTTGACGATGCTTTCTCGCTCTATTATATTCACGAGAATCAAGAAAATTTGGCTCCACCCTAAGATTCTTTTTATTCTACCCCTTGTATATATTTCATCCTTTTGTTCGACTTCGTTGGACTTTTAAAAAAAAGTAACGGGGAATGTATATATATAAAAGTATCCCCCCCATCATCTAAAAATAATCAAATATCTTATTCAGTCGTTACGTTAAAACATAAATATATTTTTCATCCAATTGGAATTATGATAAATGAAGCTATACAAAATATATAAATTTTTTTTTGTGATTCTAAATCTTTTACATATCAAATTTAATGTAAAACGAAAATATTTTGTATACAATTGAAAATGTACTAGTGACGCGAATAAACGATAAAGAATATTTTTAGATCCCAGGTCATTGAAATACGAAAAAAAAGAACATTGGTGATATTGAAAGTTCTAAAATAGAAAATTACCTTGGTACAAAAATATTTTTTGGTACAGTAAAATTAGCTTTTCTTATTCTTAGAATTTCGTCCTGTTATCCGTAACTAAACAGCCTAAAGAGGCTATTTTGTTAATTTTGGGAGCGATTATTTTGTTTTACAGAGGGTAGGTTGCTAGCCTCGCCTTCGAACCCTCCCCTTTATCTGAGATTTGAGACAAATATTTATTTATTATTATATATAAAATATCTATTTTTTATTATTATTATTATTATTATTATTATTAATATTTATTTATTTTTTATACTTATTTATTTACATATGATATTAATAGTTGAATGTAATTAAAGTTACATTAAAAATTTTCATTTACCATTCAATACTTTATAAATACAAGATGTAATTCCAAGACACGTAATTTTTTACTATCGATAAGTTAAACCACATTACAAGGTACATCGTCGAAATAGTAGAACGAGGCGGACAGCCAATTTGAAGCAACGTCGAAGGAAGTAGTATGAAAGAGTAATTAGTTAGTAGAACATCCGTAGGTATCTGGTAGGAAAGTCTCGTTAAGGAGAGATGGAAGTTTCGAACGTGCTTCTCTCAGTTTCTCCAAATTTTCTCTCCCTCATTCTCTCTCTCTCTTCTTTACTTTCTTGCTTTCCCCCCTAAAAGAAAATTCTGTTTTACGTTACAGTAGCCTAATCTTAGAAGCAAGGAAGTAAATGAACGAACAAGAAAGTGTATGTATGTATGTATGTGTGTATGTGTGTGTGAGAGAGAAGTATCAATGGAGTATTTTCTCACCTTTTTATCCGACGTTTCATCTTGTTATTAGTGCCAATCGATATTGCCTGGTATTCGAAAGAAAAAGCTTCACGTTCTTGTGGATTGGTTAGTTGGTAGAAAGAGTAGTGTTAGTTAGTTTAGTAATAGTGTTAGTAGAATAAGAAGAAGCCCGTGATGTTAATTACCGTACTTGTTGAGTTGTGCTTCGTAACATCAGCAAGACGTTTTAGGCCGATACGAAACGTGAGATGCAATTAGTGCTTGATTGCTTGACCTTGCATATCCAAGTGAAAGAGAAGAAGAAGAAGGATGGAAAGAGAGAAAGAAAGAGGAAGAGAGAAAGAAAGAGGAAGAGAGAAAGATGGGGATAATTTTTTTGTTGCTCTTTTGATTCTAAGTAAAACCTTCTTGCGAACCGATCGGAAGTTGAACAAAAACGCGTTTTCTTTCAAGACGTTGCTGTCGGAATCGAAATGAAGTACGAAGCCCAAGAAAGTTAACGAGTCCCTTCTCCTGCTTGTGAACGTAGCTCAATAAGCTCGTTGTTTGGACTTCCGATTGTAGCGAAAGCTATAACACGCCTATAGAAGTATAATAGTTCAAATCCGAGTTAATTGGGCTCTCTGGATGGTAGCCTTGAGCGATAGTTTCTCTTCTTCTTCTTCTTCTTCTCCATCCCCTTCCCACCCCTCACCACTACTCCTCCTTCTCATCTTCTTCTTCTTCTTCCGCTTTTACCCTTGACTCGATCATCCATCTATCCATTTTTTCTTTCTTTCTTTCTTTCTTGTTTTTTTTCTTTCTTTACTTTCATTCGCGATCTTGTCAGAGGCAACGATTTACTCGACGGAAAATTTTATGAACAGGAAAAAGACCACGGGAAACGACTCTCGGGGTCAAGGAAAAGAAACTGGACGTAACTTTTGCCCCAGGCAACTGAGTATACCCTTTTTTCCTCCTCCTCCTCCTCCTCCTCCTCCTCCTCCTCCTCCTCCTCCTCCTCCTCCTTCTTCTTCTTCTCTTTCTTTTTCTATCTCTTTTATTGTGCAGTTAGTTCACTTTAAGACGTGAAAGCTACAGACGTTTTAAAAGCAAGTCCTGCTTTTCTAAGATTCTTTTGTTCACACTGCATTGACTCGGACCCTTCCTACACTTTATGTATTGTGTTATATAGTTATCATAGATTTTTTAATAAACTCTTTCTTTTTTTTAAGTAAGTAAAGTATGTATATATAAGGGAATGTGAATGTTATAAATAAATAAATAACAACACTAAATTGAAGTTCTATGTATGAGTGTAACTCTCAATATTCTGATTTCCAGGTGATTATTCTATCAATTCATGAAGGTGTTTAACCCTTAGACTACTATGGACGCATATATGCGTTTAGTATAAATTACCAGATTATCTATCGATGCATATACGTGTTTATTAATATTAATGTAAAAAAATGTAATGTTTATATTATTTAATTAAATTATACTCACAAAAACAAAAACTTTAATTATTAAATATAATTTATTATTAGAATTTCAGTAATAATAAATTATTCCGTTCCTATAAAACATTTTAGTTAAAAGTATTCAGTACTCAAAGGACTAATCACACATTGCTCAAAATTTCATAAGAGAAATCCAATTTTTTAATAATATTTTAATATTTTTAATATTATTTCATACAAATCATCAAAAGTAGATAAAATCTACTATTATTTAAATATAATCAAGAAATCCAATTAAGTTTTAAATAAAAGCTATTAAGTTCTTTATAAAAATCGTCAATAAGAGTGAGTAAAAGCATTAACAAAATTCACATTTTTATCAAACCTAGTTTTTTCCATTATCATGAAATACCAAAAGCAAAAAATAAATTTCTACAAATATGTGTCTTGTTTGAACTTGTTTTCAAGTTAAAACCACTTTTATGTTCAAATAATACTAATAATTCAGTAATTCCATAATTCAATAAACATATTATGTGTAATTATCATATGAATATATACACATGATTATACTGAAATTAATTTATCAATGGACGATTATCGAAATAAGGTAATATATATTTAGATAATAAGGATACAAATTGAGCTTATTTAAGCTCAATTTCAAATCATTAAAATTTTGCTCTAATTATGAGTGATCATTTCAAACATCTTCTATGAAGATAAACTGTCACAGATTATTGGAACACAAATGTTAACATAACTCTGAAACACAGTTAAATAGGACATATGTTTATATGAACTTTTTTTTATTGATTTTATCTTTCCCCTGTCCAATTCTGAAGTGGATCTCATATATTACGAAACAACCTGTTTACAAGAGACCAGTTTTTTATATCACAAATTTCTGAACATCGATGAACAAATATTCTTCTTTTTCTCGAGTTAATTTACATTATCTTAAAAAAAAAAAAAATTTATATTCGAAATAAATATTGAAAAAATTAATTTTGTGCGCAAATTATTCTTGATAAATTTTCAAATAAAAATAAAAAATAAAAAATGAAATAGGAAAAATTGGCAACAACGAAAACAATTTAATTAAAACAAATTACATAATAAATTTTCATATTTTATCGTGTATCAACGTTATTGGAGAATTTGCGTAATATGAGAATGGTAGTTACAATAAGTTAGGCGAGTTATAAGAATTTCTGTTGTATAAGGAAATATTTTGTAAATGTATATATTACAGATAGAAAAGAATGTGAATATTATGAATAAATAAGGCTACTAAATTAGTATTCTGCATATTATACGAATATTCGATAAATAAAGAATCTTTTATTTAAATTTCAAATTGGGAATAATCGAACGATTTTCTTTTATAAATTTATAATATCAGTAAACATAAAATCTCTTTTTGTTCATAAAAAATTCTGATAAAAACAAATTTAAAGCATTTGAAATGCTTTATAAGCTTTAGAACTTTCTGTGTAGGCAAAAATATCAAATTCCATTTAAAGAAACGTCGGTGACCTTCATAAATATGGAAAAATCTGATCTCCAGATAAAAGCTCTCTTTTACCATATCTGTATGTTTGAATCAAACATATTCTACCATAAAAACATTTTTTTTATCATCAAAAGAAACTGAAATATTCTCTTTTTATAGTGTATACAAATAAGTTTATAGAATTTATTCTAGAGAAAATTAAGGAATAATACAAAAATTATATATTATAATAAGATAATATATAGAATAAAATTAAATGAAAATTCTAATTTTTTGTTTATGACTTTTCGGTGTATACAAATAAATTATAATATTTAAATAAAAGAATATATATATTTTTACATAATCAAACAAAAACATATTAAATGTACAAATAATATTATAACAAAATGTATAAATATACTGATATTATTTTATTACCATAACTATACGTATATAAAACATGATTCTGAAAAGTAGAACGAGTTATAGCTTTTTTTCTTTAGTAAAAATAGAAGAAGAAAAAGAAATAATAAAGAAAAGATATCATACAAGACACACAATATGTTCTAACTTCCTATGACCTTATTTTTTTTTTTGTATATGAACCGATGCACTCGCCAAATGCATTTACACTTTATTTTTTAATGCAACCCAATTTTTTTGTATTTTCAATCAATCGATCCCTTTTTATTATTCAGCGTATAAAAGTACTAAACAACCCCCCCCCACCAAGATCATCCAAATAGCAATATACTTTACGAGGTATATATATATTCATAGTTGTATATCACAAATAATAAAATAAAATTAAATTAAATTAAAAAAAAAAAGAAAAAAAACAATAAATAAATTATAATAATTAGATTATACATATTATATTATTGTTATAAAATAATAATTATATATATATATATATAATATATAATAATAATATATATAATTATTATATTATATAACTAATAATATATATTAAATATTATAAAATATTTTTATTTTATATTTTATATATTTTATATTTAAAAATAATATAGAAAATATTATATAAAAAAATAATTATATTAAATATATATCTTTATTAAAATTATTATATATATTATTATTATATTATTATCAATAATATATTATAAATTATAATAAATAATATATAATATTATATAAAAAATAATAAAAAAATATAATATTTATATATTATAAAAAATAATAAACATATCGACGCACGCAATAATATATAAAAAAAAATTTATTTAATTGTAAGTACTATTAAAATTTTCTCAACGACAATAATTACCCTTTTCTTCAAAGTACTCGTATACTGAAAGTGAATTTTTTATCTGGTTAGGTTACTTTAAGTATGTTAAAGAGTGAGTACTATATAGGAACAGTTCTTCGTCGTATGCTACACTTTCTCGGCCCTTAACTTATTCTCTCTAGTATCATACTAGTGAGAATAATGGTTAGTCTGCTGCTGCTTCTACTGCTGCCGGTGATAATCGTCAAGACTCAAGGCACACACATGAACATGTATTTTGCAGTAGGGACCGACGTGCGTAGATCGTTAAAGACATAATGCAGAGGCGTGGTAGCGACACCACCACCGATTCCGACATTTTTATTTGATTACGTCACGAAGAGGATGATGAGGAGGATGAGGAGGAGGATGAGGTGGAGTTGCATCGCAATGCATTGCGATGCATCGTAGCAAATTATTCGTATCACGGGGGAAACTAATACGAGTGGTTTTATATGAGATTATACAATGTCCGGTCTTCTTTCCAGTTGTAATCGAGTATAATTCATAATTTAACAGAATAATAGGTTGTAATATTATTTTATACTACTTCATCTATTTTAATATGTTTCAATAAAAATATTAGAAAAAAAAATCATTTCCAAGTATTTTCTTTTTTTTTTTTTTAACGCATAATAAAACGTAACGAGTATAACAAGTTATCTAATTTTAATACATATATAATATAAAATAAAAAATAATAATTATTATACATATATATAAAATTAATATAAAATAAAATATAACAGAAAATTAATATAATATAATAAAATGCAATACACAACAATATATATATTATTTAATATTATAAATATACATATACTATAATTATGCACACACACCCACATTATATATATAATTATATAAGACCTTATACTCTTAAAAATTATATTTATATTTATATATTATAATTATATTTATATTATAATTATATTTATATATAATTATATTTATATATATAATTAATTATTTTTGTTTAGTTATATATTTTGATAATACTAATTCTACATAATTTGTAATATTTCAAATCTTATACATTTTTAATATTACGGAAACAATAATAGAAAGATTAACAATGTGATAATTTCAGTGAAATATTAAAAAATACAAATCTAATATTAGAAGGAAATAATAATTTCTGTCAATCGATGAATACTTAAATAAACTATAATTTAATTATTCTTAATTCTAGTATCTAAATAAATAATTAACAAAAACAACTCTCTTTCACCTTATACCTCTCTTCACTTATACTTCACCTTTTTTTCTATATAATTACCATTACAATATTTATAAAATAGCAAATTAAAAATTAAAAAAATTTCTTAAAAATAAAAAAATTAAATAATTGTTAACCATTAAACGTATATTATCGAAAAAACTATTAAAAAACGTTCTCAATTATAATTGAAATTTAATGAAACACAAAATCTCGTTCGCTTGATCGGAACGAGAGATTCTCTCGGAAAAAAAAGGTGGCGAGGAGATGCGAAATAAAAAGAAAAGTGTTAAAAGATCAAAGATCGATCAAGGTGAATCTAAAGTGAAAGATAGTCGATAAAAGACGAAAGAAGAAAGAAGGAAGAGCTTGGGCGCACTTTAAGTTTCAACGCGTTTGCTTTGAAGAACAAGAAGAAGAAGAAGAAGAAGAAGAAGCTTTCTTCCTCCACGGGTGGATATAATTAATGAATACCCCCTTTTGTTCAGGCAACGGCCATCCATTTGAATCGAGTTTTTTAATGCAAGCGAAGCGTATGCTGCTGCTGCTGCTGCTGCTGCTCCTGTTCCTCTTTCCCTTTTCATGCATATTGCAGAACGAGTGTCGGTAATCCGAACTAAATGGAGTTTCTCTTCTCCAGGTCTCTCTTCTTCTCCTTTCCACCCCCCTCCCCACCACCTCTCACTTTTCATCTCATCCCATCGGTCTACTTCGCAGTTTAAAGAATTTACAGTAGCCCCCCGCTCGCTCCCTTAGCCCCTTACCCCTTCCCCTTGCCATTGGAAGTCGTTGACTGACTTAGCAATTACGTTAGCTGTGAAAACGGATATCGATTCGTCCCGAGGGCGCGTGAACGCGAAGAAAAGGATTTTCATCGTTCGACTCTCCCTTTTCCCTTCTCTTTACTTCCTTTCTTTTTTCTTTCCCTTTACCCTTTTTCTCTAGACTTCTCTCTCTCTCTCTCTCTCTCTCTCTCTCTCTCTCTCTCTCTATTTCGATGCTTATAATTCGAAGATAAGGAAACGTGAAAGAAAGTAAGAAAAATTTCAACTCGTCTCTCTTCGCTTCCTTTTTAAAAGCTTTATTCCCATCTTAAAGCACTAAAAGGGGTGGAGGAAGAGGATAGTTCTTCTATTTCTTTTCTACTTCTTTCTTACACGTTAACCTTCTCTCTCTCCTCTTAGTTTTAGTACAATATCTCGTCGACGTATTTATGGGTAAGAAACGTTAACGCTACCAGACATTTTCTCCCCCCTTCTTGTACTACATCACTACACTACTATTACTACTACTACTACTAATACTACTACTACTACTACTGTTACTATAAGTATATGTTTCTTTTGCTGAGGGGTGACGCCAGCATGATATTTTTGGAAGCCATTGACGAGGTCGGGAACCGATTTGTAGTACGTTATCTCTCTTGAGTGAAGACAAACGCCATAGCTACGAGAGGAAGACTTATGGTTGTCGACCGATTCATCGTCATCGACGCGTTAAGAAGCCTCTTCTTTCTCTCTTACTATTTCATTCTTGTTTTCTATCTCTTATTCTCTTCCTGTCTCTCTTTTCTTATTTTTTCTGTACATCTATATATACAGTGGGTACAGAAAGTATTCATACACCGATCAATTTGAAATAAAACGTTGTGTAATGAATGTGTAATGAAACAAAAAAGTATTTTTTTGAATGAATTATAAAATTGACAAGAGGTAAACGAAAACATACGAGCAATACATATTCGTACAATTCTTATTTTGAACTATTTACAAGAAAGTTCGTATAAAAATCATAATGTAAATAGATCACGCGTGATTGCTTTCTAGTTATAATTAACCTCGTAAGTATGTTTGTGACGTCATCGGCATCAGTTAAAAGCTCACAATTTTTTAAGATCAAAAAATTATTGTTGGAAAATTGGACGAAAACGTGTTGAAACAACGATAAAAGAAAGATAAATTATTATTAATTTACATAATCAATGTAAAAGTTTATTAGAAATATCGCGAATTATAAACAGACCTCGATCTACTATACAAAGTATCATTGATAGGTATGGATTAAGAAAGAAACTGCAAAATAACTCAAGAAATGGACGTCCACGAAAAATTAATCAGCACACTGGACGAGTTATCACAAGAATGATAAAACATAATCCAAAGATAAGTGCTATAAAAATACTCGAACATCTTAAAAATAATTTAAATATTGATATATCCGCTAATACTGTACGTAATTTATTGCGAAATGAAGGATATCATGGTCAAGCCAACACCAGCTGCATTCATGCAGCCTCAAACAAGTACAGAACTTCTACCGTGTTTGAATGTGGGTCACAAGTTTTCTAGTTTCAGGCTTTTCATTTTATCCCCTCCATACAGTACAGTGTCCATCAGATTTTGTTTCATTACATCTATTGTAGAAACTTTCAATAGTATGTATAAATTAATTGTTTATAAATAAAATTAGTTACTAAACTCAAACTTCACAACGTTTTATTTCAAATTGATCGGTGTACGAATACTTTCTACATCCACTGTATATATATATATATATATATGTGCAGATGGTTTTAATTTATTCAACTCAACTTGTATCTCTCTTTCTCTCTTTTTTCCTCTCTTTTTATTTTTTTTCTCTCAACGAACACGTACAATCACAAGTCGGGAAAACGTGCTTATGCGTGTCAGCGATCTATCGACAAGGCTTCTACCTTTTACATCATACAATTCTCAAAATAACATGGAAAATGTTTAGATTCTAACACAGCTCATTGTCAATGACAAACAATAATAAGAATAATAATTAATTATTCGTTTAATTTTAATTTTAATCACGACTCATTTAATCAAATAAACATTTTACGTAAGAAATCACATATTCCATTGCAATTCAATTCATTCGATATTTGTTTGTCTCACAAACTCATCGATACTATTTATTATATTATTATAACATAATCTTACAACTGTATACATAAATTTTAATATGATATAATACATTGAGAAGTAATAACGGGAATAAAAATTACAAATAATCATATTTTAATATTAATGACGAATTTTTTGAATAAATATTTATATAAGAGATAAATTCGTTTAAAATATTAATTTTATTCGTTTTACAATATAATAATAATAATATTATTATTACGTAATTATGTATTGGGTTCTTCAGAGAAGTAACTTTGTTTTTAGCACAGAAATGTTGTTAGTTGGGTGTTTATCGATACTCTTAACCATAACTCTAAAACCTCAAAATCAATTTACATTCTACCAACAGACATTTCAGACACGTTATTTAAAACATTCTTGTGTCAAAGGATATGTCAAGTGAAAAGCGTTTCAGTGTCAAAATTACTTTATGAAATTTGGTTCTGGTAATTTCTATTTGAAAAATGAACAGTGTTTAGGTTGTCTAGTTGAAGTGTCAGCAAAATAAAGGCACTTATGGTTAGTGGATGCTATTTGTCAAATAATAATGCGAAAAATATCTAAGAAAATAAATTGATCAAATTTTAAAATACGCCATAAATATTACATATGAATAAATGACTTTTTATTTAACTAATTGATAAAAAATTTTTTTAAATATAAAAATTGATCAAGAATTTTGATAATTAAATTGACAATAATTTTATAAGTGCAATTAATGTGACTTGTGAACGGCAAATTTAGAAATTCAATACGAAACGACTCAATGACAGACAATTATAATAATAAATTACAATGAGCCAATCTAATTTAAATCAAAACTTGTCTGATTAAACATTTACATTAAAAATTCGTTTACAATAAAATCCATTTACGTTTCATCATAGTTATCGATATTACCACTATTATCATTATTATTATCATTACCAGCCAATAACCTTTTTTAAGTCGCATTTTGAAATTTTTTTTTGTTAATAACTGCAACTTTAGAATGAAATATATTCGTTAAAATCATAAAATCATATCTCGTACTTCATGAAAATATTAAAAATACTATTTTATTTTAAATTAGTAATTAATGTTATAAAATAATTTTTATATAATATTTAAATGAAAAAAATACATTTGTTACAAAAATAGTTCTATTTAGTTAATATGAATATCATTATACAGTTAATTTAATTTTTTATTAAAAATGAAAAGTTTGAATTTTACATTAAAAATTCATTTACAATGAAATCCATTTACATTTCAACATAATTATCGATATTACATTATTATCATTATCTTTATTCATATTCTTATTATCATTAAAAATATCTTACATATATATTATTACATTTATTATTATTTTATTATCTCATTCATTGATCCAGAAAAGTGCTGTCGTACGAACAAACAAGAACAGCTAACGATTCGAGAATAGAAAAAAAAAGATATATACGAAAGCATGAACGCGTTCGACATATGTACGCAGACACGTTCGAATATGTTCTTGAGCACGGTTTTGAGACCTTAGCCCTTTTTCTTAAAATAAACTCAAAAGAGTGAGAGAAGAGAAGACGCAATTGTGAAAGGGGAAACCGAAGGGTTTCGAAGCATATGTCACGGTGTACGAGACAAAGGCTTTCGATTTCAGTAAGAGAGAAAACGAAATAGAAAAAGAAAGAGAGAGAGAGAGTGAGAGAGAGTGAGAGAGAGAGGAATAGAGTGAAAGAGAAGAATCTTTTGTCGCGTATTTCACATTTCATTGCTTCGTTCCTCAGAACAGTAATACAACAGCCCGAAGTCTGTTTCAATCTATTCCATTTATTCCAAGTCCTATCCTTTCTAACTGAACCTGAGTTTCTGGGTAGAAGAGGGTTCGGGAGACCCTCTCTTACCTCCTCCTCATCCTACCCCCCTCTTAAACACTTCTCGTCCGATTATCCATTGAATGGAACACTACCTACATTAATCATTTCTATCTCGCTAGGATGAGAAAAAAATGTACTACTGCGATATAATTAAGATTTAATGAAATATCATATCGCGAACGAAAAATCTTCCCTACTTAACTTTATTTTACTTTACTTTATTTATTTATTCGAATATGTTATTATTATTGTAATTATAAATAGAATATAATGGAAATATTTATAATATCTTAATTTTATGTTTTCTTGATTGCCACTTATAATTATGCAAGAGATTATGATACTTCATATGGATGGTATATAAATGTATACATGTGTGGATATGAGTGTGTGTTTGAACGTTGATTTCTAACAGAAGACACATCCATTTCTGGTTAAATACTCCACCACACGTCCTGAGCTGCTTATTTCTTGCAATGTTAACAAGAAACCGAATGGGGAAAGCCACTTGTAGGAGGGGAATCTCGACAGATTTAAAAGGATTTCGTATGTATATATGGGTGTGTTTGTATGTGTGAATTTCTCTCTTTCTATCTTCCTATATCTTTCTCTCTCATTTCTGCCGAGGATGACAACGAGGTACTTGTGCAAACCATCATCTGTTTTTACATCCAAGCTGTTAAATCATACCAAATTGGAGTTGTCAGTTTTCATGTCTGTCTAGAAAACTTCTAACTATTTCAAATAGTATTCTTTTTTAGTATCTTTTCTAAAAATCAATTGATTGGTTTATATTATATTTTATAATTAATCTTTATCGGTCGTAAGTCACGTAAGAAGTGACTTATAATATAAATAAAAATATGTTATTAATAAATAAATAATTAATCTTTTGGGTACACATTTATTTGAAAATTACTTCGAAATATTATAATAATTTAAATTAACATAATAGTAAATATGAAAAATTAAATGTTATAATAACTATTTTTTTTTGAAATAATATTTTCTTTGAAATAAACGAATGAAATATAATATAAAAAAATAATATAATAAAAAGAAAAAATATTTGTAGTATTCCTTTAAAAAAAAAAAAATAATTTTGAAATAAATAATAAATTAATAAATAATAATATATAATAATAGTAAATAATAATAAAAAATACTGAACAATTTACGTTTTTAAAAAGGTGACGACTGATAAGGGTTAATTAATACTTTTTAACCCTTATCGGTTGTAAGTCATGTGGAAAGTGACTTATAAATGAAAATATGCTAATAAACAAATAATTAACCCTTTGGGTACATATTTAATTGAAAATTACTTTAAAATATTAAAATAATTTAAATTAATAGTAAATATGAAAAATTAAATGTTATAATAACTATTTTTTGAAATAATATTTTCTTTGAAATAAACGAATGAAATATAATATAAAAAAATAATATAATAAAAAGAAAAAATATTTGTAGTATTCCTTTAAAAAAAAAAAATAATTTTGTAATAAATAATAAATTACTATATAATAATATATAATTATAATAAATTATAAATAAAAATTTAATAAATAATAATAAAAAATACTGAACAATTTACGTATAAAAAAAGGAGACGACTAATAAGTATTAATTAATTAATACTTTTTAACTCTTATATCAGTTGCAAGTCATATGGGAAGTGACTTACAAGTAAAAATAATTTATTAATAATTAAATAAATAATAATTTCATATATCTGTAGTATTCTTTTAAAAAAAGAAAATAAATCATTTCTAATAAATAATAAATTATTCTTATAATACTAAACAATTTTGTTGCATATTTACCGAAACCACTTGTAATTTAGTGAGAATCATTAATATAAAAACCTGACGATCGATAATTGTTAAAATTTCATTTAACATCAAATATGTATTTCAACATATCTATGTATAATATAATACATATATATAATCATATGTCATGGACATAGTGATTAAATACAGGAATAGTGAATAATGAATAACAGAATCGAGCAATGTAATTAATTTCAATGTTAAGGTTGAGTCTTTTTAGGGGGAGTTACTTATAATAAATGTATTACAGTACTCGATTTTGTTTGTCATTATTTATGACTATCGTATAAATCACTTATTGTTAATTCATAATATACATACATATATTATTGGATTCATGAATAATCCTGATATAATACGAGTTTGTAAAAGATGATTAAAAAAATTGTAAAAGTTAAGTATACATTTTAAAATGTTGTTCAAAGTAAATTCAATTAACATCCTTTCCTGTGATAGAGAGAACTTTGATTTAATTAGTATGATCGGACGACAAACGGCGCGGATAAATCAAAGTTAAATATATAATCGATACTACAGTGGAATTATTTAAAACACGTTTCTTCTATGCAAAATAAGATATTCTTTTATAGAATAAAGATTGCGATGTGAAATGAAACGTTACAATAAATACATTAAATCGTTCATTTTCTAAATTAATTTAATTAAAAACAAAACAAAAAAGTAAAGAAAATAAATAAAATTAAAAACATTCATCTCATATTTCATTTATTTTAATATTCAATTTAATTTAATTGAAATTCAGAAAAAAAAACGTGTTTCTCAATTAGTAACGTTAAGCTTTATTAGTAAGAAAATTAATTTGGAATATAAAAAATTAAACAACCATCGAGCAAATTGATACTAAAATTTCAAAATATTCTAGTAATGAAATTAATCATTCCAAACTTGCGAACAATTCAATATACAATAACTCACATCAGTATATAATGATTCACTTATTAAAGCGAATATTAATTCGTACACTATTAATTTAAAAATATGATTTTTCTGTACATTTATTTCTACTTGAGTTAAAAAATTCTTATTTCTTTTTACCAAGTAGTAAACAATTTTTAATTGTCAAAAATACAGATTTTATTAATATAATTATATATATCATAAACTTAAATTTTTCTTATTTCTTTTTAGCAAAAGTATTACACAAATTTTTTTCATAAACATAGATTTTATTAATATTATTATTTATATATCATAAACTTAAATTTCTTATTTTCTTTACTAAGTAATACACAAATTTTTAATTTTCAAAAGCATAGATTTTATTTATATAATTATATATATATATCATAAAATTAAATTTCTTATTTCTTCTTACCAAATAGCACACAAATTTAATTAAAACCATAAATTCTATTAATATAATTATCTATATATCATAAAATTAAATTTCCTATTTCTTTTTACAAAGTAGTACACAAGTTTTTGTCATAAACATAGATTTTATTAATATAATTATCCACATATCATAAAATTAACGAAACAACGCTTACTTTTAATATCCCAAAAACATTTTAAATCCCCCCCCCCAAAAAAAGAAAATAAAATTCTAACAATTCTAATAATTCTAATATTTAGTTAGATTCATCTATTATCCGATAAAACATGTTGCAATCATTTTAACGTGTTCTATACCTATATATACATCAACTCGATAATTGTAAAACTATCATACCTTGGTATCTTATTGAACTTAAAGTTATACGCGTTGTTCGTTCTGATAAAAGTACAACAAAAAACAACACACACAGGGAAAAAAAAACTGTAGAAAAGAAAGAAAGAAAGAAAGAAAGACAGAAGGAAGACGAGGTACTTCAATTAAAGAAACTTCGTGTAACGAGAAATCGACTTGGACTAGACTATACTTCGCCATTGTGTTATATTCTCAGCTTGTATTGGATACTTCCTCCTCTCTCCCTTAACCCAAGTCTCCCTACCCCGCGTCCCGTTGTATTCGGGCTTCTACGCCCTGGCAAGATTACCGGGAAAACGAAGAAGCCGATGAAACAGAGAGTCCTGGCATTAGTTTTCTTTTCCCGGGATACTTTGCAGGGATAGCTCTACTTACTTAGGATCTGAACGCGAGCTCGAACCAAACACCCCCTAACTACTATAGCTAGTAGTAGTAGTACGTACCCACCACCCCTAAAATGCCGTTGTTGTTGCTCTGCCTCTTTGAAAAGAGAAGCACCCAGGCTATTGTAAAAGAAGGGCCAAATGCCGAGTAAATTTCTTCATGAAACAAAAAGGAGATACTGAGAGTAAGATAGAGAGAGATAGAGAGAGAGAGAGAGGAAGGCGTGTTGTTTACTTTAATTACTTCTCGTGGATCATTGGTTGCAAGGATAACGACCCGCCAAGCAAGAAACACGCGTTAAATTACACGAATAAGTTACTAAAAGTATAAGAAACATGCCGGTGAAACTTTTGAAACTCAAATCCAAAAAAAAGAAAAGAAAATAAGAAAAAAATATAAATTAGACATATAATAATTGTATTTTTTCTTAAATCCGTTTGGATACACATTTATTAGAAAATTACTTTGAAATATTATAATAATTTAAATTATTATTAAATATAATATAAAAATTACGTATATTAGTTTGAAATAAGCCAGAATGAACTAGTTAAATCTCGTCTTAGTTTTAATAACGTATCAAAACGTCATGTGGGTCTTTGCCCAAACAAATTCATGACGTACTGATACGTCAAATGTAGCCAAAGGGTTAAACTTTGTAATTTTTTTCTTTTCTTTTTATTTGTTTTATATTATTTCTTACTATTACGACTAGATAGATTTATATGCATTTGTTAGTTTTATATACATATGTGAATATACAATAAAATTGGTGTACACTAATTAAATACTTATGTTTGTTTCGTTATTTATTGACGTTTCTATATGAAATTGTTTGCATACCGTTTACTCGTCTCATTCCATATATATAACATATATATGTTTGTATTAAAGTAAATAAAATTTTATCGCACGCCATGGGTATGGAAAATAACGAAACGACGCGGATTAACGAGCACACAATTTTGCAAACCACGTGCGTATTGAGCGCAATTAAATTCGATATAACGACGGAAATTGTTGAAGATACGAAACAATACAAAAAATAATAAAAACTATACCTTTTTTTTCTCCCTCTCGTTTATTATTATTTATTTTTATTTCAAAACCTCTTTTCCTCTTCATCCCTACCACTTACTTCACATTCTCTCCTGAAAATCTACCAACAAATGCCATATCTGTTATTTTCAAGAGCAAAATACGGTTTGTGGTACGCGAAGAATTTGGATCGTTCATATCCTTCTCTTTTTTCCCTATTTTCTGTCTTTCTCTATTTCTCTGATTCTCTTTTCCTCTCTTTCTCACTCTTTCTCTATTTCTCTTTCTCTTTCAATCTTTTTGCTTCCATTGTATATACAAGAGAAGCGAGCATCGACCCTCGTGTGCATCGCAACTCTGTACAGAATTTCACCATGTGCTTTATTCGAGAATCGTTCGTAGATCCCAGCCATTTGCCGGACGTATCGAACACTCTCTGAATTATTTCCACGAGGTAGAACAAAAGGAACGAGAATGGTATGAACGGTGGGAAAAAGTCGAGGTCATCCATTAACTTCTCGTTACTTGCATTTTTTTTCTTTCTCTCTTTTGCTCACTCATTCTCTCTCTCTCTCTCTCTCTCTCTTTCTTTCTTACTCATTTTCTCTCTCTTTCTCTTTTTCACTCATTCTCTCTCTCTCTCTCTCTCTCTTTCTTTCTTTTTCTTTTTCTCCATTTAACTATATACATGTGCGTGTATACAATATAAGCGGCATATGAACGCTCACGAATGTATATATGTGTGTCTGTGTGTGTGTGTGAATAAAGGTAAATTTAACTGCAAAGAAAAGAAATAAAAATTGCAGGAAGAGCATGTGCCTTCGCGTTCCAAAGAACATTCTTGAAGCGATAAAATATTCGAAAACGAGAAGGAACACGAAGCATCGAGAAGAATTTCTCAGCACTTCGAGAGAACGAAGGAATCTCTCTCTCTCTTTCCTCATTCTCCTTTTCCTCCTCCACTCTTTATCTTATTCGAATAAAAAAAAAAAAGAGAAGAAAGAGTATAATAAAAAAAAAAAAGAAGAAACTGTAAGGGAAGGCATTTAAAGAAGAAGGCTTGTTCGTTACTATGAGAAAACGATATCTCAATCTTTTTGATCTTTCTTAAGAGTATATTTAAGTATCATTAACCCTTTGAGGACGATGACTTCTTCAGGCTGTTTAGGTAACAGGACAAGGCAATGTTTGCAAATATGTCGAGTGTATTACAAGGTACAATTAACCCTTACAGTGCTATGGACGCATATATGCGTTTGGTAAAAATTACCAGAGTGGTCTATCTACGCATATACAGGTTTGTTAATATTAATGTAAAATAATGTAATGTTTATATTAATTAACACTTTGTTGAGACTGGTCTTGAGTTAACTCGTGTATCTGTGGCTGAACGTTGCTGACCGATCACGAATTAACTCGTGATGCGTTTTTTTTTTCGCATCACGCTATTTAAAAAGAAAACTCAGCAAAAATAAATATTACAATAGTAACAGATTTTTTTGTAATGTTATTATACTGTTTATCATACGAAGAATAAATATTTAAAGTGTAATAATAAGTAAAATTTATTAAAAATTATTTATATTATTTTACTTTTCAATTCAATTACGAAGTAATAACCGGTGACATGAGATAAATTCTGTAAAAAAAATAGCCGGTCAACAAAGTGTTAAATTATATTCAGAAACAAAAACTTTAATAATTAAATATAATTTATTATTAAAATCTAGTTAATAATAAATTATTCTGTTTTTAGAAAATATTTTAGTTAAAAGTGTTCAGTACTCAAAGGGTTAAATAATCTTACATATGGATTTTGTTGTTTTTTTTTTTATTACATGTGGCAAACAAAAGCTAAGGAGCCCTTTTAAGTACCAATAGTTCATTCCATACAGTTGAAGTTAACGAAATATGGCATAAACACCGACTGTCGCCTCTTACTCGCCACTTATCCTTCCGAGAGAAAAGTTGTGGCGACTTAAAGTCGCCTTCCGACCGCAAATGGTTAATATTACAGGAAATCACATTGGTAATCCTCGTTAGTAGAGTACTTCGAGAAACGATCATTATATCGGCTTTATCACTTGTTTTATTTTTTTTACCCTTATCAGACGTCAATCACGTCTCCAATGATAACAGTATTTTGACGTTTTTTTCGTCTGTCATTTAAAAATGATAATCGACATATGTAATATTACATACCAACCGAAATCAGCTCAAACTTAACCTCATAGGTACTGCTGAATGTTAAACGGGGCTGTTTCTCTGTATGGAAAGGTTCAACAAAAATTAGGTTTAAACGGTACAACTATAATGTGTGACGGACAATGTGTTTTCCCTACAAGAGTACATTAAAATGAAGTTTTTGATGATTAAATTATAAATTTTTCTTAAATACACACACATGATATACACACATAATGTAACTTTGATAATTAACTTTAATAATTAATAATAAAATTAAATATAATACATTTTAAAAGATGTTATCCGCGAAAGCCACTATAGTGGAGCATAATACCTAAAAGATTGATGAGAATCGTATTAAAAAAGGTAACGACAACCCTTATCGATTAAAAAGCATCAATTAACCCTTATCGGTCCTAAGTAACATGGGAAGTGACTTACAAATAGAAATATTTTATTAATTATTAAATAAATAATAATTTCATATAGTTGTAGTATTTCTTCAAAAAAGAAAAAATAAACCATTTCTAATAAATAATAAATTATTCTTATAATATATTACTGATCAATTTTATTGCATATTAAAGCACTTACAATTAGTGAGAATCATCAATATAAAAACCTGATGACAGATATGGGTTAATTAATGCTAAAAATGCTTCGTAATATGTACCCATAATTATGAAAGTAATCTAAGTCAAAAAAAATGAGTTTATCAGTTATTACGCATTACATTATTATAAACTAAATAAATTCAATGTAATTTTCATTAATTTTTAAAAAATGAATTGTTAGATAATGTTTGTTATTTCAATATTGTATAGAATTCATATAGTATTCAAGTATAAATCTTTAAATATCTCGAAACAAGAAATATATGACTTAGACCACTTTCATAATTATGGGCACATATGTGTACAGGGAAGGGAGATGAAAATATAAGAAAGAAAAAGAAGAAGAAGAAAGGAATAAAGTTACTTCAAATTTTAACAAGTTGTGACACCGGTGACATGTACCACCGGTGTTTCACATGTGTACTTTTCATCGAACGACACGTATACCACCAGTATTTCATTTATAAATAGTCCTTGAAAAAAATACATTTTGTCAATGAAAAACAAACACTTTTAACACAATGGACAAAACTAAAATTTGAATTGACAAATTGCAAAGCTAAAGGGTTATTATAATACAATCGTTAAAATAAAAGTTGGAATCATTTAAAAAGTAAATTAAAATGTGAACATTACGTTGAGGCAGATAAAACAAAAAATATCATTTATATAACCACATGATGAAATATTACAGACTACAAAAAAATAACCAGCACCGAAATCAACGCGATAAAGGTAATATTTCATTTTCTTATTTTCATATTTTTTTTTGTGTCACCGCTTTCAGATAGTTAGAAAAAGAAAACGAAAAAGAGAAAAAAGAAAGAAAAAAAAAACCATCATGACTATCCTTTAATTTCCGAAAGAAAGGAAGGAAAAGGGAGGCTTTTCTCTTGTCTTGCATAATGCTACCTAATAAGGACTAATGAATGAAACGACGTAAGCCCTGCTATGTTGCGCAAATTGGATTTACACCACTTGCCAGTCCATACTCTTTCGTCCACTATCTCTATCTCTATCTCTCTCTCTCTCTCTTTCTCTCTCTGGTCGGTTATATACCAGCCGCTGTCACACTCGTAATCTCACTTCCCTTCTCGCTCTTACCATCTAAAAGACCCCCCCCCCCCTACCCTATCCAACCCAGCCCATCCCCCCCAGTAGTCCAACGTTTCCCCTATCCTTTTCTATCTCTCTCTCTCTCTCTCTCTCTCTCTCTCTCTCTCTCTCTCTCTCGAATGGGAGAACACTCGGCCGTTCCATCTCGCGCATATTTGCATACTTTATAATCTACGTTAACTTGCGGCGCGTACATACACACACACATGAACATACACGCACACTTGGCAAATTCTGTAAATTCCACTCGTGAGGAAGCCTATCTAGAAGAGTGGTACGATTTACGGGCAAACGGGGTTGTGTTCCGTCGACCTTTTCATTTTTTTAATTATTCTACTTATTCAATTTTTTATTCCCAACCCTTTCCACCCCCCACTCACTCCTCCTCCTATTCCTACTTCTCTATATCTTTCTCTTTTTCTCTTCTTATCTATCTATCTTTTCTTTCTTCTTCTTCTTCTTTTATTTTACTCGAAACCTTCACCCCCCCCCCAACCCCCCAGTACTCGGTTTCTTTCTATTCTATTTTCTTCTTCTCTTCCTTCCCTCCTCCTTCTCCTTCTATCTATCTTTTTCTTACTTGTTCTTTCTTAAACTCCATCTTTGCCGAAACTTGTCCCTCGGTGAAAATCGCTACCACTTAGGATAAGAAACTCTCCGGACACGCTGACCGTGCTTTTGAGATCGATGAGAAAAGTCGAGGAAGGTGGTGGGAGGGGGCGGGGAGGATAGGTGTAAGGAGAAGTTCCTTGAGAATCGCGCTCGCTAAGCCAGCAAGGAAAATCAATTAGGATAGAAGAAGAGAGGAATATATATAGAAAGAGAGAAGAAAACGATCGAGGTGGAGTAACGTAACGATTTTTCAAAGATTTTCACAGGACGTATGAATCGGTTCTCGAGTCGTTCCATGAACGTAAAAAAAAAAAAAAGAGAAAGAAAAGAGAGAGAGAGAAAAAAAGAAAAATAGAAAGAGAGAGAGAGAGAGAGAGTGGACTTGGAGAAAGGATCGATCGATTCCTCGCAAAACTCGTACCGATTCGATCATAACTTTTTTAGTCCGCCCTTAGTTGACGCCCATGCGATGGATTCGGCGTACTTTACTTTTTCTTCTTTATTCGATTTCGTCGAGAAATTTTTCAACTTTTTCCTCTATCTCTCTCTCTTTATCTCTCTCTTTTTTTTTTCTGTATGCACAATACTCGGTGATATTATATTTTTATTTTTATTATTTTTGCACTTCTACTACTACAACTGTCTGGTAATTTTGTTCACTCTCTCTCTTTCTCTCTTTCGTGTTTTCTCTTTAAAAACTAATTGTAAAAGATGAAACTCGTAGAAATAAAATATGATGTTTCTTTTCTATCAAGTATAATATATACAGGGTGATTCAGCAGCTCTTGCCATTTAAATGGCTCAGAAAGTATGACAGTAACAGACAAGTGTATAAAAAGAAAGTTGCATGAAAAATTCAGGACTACAATATGAAATTAATATTTTTTTGCTAGGCTGAGTCATTTTTGAGATTTGTTGGTCAAGTTTATTTTTTTTAAATACGATGTTATATTTTAATACTTATTTTCGGATAGCGGCTGTCAAGACAAATCCAATGATGTGCAATATTAATATTTTTGAAGATCAACGAAGATCAAAATTGGCGAACAATCTGACCACAATACAGCTCTTCCGCGACATGATCGCGTCAGAGTTGTGTCAGGGCTGTGTCATCCTTTAGTTTTTCCGACAAAAGACGGAACAGATATTTTCTAAATATTTTGTATTAGTTATTGACAGGTTTTGTAATTAATGTTGTTCATCATTGGATTCATCTTGTCAACGGCTATCCGAAAATAAGCATTATCAGGTTGAATGCCATGCCAATTTTATCGGGATTGTCTGTGGAGCCACAATGTGGAATTTCTATTAATCTGCGCACGCCGGTCACCGGTGGCCCCCCATGGCGTCATAGCCAAGTTAAGTGCCGGTCACCGATGACCCTCGTGGCATTCAACCTGTTAAAATATAACATTGTATTTAAAGAGGTAGCTCTACTCTAGAGCCTTAAAAAAAGCCTTTTTTGGGGAATTTTTTTTTGCGAACACTAAATGAGGAATAGGATTTCTTTTTTTGAGGGTTCATTAATCATATATTAAACTATGTAAACAAATATTTTTACATAAAAATAAATAGCGGTAAACCAAGATTTAGCAATGTTTAAATTTTTTTGGCTTCGGGACCAAATGCATATTGTTTTTAAAAATCTAAAGTCCACTTTAAGTTAAAGAAAAGAGAAATCGATTTTTTGAAAATCCTAGAGTGGTGTTACCCTTTAAAAAAACAAATTTGACCAATAAATCTCAAAAATGACTTAACCTAGCAAAAGAAAATACTAATGTCATATTGTAATCCTAAATTTTTCATACAACTTTTTCCTTATCCACTTTTCTGCTACTATTATAATTTCGGAATTACTTAGGTGACAAGTGTTGATGAATCACCCTGTATATATTTTGAAAATGTAACAAATCACAACGTGGAAGAAATGTAATTTTTTTAGTTATTTTCTTCGGTAGCTTTGATGTCAACTACTACTTATCGGCATCTGTTTGATTTCGAGCGTGAAGAACTTCTTCCTTTTTTCTTTTTCTTCTTCTTCTTCTTCTTCTTCTTCTTCTTCTTCTTCTTCTTCTTCTTCTTCTTCTTCTTCTTCTTCTTCTTCTTCTTCTTCTTCTTCTTCTTCTTCTTCTCTTTTCATATCGTTTCTGTTATATTCACGGGTGAACACACAGCAGTCTCGAACTTTCATCTTATTTAAGTCGTTATAATTGCTAGCAGATTATACGCTCGTGCGTAGTCTCGAGAAAAGGGGATCCCTCTTTCTCTTTCTCTCTCTCTCTCTCTCTCTCTCTTTCTCTTTCTCTCTTTGGGAGGTGTGAGTATGACAAAAGAGGGGATGTGCAAATGAACGTTAAAGGGTAACGCCTTATGTAATTACGAGGAAATCCTCAAAGCTACGCCCGGAACCTCGAAAATAAACGGATTTATTAAAGGTACAAATAAAAGGGAGAGATAGAGAGAGAGACAAAGAGAGATTACTAAACAAGATTTTCATCACATGAATTCTTTCGGAAAATTTACTCTAACGAATTTACTTTCCTTTTTTTTTTTTTTTTGTTTCAATTAGTTATTGTTTCAATAGAATAAATAATTGTTATATATTTTTATAATACAACACACAGAGCTTTTTAATTGAAATTAAATGTATCAAATAAACGAGATAAAAATTTTAATATGAACTCTTTCGAATAAAATAATCAAATGTTATCAACAATTAATAATCAAAAATTTTATTGTTTTCTTTTTTTATTTAAATACATATAAAAAAAATAATTATTGGATATTAAATATTTGGAGATACTGACAACATGACATAACTGATTGTGAGTATTCTTTGATTCTGTAATAAATTACCAAAAAAATTATAAAAAATATGAAATAAAATTTGTCCTTTCTTTTTTTCAAATAAAAATCAACTTTTCTAAGAAATTAAATTATAAGCCAATTTGCTAACAACTAAATAGCAGCGTCTTAATTAAACTTTTTTTTACTAAAAAAAAGAAAACTAAATTAAAATGTTATTTGTTCTATATTATTCATCGTCCTCTAAATAACATTTAATCAGTTAAAAAACATGGAACCTAAGTAAAGGATACTTCTCAAGAAGTATATTTTCTCAAAAGAACACAGAAACGTTCTATAAAAAATTAAATTCCATACTTTCGATATATTTTTCTATTACTGTTCCACCACTTGTGTCATAATTAATTTTATATAAATACCTCATAATTAATAAAATACAAGAAAACATGAGATAAATAAAGAGGAATTTTAAAAACAAATATAAATAGAAAATATTAAATTAGCCGATAAATTTTTCAGAATTGTATCAAAAGTTATGGCTTACCAATTTAAACAAAAAATTGTGTTCAAAGGCAACGCTTTTATTGAAAAATATTTAATTTAAATAATTACATTTATTTGAATTTTATTTCTATTAAAAAATTAAAAAAAGTTGAGTTTTTTAATTAAACGATTTTTAAAATAATACATATGATATGTATATTATTACATATTATATACATTATATAAAAATTGTATAAAATAACATGTAATATATATTTGTAATACAATTTTTAATGTATCTATATTTGATATATATATAGTTAACGGCCTTGCCGTGATGGAAACACAAGTTCTCGTCCGATCACTTAAGTTAAGCATCACTGGGCACGGGTAGTACCTGGATGGGTGACCGCTTGGGAACACCGTGTGCTGTTAACGCTGGAATGGAAAGGAGGAAAAAGAGGGAGGAAAGAAGGAGGAAAAGAGGGAGGAAAAGAAGGAGGAAAAGAGGGAGGAAAAGAGGGAGGAAAGAAGGAGAGCAAAGAAGGAGAGGAAGAAGGAGAGCAAAGAAGGAGAGGAAGAAGGAGAGGAAAGAAAGGAGAGGAAAGAAAGGAGAGGAAAGAAAGGAGAGGAAGAAGGAGAAGGAGAGGAAGAAGAAGAAGGAGAAGGAGAGGAAGAAGAAGAAGAAGAAGGAGAAGAAGAATTTGGAAGAAGAAGGAGAAGAAGAATTTGGAAGAAGGCTTTGGAAAAAAAGGGAAAAAGTGTTTTAGTAGAGGAGATGTGTGAGGTGGCAAGGTCTTTGAGAGGATAGCGAGGAGAAAAGAATAGGAAAAATAAAGTAGTATGTAGCAAGGAGGCTATGTTAAAAACCCGCGAGGGTTGACATGGGAATAAAGTGTATCTGTATCTATATATATATAAAAGTAAAATACATATTATGTATATATAAATAATAATAATTAATTATATAATTTATTAAATTATTATTATATATATAAATTATCTTAAATTTATATATATATATATATACTGTTAAAGGAGTGTAACCCTTCGGGGACGCAGTAAATATTATCTATCTATCTATCTATCTATATATATATATACACAAATAATATATTATATAGAAATAAATTACACACACATATATTAGGGATAATATATAATAATAAGGATATTATTTATATATTTATCTTTTATTGTGTATATAATTTATATTATATTTATTATTAAAATAATATAATAATTAAAATATTAAATTAAAATAATTAAATAATTAAAAAATAGATAATAAGTTAAATAAAAAATAAAAAATTGAATAATAAATAATTTTAATAAATTATTAAATTAATTAAAATTAATATAATAATATATATTATATCCCTTGAACATAATTTTGTGTCAATCAACTCAAACATTTCACAAAACTAAACATCAATGAACTTCTAACAAAAATGATCTCACATTAGCGTATATCTACACAATACATTTGTGCACAACACATGGATGCATGGATATACATTGAACGGATCCAAAGGAAACATCGATTAGCAGAGATACGGTTGTTGTACACACCTGATACGTGTATATATATATATATATATATATATAGTTTACATCCATACATAGAAGATAGTCGTTGGATAGTAGTCTCTAGTACGTAGACCCGTATTCGGCCGGTGTTTAACGCGTGAGACGTTGTTGAACAAACAACGAACGGTAATCAGACATCGTCGTTCCAAATTCACGCCTGCTCCTTAAGGCGTTAACCGCACCTAAGGGAATCCGAAGGGAGGGGGGGGAGAGATCCTTTGTCGGAGCGTAGCAAAGGGCGTGGTGTCTAATTGAAAGGAGATTAATTAAGGCGCGTCGTACATGGTAAGAAAAGCTCACAACCCACACCACCTCCTTCACCACCCCCTCATGGTGTATGTGCTGCTGTGCTACAACTCAAGCGTATCCATTCTCCTTGAGAATTTCCTCTCACCCTGACACTCACGCTAACACTCATTCTCATTCTCATTCTCTCTCTCTCTGTCTCTCTCTCTTACTCTCTTTCATGAAATACACACTCAAATTATGCCAAGGAATAAAACAGAAAACGCAGTTTCCAGAGGCTTTACTAAAACGAGTTTCTTCCTCGTCATATTCCTTCTACCACCCCATCCCATCCCATCTCATCCCACCCCACTCTGCACCACACCATACCACACCAAACCACTTTTGCAACCCTCTCGTGTGAGTATGAAAAAGAAATAAGACGAAGACGAAGTAGAAGTAGAAGAAACGAGAAGAAAAACGATTCTTCTTCATGGGGGCTTGTAAAAGAGGGGCAAACAGCAAGGAGGCAGCAGCAACGACGACAGAAAGGGAAAAAGACGCGCGGAATTTTGATAACGTTAAGGGGGTGGGGTGGAAGAAGGGGTACGACGACGACCATGAAAGAACGTGCCTCACCCGCGAGAATCGCGACTTTCCTCTCTTCTCGTAGTTATTCCGTGGAAAAAAAATGAAAAAAGGGGGTTGAAAAAAAAAAAAAAAGAAAAGAAAAGTAAAAGAGATCTGCAAGCACGCGCTCACTTCGTGGTTAGAATCCATACCGACACGATTACTCGCACAGCCGTCTGAAATTTAACCGCCCTCACCCCCTCCTGCCCCCTTCCTTCTTCCTTCTTTCTCTTTCTTTCTTTCTTTCTTTTTCTCTTTCTCGCACCAAAGTCCGCTTGGATTCTAACGAGAAAACGCACGTGCGCTCGACGTTCCTACCAAGTAGAGATAGGGATAATGAAAAAAGAAAAAAAAGGATTGAAAGTGGGAGTGGGAGTGAGAGAGAAAGAGAAAGAAGAAGGCTATCGAGTTAAGTATACCCTCCGGTCTACGTGAAAAATCCTTTAAGCGTTTCTTACGTAAGTAAGCCGCTGGAAACTCGTTTCGCGTTAACCACAAAATGCATTTTAAGAATCGTATTTAATGATTGATCATAATTGGTCATTGCTAAGTAGATTATTTTATATATATATATTGTTTATGACTGTTGGTTTAATAATAATTATTAATTAGAAAGTATTTTTTATAGTATTTGTTTATTCGTTGTTTCACATTTCATAGACAAAATTTGTTTTAAAAATAATAGAAATGGTTGTTGTAAGATCATAATTGGTCATTGCTAAGTAGACTGTTTTTTCTTTTTATATATATATTGTTTATGACTGTTAGTTTAATAATAATTATTAATTATAAGGTATTTTTTTAGTATTTGTTTATTCGTCGTTTCGCATTTTAAAAACAAAATTTGTTTTAGGAACACTAGAAATGGTTGTTGCAAGATCATAATTGGTCACTGCTAAATAGACTTATTTTTTTCTTTTTATATATTGTTTGTAACTGTTGGTTTAATAATTATTATTAATTATAAGATTTTTTATTTGTTTATTCGTCGTTTCGAATTTTAAAGATAGAATTTGTTTTAAGAACGTTAGAAATGGTTGTTTGTTGTTGGATCGTAATTTTTCCGATGAGAAGTGTCTTGTTTATTTGATATTATTTGTAATTATCAATTTTATTTTTATTATAAAATATTTGAAAGAAAAATATTTGTGTAAAAATTAAATTTTTATTATTATAGTAAAATAATTTTATAAATAAAATAAAAAAAATATTAAGTCTACCTTAAAGTTCTCTGTCCGTTTTTAGAATAAAACAAAAGTCATAAATTTTCATACCTTTTGAATTGACTAATATTTTTTGAATAATATAATTATCATTATTATTTATAACTTTTTATCACAGAGAGATGACAATTTATATATTGTATTTCTAAAAAAATGTTTTATCTCTAGAGACGAGAAATTGAGCCAATGTTTGTCAAAACGGACAGAACTTTCCGGTAAACCTAGTATTTGAATAAAAGTATTATTGAATTATTTAACTTTATAATATAATGTATATAACTTTAAAAATGTAAGTGTTATAAAACTTATGTAACCTTATAAAACAAATCAAAACAATTTTTAGTTAACGTTACTATAATTATAGTTTCCGTAATTATAAAAAAAAAAATGAATCTACAATTAATTTAGTGGTCTTTGAATTATAAATTCTAATATTACGAATTTATATTTTCATATTCATCATCAACTCTAACAAAATTTTGCTGTAATATTATAAAAAATAAAATAACTGGTAATACTAATTTATAGGTTGTTTAATAATGCCATAATACGTTATGTTAACATAAAATAAGTTAGTTTTATGAAGTACTTTAGTCACGAGTTTTATTCTTACGCCAGTATCGTACGTAAAATTCAACCCCTATTAATAATTAGATTTTATTATTACTAAAAATGTGTAACGACTAGTAACACTAATTTGTCGACTATTTATTAAGAATATCAGTAAATTACGTTAACATAAAATAGATAAATGTTCTCGGTTATTTTACTATAAACGTTATGAAATTAGCTTAGAATAATAGCTTTATGGTCATTTCATATTACCATCGTTAAATAAATTATTAAATCATATACGATTATAAAAATAGTTTAAAAATCATTTAATATACCGAAAAATAAATTTTACCAAAACCTAAATTATTTTTTATTTAAAATAATGATTCCCTTTCGGAATACATGGGGTGTGTCAACACCATTTTAATATAATACTAAAACCTAAATTATTTTAAACATTAAAAAGAACAAAAACAAAGTTGTACACCTAATAAATTAAAATATCTGATTTATTATATACAGTGGATGTAGAAAGTATTCGTACACCGATCAATTTGAAATAAAATGTTGTAAAATTGTAGTTCATTAACTATTTTTTTTATATTTCTCTACACATTATTATACACACACACAAATAATTTAAAAATAATTTTCGAGTCATACGAAAATTTAATTTTTAACTATGAAAAAATATGATCTTATAAAACATCAACATACATTTGACTGTCTAATATAAAATAATACATTGTCTAATACGTCAATTATCATGTCTCTGCTTATTAAAACAAACTTTTAACTAAGCTCTAGTGTCCTATAATTCATAAAATCTGTAATTTAAACAAGAACGGAAATGTGAAATATTAATATGAAGGTTTAGGGGTTGAATCTCAGTGTATAACTAGAAGTGGTAAGAGCTTAAGTACGCTCGACTGTGCACTAAAACTCAACGGCATTTGTATAACAATGAAATTCTTCTTCCTTCCTTTCTATCTACCTTTCGCCCCTTCCCCTTTCTCCATGCCTCTCACTCTTCCTTTCTTTCTCACATAGTTATCAATTATGAGAACGATAACAATCACATAAATCCACTTATAGTCGGGCTAGGACGTTCTCAACATAGAACACACTCGTACACGTCTGATCGTTTATTATCGCATTCGCACTACTCGCCTAACCCATGTATATTATTAAACCATCTTCACCAACGCGAAACCACGTATGTGTACACTTCCATCTTCTTCTTTGCGTTTACAGACGTATCTAAAATTACACTCCGACGAGTAAGCCGAGTCTTTCTTCTTTACCTCTTTTTATTTTTCTTCTCTTTCTTTTTCTTTTTCTTCTTTGTTTTTCTTTTTGTTTCACCTTCATCGTCATCATCATCATCATCATCATTTTCTTCTACTCCTCCTCTTTCTTCTTCTTCTTCTTCTTACATTTTCTCTTTTAAGTCCACTTAACCGTGAACAACGTCAGAAATGAACGTATACGTTTCTCTTTCAAATGCTAAAAGGAGAAAAGTTTATTTTCAAAGGGAAAAATAAAAAGTATCATATCGATAATGAAAAAAAAATATATATATATATACAATATTTGTTCTATTAATATTATATGTTGTTATATGTATGTTTATATGTTTATATTTTTAATAAACGTAAGTTAATAGATTAATATTCATTAATTTCATGTTATTTTATTTTTTTGCTTGACAAAACTTTTGCATATGACAAAATATAAAAGTATAGAATATTAAAATAATTCTTTTATTTAATATTAATAATAAAATTTCTAATCTATTAATTATATACTATATTTTAATTTTATATTATTATATTTATTTAATTAATATTATATAAAATATTATAATTATATAATAATATATATAATATATTAATTAAAATTAATTAATATAAAAAATTAATATATATATATTATATATTTTATATATATTATATAATTATAATATTTTATATTATATTAATTAAATAAATATAATAATATATAATTAAAATAATATATAATATATATATAATAATATAATATATATAATATAGTACAATAAAATATATATATATATATATTTAATTCTTTCTTAATATATATGACAAAATATTTGATTATAAAATATTTAAATAATTTTTATTAAAAGGACTTTTACTTAATACTAATAATAAAATTTCTAATATATTTTATTTATGTTTATATTTTTACTAAACGTAAGTAATTACATTAATATTCATTAATTTCATATTATTTCATTCTTTTGCTCACATATGGCAAAATATAAAATTATTGAATATTCAAATAATTCTTTTATATCATTATTTAAATAATTCTTTTTCTTTCATATATTTATATTTTTTACTAAACGTAAGTTATTACATTAATATTTATTAATTTCATATTATTTCATTCTTTTGCTTATATATGGCAAAATATAAAATTATTAAATATTCAAATAATTCTTTTATATCATTATTTAAATAATTCTTTTTCATTCATATATTTATATTTTTACTAAACGTAAATTAATACATTAATATTCATTTAATTCATATTATTTCAATCTTGCTTAATACATATGACAAAAATGAAATAATAAAATATTCAAATAATTCTTTTATTTAATATTTATAGTAAAATTTCTAATGTATTAATTATATGTTGATTATTAAACAAACTTCTAATTAATCTCGTGTGTCCTATAATTCATAAAATTTGTTATCTTTCTCTAACGATAAATCAGCGCAAACTTTCCTCCGGGCAACTTAATGGTACAGGTATTGGGTTGGCTGAAAAGTTCGTGTGCTGATTTTGAAAAAAAAAGGAAATATTAATACGGTTTAAAAGTGGAAATTTTAACTTGTTAGATGATGGACGTTCGAGTGCTTGGAAAGAATATCGATGACGCGAAGTTAAAGAAAAATAGCCCGTAAAAAACGCAATACAATAACAAGTAAAACTCACAAAAATGTTGAGAGTTGCTAAACAAGCAATTATCCAGATGCATAAAAACAATTGGATAAAAAATTGAGCTGAGCGAAGTGAGTAATAAAAAAAAAAAAAAGAGTCGAAATTATTGCAACTTTACTTTAACGTTACGAAAGGTAAAAATTTCACTTGCCAAAAAAGAAATCCCTTGCAACGGATTAAAAGTTGCTTTTAAATGGCAACGATAAAAAACCAAAAAATTGTATGGGCTATAACCCGGATAAAACCTTTGATTTCAGTGACAAAATCGAATATTCGTTCGACAAACTTTTGGGTATGGTGGGATTTTTAAAACATCATCTATTTACTACGATGCCTGTTTTCACTTGGTAAAACAATAATTGACAGACTATTAACAACAGCAGTTGATGAATTGAAACGAAAACAACCGTGTTTATTGGCTAAGGAATAAGGTACGTTATTTTTTTTATGGCAACACTCAACTACACGTTGTTCAAAGCACGTGGAACATCAATTATAATACTTTAGGATGAAAAATACTTTCCCTTTTTCATGTAACATATTTTCTACACCTGGTTTCATCAAAATAATACAATTTTTAGTGCATTACAATTATTACTATTACTATTATTTATTATTTGTCAAAAACAAAACAATTAAAGTCAATTAAAGAAATACAAAAGTACATAAAATATAGTACATAAAATATATAATATAATATGTATAAAAAATAAATAAAAGATATTTAATCTAATATATAAAATTCTTGTGTCACAGTGTTAGTTACCGATCTCCTCCGAAACGACTTGACCAATTTTTATGAAATTTTGTGTGTATATTCTGTAGGTCTGAGAATAGGACGTAAACTATTTTTCATACCTCTATGTGGTCCACCTCAACAATTTTATTTTTTTATTTTTTAGACAAAATTTTTTATTTTTTTTATAATTTGGCATTAAAAAATACATACAACTCTTAATTTTCACCCTCGTACCACCAACCCCTATTTTTAATAGCGCTATTAGTACTTTATTAATTTTCAACCGTTGGTGGACAATAACTGATGTCAAGTCACACTATCTCAATGAACAACGAAACATATAGTGCGAAATAAAAACCCTTTAACATTGTCGGGTCCTTCGAATTGTTATACAATACTATGTAAATATGAGGTAACACAGAAAGAAAGAAAATTCCTCATAGAAAACATTCTTTAAGTTAATGCCCACTACAACCCTTTTCATAAGTCATAAAATTTTTTCTTTAACTTCCAAAATATTTACTAGAAATAATTTATATGGCTAAACAACGTTTGCTGTGGGTCACTTAGTATATATAATAATTAAATATAATAAATAAATATAATAAAAAAAATAAATAAAATAATTATACCTATAATAAAAATATATAAAAAATATACATAATATATATGTAAAATAAATACATAAAATATAGTCAGCAAACACCAGTGTTTACTGACTATATTTAGTTACATACAGGTTACATACAGGGATTGTTGTGCATTTATAAATTTTACGAGTAAACAGAGATAAATTTATATAAAATAACGATGAATATTTTAAAACATAATCCTGTACTTTGTCATTGTAATCAAATATTCAATTTAATTTACACATCGGATATATCATAATTATAAATCAGTACAAAGTTTCTTTAGACAATTGGATATACATACTAGGTGTATTTTGTATGATCATGGAGAGGAAAAATGTTTTTATTTCAATAATATTTATCTCGAACAACCCCGGTAATCATAATTTTGATTTAATTCAATCATTTTACCACAAGCTACTTTCTCATTTGATACGATTGTATTTATATGTAGATATATATACAGCGTTGTAAACGTGGCGACAAACGCATTCACAAAGGACTACTGCAATGAGGACAGTGCACTTGACTTTTCCATGTTTTTTTTTTATTCGTAGCGTGAATACTTTTCATAGAGATAACGAACCGCATATATATGTGTATATATGTATTTACGTATATACGTAAATATATATATTATGTACCTACTAGACAATCGAGATATCTCACATCAGTGAAAATAAAAATGCTTTAACGACTTTACAAATGCGTTCCGAGTGTGCAATCCATAAGCCTTTATTAAAACTACGATAATTAAATAGTACGCTATTTAATCTTTTAGGTTTGAACAAAATTTTCAGATAGTCCTGAAATTAAAATCTTTATTCACATACATAGATCAAATAATAATGACTTGACTGATGTGAAAATAGGATTCATGTTAGATTTACAAATAATTGTAAATTTAAGAAACAACAAAATTTATTGCAATGAAAAAAAAGAAAATAAAATAACAAATTACTAATCAATATAATAGACGTATGAATTATAACCTCATTTTTTATGAATTATATAATATAAATGTAATTATATAATAATAAATATGTAAATATATTTATATAATATAAATAATAACTGTAAAATATGCCTTTTGAAGAAGAAAATGTAATTTTCATGCATGACCGAGACCCTAAGCACACAGTTAAAAGTGTTAAAAATTGGCTCAGCACAACAAAATTTTCTGTTCTGGATTGGCCTGCACAAAGCCCCTACCTCAACCCTATGGAAAATTTATAAGGTTTACTAAAAAGACGACTTCGGGATTCATATGATTACTAACCAACTTTAATCATAGTGGGAAAAATTATCTCTGAATTATTGCAAAAAATTAATAGAAAGTATGCCGAAGCGAATTAGTGCAGTTTCGCAAGCAAAAGGGTTGTGGACGAAATATTAAAAATAAATAATATATTAAATATTGTCAAATATTGGGCGTGGTGCAAAACCTAGTCAATCCATTTTGTTTGTCAGTGCTAAATAAGAAGACATTAATTATTGAAAAAATTTGTGATGTTACTTCGAACTGTAATAAAACTTATATAACCTAACTGTAACAAACTAATAATAAAATAAGAACATTCCCTAGTAGCACAAAATATTGAAAAATATTGAATACATGTTTATTTAATATTAAAAAGAGATTTAATGTCAATATTTTTAAATATTTTATGCTACTAGGGGATGTTCATTTTTTAATATTCTTTTACATTCTTAGCAATAAATAAAGATTTATACAAAATTAGTGGTTATTGGTTCAGTTATGCTCCTTACTGTATATAGCACATGAATTATAACCTCTTATTCTTAAGATCTTTACTCATATAGATCAATTACTAATGACTTGTCTGATGTGAAAATAGGATTCATGTTAGATTTATGAATAATTGTAAATTAAAGAAACAAAATGTATTGCAATGTAAACAAAAAAATATAACAAATTACTAATTAATATAATAGACAAAAGCATATGAATTATAACCTCTTAGGCAGGACGCGACACTATGGCGACTTTGTTGGATATCATCGAACGAGGCGCCACTATAGTGGCTCATTCTATTACCTTACAAGTTCACCATTTGTGTACCAACTGTATTATTAAACTATTAAAGTAAATTGTCAAAGCTAAAGAATGTGTATCATGTCTTTAAGAAAAATTATGATTTAATTATCAAAAACTTTATTCTCCAATGTACTTCGCATAGAGAACACCATTGTTCGTTACACATTGTAATTGTACCGTTTACACGTAATTCTGGTTAAACCTAGCTGTACAAAGAAACAGTACCGGTCAAAATTTAGCCATGCCTAAGAGGATAATAATAAAAATTAAAAATTCATTGTTATGATCCAACAAATATTTTACCAAGTGATATATATTTTATAATATAATAAAATTTTTATTCTACTATAAAAAAAATATATAAAAGAATATAAAAAAAATAATTTACAATTGTGCTAATAATAATGTGTAAGTGTACATATTTAAAATATTTAACAAATATCAAGAAATAAAAAACATTCTAAAAAAATATTACTTTGCCAAGTGATATATGTTTCATAAAATAATAAAATTTATATACTACTCTATAAAGGAATATATTAAAAACATAAAAATAATAATTTAAAACTGTGTTAATAATAATGCATAAGTGTATCTAAAATATTTAAAAAATATCAATAAATAAAATTATTCCTGCAAAATATTACAAGAAAAACAAAATTTTTTAAATCATAATAAAAATAATAATAAAAAAAAATAATAAAATAAAATATAAATAAAATATAAATAAAATATAAAAAATAATAATAAAATAAAATATAAAAAAAAATAATAAAATAAAATATAAATAAAATATAAGTAATATAATATAAATAAAATATAAAAAATAATAATAAAAAAAATATTTAAAAAAAATAATAAAATAAAATATAAATAAAATATAATAAAATATAATAAAATACAAATAAAATATAAATAATAGAAAAAACGTAAATAATTTACGAGTACTACAAAATAATAATGCAAATTAAATTGAATCAAACTGAACCAATATAAAAATAAAAAATAAAACGATTAACGTTAATTGATTTGAAGTTAAAGATACTGAATCCGACAAATTAAGATAAAAATAATAATAATAATAATAATAATAATAATAATAATAATAATAATAATAATAATAATAATCAATATAAAAAACACAAGTGTCTTCGAAAAGCACTTTGATTCGTGACTTCGAACGACCTTAAATTGTCGCATACGTCACCTTACGTAACGTTTCGATCGAGAAAGTATCCAATTGTCTTTTTTCTTCCTTTTAAAAAGAGATAGAATAACGTTGAAACGTTTACCTGGCACGAGCTAGCTGTAGGTAGGTAGTACACATTCGAGAAAAGACGAGGAAGATGAAGAAGAAGAAAAAAGAAGAAGAAGAAAAAGAAGAAGAAAATAAGAAAAAGAAGACACAGAGACTTGCACCACATTTTTCGTTTCCCCTAAAGAGCCTTGCATCCTTTTCTTTCTTTTCCACATTTTTCCTTCACCTTTCTCTCTCATACTCACTATCACACATACACACATCCACACATACTCTTTTTCTTCCAAAACGTCGACGTACCTCCTGTGGGAATAACGACGAAAATTGACAAAAGTCTTTTTCTGTATACGGTTTACGTGCGTCGCGTGGTTCCTTTTTGCCATTTCGCGTTTTCTTCTTCTTCTTCTTCTTCTTCTTCTTCTTCTTCTTCTTCCTCTTATTTTTCTTCTTCTTCTTCTTCTCTGCGTTATAACGTGGACCACCGAGCCGCGCATTTACGCCGCAATGGAAATCCGAGAAAAGCTTGAGCCCAAGGGTTCATTCAAAAGTCGCAAAACTCTACTTTTCTTTTCTCTTTTCCTCCTACCCCTGCTTTTCTTCTCCTTGATAGTCGTCGTCGTCGTCGTCGTCGTCGTCGTCGTCGTCGTCGTCGGTCAAAGGGAATGAGAAAATATGAGAAATGAAGAGAAAAAAAAAAGAAATGTAGAATAATGTATGAAAAAAAGAAGATATAAAAATAAGAAAAATTAAATAAAAAAAAGAAACAAACGCAAACAAACAAATTTTAAATGAGAAAGAAATAAATAAATGAGGAAAGAAAAGAAGAAGAAGAATATATATATATATATATATATATGTATACAAAAAGCATAAAATGAGTTTTGTTCTGTTAGATCCCGCGAGACTTTCCTTGGCTAATGTCAGATGAAATTACAGCGTCTCTTCTTCCGCAACGCGTTCTTTTACTCTGCTATGAGAATTTCCGGTCAGTGGTAGAAAAGAAAGAAAAAAAAAAATACTAAAACAAACTATAAACTCGCGTTTCATATTCCATAGTAGAGAAAGAGAGAGAAAGAGGAGCCATTTACAGGGCAAAACGATTAACCTCACTTTATCAATTTTTTTTTTATTTTCATTTTTTTTTAAGTTTTTATACCAAATTACTAGATTGATGTTAAACTGTTTTTTTTTTTATATTTACGATAAAGTTTCTATAATTAAACTTAACATCAATACATAATCAATATGTTAATAATGGTTGTTGACTAATAAATGATGTAACAACGTAGATAAATATTTTTCTTCACTTTTTCTTTTGAAATTGAATCAATTCGATAAATGAACGGCTTACAACATGCGTCGGATTAAATTAATCCATTTGTAATCTTGTAAACATAATAATCCGTAAATAATTATATAACATGAAATTACTCTTATTAACAAGAACGAAATAATCCACTTGCATCTTTTGAGCAATAAAATATTAAAAATTATTTTTAACTAATAATCTTAATTAATATTTTTTTTTTAAATTGAATTTAAATTAATTATTTTAAATAATAAAATTATAAAAATTTCAAAGCTGTTAAACAGCCTCGTGATAAAAAATTGTAGTACCTATTTTTAATTGTTTTGAAACGCTTCATTCGTATTTTTAAATTTAGATTAAATAAATATACTTTATAAACATATTTTATATAATATATATACATAAATACATATTAAAAATACATATATACGTATTAAATATATTTTAATAAATAAATATATTTTATAAACAATTTTATTTTATAATTTCGAATAAAATGCGCGCGCACACACACACACACACACACTTTTATCCCAGGTTTACTTTCAATTAAATGTTTCTCAAAATAATAAACTAAACTAAAAGAATTTATTTCAATTTTAAACATCAAACATGACACGATACGTGTTCAAGCTTTAAATATCGAAAATTAAAAAGAAGATTTATAAAATAATAAAATCAAAACAAATGTTATAATAATGAATATGAGACGTATATGAAATAGAATATAAATAAAACTTTATCAATTTACTCGCGTTTAGTTGAATAATAAAATCGATTTGGTAAATGAGGGGTTGGTTGGTTGGTGTCTGGAATTTTAGTATTCAAACTTTTCAAAGTCTTTTCGCGAAAATTGTTCGTCGTTTGTCCATCAACACACAACAAGGATACACTCGCTTTAACACCAACAGGCATACTGGTTTCCCGAGTAAACCGACCAACCTTCCTCTCCTTCTCCTCCTACTACTCGACCCTTATAGCAAAAGGGCCAATTTCTCAGGGAACCGTAGAGAAAGCTCAGCTACGGCGAAATTTTAAGGTGCTTCACCATCGTTTATGACTCTCTCGAGATTTTAACGAGAACGCTCGACGTAATACATGACGCTTATATCATCTTACGTTCGTCCTGGTAGTAACTACGACACAACGAAGACAACACGATAGATTTATACGCATACATATTACATACACACACACACATCCATGTAAATATTGTATAATAAGGATAGAAACATTAACCGGGAAACAAATAATTACGTCGACTAATGGAAATTAAAAGTTATCAAGAAATGCTTTTAGATTTTTACGAAACGAGCATAAAATTCTGGGATACAATGAATTCTGTGAATACTAAGAGGGATGAAGATAAAAAAGAATGAAAAAGAAAGGGGAAAATAATAAAAAATATAAAAAGAAAAGAAACCCTGATCGTTAAAAGCATCTAAAAGACTATTAAATTCAATCCTTTTCTTTTAAGATTCGATATTTCCATTTTATAATTCTCTACCGATACACACCAACTCTAACATACTTTTTATAATACCTGTATATCATTTTATTATTGTTTTACATGTAAATACAATGTAAAATACGATTTAGCCAATAGAAAGTTCTTTTTCTTTTCTTATTTTTTTTTTTTTTTTTTTTTTTACAAGGAAGAGACATTGTTTTTCTTTTATCTTTTATACTTGTTTACAACCCCTTTTTTCGATACGATAAAAATATTCTTATAAAAGTATGAAGATAAGCATTATTATTATTAGCAAATCGATGGTGAATTTGCATAAATGAAAAAAAAACTGTTTCCTGATATTTCAAAGATCTTATCTTCATCTATTTCATTTTCTTGGTTTCATTCGTAGTTTCAGGATAAAGGATCAAGGATTGAGATAAAACGATGAAAACGAAAGTGAAGTATAATATTCGCAAATTAATTACTACGATACACGTACACACGAGATGATTGTTTTTCATCTTCAAAAAAAAAAAAAAAAATCTTTTCTTATACACGTAGAAAATATTCGTTGTCTTGTTCGTCGTTTACCCGTCATCTCGTTGAAGTAATATCACAAACACACCATGAAGAAATATATAGAAAAGTTTTTGGTAAATACCACCCACCCAACGAGAGAGAGGAGACATGGTTGTGTGCAACGTTTACGTGACGATGGAATATCCTTTATATAGACTTGTCTTTTTTCTACCAGGTATTTAAAAGGAAGTTTATAGTACAGAGCGTCCTTATAACCCTCCTCCCTTCCTCCCTCCGAACACACCCAAGGATTACGGAACTTCATTACGGTGAGCATTTTTAAAAATAAATAGCATTTTTAAACTTTCCTATGCCGTTGAAATAAGGAGCTTATTGCGGCTACGTGAAACATAAATCGTACAGACGCGACATTCGGTGTGTGTATGAAAAGGATAAAAAAAAGACAACAAAAAATATATATAGAAGGAAAGGAAAAGAAAAACGTAACCAAAGAAACGTCTAAACCACCGTAAAAGCTTCCACAAACCATGCAATGTATCCCATATGTGTTCATATTTCTAGATTTTCTATTTAAATGTAAGTGAAAAAGATAGAAAAAGTGGGTGGTGGTTTTTACTTTTGGATAAGAGATAAAATAAATGCAATTTTTATTATTATTATTATTATTATTATTATTATTAGTTAGAATTAGGAACTCAAAAGTTCATTGTCCTTATTTAAAACACCTAAACAGCAACCACGAGCTGAGTAATTTATTGACCGAATAAAAGCATGCATTGCTTAACCCTTTGAACTCTATTGTCGCCGCTGAGGCGACATTGACATCTAAGCCGATATCTCCGTTATCGCTGCTGCGGCGACACGCCGGCATTTATAGGCAACATTGTATCTTTATACAGTTAGGAAAATGTTTCGGCACACGCTTAGTGTGTATAATCGGTCTTGTGACCGAACTTGCTCCATTCCTTTCGATCGTATTTTTGTCTGTAGTGTAAAACGCAAAAAAACGAAAGTTGAAAGTGGTCAGGGTCAAAATGACCCAGAGTTGTTGAAACGTCGTATTAAAAATTGCTTGGAATGCAAAGGGCTAAATTGATTCTTTTCTTAAGTTTTTAAGGTTTATGATTAATGTTAAATATCTAAAGTTGCTGACTCGTTCAAAAATTTAATCCAGGACGATCAAAGTTTCAATATTACGCACTGCTTTTGAATAGGAGATAAAATAGATACAATAAATAAAAATAAGATAAATAAAGAAGGATAGAGAGAGATGGGGATAAAAATTCAATTGAATCGAAGATAAGATAGATAAATTCCTTCGTAGTCCGGCTAAATTCAAAAAGTTGTGTGTGACGGAGCGAATAAGAGAGGAGTAGTTGTAACGTCAAGCTTAACACACATCTTGGATAGTTTCTTCTCCCTGAAGAGGAATGCGACCGTGGAATTGGAGAAAATCGGAAAGTCGTGTGAGTAGTAGTAGTAGTAGTAATAGTAGTAGTAGTAGTTCACTGGGAATTTCAAATAATCGTGAAAGCTTTAGGTATTTTAGAACAAGTCTAACTAAATTCTACGTTAATTGAAATTTTCTCGAGGAAACGAAAGATCTTAATTGGGAGGAGACTAACGAACGAAGGGAACGGACGAATGAACCTAACAGATATATCTACTAAACTAAGATATATACGTAGGAGAAGAAACGAGCAGGGATGACAAATTATTTCGAAAGAAGATCTTAGAAAAATGAGCACAAATGAGATAATTAGTCTTAAGTATATAAAACGTTCGCGTATATCACGACACGGACACTTTACTTGGAAGTATAATCACATCGAGGTTGGTTGGTATTTCTTCAAGAGGATATCATCCCCCCTGTACGAGAGGATTAATAACACCTAATCCGTTCGAGCACGAAATTAATGTCCGAGCTTGTGAAGATAGCACCGACCGATAGAAAGCTCAGAAAGGTGTTGGTACGTGTCGAACCACCACCCGATAAAGATCTTCCTTCCTTCCTTCCTTCATTCCTTGCTTGCTTCCTACCCACCTAACTTCACACGTATGTAATTTCTTGATCACGCGATTATATTGAATATTCCGAAAGGGTTCATTTCCGGTTAAAACTACCCAATAATTAGACTTACAGTTTAAAATTCAATTCTATTTTTTATCTTTCGTATCTTTCGTTATCGGTTTATGATAATAACAATGTAGTTAAATAATATTGAAAGATTTATTTATTTAACCTTTTAAACCCTGCACGAAAGCCATTATAGTGGCTTTCGTGCAAAGTATTCATTTGAACGGTATGTTACTATAATAGCATCCATGGATATCATGATTTTAGAAAATATGATTATTATACGTTTTTTTTGTGCCTTTTTCTTTTCTATTTTCTTAAATGTATAATGAAATCATAATTTACTCATTTTGAACTATATTCCTACACAATTTCGTAATGAAAATCGTTTTGAATTGTTTTTATGCCACCCGAGGTACGGCGTGTTATACCTGGGAAATAGAATTGAGGATAAGCACACCGTGCTTAAGATATTAATATGTTATCTTCATCTCGAACGTTTCAACGATGGGAAGCATCATTGATAAAAAAATAGAACCTATGAGTATTAAACAATTTAAAAATGAAAAGTGCATCGTTCTGGATTGCAATAGTACACCCCAACAACGGCTACGTGTTTCATTTATTTTTCATTAACTTCGAATTTTTATTGTTATTATTATTATTATTGTGATTATTATTTCACCATGATATCTGTGAGATAAGCATGTTTATAAATTATATTCTTTCATACTTTTCTCTGCTAATGAAATTTTTTTTTTTTTTATTAAAAAAGTAAATGTATAAAACAAATAATCCAGGTAAATGAAAAAATGTATGTATCTTTCTATTATATATCTTGAATTATATCAAAAATACAGCAAGTTTGAAATGAAACGAAATGAAGAGTAGAAACAATTAAAAATAAATAAAATAAAAAAAGAAGATTGATCATTTTAGATTACACAACTGACAACACAACAACGAATATAAAATTTATCTCTTATTATTTTAAAATTATTATTATTATTTTAACGCAAAAAGAAACTAGAAATAAATATTTTAATAACATATATAGATATTTTTTCATTATTTTTTTTTAAATTTATTTTTCTTATTGCAGAATTTTATTCATACAGGGTTTTTTAAATTTTCCTTGTTTACATATTAACTATGTTAAACTTTGTTAAACTTAAACCTTAAAATTTAACTCTCTTTGTGTCAAATTTTCCTTATTTTTCTTTTTATATTTTTTTTTCTTATTGCAGGACTTTATTCACACAGGGTTTTATTTTTAAAATTTTCCTTCTTTAAATGTTGAACTTTATTAAATCTAAACTTTAAAATTTAACCTTCATAAATTTTCCTTATTGTTCCTTGTTTTTCTTTTTAAAATTTTATTTTTCTTATTGCAGGACTTTATTAACACCGAGTTAAACCAAAACTGTGAAATTTAAATTTATTAAATTTGTCTTATTTTTTTTTTTAATTTCTTCGGGTAAATATTAAACTTTGTTAAACTTAAACCTTTTCTTTTAACTTTGCTAAATTTTGCTTATTTTTCCTTGTTTTTTTTGTTTTAAATTTTATTTTTCTTATTGCTTGACCTCATATTTACACAGGGTTGTTTTTTTAAATTAAAGGTATATATATATATATATATACCTGATCTCCTAAAATAAAATCCATGGTAACTTGGAAGTGAGATGGATGGTACAGTTGGTAGAAATGACGTAAAGTCGTAGAGAAATTAATGCGGTTAGCTACAAAGCTGGCCAGGCGTGAAAGCGTTGCCGGACGCCTCGAAGTATTTCGGCCAGAAGTAACGACTTGATTCCGAAAGCTTTCTAGTGCTATGGTCAGGAGAGGGCTAAGTCGTCCCGTAAAGTTTGTATGAGAGTCAGAAGAGGAGAGAGGAAGAAGTAAAGAGGGAAGACGAAGAGATAGAAGAAGAGGAGGTAGCGTTGAAGTCTGGGCCCGTTAATGCACCGTAAATCGTGCTCTCTCTCGCTCCCTCTCTCTCTCTTCTCAACCACGGTAATCTGAACACGAAGAGACACTATGACCTCCGACCTCCGTCTTTGTGGTTTAATCTTACGTTTGAAGATGTGCTTCGAAGCTGATAATGAAATAATATGAATACACGTGAATGAATGAACGATATTTTGATTGATACAATAAGTTTGTATATTAGCAAATTAGACAATTTTGATTTTGTTATCTTCGATTCGTCCACTTATAAATATTAATGCTATTTTTTAAAATGTGCAATTACAGTTGATAATGAAATAATATTAGTATACCAGTTAATATTAGGTCGAGTCATAAGTTACTTCCGACGCGGCTATGTAGAATCTATTTTTCGTATTTACCTACTATAAGTCACCGAAACAAACGGATTCAATACCACTATATAGATGAAGATTCAATTAGTCTTCAGTCAACTTTTTTATGTAGTCAATGTTACATGCAACCGTTTTTCTTAACCACTGAAATGGATAGTAAAAAGTGCATATTCGACATGTAATGCTTTAAGAATTTAAATAAGGCAATAGCACTAAGGTGGCAACTGAAAAAATATGCAGCGTATACGGTGTAGGACTGATAACTGATAGGGCAGTCAGAAATTGGTTTGTAAAATTCCGTTCTGGAGATACAATCTTAAAAGATGAACCGACATGCAGGACGTATTTCCGACTTTTACGAACCTTTTAAAGGTAATATTAGAGCAAAATCTAATAGATACGTTCAACAATTGTAAAGAGTGTAAAAAAACTCCATGAAAGGTGTCTTGCACTTATCAGTCGCAGAAACGCCATTCTTTGTCTCATAAAATCGGAAGTTATTTATGACTCGACCTAATGAACAATATTCTAATTAGTAAAATAAGTTTGTATATTAGTAAGTTAAACAATTTTCATTTCGTCATCTTCGGTTTATCCACTTATTAATCTTAACGTTATTTTTCAAAGCGTGCATTAAAATTGATAATAAAATAATATTAGTGTACGTGTTAATGAATGAACGATACTTTGAATAGTACAATAAGTTTGTATATTAGCAAATTAGACAGTTTTGATTTCATCATTTTCGATTTATCCACTTATGAATCTTAACCCTTTTGGTACGAGCATTTTTTCCGATACTCCCGGTGTATGAGTTACCACGCCGCAAACGCGCACAATGCATATGGTCAGTCTTCTTTTGTGTAAAAACTTTCTTAACCTTATATAAGATCAATTCTTAATAAAACAATGCTTTCTTCCAAGTATTATTTGTAACTTTAATATTAAGAGATAGTTTTATAAAATTCTATCAATTATATACGTAAAATTTATAAAAATTATCTACAGATTATATGATTATATACACAACAAAAATTACTGTTTATATATTATTAGTTATTGTATGATTAGACACTAGACGGCTAATAATTTAACTGGTTGTGATATATTTTGTATGTGTATTATGTATATCCGGCGTTCATCCACACAGGTTATGAGATGGGCGCCGGATGTATTCGGCACCCATACCGAAAGGGTTAATGCTACTTTTCAAAATGTTCCATTAAAGTTGATAATGAAATAATATTAGTTTACGTATTAATAGATGAACGATGCTTTAATTAATAAAATAAGTTTGTATTTTAGCAAATAAGACAATTTTTATTTTGTCATATTTGATTTGTTCACTGATGAATCTTAATGTTATTTTTCAAAATATACAATTAAAATTAATAATGAAACAATATTAGTGTACGTGTTAATGAATGAACGATACTTTAATTGGTATAATAAGTTTGTATATCTAATTGTGATTATGGTTATTATTTCTCTTTTTTTCAAGATTTATTTTAACTTTTAAACCCGTTTGTCACTAATGGAATATATGTATTAAATATTGAAAATATTTTATTGATAATTTTTGTTTAACCCTTTGCACTTAAAAGGCTTCGCTACGAAGACAACAAAGTAATAAAAACTGAAACAAATTCAATTTATTAGGTCGAGTAATAAATAACTTCCGTTCTTTATGAGACAAAGAACGGTGTTTCTGTCACTAATAAGTGCAGGGCACTTTACATGGTGTTTTTTTTTTTTTTTGTATTCTTTGTATCTGTTGGACGTATCTATTGAATTTTACTCCAATATTACCTTTAAAAGGTTCGTCAAAGTTGGAAAAACGTCCTGTACTCGGTTCATCTTTTAAAATCGTATCTCCAGAACGGAATTTTACAAACCAATTTCTGACTGCCCTATCAGTTATCAATCCTGCACCGTATATGCTGCATATTTTTTCAGTTGCACATTAGTGCTATTGCTTTGTTTCAATTCCTAAAGCATTACATGTCGAATATGCACTTTTTACTATACATTTCAGAAATTAAGAAAAATGGTTAAATGTAACATTGACTACATAAAAAAGTTAACAAAAAACTAACTGAATCATCATCTATATCGAAAATATATATCGAAAATCCGTTTTTTTTGATAACTTATAGTAGGTAAATACGAAAAATAGATTCTACATAGACGCATCGGAAATTACTTATGACTCGACCTAATAGTTTACAATATATCAACTGTGATCTTTTTTTTTTAATTACACATATGTCATTTATTTATAATACGTGAATATGATTATTTTTCTATTAAAATTGCTTTGTAAGTTGTTGGTAATATGCGAAATGAAAAATATAACTTTGAGTGCAAAGGTATATAATAATTACAAAATAGATAAAATAAAAATCAAATATTAATAAGAATCTAAGATGTATTGTGGAAAGGTTAAAGAAGTGCAAAACGTTTTAACAATAGCAAGAATGAGATACTAAATTTACATATCCGCTCAATGGAAAAACGTTTACCCGACAATTTTCGTGAGATAACGTACGAAGATACTGATTTTGTGTATTCTGGAAACCATGGTAACCAGCGATACTTTTTGTATGAAGTTGGCAAACGAAACATAGAATCAAATCGTGCTATTCACATAAGATCACTTGCCACTTATCAAAAAATGCAAAAAAAAAAATTGAAGATATTATATTTTACATAAGAATAATAAATAATAAATTTAAGGAACAAATGAAAGTATATTATATTCACTCATATGTATAACATCATGTATATGCTTACGTGATATCAACCTAACAAATGAAATTCTAACTTATTTTCATGAATAAAAATAATTTCATGAATTAAATTTAATCAATGATACGATCGTTATCATCGATACCTTTTCCCCATTTATAAAATATAAAAATAAAATTCTCCTTGCTTTAAACAAATTCGTGATGGTTTTTTTTTGTTTTTTTAATATTTGGTTATTCTTATCTTTTTTCTTAATATTCAAGTAATCAGTTAAATCGCGAAATTGATCACGCACACATAAACGACCTTACAATAAAAATATTTCCGTTAAAAATATTCTTTTGAAATAAATGAGTAAATTTGAATAAATAAATTTTAGTAAATTTATGAAAAAATTCTGATAACTATCAAATTATTCAAGCATCAATTAAATCACGAAATTGATCACGCACATATAAACAACGTTACAATAAAAATACTTCCGTTAAAAATGTTCTTTTGAAATACGAAGTAAATCTTAGATATTCAGATTACTATATCAAATTTAATAAAAAATGTCAAACGATTCAATTCAGTCCTGCTTCGTTATCAATCAATTTTTATCAACACATTGTAATTACTAAGAACATAATAATCGATAAAGAGAGTTGATAGTTTTAGTCATAATATTACGTTACTTTAAATTACTATTATAATATTTTATTTAACAAATGTAAAAAGTTAGTAAAAATAATATTTGCAAAAAGTTGTCGGTTTTATAAAAAAATGCCAAACAATCGAACTCAGTCCTGTTTCGTTATCAATCAATTTTTATCAACACATTTTAAATACTAAGAACATAATAATCGATAAAGTTGATAATTTTTGTCATAATTCTGACAAAATAATTGTGTCATTTATTATATAATAATAAAGTAAATTTAGTTATTTTAAATTACTATTAGGTCATTAAATATGACATGTCTGATTTCAAGATGAAAATAATCCGAGTAATCAGACATTTCATAGTTAATAACCTAATATTATAATATTTTATTTACCAAATGTAAAAAATTAGTAAAAATAATATTTGTAAAGAGCCGTCGGTTTCATAAATGCATCACATAGTTAAAAACGTACATACGTATGTATACATATATACATACGCACATACACAATTACATAGTTTTTACTTTGCTCGAAAACCTGCGTTCTCGTTTTCCCATTTAAAAAACAATGTTCGTCGTGTGTAAAACGTCGCAACGCGACGCAATTTTCTCCGAGGATCACTACTTTGTTGGAATACTTTGTTTTTCCAAGTACCTACGACTATCTCGTCGTATAGGTTGGTAAACGAAAGAGAACGAAGGGAGTAGAATGAATAAGAGAGAGAAAGAAAGAAAAAAAGAAAGAAAGTAAGAAAGAAAGATATAAGGAAGGAAGAAAGGAAAAGAAGAAATAAAAGAAAAGAAATAGAAAGTACGTATTACAACGTATACGTGCACACAAATGTACTTGTACACTGAACACTACTATACTGCAACGTAAACGAAAAAATGAAAAATAATAAAAAAAAAAGAATAAAGAAAAATAAAACAATGTAACAAAAAAAAAGAGGCGTCCTCGAGTGGGGATGAAAAACACGAAGGAAACAAAGAAATATGCCCTTTTTCCTTTGGGGCGTTTCTTCTAAGGCGATGATAATTAAGGGCTACTATCTTTCATGCTACTTTTAAAAATGAAAGCAAAGTCGTGGCGAGAAAAATCAAGAAAAGGCAAAATATCGTGAAAAGTATAACAAAAAAATAAAAAAAGAGGAAAAGTAAAACAAAAAAAAAGAAAAGAGAGAAGATAGAAAAACAAAGGATTATATACACACAACATTCGTATGTTTATGCATCTTGAAGAAATCTTCGAGAATTTTCATAGTTTTTCATAGAGAAAAATCTGTGACCGTGATACGTCGTCATCTTACGACAAAAAAGTCGACTAGTTACGAGTATGAAAAAACTTTTCCCTGTCTCATCAAGGGGGCACATTTCCACCACTCGGATGATCACGCCTCGTTTTTTTCCTCAGCGTATACACATAGCCTCGAGTGAAATTCATTCTAGCTAATAACGGCCACACACGTTGGTGTGTTAGAAGAATGAAAAAGTAGTAAAGGGTGGTGATGGTAATGGTAGTAGTGGATCTTCTTTTTATTCTTACAAGAGAAAAAAAAAATCACCACGACGAATTGTCCCTCGCGTTATTTGTCACAGGGGGTGGTGGTTAGTTGGTTTTTTTACCCCCTCATTGTCAGACAATTTTCTCGACGACGGTGGGAAAGCGCATACGGGAATATGGGGAAAGAAAAAAAGAAAAACGTGTCGGAATTTGAAAAAAGTAGAAAAAATAGAGGGGGATAAAAAAAAGAAGAAATGGAAAGAGGAAAAAGAAAACGTATAGAGCATATAGAACACGAGACTCTTGGCTAGTTGCCGATGGGAAAGAAGAAAAAGGCTGGAAACATGAAGAAACAGCGTGTTCGATGAGGGGGACGATGATCTTGTAGTCGTTTTTCCCCCTAGTGTGTTCTTGGCGACCACCAACGGCGAAGTGACGACGAGTTAAAAGAAAAAACTGACACGACACGACACGACTTCTTCTTACGCGAGAGTAAAGAAGAATAAAAATCTCAAAAATCCCCCACCAAAAAAAAAAAAAACTAAAAATGAAGACTCACCTGCTACGAGGATAAAGACGAGTGCTGCTTCCAGCCACAGGTGTCGAGCCATTCCGAAATATATATATATATATATATATCAAATCGTTTTAGCCAGTTGTTCCTTGTATTATTTTGATAAGTACTCGACGAACTATTTGACGATGCACACTTTTCTTTTATTTCCTTTTTTTTTTTTTTTTTTTATTAAATCTTTTTCTCGTGTCAATTTAAAAAGATGCACTTATTAAAATAACACCACTCGTAATATTCAAAAATCCAAACTTAGAATATATTTCAATATAAAATACACAAAAAATAAGCAGCGCACCGAACTCACAACAACAATAACAATGTTTCCTCTTAATGTTTCTTTTATTAATCCATGTAAAATGATAAATCGAAGAGAGGATTTGTGACAAATAAAAAATGTTGTCAACGCGTGTTCCGTTAGGGAGATATGCCACGAGCCAACTGTCAAAAAACTTTTCTTCTCTTTCTTTTTTCCCCTCTAGTTGTTCATCCTCCTCTTCTTCTTCTTCACTCACAATAGTTCCCTATGAATGACACTACCCTCTCACAGGACCGAGAGAGAAGAGAAGTGGAAGGATCGGACACGCAAGGCGCCTGACCGACCGCCGAGACGGCGGCTATTCGAATTATTTTTCCCTTAAACACAACACTTTCCTTTTTTTATTTTTATTACTTTCATTCACAACTAACGAATCATCATTGAAAAATATCCTTTCAATTTTGATGACACTCTCTTTCAATTCTTCCCACGTGTTTTCTTCTTACTATCCAATTCACCTTTTTCACCCCTTTAATGTTTTTCTTATATTTTTCTCACTCGGTATTTTTTATATCCTTTATCTTTTTTGCTTTTTTTGCTTTTTTTTTTTTTAATATAAAAAAGTAATAATAATAAAAGATTTCGAGAAAAAAAAAGTGAGGAAGAAAGTAAATTTATCACTGAAAATTATCAATTCGAACGTTGGCAAAAGTCGCGAAAGAGACAACACCAACTAGTAACTAGAATATCGCGATTCACGAGGATGGGACTTTAAGGAGCGTTGACAGGGTAATTGAACGTATATCTGCACTGGATTGCGACGAACGAGACTGAGCGTCGCCGCGCGAAGCCGTTCCGTCGCGAGCCGCGCATGCGCAGACCGCCCTAAACTATCCCCACCAATCTCAACCCTATGAGATACCGAAAACCCCCACCCCCGTTTCCCGCCAACGACGCACGCTCTGCTACACTTTATATATCTTTCTTTTTCTTCTTTATTTCTCTCTCTTTCTCTCTGTCTCTCTCTTCACTTTCTTCTTTCTTCTTTCTTCTTTCTTCTTTCTTCTTTCTTCTTCTTCTTCTTCTCTTCCTATCCCACAGTTTTCATCCCATTCTCTCGCAACATCAAATCGCGCGCCGTTTCTATTCCACACCTTTCCTTTACCAAGGAGTGCCCCGTTCTTCTCTGAAAAGAATGTCTAACCAAGAAGATAAAAGAAAGATGATGATAGTAAGAGAATGAAAAAGAAATTAAATACGATAGTTTTAAATATTTATATAAGATATTAAATTTAAGATTGATACGTCTTTTTTTATTTTTAAATCATTTTTAAAAATCATTATTGAATTGTCATAATAAATCAGAATATTTGAAATTGGATAGAAAGTAAGATTTTAAACTTAAATGATTTTTATGAGATATTATGATAAATGTTTATTTCTTTTATTATTGTTTTCAAAGGATCATTGATCATTTATTTTAAGTGAATGATTTGTATGTTTTATTACTAATTAAATGACATTATTTGGAGAATATAGAAAATTACTGTAAATCTTCATCTTTTTCATAAATGAAGAATTTTATTATTTTAATTGGTTAGAAAAAGGTTGGATTTATTTTAGAATTGAGAGAAAATGTTGAATTGTAAAAAATTAGATTGCAATAGTCGGTAGATAAAATAGAATATTTTAATTAAATGAGGTAGAAAATTTTTCAAATAATATGATTGTTAGCATACTCGGGGAAAACTTGATTTTACTCTCCTGGAAACTTTATCTCCGCTGAGCAGATTCTTAAATTCCATTAATGTTTTTCTATAGTAGAAGAAAAAAAAGATAAATCCTTAAATACAAGATGAATGCACAATTTTATTTTACTTACTATGAAAATATTGTAACATTTAATAATTTATAATATATAAATCAAAATTGTATCTTCAAATTATTAATTAATGTTTCTTTGTATTTTTTCGTTGTTTAAATTAATCTAATTAATACTTTTCCTAATTTCCTTTTTATTTTCGTAAATTTTAGCAGAGAATTGATTAAAATGCTTAGTAATTCTTTTCTTACCTTTCATTTATTTGGATGGATGATAAATGTTCTCCTAATGATGTGAAATTCGCTGATACGCTATTATTGACTACAATCTATATACATTATACGTAATTATTCTTATGTGCTTTATTTTGTACAAATATACAGAAGCTATAATACGAAATATAAACTTCGTATTCTTAAAATAAAAATATAAATAGATGCCTCATTATATATGAAATCAAGGAGTGAACATTTAACTAATAATTTAGGAGTGAACATTTATTAACAACAATATTTTTATATACGTACTCGAAATATTTCAATACCAAATAATGGATATCAAATGCACAATTATTTTCAAATAATCCCAAAAACTAAAAATCTGATTACCCTTGCAACTTTAAACACACAACAAACAGAAAATAACGGAGTACTTCTAATAAAAGAATTAATCATTGAAACTGAACGAATTAAATCGATATAATTAAATTTAATTAACATAATACATGACATTAATAAGCACAAGACACAGAACATTTTACAGAAATACAAACTGATGATAATCATTTTGAACACCTTCTATAAAGATAAGCTTTCACTGATTATTGAAAAACTAAAGTGACCATAATTCTGAAACAAAATCAAATAATTCACATACTTGTTATTATCCTTTTTTTTATTGTTTTTGTATTCCTTATTCATTACTGAATTAAGCCTGTCATAGATTTTTTAGAAAATGAATGTTATTTGATATTTAGTTTATTTGTGCCTTTATCTAAATGTTACCTTACTCCGATAATCACGTATTGACAAATTAATTTCAGCATAATCATGGTTGGTATTGATCGTCCCAGTAATTCTAATTATATTATACGTAAACAATGGTATTTCCGATAGTAATCAATTTTCGATCAATCGTACTCGGCTCTTGGGAAAACGCTGACCAATGAAAGAAAGCTATCTATTTAATTAAAATTTATCAATTGTTTTCATCGTAGTCGATATATATTTTCATTTGTTTGGTTCTTCTTTTTTTTTTTTGTCAACGAGAATTGTTTTGTTTTCCATATCGAGTAATCAATTTAAAAAATTCAACTTTGACGATAAAAATTTCAGTAAAAATATAAATTCTTAACGTCTTTTAAAGTTTATGCAATATTTACGTATAACATAATAATTAATAAACTGGTGGATGTTTATGCACGATAAATGTGCAAGAAACGTATTATATTAGTGTACATTAAATATGCAAATTCGGGCTAAAAGTATGCAAAATATGTATATATAGCATACATAGTATAATAAGCAACGTGTTAATATATTATATTATGCAATATTAACGATAAACATATGTTCAACAATACTTTTTACAATCATTTTCGGTACTTAAATTATAGTTAACTTCGCAATAAATTATAAACTCTTATTCTATATTTAATACTGTTAATTATTAACATTTGTATGCTAAAAATTAATTTAAATGGAGACCATGATAAAATGTAGTTCAACAACGTTCTGACACATTTATTGTTCCTCATATTTTTCCCCGGAATTTTACAAGAGAAATAAAGATATTTAAAGGGCAAAAATAACTAAAGAAACGAACAAATATTATTTTTCTTTTATCTATTTGGATAGTGGAATGTTACGTATGCATACATAAATATTTTCATAATAAAATAATTTCATTTTACACCTATGATTTTCAATGTCTATACAATCGTGGTGAGGTGTTTAAAATAAGTACTCTGATGTACATTACTATTCATATACACGGAAAATAGATTTTTGCATATGTTATTAATCATTAGAATGCAAAAACGTATGCATTATGCAGAAAATTATAAAATGAAAAATATATTTGAAGAATGCTCTAATAAAAAATCCAATTTCTATTTCAATCTTATCGATTAAATAGTATTGTATAGAAATAAAACAAAAAATATATTTGGATATTAAAATTCATTATCAAATATTGTAATAATTAGTAATCAAGCCTGAAATTACAAAATTTATTTTCCAAGCATAAATTTTGATAATAATATATACGTTTTTCAAATTTCTTCAGAGATTTGCACAACGTATAAATATATACGTAAAATATTATGAAAGTGAATTAAATAAAAATAGTAAATAAATTTTATTTATAATTAATTTGACAATAAAATAATGAATTGTAGTATAAAATAAATCAATAAATACATCAGTTTTTATTAAATATTTATTTTATAATATATTATATAGAATATTATTTGTGTTAATTTCTATAGTTATATTTGTAATTGAAGGGGTAATTAGAATTTCTTTAATGGTAGTAATAATTATATTGAAAATTTAATTATATTAATATAATAAAATTTTTAATAATAATAATTTTTAAATAAGGGGTTTAATTTTTTTATTATATTATTTATAATAACTTTTATATAAATATTTATTCAACAAATTTATTAAGTGGTTCTATAAATTTTTATTCTTTTTATTTGATTTTAATTAGTTTATAAATTAGAGGATGTTTAATATAAGAAATCTTTAAAAATTGTTAATTTGTTTATTAATAAATATTTTATTTTTGTTTTTTAATATTTAATTAGGTAATATTTTATTTAATATTTGAGATAAGATTATTACCAATTTTTTCATAATTATATATGGGGGGTATACAATTGAACGTTTTGAAGCTATAATATACTGTAATTTTCTATACTTTTTTTATGGTTAATAATTAAAATTTCTAATTATTATAAAAGATTAATAATAATTTTTATTATATTTAAAATATTACAGTTAGGATATATATATAGAATATAATATAATTAATGTTACCAAGTAAATAATAAAATAAATTTGTTCAATCATTTCTATTTAGTCCATTATTATAACTGGACCGTTTATTTAGAAAATGGTGTAAGTCCATTTTCAAAAAAAAAAAATATCAAATAATTTATGCTTAATTTAATGTAAAATTTTTATGGAGAACTAGTTAATATATAATTTCTTAATAAGTGCCCATGTTTTGTACAATTTAAAACTGGTCGGTAAAAGAAATTGAATAATCATTAATATGCAAACCTTTAATTTTCTCGAAACAAGAGAAAGCAGACTTACACCACTTTCAAAATAAACGGTCCAATTTATAATAATTATCTAACTTAATATTTTCTATAATAAATAACATTGTTAATGCAAATAATAATGAAAATGATAAGGTAGTAGCAAAACTATTAACTGTCGAATGATGGTATTTGTGATAATACCTTGCGCGATCGAGATTCCTAATCTCTCCGTAGTCTCTGATCGAGAACTTGGTTGGATTCGAAGTAAATGCTTTGTATATCACCATGTAGGGCTAGTAATATGAACATAGTTGCATATTAGAGCTCTAACAACGAAATCGATAATCGAACGTTCTCTACGATAATCGTTGGAGAGAGAACGGTAACTGGATCGTACCGTAATAGATATTCACATAGACGTGACATCGTAAATTCCTGTACGACACGAAACGATATAACGTGGGACTGCTCTATGGTTAATGATCGCGAATAACGTACACCTACCAATCTACCTGTGCGCAAACATACGCAGGAAAGTACGCGAACATTAATCTTATCTTCGAATGTTAACGCGAGTGTGAGAAGAAAAAAAAGGAGATGAATACCTTTTCTAATGTTAGAATACATCGAGTTATATGCTCGTGAATCTTTGACGGGCAATTTGCTGCTTAAATATGTTCTCCTTTGTGAAAATTCATGAAAAAGGATACAAAAATGGGAATAAAAAGAAAAAGGAAAAAGATAGAGAAAGTAGAAAACGATCAAGAGAGAGAGAGAGAGAGAGAGAGAGAGAGAGAGAGAGAGAGTAAGATACAGTGGGTGTAGAAAGTATTCGTACTGTATCGTTTGATTATTTTTTATTACTAAAAATGTGAAACGATTATTAACACTAATTTGTCGACTATTTATTAAGACTATCAGTAAATTACGTTAACATAAAATAGATAAATTTTCTCGGTTATTTTACTATAAACGTTATGAAATTAGCTTAAAATAATAGCTTTATGGTCATATCATTTTAACATAGTTAACACTAAATATACCACAATTTTCAATATATCTATTTCTACCACACTAATCAAAATAACTGGTGTATAAAAAAAAATGCTTTTAAAGGCTTCCAATCTTTATTTACTTTTAAAAAATAACAAAAAATGTTCAACAATAATAATTTTAATAGATAAGTGGATTTATAGACATTTTTAAATAACAAAACGCTTAATTATTTACAGAACTCAAATGTTACATGAGGTAGAAATTTTGAATTAAAATGGCTCAACCAATCAAAATGACTGGTCTGGTATATCTGGTGTTAAATAAGTAATTAAATCATATACGATTATAAAAGTAAATTAAAAATTATTTAATATAATGAAAAATATATTTTATCAAAACCTACACCATTTTAAACGTTAAAAGGAACAAAAACAAAATTGTACACCCAATATAATAAAATATCTGATTTATTATATACAATGGGTGTGGAAAGTATTCGTACAACGATCAACATGAAATAAAATGTGAAATTGTAATTTATTAACTAATTTTTTGTAAACGATGAATTTATACATATTGAAAGTCTCTACAATAGATGTAATAAAACAAAAAATTATTTTTTTGAATAAATTATAAAATTGACAAGAGGTAAACGAAAACATACGAGAAATAAGTATTCGTGCAATTCTTATTTTGGATTATTTACAAGAAAGTTCGTATATAAATCATACTGTAAAAATATCACGTGATTGCTTTCTAGTTATAATTAACTTTGTCAGTATGCTTGTAAGCATTATCAGCATCAGTTGAGCTCAAAATTTTTTAAGATCGAAAATTATTGTTGAGAAATGGAACGAAAACGTGTTGAAACAACGATTAAAGAAAGATAAATTATTATTAATTTACATAATCAATGTAAAAGTTTATTAGAAATATTTCGAATTATAAACAGACCTCGATCAACTATACAAAGTATCATTGATAGATATAGATTAAGAAAGAAACTGTAAAATAACAACTCAAGAAATGGACGTCCACGAAAAATTAATCATTATACTGGACGAGTTATCACAAGAATGATAAAACATAATCCAAAGATAAGTGGTATAAAAATACTCGAACATCTTAAAAATAATTTAAATATTGATATATCCGCTAGTACTGTGCGTAATTTATTGCGAAATGAAGGATATCATGGTCAAGCCAACATCAGCTGCATTCATGCAACCACAAACAAGTACAGAACCTCTACCATGTTTCACTGTGGGTCGCAAGTTTTCTGGTTTCAGGCTTTTCATTTCTTTTCCTCCATACAGTACGGTGTCCATCAGATTTTGTTTCATTACATTTATTGTAGAAACTTTCAAAAATATGTATAAATTCACTGTTTATAAAAAATTAATTAATAAATTACAATTTCACAACATTTTATTTTAAATTGATCGGTGTACGAATAATTTTTACATTCGCCGTATATACATTATCGAAAGCGAGAGAGAGAGGGAGTGAGAGAGAGTGAGACGAAATAAGAAAAAGAACAAGGAAAACGGTAAAGGAAGGGAGAGAGGGAAAAGGTGGGAGGGAACTTGGAAAGTGATAAAAAAAAGCAGGAAGAAAACATAGAAAACGATAAAGAAAAAGAGAGATAGTCAGAGAGAGAAAGGAAAGAAAAAGAAAGAGAAAGAGAGTAAGATAAAAAGAAAGAGTACAAAAAAATATATAAAAAAGAGAGGGAAAGAGTGAGTAAGAGAAGGGAAGAGGAAGAACAATAAAACTACAAAGAAAGAAAGAAAGAAAGAAAGATAGAAAGAGAAGGTGCGGTCAGCTCGAAAGAAGAAGCTCTTTATGGTCGGCACATCTAACCCCCCACGATTTATCTTTTCCTCTCCTTTTCTCGCGAGCTTTATCACTGCCTTTGTCGCATTTTCTTTCTATACCTTTCTCCTTTCCTTTTCGTCTCATGAATCTTTTGACTCCGGAAGTGTTCGGTAAAGAAAGAGACATAGAGAGACGAATGATCTCGAGAAACAGAGAAAGAAAGTGGAAAAAAAGAAAAAGAAAAAATTGGAGGAAAAGGAAGAGAGAAAAGAGTTGCTTGAAATATCAGAAAGAAGTCGTCGGAGCCAATCTCAAGGCCACCTCATTTATTCCTATTGCCTATTCGATTCTATTTATTTTTCTTTTACTACTAGCTATGCTGCTCATTAGCATAGAATCGTTTCCGAGTTTCTTTCCTACTTACTGCTTTCTTTTTTCTTTTTTTTTTATGTTTTTTCTTTTTTACCAATTTTCTACTGACTTTCGTAGTTTATGAAAAGGCATACCTTATTTACTTAAATCTTTAATAAGATATCGAAACTAGTCATGGAATATTAAGATTACTGGGTAAATCCTGGTTCAGGATTTGGTCTAGGTTTTTTCTTAGACCAATATTATTTCTTTATTCGATTCTATTTATTTTCTTTTAATAGATTAGTTTTATAACATTCCCCTAGTTTTTTTCTATTTCTCTTTCCTCTTTCTAATTTTTTAATAATAAATAATATATATAAAATATAGATATATATTAATAAAATATTATAATATATATTATATAAAATAATATATAATAAATAATATATATAAAATATAAATATATATTATATAAAATATTTTTTTAGTAATCTCTATCAATTTTACGTCAACTTTTGAAACTTACTATACCAAATATAATACATCAAACCTTTCCAATAGTTTATGCACAATTCTAATATAAATAATGAAAACAATATACCTTATCGTTTTAATTAATTTAATAAAAAAATTATTAATCATTTTAATTGTCATAAAATAAAATTTAAAAAAATATTAATCAATCAAATAAAGAATTTTAATTGAAAAATTAAAAACAGGTTTATTTTAATTTTCTTTGTACGTTTAACGTTAATAAGATGCAATGTGCACAAATTATAACGTGTAGAAAGAGACGAGTTATCTCTTTCGAAAGGAATCACATGGGAAGATAGAGATTGGTACACGTTGCTTCGGGGTTTGGTCTCGACTTCCATGGCAATACTTTCACGAAGAGAGACAGGAAGCAGGCAGGAGCTGCTCGGACTGGCTGAATTATCGCACGAACTTATTTCTTCTTTCTTTCTGTCTCTATATAGATATACTATACAATGTAGGTACATACATGTAAATATATGCGTACGTATATCATTCTTTTACCACATTCCTATATACACATACATTTATATACACTCAAATATATATATATTTAATTTCTATATACATATATATATTGGGTTGGGGAAAAAGTTTCTTCGTATGTTTTCATCAGCTGATTTGCAGATAGCGGTATTTTGATAATATTAATTGAATCCTGTTAATACTTATGTGCATTTAAATTATCATTTTTTTACTACACTCCTATATACACATACATTTATATACACTCACATATATATATTTAATTTCTATATACATATATATACATATAGGGTTGGGGAAAAAGTTTCTTCGTATTTTCACATCAGTTGACTTCAAGATAGTATTACTTTGATAATAGTAATCGAATCCTGTCAATACTTATGTGCATTTAAAACTATAACACGTCATGTGGTGTACCTAATTGAAAAAAAAATTGTTATATTAGTTTATCCTATAGAAAGTTATTGCATCTCGAAATGAGTGAAAATAAAGAAGAAATTTGATACTCAATTGCAAATTGCATTACAATAAAAATTAAAGAAAACTACTAAAATTGATAATAAAAATTGATAATATTAATTCACATAATGCGGTATTGTATTACACATGATACAAATTTGTTTCAAGCTTTTTCCATTTAAAAGTTGATAAAAAAAAATTAATAATATAAACTCACATAATGCGGTATTGTATTACACATGATACAAATTTGTTTCAAGCTTTTTTTATTTGAAAATTTATATGTCGAATAAACATCTGGTTGATGAAGTCATGAGAAAAACTAGACAACGTCTACAACGTTATCAGTACAAGATATCGATAAGGAACTAAACATCAAATACAAAAATGATTTTAAAATCCTTCAGTTAAGATTTATTAAAAGATGTGAGAAGTTGTTTCACGTAAAATGTATACGTTAAAAATACGAAAATACTTTTTCCCCAACCCAATATAGTATATACATATAGGAATTATGTATGTATGTAATACTTACGTAGATACATAGGCGAGAAGTAGCATTTTATTTTCTCGTTCGGTCTAGGGAACAAATATATGCGTTAGCTCGTATAGTAACCTGGAGAGGAGAGGCGTTAGGAAGGTAACTTATATGCCCGCTGGAGGACACGTGATTCAGCGTGGGAGGATATGGCCGATGGAGTTGGAAGAAAAGAAGAAATAGAGAAAGAGAGAAAGAAAGAAAGAAAGAAAGAAAGAAAGAAAGAAGGAAAGTGATAGCTAAAAGTCTGGATCTTTTTCTCTCTCTCTCTCTCTCTCTCTCTCTCTCTCTCTCTTCCTCACTCTTTTTCTCTTTCTTTCTCTCTGTGTTTTCTGGGAATAGTAGCGTCGAAAATATTACTGTACTCGACGACGCACGTCAACCTTACATTCGAATTCACACTACATATTACGTTTTTATTCTTCTATTTGTTTACTGTTCGTCTAGTACCTTTTCGAAAATTGCTTTCTTATATATCATGATACGGACAAAAAGAAAACAAAAAACAAACAATACCTGAGAAACATTAGTTTGATCGTTTTTGGGTTTTTTTTTTTCTTTTTTTTTTTTTATATAGGACTATCAAAAATATTCGAACAATGTTCATGAATCATTTATTTTTATAGTAATAATTCATATTTTTATGCAATAAATTTCATTACTTTGTTTTGTTATTATTTTATTTTTGGAACATGTTTTAATCTAGTTGGTATATTATTTGTAATTTGTTAATAAATATTTTATTTTTATATTTAATTTATATTCTATGCTCATTCATGTTTCAGTCTGATTAAACTCGACTATTGCAAAAATTGGAGATTCGTGAAATATATCCCATAAAATTTCAATGGGATTAAAGTCCTGTGATTGGAATTAGTGATAAAAAATAGGAATTCTGATACAATGCGTGGATTTTGCTTGAATTGTTATTTCGATAAAACCAATTTTTTCGATATTTTGATGTACACTAAATTATATTTAAATACGTTCAAGTAAAGATTTGTACTTATAATGAAAAAAATTGCTTTCTTATATATCATAATAGGGACAGAAAGAAAAAAACAAATAAACAATACATGAGAAACATCGGTTTGATCATTTTATTTTTATAGGGACTATCTTAAAAATATTCGAACAATGTTCATGTGAATCATTTAAATAATAATAATAATTGATATTTTTATGCAATAAATTGTAATTACTTTGTGATATTATTTTATTACTGGAACACGTTCAATCTGTTTGGTATATATTATTTGTAATTTGTTAACAACTATTCTATTTTTATATTTGTTCATTCATGTATCAGTCTGGTTAAATTTCGCTATTGCAAAAATTGAAGATTTTTTAAATATATCCCATAAAATTTCAATGGGATTAAAGTCCGGTAATTGGAATTAGTGATAAAAAATAGGAATTCTGACAAAATGCGTGGGTTGTACTTTGATTTTTATCTCGCTAAAACCTAAAACTATTATTAATACCAATTTTAATGTACATTAAATTGTTTTTAAGTATGTTTAAGGAAAGATTTGTATTTTTAATGTTGTTACTTAATATCAAGTATCCAATTGTATATTACGAAATGATATTAACCCATTACCCGTCACAATACAAAAATGCAAAATAAAAAATTAAATTAACTGTATAATGATATTCATACTAACAAAATAGAACTATTTTTGCAACAATTGTTTTTTTTATTTAAATATAAAAACTATTTTATATCATTAATTATTAATTTAAAATAAACTATGTTAAGAATAATGATAATGATAATAATTTAATGTCGATAATTATTTTAATACGTACATGGATTTCATTGTAAATTAATTGTTAATGTAAATGTTTAATTTAAAAAGGTTCTGATTTAACCCACTACTATTATTTTACAAAAAAATTTGAAAATGCCTCCCAAAAAAGGCAATTTGCGGGTAATGGGTTAGGCATACTTTTCAGTATTGTAATATTACAATTAATAAAAGATTAATCAATAAATCTATCACTAAAAATAATAAACATACCAATTACTTTATAAAAAAAAATAATATAATGGCAAAAAAGTTTATCATAACGTTCAAATATATTTGATAGATACTAGTATCGGAGTGTTAGAGGAAAGTTCGTGTCGATTTGTAAATACGTACGTGACAACCTAATGGTATAAGTTTTAGGGTTGTCTGAAAAGTTCATATCGATTCTGAGAAAGAAAAAAAAATTTATGAATATTACAAATAATATATCAAATATATTAATAAATCAACACGAACTTTTGAAAAAACCCCATATATACATATACATACATGCATACATATATATACATATATATCATTCTTTCTTTATTTCGTACGATTTGAAGAGTTATGTACGATTTTGTTCGAACGTTAGACGATATCATTTTTATGACTGAAATCTCGAAGGGGGTATACATATATATATATATATATATATATATATATATATATATATATATATATATATATATATATATATATGTGAGTGTGAGTTCTATCGATGATAGAACCGAATGTTTCTACCAGATAGATTTGAACGACGTTACTAAGCGATAATATATATATATATACGAGTCAATGAATGGTAGGAAGATCTTTGAACTCTAGTGACCTCGTTAAATCGTTGACTTTTCCATTATTTCTAGATTACAATCGCAATTTTCGGCAAGTCAGTAGTATGGCCGAAAGCCAGTAATTTCGATTCTCTAACCGGCTCGATCTTTTCCTACTGCTAGGTTTAAACGCTCAAAGTATCGCGCGATAAACCGACGTCTAAGCTAACCCATCTAATCGAAAATCGAGATAAGACTTCTATCTCGTTTAGAAGCAACATCGAAAAGAATGCTTTGATGTTTTGACTTCACACCTGAATTCCCTTTTGCAATCACCTCTCTCTCTCTCTCTCCTTCTATCTGTCTCTCTTCCTACCTATTTCTTTCTTTCTTTTTCTGTTATAAGGAATACAAAATGTGTATGTATAATAGTTGTTTAGTATGCTTCGAGATCTATGTATCTGATGATGTCATAAATAAAAGAACAGTTTCTTAGAAGTATGTATCTTTTCTTATGAAGATACTTTTATCTTTTACGAATAAAGTATTTACCATATCTTTGTACCGAAATAGATAAATTGATAATATATCTATACCTTTTATTCATATATTTTCCAACCTTTATATATATATATATATATATTATTATATAATTATATTTTATATTATTATTTATGTATTTATTATATTATTTATTATTTATTTATATTTATTTATATTTATTTATTATATTATATTTATAAAATATAATTATATTTTATATTATTATATTTTATATTTTATATATTTATATTATATAAAATATATTATATTAGAAGTAATACTTAATTCAGGGTTTGTAAATAAATTTAAATTTTAAATTAATTATAAATATTATATAATATATTAATAGTATTAGTATATTATAATAATATATAATTATAATTTATATTATATATAAAATATACATATATATTTTAAATAATAATTATATACATTATTTATATTTTACTTATAAATATATAATTAAATAATTATACAATAATAAATAATAAAAATTATAATAATTATATAAATATTATTTATATGTATATATAATAATATATGTATATATATAAATATATAATTTATTATTTTATAATATATTTAATAAAATGTTAATAATATAATTGATAAATTAAATTAAAATAAAATATAAAAAATCATACATTATTTTTCGAAATATTATAGTTATCTTTATTTTCATTAACTTTTGTACACCTTTGAGGTAAATACTGAATACTTTGACAAGAAACAATGATGAAGGTTTCGATTCAATAAATTTAATATCAAGTTACTCTATTAAATACTATAACTAATATTTACATCGGAATAGAAATATCAGATTACATGTATTACACCGCATCGTATATTTCATTGTAATTTTGACTATCTTGTAATATAGTCTGCTTCTATTCTCTCGAAGTATGCCAATACCCATATAAATTATACTCATCTCTCTCTTTTTCTCTCTCTTTCTTTCTCATTTTCGTTATCATATAATCGTTCGTCTCTTTTTGTCTTTACTTTCATAGAAAAATTCCTCATTGTCAATTCGTATTATATTCTTTCGTTTATACTTTTCATTTCTGTAAGTCGTTTAAACTTTTCGTCGGATAATCGTAAAATTTCTATCCCTTTTTTCAAGGTGATGCGGTTTATCGCAACGGTCCAGTACGAAAATGCGAAAGAATCCGTATTCGATTGGCAATAAAGCATCTCTCGTTCAAAGTATTGGGCCCACCCACCCAACTTGTTCTTTTATTCTTTTTCTCTTTTTATTTTGCACCTACTATATGTAACGTGTATTATTCTTTATTTTATCTTTTTTCCTTTCTCCCCCTTTTCTCATTCTATCTCTCTCTTTCTCTGTCTCATTTTATTTCTCTCTTTCTCATACTACCTTTCTCTATTTTTCCTTTAACCCTCACAATCTCCAACGAAGAGAGAAGTTTCTCTCTTTCTACGCGATTTTCTCTTTCCCTCGTACCACCATGCCAGGGCTAGGCTAGTGGCAGTGATTAATCGTGCAATGGTCGTCGGTACTCTCGGCGTACAACGAAGAACGTGTTTGCCAGTACTACTACTACATACCTACACGTAGAATAAAAAAAAACCTTACACGAATCCTATATTCTATCCTCCAACTCCAACCTTTACTTCCACAACCTCCTGCTTTACCATCAACCCCTTCCCCTTCTCTATATGTTCCTCATACTTCTTATCCTTCTCATCCTCGTCCTCCTCCTCCTCCTCCTCCTCCTCATCCTGTTCCTCGTTTTGTACCCCTGTTCCCAGTTTCTATCTTTTTTCATTCGACACGTAGGTACCATTCCTCCAACGTTTGCTTCTTGCAGGACATCGTATTTCAATTTTTCTCATCGGTCTATCTATCCTACCTTTTCTGATTTTAAAGTCTATGCTATGACATATATGCATGACTTTGATAAATCAAACAATTTCCAAATTTTTTGAATTATTTTCTTTTTTATCTTTTTTCTTTTTTTTTTTCATCTTCTTTTTTTCTTTTTTTCTTCTTCTTTTTTATGTTATCCATGTCTCGTGGAAAATATATGATAGAATCGTTTCACGAATTGTTCTTTATGAGAACAAATGTTAGGGACTCCTGATTAAGACAGAAAATATGTAGGGTTGTGAATGTAACATGACAGATTCATTTAATCAGATCTTTGATTGTATCATATCACGCAATATTGTAGTTCATTTTCATTTGGTTAATTAATTCGCCAAATGTGAATAGTTTATTTTTTCATCTTATTGTCAGATTTATCATTGATAATTCAATTATTGTAACTTATATGTTTTTTGTATTTTAAACAACTTACGCAGGTAGATTTTTAAAATGTTATGTATATAGATGTATTTATATTGCTTTAAATTTGCGAATTTATTTTTTATAATAATTACTTTTATTTCTAATTTTATTTACAAAGATAAATATAGTAAGTTATTCGTGTTTACTGCTAATTAATCTTATTCTAAATCTTAAAATCATTGTACATTCTGACAATAGAATTTAATTAATTAATTAATTAGTCCATCTTTTTTCATTTTATTGTTGGATTTATCTTTGATAATTCAATTATAGTGACTTATATGTTTTTTGTCATTAAAACAAAGTATGTAGGTAGATTTTTAAAATATTATGTATATATATTGTTTTTATACTGTTTTAAATTTGTGAATTTATTTTTTACAATAATCCCTTTTATTTCTAATTTTATTTTTACAAAGATAAATACAATAATAATTAAGTTATTCGTGTTTACTGCTAATTAATCTTATTCTAAATCTTAAAATAATTGTACATTCTGACAATAGAATTTAATTAATTAATTAATTAGTCCATCTTTTTTCATTTTATTGTTGGATTTATCTTTGATAATTCAATTATAGTGACTTATATGTTTTTTGTCATTAAAACAAAGTATGTAGGTAGATTTTTAAAATATTATGTATATATATTGTTTTTATACTGTTTTAAATTTATGAATTTATTTCTAACAATTATCCTTTTTATTTCTAATTTTATTTTTACAAAGATAAATATAATAGTAATTAAGTTATTCGTGTTTACTGCTAATAATTCTTATTCTTAATCTTTAAATCATTGTAATACATTTTGACAATAGACATTTCAGACGTTATTTAAGAACTTTTTGTGTTTCGATTTGTCAAATAATTTTTAGATCCCTTTAGAATTGTTAAAAATAAACATTTTTATATTAGCTCACAAACAACGTGAACTAGTAAATTTATAATATTTGCGTTTTAATGAGTCATGCGATATTACATTGTTATTTTATTCTCTCTCCCTCTCTCTCTCTCTTTCTCTGTCTCTTAAATTTATGATAACACTATAATAACTCTTTTTAAAATTTATGATAACTCTATCGGTTCGATTTTTATATTTTTTTAAAAATAATTTTATATTTTTACATTACAAATACGTTTCATTATCTTCAAGGTTTTTTTTTATTTATCTTGTTATACGAATTTCATTGAATTATATTTTTTTATCTATTTTTAATATTATTACGTAATGAAGATAAATATTTAATTATATGATCGTGAAGTATATTAAAAAAAAAAAAAACTAATCCCTTTTATTCCAACCCTCTCCACCATTTTATTCCTCTCATTCTCGAAATAATATTTGAGCAAATTCAACCTGGAATGGATTAAACGCTAATAAAGAGGGGATAAAAGAGTAAAAAAAAAAATGAAAAGTAAATGAAAAAAAAAAGTAAAGAAAAGTAAATCCACCGATCGTTTTCGTTCTTATTTTGACGCAATTAAATTTAAAAGCGCTGTTTAATCGCTCTTTTGAAAAGATAGGCGCGGCTTTTTTTAAGGGTACGTCAAACGGAATTTTAGTAGTGGTAAGTACGGTCGAGAGGTCGAGGTCGTGAGGAAAAAGAGCACATCATCTCTTTTTTTTTTCGCGCTTGTACGAGAAAAGGAAGAATCCAAGAGAGAGAAAGGGAGAGAAAACGAGATAAAGAGTACGCAGGTTCGACGGTACGTTGAGGACCTTTTCGTGCGTTATACATACGCATATATATATATACCACTGAAAGGTAGAATGAGCCATGAGGGTTAAAAAAAAAAAAGAAAAGAAAAAATTAAAAAAAAAAAATAAAAAGCTCGTTACAAAAGTCGAGAAACCTGCACCACCACCAGTACCAGTACCAGCAGCAACAGCAGCAACAGCAACACCAACAGCAACTACGAGCTACGAGCTACGAGCTACGAGCTACGATTACGAGACGGCGGTACGCGAACGCAACGGAAAAGCAAGGTTGAAAGAGAATAATTAGTGTCCTCGGGAAAACACCAGCGGATACTTGCCGGTAACACTTAACTCCTGCGAGGCCCTCCACTTTGCCTAATTGCGTCCTTAAATCATCGGACCATTACGCTATTGCCTTTGCCGGGTTTCCTCTCTCTCCGCGTAGATCAATGCCCCCCCTCTTCTCATCCCCCTTACCCCTTCCTCTTCTAACTCGCTCACTCCTTCCCCTTTTCCTCCTTTCTCAAGCCCACTGCGCAATCCTCTTCTCGTACCTTCTAGCCTTTACGTTCGAGCAAACCTATATACCCCCCTCCCCCCTTTTACGTTTGCAGAAACAACTTTCGCGACCCCAAACTTTGCCATGGTACGGCAAATTTCATTGGTTTTCTAAAGTGTTCAGTCGTCTTCTTCCAGACACACCATTTCAAATTTCTTCCTTTTTACTCTCTCTCTCTCTCTCTCTCTCTCTCTCTCACTTTATTTGTTTCCCCTATTTATTCATCTTTCCTACTATATTTTTATTGTTTTTTTTTTTTCTAAAATAAACAATGTTTACTTTATGGACAAAATGGTTTCACTTATTTTTAACTATGTTAGATATTTGATTGTATTTTATAATAGCTAATTTTGAAAGAAGATTTTTCTTTCTTTTTTTCTCAATTAATACATTGGCTACGAGGTTGTTTAATCAAGGAATAAAAAAAACAAGTTGAAAAAATATATAATACAAATGTTTCAATTAGTGAAAGCTCTATTATGGTTTAATGTAAAAAGTAATAAGATAGATATATGAAAATCTCAATTACATATTTTCGTGTTATCCGATACCAATGTATTAAATGTTGAATTAAAATATGAACAAAATTAATTGTTTTTTGTATGTTAATAATTAAATTTGTACAAATTTATTTTTTTCTCGTGGTTATGGTAAGAAATGTAGAAACAAAGTAATTAATAATGAACTGAAAATATTGTAATTTTAAAAAATAATTTAATAAATTAATTGTAATTTTTAAAAATAATTTAATTAATTAATTGTAGTGTTAGAAAATAATTTAGTTAATTAATTGTAATTTTAGAAAATTATTTATATAATTAATTGTAATGTTAGAAAATAATATTATTAATTAATTTTAATTTTAAAAAAATAATGTAATTAATTAATCGTAATTTTAGAAAATAATTTAATTAATTAATTGTAATTTTAAAAAATATTTTAATTATTTAAAAGACCAGTCAAAACAAATTTTACATATTTTCAAAGATAATATGAAATATTCTGTATGCTGAATAAAATAACAAATATCTAAAATGACCTGGCATTTTGAAATATTATTGACACCTAATTTAATTTTAAATAGATCAAAATTATATTGGTATTTTATATTTTTGTATTTAAATTTTTTGGTTCGTGTCAAATTATATAAAAAAAAAAAAAAACAAATAAACGAGTAAATAACAAATTTATTTGAATCAATCGATTTAACTGATTTTGTTTAATTGTATCGTTAATTTGAAAATTGGTAAATTTCTAGGAACAATCTTGAATGGTTACAATAAATTAGAAGAGCTTGATTGTTACGAGCTTTTTCGTTGATTCACGTTAACGTTCATCTCAATGTGGGATGAAACGAAAGTGTCCCAATGGCGCAATGAAAGAATATTTTTTCTACTGGAGTTTTTTCGTTTCTCCGAAATACAAGACCCCGAATGAGAGATAGAAAAAATAGTGCGTGTTTGTGTATGTATGTATGTGTGTGTGTGTGTGAAAGAGAGAGAAAGGAATAGCCGAAGGGATCTCTTTCATGGATTTACACGTGTATGCGAACGCATGGGAGGGACCAGAAGTTGCGTCTATAGAAATTACCTCTTTCCCATTCTCATTTTCTCCCTTTTTCTCTCTCGTAAATTGCTATTGGTGATAAAAATCAGGAAGCTTGCCACGATCTTAGGATATTCTTTTTTTTTTCTTTTCTGTCTCGATTCGTCTTTCTCTCTTTTTTTCTTTTTATTTTCTCTGGTCTCGATTCGTCCAGCAAAAGCAAAGATTCTATTCCGGAGATATCGAAAGCAAAAGATAGTCTGATAAGGTACGAATGTTACTAGGATTTCAAGAGATTTTCGCAAAATGTCAAGTATGGTTAAGAACTTCGATAAATGCGTGGACGCACTTTTGCTCAGTTTCAAATTCCTTTTCGCATCAAACTTACTTCAAACCCCCGTTGTTAGTCTCATATGTATTTTACGAAAAAACGTTTTCCCTAAAACGAATGGACACTTTATCCCGTCGTTGAATCTGAAACAGGAGAGGTACGGTATTTGAAAAGCTTTGCTGCTACTGCTGCTGCTCGTGCGGTCCCGGATAATTTCGGTCGTTATCGCGATGCTCCCCGTTGGGACATTTACAGAAAGAGAGAGAAAGAAAGAAAGGCCTGGGGAAAGATGGAAAGATAGAAGGAGATGTAAAAAAAAAAAAAAGAAAAAAAAACAGCTGGAGGAAAGAAACGCTTTTCTCGTTCACGTAGATGAAGAGAAAACTCCATTCGCGGATGTAGAAAAGCTCTCTTCTTGCTCTCTTTGCTGCCGAGATGCGTTTCAGCGTAAAAGGATGATGATAAAGAGATTTTTTGAACAACCTCCCGATCGTTTATGCAACGAGTAAGATGACAAGGACGAGGACGAGAACAAGGACGAGGATGACGAGGATGACGACAATGTTCGAGCTTGTTCTTCATTGTTCTACACTTATCTATCTTTATTTATCTTTCTCTTGATTTTTTTTCTCACTCACTCACTCACTCAATCTCTTTGTCTTTTTACTACGTAGGTCAACGTTGCTTTTGTACAACAACATAGTCGATTTAGCTTGGTCTAGCTCGGTTTTAGGTTCACATAAATGTAATTCTAGTTGCGTGCTTCTCCCGTAGAACCGACATTCTATATATCGTTACGATTGCTCGAAACTAGGTTATGCTAGCAAAAGCTGAGCGATTGTTTACCAAAATTAGGGAAACCGAAGTTTCACCTGGCTCGCGTTATTTTGCACAGAGAACCAACGACGCGGCGGTTGGTTACAACCTACGTATGGATGAATGTATGTATGAATGTGCTTATGTGTTATACGTCGTTCGTTACCACGTCGTCGCGTATACAACATCGTGCTCGGCGTTGATTAGCCGAATGGATTTTTTCATTATGCACGAACGAACGAGCCCTGGGTAACAACATTATTAGAGTTATCGTCTCGTTTGCATTTTATTACGCTCTAGTGATTTTATTTCAAACGAGTTACTGAAAACTTTCCAAAGCTGCGGTTCTCTCCAAACGTTTACGGTAGAAGGATCCACTAATAAAATAACTATTATTATTTTGTTAAGTAACAACAATGTTATCGTTAAACAACATTTTTTATTTTAGATATAACGTTATGTTACTTGTACATTTTTTTTAGTCTTCTCTACCCAATAGTTCATTTTCAGTTAATATATTAGGTCGAGTCATAAGTAACTTCCGACGCGGCTATGTAGATCCTATTTTTCGTATTTACCTACTATAAGTCACTGAAACAAACGGATTTTCGATATCACTGTATAGATGAGGATTCAGTTAGTCTTTTGTTAACTTTTTTATGCAGTCAATGTTACATTTAAGCGTATACAGTGTAGGACTGATAACTGATAGAGCAGTCAGAAATTGGTTTGTAAAATTCCGTTCTGGAGATACGATCTTAAAAGATGAACCGAGTGCAGGACGTTTTTCCAACTTTGACGAATCTTTTAAAGGTAATATTGGAGAAAAATCCAATATATACGTTCAACAATTGCAAAGAGTGTAAAAAAAACTCCATGAAAGATGTCTTGCACTTATTAGTCGCAGAAACGCCATTCTTTGTCTCATAAAAAAATGGAAGTTATTTACGTGACTTGGAATTAACAAACGAATAGGGGTGTCTGAAAAAGGGACCTAAGTTACATTTTGTTTTGTATCTTACAAGTTTTTACAGTGTGTAACGTAAGCCTTTATTCCAGATCTTCCCATTTAAATACATATTCGATTAATATATTTAACCATTTTGTTACTAGCAAGGATGTAAGGGTCTTTCACGAACAACCGACCTACATAAGGCTCGTATCAAGCAACAAATTTATTGTATATAAAATGATACTTGCTCGTAAGCATCTAGTAATAAAAAGGTTAATCTATCTATCAACATTTTTTTTAGAATTTGCACGAACCTTTTGAATAATTCAAAAATTATATATAATTAGGTTAAAAACAAATTCAATAAATTTAATATCTATTGATTAAAAATGAGAACAATTTCTTTGCTAACACCAGAAATTAATGTTAGGATATAAATATTCCTTTTTCGTTTTCATTTGTTCTCATATCTTAAAATTTTCAACCATCTTCTTTATATATAAAAATTAAATGTCACATTGTTGTTTCGTGTGATTATTTTCAACTTAGCATATAGAATAGTTTTTATTGCGATTATATTTTATTTTTTATTGTTAATTTAAAGTGTAGATGATAAGTCGTATTGGGTTACAATTTCCTTTTCTTTGTAAGTGATATTCTGTCCTTTGTGTTATTCTCTTTCTTATAACAATTGGAAAACCGTTTGCGGTTGCTAAGAAGATAACCGTTGACTGCTGTTTATGAAAAACCGTTGATGGTTGTTAGGGAGAAAACCATTGGCGATAACAATTAAAAACGGTGGGAATCCAAGCTTTACCGATTTTGGACCCCACCTCCACCTACCATCAGTGAATAATGGAGGCCAATAAAATTAATATGTCCCTGCCTGTCTCCAAAAGGGTGTAGGTTACTTTTAGTATAAATACGCTTAGATAAGTTAAGTAAAGAGATTCTCTGGTTCTCTATCTGATAAGTTGTTAAGCTCCGTCTGATAAAAAGTTATACTGGATCTGTTTGATAATCTCTGTCTGTAATTCCTTGTATATTTGTATTTCTATCAGTTATTAGTTATATGTTATTTTTCTGTATTTATTATTATTTACTTTAATATATGGACCGTTTATTTAGAGAGTGGTGTAAGTCCACTTTTTAAAAAACCTGAGATATCACGTAATTTATGCTTAATTTAATGTAAACTTTTTATGGATAACTAATTAATATTTAATTTCTTAAAAAGTCCCCATGTTTTGTACAATTTAAAACTGGTCGGTAAAAGAAATTGAATAATCATTGATATGAAAATCTTTAATTTTCTCGAAACAAAAGAAAGTGGACTTACACCACTTTCAAAATAGACGGTCCATATAATTATCATTGTGACTATTATGTACATATATATTTTCTTCTTATTTCTTTCATTTTCTATAACTCCCAAAAAAGATTTATTATTTAGAGGTTATCTAAGTTTCTAGGTTCTGCAAATTTTCAATAGATGGAGATAATTCAATTATCTCAAGTTTTCTTCAGATTTACATATGACATAACTAACGTTACTTTTTATATTTTGTTGTGTATTATTATTTTATGTATTCCCAGAAATTATTAGTGAATATTAATTTAATTGCATTAAATATAATGTAGAATTATATTAACCTTTGCTTATCACATTTGGTCCAGAAGACCCAGACCTTTTTTGCAACTTGAGTCATTTTTCTCAATTGTTCAAGTTTGGTAATTTTTTAAACATATTTAAACTTAATGTAAAGCTATAAAACCTATATAGTTTTTTTAAGTTAGTATTAAAGAAGTCTCAAAAAAATGTTGAAGTAAATCTATGCAATAGTTTCTTTTTTATAACGATTTTTCTCGCTCGGGTCCAAAGGACCCGGGTGTGGTAAGCGTGTTATTCCAGGAAGGGTGGTAAGCAAAGGTTAAATCAACGTTTTATAGCAAATCCACAGCAACGCGCGGCAGGAACATTCTGTAAAAGTAGACATATGTAATTAGATTTACTTTTATTTTCTATTTTACAAATATTTTACAACAATCTAACTTTTTCTAATATTTCCAGTGTTAAAGAGCTTATTCTATTTTAACTTTAATATCTTTCTTTCTCTTTAAGACAAAAACAAAAATTGGCAGTGAAAAGACTATTTAAAGTAGATTTTGTATAAACATCATATTGTTATCTTTCTTTCTCTCTCTTTCTTTCCTTCTTACTTTCTCTTTCATTTTCTCATTGTAGTCAGAGATCGGACGCATTTTGCATCACCGACACAAAAGCTGAGGGGGTCAGTTTAGTTTTCCAAAAGAGTTGACAAGTCGTAAAGTCGTCAATGTTCGCGTTCACAACTCTTTTTTGCTCATCCGAGTTCTACACTAACAACTTGTATACACATATACATAAGTATATATAACACATATACATGACGGCTTGTAGTACTTTCTTTCTCTATTTTTCTTTCTTTCTTTCTTTCTCGTTTTCGCTTTGTGAGGCGTTTTTATTTACAAAGGAACGATGCAGACGGCTAGGCGCCTATGTTCTACAACCGCAGACGCCACTGTCGTAACACCGTAAATCGCAAAAGCGTACCTTGTCCTTCGTGAATTTCTCTTCCTTCCTACCTTTTTTCTACTACCTCCACCCCCACTCTTCCCCCGTCCTTCTCTCGAATTTTTTTTTATTATTCTGTATTTCTTTATTTATTTCTTTCGTTATTTATGTAATTTTTGTTAGGTATTCTCCTTGATATTATTCGAGATACTCGTTAAAATGGATACCTGTCGTATGTAAATACATTTTTGACAAATTGTATTCGTTATTTATAAGGAAAGGGGGAAGAGATATAAGACTGAAATATTTTTTGTTGTAAAATAAAAAGTTTTTTAGGAGCTTGGTGAGCAAACACTTTTTTAGATTTGTAGGAATTGAATTATAAAGTTAATTTTAGTTAATATCATTAATTAAAAAATGAAGTAAATTATTATGATTATTTATATGTGCTTTTATGTTATATTTTTGTACATTTAATGATTATTTTTTCACTTGGATAATATTTGTTTTATATATTAATTATTTTACTTTAAATAATTTTATGTTTTATAATAATTCTTATTTTTTTTATTTTAATATTTATCAAATAAATGTCTTACAAGATTCGAACATTCAACATTCGTATGTGCTAACATTAGTTTATATTGTATAATATATATAATAATAATATATATTATATAATTATTAATTATTAATTAATAATAGATAATAATTAATAATAAATATTATATAATATAATAATAATATATATAACTTAATATTTAATTGTATATTTCTAATATATATAATATAACTAGGGGTGCCCCACCACGCGTTACTGTGGCTCGCAATCAGTCCGATACACACGTCTTTAAGTCAACGAATTACCTTATACCGCCATCTGTTAGAATTTTATCGAACTAAGAGAGATAATCATGACTCTTTGTTAATAAACAAATAATTCGCAATAAAATAATATTGCGATTATAAATTGAGATATAAACTATTCTGTCTTTTAAGCTGGATGAAACTGCACACAGTGTGCAAAATTTTTTTAAAATCAGTTCAGTAGTTTAGGAGTCCATTGCGGACAAACAACGTGACACGTAATTTATATATATTAAGATAATATAATATTATAATTATAATATAAATAATATAATATAATGAAAATAGAAATAAATATATAAATAATATAACAAAAATAAATAATGATAATATAATATAATGTGATAATATATAATTATAATATAAAATAATATAATATAATAATATAATAATTCTACAGCGATTAAACTTTATTTTGATTAGAAACAATCAAATATTACAAATAAACAAAAATTCTAATCTTTAAATAAACCAAATTTTTTTAGACATAAAAGATAATTAAACATATTTTTAAATTCGTCCGATTTCTTTGAATACGTTTAAATTATACATATATGAATAAATTATTATTGAAACTATTTTTAACAAAATGTATTCTCAAGATTTTCTGGTAATTTAATTATAATCGACATTTACATTAATTAGAACTAAAATTAAACGAATACTTTCATATTTTATTATATTTTCATATAAGAATGAACTACTTGGATAATAATTTACATAACTTTTTATTAATCTTTATCTTTGAATAAAATTCCGAGTCTTAATAAAAAAAAAAAAAATTCACAGTATATTATTCTAACTAAACTATGATCCAAAGTATTTCAGTAATTCGTTGGTCTTGATTCTTTTTGGCGATACACTTTCATTCTCTGATTTAACATAAATTGTAAGAGTTATGTTCCACTTAACTTGAAGTCACTAAACTACATTTATTCTACTTGACCCTATACAAAGGATTTAACGTTGATCACGTATATGCGGGTACGAGTGTGGATAGTAATACTGCTAGTAACTTTTATACGAGATTGTTGCTATTTAAAGACTTGTCTAGAAACTCAGATATATTGCTAGATTAACCTATTTTTTGTAAAATATCTATTTTCTTAAAAACTTGTATAAAAAATATTTTCAATATTTTAACCACGATGTATTATAAGCGTAAATATATCAAGTGAAATAAAAATAATAATAAAACGAAATATTTCAAATAAGGAAAAAATTCTGTATAAAATTAACAACCCCCCCCCAAAAAAATAAGTAAAATAAAAATTAGGTATACAAAATTCTTATGCATTTTTATTAACCATTTAACGCGTAACGTTATCACGTACTTTTCATTTCCATTTTAAGTCAAAATATTTGTGAACAACATTGTTCTGTGTTGCGTAATTGACAAGATCGAATTTATCGACATGTGTTAAAACAAACATTAACACGTCATTTTTGGAAAAAGATTATTCTTACAGATACCTGTCAACATCGTATTGCATTTTTTGTTTCATTATAATGAAAAGCACAGAATCACAAAAAACAAATAAATATATAAATAAATAAATAACAATAAATATGAAAATAAAAATGTAAACATTTTTCATATAAGCATAACATTCGTATACTTTACATGCTAGCTGGTAAACGTACAAAAAAAGACATCGTTACGAATTCGTAAAACGTAGAAAAGGGAGGACGGAAGTTTAAAAGGGGTAGTTTCGAACGTATCTTAGCATTTTTCCTCGAGCATGTTTCATCTTCCGAAACGAAACGACTATTTCAAATCCGACGCGTAGATATTTGCTATGCATGCATGCATGAATACATGCATGTATTCACGATCAAAATCGACTTTACAACTTTCACTAACTTCGATAACTGTATTCTTATCGTTAATAGTACTGTTCATGTTTTCAAATTTAACGAAAGAAGGTTAAATTAATCAAATATCTCTGTTGTAGATAAAAAAGAAATATAATATTTAAAAATAATTAGAAAAACAATAATTAAAATTGCAATAAATGTACAAAGTATGTAAAATTACCGATTGCAACAATATGTTCTTGTTGAACAAAAGTTGAATTTTCATAAACTTCAATAACTGTATTCTTATCGTTAATAAAACTGTTCATGTTTTCAAATTTAACGAAAAGAGGTTATGTTAATCGAACACATCTCTGTTTTAGATACAAAATACAAATATAATATTAAAAAAATTAGAATTATAATAATTAAAAATGCAATAGGTGTACAAAGTATATAAAATTACTGATTGCAACAATACTTTGTTGTTGAATTTTCACTAACTTCGATAACTGTATTCTTACTGTTAACAGTACTATTGACGTTTCCAAATTTAACGAAAAGAGGTTATATTAATCGAACATCTCTGCCGTAGATAATAAAAAATATATTTAAAAAAATTAGAAATATAATAATTAAAAATGAAATAGAAGTACAAAATATTGGCAATTACTGATTGCAACAGTACTTTGTTGCTGAATAAAAGTTGAACTTTCACTTATTTCGATAAATGTTATTCTTATCGTTAATAGTACTGTTCATGTTTTCAAATTTAACGAAAAGAGATTATGTTAATCGAACATCTCTGCCGTAGATGATAAAAAATATATTGAAAAATATTAGAAGTACAATAATTAAAAATGAAATAGAAGTACAAAATATTTGCAATTACTGATTGCAACAGTACTTTGTTGCTGAATAAAAGTTGAACTTTCACTTATTTCGATAAATGTTATTCTTATCGTGAATAGTACTGTTCATGTTCTCAAATTTAACGAAAAGAGATTATGTTAATCGAACATCTCTGCCGTAGATAATAAAAAATATATTGAAAAATATTAGAAGTACAATAATTAAAAATGCAATAGGTGTACATTTTATACAATTACCTATTACAAAAATACTTTGTTGTTTTCCCTATAAAAAATATCCGTTCATTCGATGTTTTCTTCCCACTTATTTTCTATTTCTCTCCTTCTCCTTCTAAGTTTTCAACGAAACTCTCGACGATGTAGAAAATATAGTAACCACCCTTTCGCATGTTAATATCTGAAAGTTGAATACCTTTGGAAAAAACTCGTTGTGCAACTGCATTTTCTACTAATTGGAAGACACAGAGAGGCCAACGAAAGAGAGAGAGAAAGAAAAAGAGAGAAAGAGAGAGAGAGAGAGAGAAAAATCGAGTGTGTTAGAGAGAGAGAGAAAAGAACAGAAAGCACGACATAGAGAACTACCGGCTGTTCTATATGAATGCAATTAAAATTAACATGAGCGTGTCGTTGTGTCGCGAGTGCTTTGTCGGCTTCGTTCATAGTTCCATTGTTTAAGGGCCTTTGGCCCGTGACATTTGACGCCACCCTGTATTACAAGGATTATTATACGTAGATGCGGTCGAATTTCAAAAGTCCACTACCGGCTAAAACGTCGACCAAGCGCATGGCCTTTGTCCTGATTTTTCAAGTTCTTTCTCTCTCACTCCCTCTCTCTTTCAACATACACGTGCAACACCATACACACGCACATACATATATTATATATTTATATATATATATATAAAGACTCTCTTACTCTTTCTCTTTTACTCACATGAACGCATGACTACGTACAGAACGAAATGAACTCTCGACTTTTAATTTTCCTTCGAGATCGTAGCAAACGCTACGTTCCCATGGAAACGTTTTACTCCAACGAGGGAACAAAATCCCGTTGATTTGACTCAACTCGTTACACCTTTTTCGGTACATCGTAAAAAAAGAAAAAAAAAACTTGAGGAAAATCTTTGGAAGAACACAAGACCGATCGATTACTCGCATAAAATTGTTGAAGAAAAGAATAGCAACTTTGGTAAAGAGGTATCCTCCTTCGTTATAGTCTACTTGAAGCTTTTTGATTTTCATGGTAGTAACGTTTCGCAGATAAATGCTTAATCTTTCTTCCTTACTTCCTTTCTTTCTTCCTTCCTACCTTTTTTACTCTTTTTTTCTCTTTTATCTTTCCTCTTTTTTTTCTTCTTTTTTTTTTTAATCCTTAAACTTTCATTTCACCCTTTTTATGTTCAATTTCGGTGAAAAGTGAATGAAATGACGAAAGATCGTAAATTTAATGAGACTTAACTTGTAAACAGGATCAGATATGATTTAATCAATTCTTTTTTCTCATCTCGATCGAATTTAATAGTCGAATGAATTACTTTGATCCTTCATTAGGTTAATCTTCCTAATTTTATTAGAATGAGTAAGTTGAATGTAAGTAATGTTCACTCATGGATATTTTAAATTATATTTAAGTAATAAATAATATATTTTTTATTTAACAATGATTAGTATAAAATATATTCTTCAAAGTTTATGATTGCTAGGTAAATAAAATATATTTTTTAAATATTATGCAACAATGTTTCTATTACCGTACTCTCAAATCTTATATACTATTGTCATTTTTCATATGTTTTTCCTGGGGATGTTAAAAATAAAATTTATTGTAAGATGAACATTAAAATATAAAAATAACTCAATGTATACTTTTAATTAAAAAAATGTATAGAGGTATACACATAATTATAAAATATCAAATCTAATGAATATGAAAATAACGTAACTTGTTCTTATACGCGTACTCAAAGGAATTCTAATCAAAAAATTCCCAGTTCTTTTATTTTAAATAAATAAATAAATTTTTCTATATTAAATATAAATTAAAAATGCTAAAAAATATAATATTCATATACTTTTCACGCGAATGAACCGAACTCATCGAACACATAATTTCTATTAAAAAAAAGAAAAAAAAACAACAACAAAATGAAAAAAAATGTTTAACCAATGAAAAAAAAATTCGAGAGGTTACGTCGTAACGTCGAGAGCACGCTTCGACTGATCGTTATTAGGTGGATGCCCACAAAGGGCCGATTATTTAGTCCGGCCGTAATAATATGACGTAATACGAATACCAAACGAGAACGTATCAGCGTGTTGGCTTACGAACAATACCATTTACGTGTGGTTGTGCGCTGATTTGCGTTTAAGCGCGTCGCAAATAATAATAGTGAGACAGAGAGAGAGAGAGAAAGAGAGAATGAGAGAATGAGAGAGAATAAGAGAGAGCGAGAGAGAGAGAGAGAGAGAGAGAGAAAGCATTCTGCGAGAGATAATGCCCACTGTTTTATTGCCGGATTCGCGAAATACCAGGGCGCGTCGGTGCATTAGAGTGAGAAGAACAAAAACATGAGATAGAGAAAGAGAGAAGAGAGAGAGAGAGAGAGAGAGAGAGAGAAACATGGGTGAGCCTGAGGGGGGGTTGAGAGGACAGAAAAGGGCAGTTCGTCGACGCACACCTGTGAAAATCGTCCACGATACGTTGTATATATATATTTATTTATTTATGTATATGTGTATATATGGGTGTGTATAGTAACGCCTATGTAACTATGTATATATGTGCATCTATGTATATATGTATATACTAAAGCGTTTCGCGTTTAATCTTCGCGGCTGACCGACGACTGATTTATCTGCAGTTTCTTTTCGCGTTCAGAAAGAGAGAGAGAGAGAGAGAGAGAGAGAGAAAGAGAGATAGAGATAAATAGACGGATGCGTTGCAGTTTCGTACTTGATGTATTACCGACATTCGAAGAAAGCAAAGAAGAGAGGAATAGGAAGAGGAAGAGGAAGAGACAGAGAGAGAGAGAGAGTAAAGTGATAATCGATAGATAAAAGAAAATATCTTTGGATGTTTCTTTAAAGATAATAAGTAAAATATGAGTTTTTCTATTGGCTATAAAATAACAAGAAATAAACTAGATGTATTTAAAAAAGATATATAATTTATAAATATAAGGAGTGTTTTAATTGTATTTATTTTCTGATAGTTTTATATTGACTATAAAATGATATGATCATAAACCAGATGAATGAAATAAGCGAGGAATTTAAGAAAAGAATCAATTTAGGCAATGCATGCTTTTATTCGATCAATAAATTACTCAGCTCACAGTTGCTTTAATTTTGTTTTTTTAATATTTCAGATGAAAGTTCAAAAAAATCGATAGATATAAGAAAATGTAAATAATTAACCCATTGACTGCCAACTACGAGATATTTCGTAGTGTGTGTTGCAATTTTAGATTAATTACAAATAGTTATTTTCGTAAGGAATTATTAAAAAGGTTGAAAAAAATATTTATATGATGTAAAAAACATTAATTATCAACTATTGTAAATACTATTACAATATTATATCAGTAACTTAATATTATTATATTGTCAAAAATTTAAAGCAAGACGCTCTAAATATGTCTGGCAGTCAAAGGGTTAACCCTTAAATTTCCGAATTGTAATTAACTATCATATTTCAACTTGCAAAATTTTAAGTGACAGATTTGAAATACTACAATGACGTGTAGAATACATTAGAGTAATAAAATAATTGTTAATTAATCGAAAGAAATGCGTATTGTTGTTTAAAAACACCAAGTATATGATCGAAGTACCGTCTTCCTCAAAATTCACCTTCAGACTGGCACGTTATTCTCTACGAAAATTCTTATATTAAATATTGTTTATATGACTTTACGGACACTGCGCATGTGTGCAACGGTAATAATATTCCTAATTAATAGAAATTATGTGAGGGTGGTTTCAGACAGACAGAGAGAAATATATATAACTGAAGATGATATAATATAGTTTATTAAATTATGATGATGTGATGTCGAGCGGTATTTACATAAGTTCACACAAAGTGGCGTGGTTACAGAAATACAGAATGCAAATGAGTTACAGATATAACACACAGACAGAGATACTGAAGACTAAAGACTGACTAATTAAGGACTGATACAGACGGACTAACTGAAGACTGAAGACTGAAGACTAAGGACGGATACAGACGGACTAACTGAGGACTGAAGACTAAGGACTGACTAAGGACAGATACAGACGGACTAACTGAGGACTGACTAAGGACAGATACAGACGGACTAACTGAGGACTGAAGACTAATGACACTTTCTTACTTCTTTCCACATATTTATATCAGAAATGAACTACACCCCTTTGGAGAGAAAAGGAGATTATAAATTTTATTGACCAATAGCATAAGGATCCACCCCATAGTCCACCGATGGGTACAGCCTATAGTTTTTGGTAGTGGAAACTATGCATAAAGAAACTTGATCTTTTTATGGTATCGCATATGTTTACACAGGAATCCGAAATTCTTCAAAGGGTCCCGACACTGCACAAAGGGTTTTTATTGCACCAATATATCCCAATAATTCTAAGGTTTGTTTTACGGTTTTATGGCCCTCCTAAACTTTTCCTTTAGTTTCTGAATAGAGTTTTCCTTTCTAGAAAATAAAATATAATGAAAAGAACTGAATACTGGTTTTTTTTCCCTACAATTAAGATTATAACGTTCATATTTGAGTATTATTTGCATTATAATGTAATTATTTTGACGATCCTGCGCAGTGATGACTAAAAGTTCTTCGTAAAAACTTCGGTGCAAAACGCGATGAGGAAAGAGACGAATGGAGAAAACTTCATAAAGTAGAAGTACACCGACTGTACAACAAATCGGACATCATTAACGTCGTAAAATCACGTCGATTACGATGGGTTGGTCACTTGATACGCATGGGGGAGGATCGAATGGCGCATAAAATACTGATCGGTATACCGAACGGGAAAAGACCACTGGGTAGACCGAGACGTAGATAGGAGGACAATATTAGAAGGTACCTTAATCCTTTGGTTACATTTGACGAGTGAGACTCGTCATCTGCTTCCTTGAACGAAGTTACGATGGACGAGTCTGACTCGTCATCTGAATTTAAGAGGCTTATATAAATATATAAAATATATAAATATTTCTATTTTGTTTCATTCATATATTTATTTATATTTAGTAATTAAAATGTTTTTGCAAAAATATATATTTATATCACCAATATAAATATATTTCAATTAAAATGTATTACTTTTACATATTAATCCATATAAGCAACAAATTAAATTCGTTATAAATGCATAAAAATTTTCAAATAATTCAGTATTCAAGGGGTTAAAAAAATATCCTACGAAGACCGCTCAGGGACGAGAACACTGGCGGGATTTGGTATTTGTGGCAATGAACTTTCGAGTTCCTAATGCCAATCAATAATTATTTAATTACAAATATTGTAAGTATCATAGAGTAGAAGAAATACGATTGCTAGGAATGGAAATAACTCAGCTTGAAAATAGAACAAATTGTTTAGATATACTTTAGTTCAGAAATATATTTTATTTATCATAATATTACTTTTCTTACATGTATACCGAAGTAACATGTATATCTAAACGAAACGAAACGAGATGAGAAGATACTTCCTAAAAATAAATATTATATATAATTTATAAATATATGGAATATTTAAATTCTATTTAATTTCTACTGGTTTTGTATTGGCTGTAAAATGATATAGAAAAAATAGGTGTATTAAAAAAACAAAATATAATTTATAAATATAGGGAGTATTTAAATTACATTTACTTTCTGTTGGTTATCTTATAATTATGTTCGGTTATGCTTGTTTTCTCTTTCGTTTTTATTTTTTCTTTTTTTTCTTCTGAAACGGAAGTTTCAGTCGTTTTAGGAATATACGTATTTACTTCGTTACATCCGTTCGATACGTTGGCGGTAACAACGCTAAAGTACGATGTAATATTTCTTTCGACTAGTTTTCCCGGCTTGTTGCGACTTCTTTATGGAAAACGATAGAAATTCAATGGGAAGGACTGTCGGTGGAAAGCAATGGCGCCAGTTGGAATTAAATAAAGCGTATCTACCGTTTCGGTTCTATCTTTACACGAGAAAAAACAACGGAGGGAGAAAAATAATAAATGAAAATCTACTCATAATAATGTGGTCTATTATAATTGGAAATAGTTATTAAATATGTCAAGAATATCTTATAATTTTTTTCTTTCTAATATTATTTTATTTTGTGAAACTTTTATTTGTATATAATAATATATTAAAATATATAATTATTATATTATATATCTATATAATTTATAAACATATAAATTTGTAAATAATAATATTAATTGATTAAATATTTCTCATAATTAAATAAAATTAATTAAATATTGATATATTAATATATTAATATATTCATTAATGTAATTATTATAATTATTAATTTTTTTCTTAACCTTTTATATTTTATTCTAATTCTTTTTTTATTTTTATTTTTGATTATTTGATTAGACCAAGAAAAATGTATGCTAGGATATGAGAAATTTTAGGAATGAATAAAAAAGCAATGTTTCCTGTCTCGGAAAAAAACTTAAGACGTAGATAATGGAATGCGATTAGTATTATAAGTATTAGTATAAATGTTTGGAAAATATCTACAGACGATTTCCTTAAAAGCAAAGCTAATTTTTAGGAAAATGTTTTTTCTTTTGTCAGGTTGTGATGATGTATGAGTATAAGTGTATGAGAATGTATGTGTATGTGTACGTGAGTGTTTATGGTATACGTGATCGAAGATAGGTCTATCATAGGACCCGTTATTACCTGTGAGGGTACAAAGTGGGTATTCGAAAGAAAAGAAAAATTATGAAGAAAAATACTACAAAAAATAAAAAATGACTAAAGAAATGACGAAGGACAAGAAAGAGTGCATTATTGTATTGTACTGTTTTGGAAAATCATGAAAAGTGTGAAAGTAATACGACAAATACTAAAAAGTTAAGTTAAAAAGTAGGACGGGGTAAGAAATAATTTTGTTAATAAATAACATATTAAAAGTAGCATAAAACACGACGTATAATAATTAGTGATTTTGTGTTAATTATAAACAGTTAAGATTTTATTTTATCAAAAATTATTAATTTAAGTAAATATATATATAGTAATATTTATATATTGTAATATCATTTCTTTTTTTTTTAATTCCTAAAAAAAGATAAATAATATTATTCAAATAAATAAACAATAATGATAAACCTTAAATGTATAATTATAATTATTATAATTAAAAAGTTTAAATATTATTTATTTAATGTATTCTTCCTTTAGAAAATTCTCAATAGAATTCGTTAGTTATTCCAACATCTACGTTGTTCCGTGGTTAAGTGTGCTTGCCAATGCTGTAAATTCTTGATACCCTTGCGGTCTATCGTCTAATTACTCAAGAGATGTCCAATTTAGCTACGTCAAGTGAATATAGAGAGAGAGAGAGATAAAGACAGAATGGGTTAACGAAAATTTGAAGATTTCCTCTTTCAACACTTCACAGGAATCTCTCCATTCTTTTGTACTTAAAATATAAAAATATTATACATACTTTTTTTTATAAAAACATTGAACCAAACAGCAGATTTTAATCTAAAATATTATCTGAAATATTAAAATATTTATCTAAAGTAAATTATGTTACTCAATACACCTGTTAAGAATTATACAATATACAAGCTGAATAAAGTAACCAAAATTATAATTCCATTTTCATTTGCGAAAGAAGCATAATTGCAGTGGTGAAGTTTGTTAAGAACGTTTGCAAAAAGTATCGCTAAATGATTAAAAAAAATATTATTATTACTATTCTTAACAAAATAATATTTAAATATATTTGCCATTAATTTTTTATTCTTTCATATCGTAATGTGTTCCTTTTCGAATTTTGTAAACATCATTTTTATTTTATTATATCTGTTTTCTTGAATTTTACTAAATTATATTAATTTGCAACAGTATTTTTTATTTAAGTACAATTTTTCCAGTCAGATTCAAAAAGATTACAAACTAAACGTTCATTTTAAAATGTTTGTTGAATATGAATAAATTGTTCTAATAATTATTAATATTTTGCGTATCAAATTATTAAGGATATTTAGTTCGAAGACGTTTTTCTTTCCTGTTGAAATAGTTTTCATTTTCGGTCACGAGTCTTCGTCACGACATATTTGCCGTTAATCAGACCAAAGACGAAACTTCATCCATTCATTTTCTTCCCTCTTCTATTTTTTTCTTTTTCTTCTCCTACTTTTTCCTTTTTTTTCTTTTCCTTTCTTTTTCGTCCTTCACCGTATCAACGTTACTTCAACGCTGCTTCAACTTTCACGAAGTTGGCTTCTTCCTTTTTTTTTCTTCTTCTTTCTACACGTTCACCTCGAAATATTTAACCGGGGCCTGTAAACTTTCGAATGCTTTAGGAGCAACAGTAAAAAAAAAAAGAAAGGTAAAAACAGAGAGGATCGATTTATCAAAAACTGAGTAGTGTGTCGAAGTAGAGTAAAGTGTAGTTGAAAGTAGTCACTATGTATGTTGGGGTTATGGGAGAACGTATGTTCTTCTTCAAATGCACACGAGGTTACATCGAACTGCAATAGTCCCTGCCCATCGTTTCTACTATTCACTCTATGTTTTTATATTCTTCATGTTTAATGTTATCTCTAATATCCTTTCCCATAGAGAGATATATTTTTTGTTCGTAGAGATTTTAACGTGAGAGCATGATAGCATTTCAACCCATTCGAGTGAATATCTAGTTTCTAAAATCATAACGCCCATATTATTTCATTCACTAAAACTTGAATTTATCTGTTAAATAATACAATGAATAATCAAAATATCAAAAATTAAATAATACGAGTAATAGATACCTAATGGCAAGTTAGAAATATCTATATCTATATCTATATATATATATGATTATTATTATTATTATTATTAATTGGCGTTAGGAACTCGAAAGTTCATTGCCGCACATACCAAGTCCCGCCATTATTCCCGTCCCTGAGCGCGATCCTTCCACTCGCGGTCTACGTATCCTATTTCTTTCAGATCCCTTCTAATATTATCCTCCCATCTATGTCTCGGTCTACCTAGTGGTCTTTTCCCGTTTGGTATTCCGACCAATATTTTGTGCGCCCTATGCGCGCTACGTAACCAGCCCATCTAAAAACGGCGTGATTTTATGACGCTAATAATGTCCGGTTTGTTGTACAATCGATGTACTTCTACGTTATGGAATTTTCTCAATTCACTGGTTTCTATATCGTGTTTTGCACCGAAGATTTTACGAAGAATTTTGTTTTCGAAAACCCTAAATTTTTTTTCGTACCGTAACGTAAGCGGCCACGTTACCCTACCATAAACGACTAACGGCAGTATGATATTGTTCTGTAAATCCTGATTTTTAATCGCGTATACAGCAACCGCGAGCTAAGTAATTTGTTAACCGAATAAAAACATGAATTACCTTAATTGATTCTTTTCCTAAGTTCTTCGTTAATTTCGTTCGTCTGATGTACCATAATTAACATTCTTAATAATATGGTATGATAAAATTAAATTGGCCTCTAGGACCGGAATCCTTGAATATGCCGTGACAGTCAATGTATTAAAATACGTGTATTATGTATTTAAAGAAAATTTATAATTTAACCATAAAAATCTTTATTTTAATGTACTCTCGTAAAGAACATCGTTGTTCGTCACACATTATAGTTGTACCGTTTACGCAAAATTCTCATTGAACCTTGCTCTACAGAGAAACATCCCTGTGCAACATTGTCAGCCGTGCTTAAAAGGTTAAAACATAGAAAAAAAGGAATAAAGAACTAAGCCTCCGTAATGGATGTAAATAGAAAAGAAAGAGAAAAAGGCTAAGAAAGGAAAGAAGAAAGGATGGAAATACATATATTTTCAGGAAAAACGGTAAACAGTAGGTTGGAATATAAGACGACAGGTGAATCCGTTTGGTCGAATTGATCGTCATTTGACACTAAGTGGTGATGTAATTAAAGTAGAAGGAATGTAAAAGAGTATTGTTGGAAAGGGTTAAAGAATAGCTGAAAAAAAGGATATATGTAGGAAGGGGGGGGGGGCATTTTCATCGACTCAGTTGCTTCAAAAGAAAGTACCAGTTTATCGGCAAAACCAAGACGATGTTCTCCTTCAAGCTTTCATTCCTTTTCCTTGGAAAATTTGAGACTACGAAAATCAAATAGAAAAAGACGAAATGAAAAAGAAATGGGAAAAGGGATAGGAAAAGCAAAAGGAATAAAGAAAGATAGAGAGGAAGGAGGATCCTTCTTTTTGTGCTTCGGTAAATATATTAGGAAGTAAGACTTCGTTACTATCGTTATTATACTGTTCATCTACGAGCCCAGGTAATTTTACTTCTGTGAAAGATATATTCGTACAGTAGAGCTTACATACCCATATTTTTCTCCTAATCTTTCCCCTCCCTTTATACTTATTGTTAGTAAGTTAACGCAATAGTTAAGAGAATTTTCACTTCCCCGTGTTACTCGAACGGCTAACAGATCAAGATGAAAGGAAGTAACAAAAGGTGATCTAGATCCTAAGACAAGGAAGTGCCCAATTATGCCAGAGGGGTGCGCTTACATAACTACCTTATCGATAAGTTACGCATGAACCGCATATTGCCGTGCGTACTGACACACCTATTACCGACACTATCCCTCAAAATGTGGGCCCATCATCACGCAAACTATTACGAGTGACTTCCGATGCTAAACATTTCAACGCATAGTCAAAACTTATGACTGGGCAATGGTGCGAGAAAGAGAGAAGCGTAGGAAATTCAAAAAGGCGGTGGCACCCAGATTTATTTGTTTCACTGAAGGCCAGTTCTTTTCTTCTTTCACTGTAAGTGAGCAAAGTGGGATGCTCGTCCATCGTCCAGTTAGCTTTTCCAGCTTTATCGTTCGCCCTTTTCACGATTTTCCATCCACTATACTACTAGCAACCTTTTCTATTTTCTCTTATAATGATTTCATTTTTTTTATTTATAGAGTTTGAATACTGTGTTACATTCCTTTTTTTTTCTAAAAAGGTAATTTACACAATACTTCGCAATATCGCGACAATCAAATGACAGGAAAATTATGTAAAATATTGTATTGTTTATAAAATAAAATAATGATATACAAATTCTGATTTGTTTTTTTTTTCCTTGGAAAATCTTTCGTAGGAAACGAATTATTTATTGATTAATATTTAATTATTTATATAAGCATTCATTTCAAGAGTGGCCGAAAAAATTCAAATTCATTTTTGGTTAAAATTTTTTTATTTAATTTGATTGTTTTTTCAAATTCTAGATTAAGCATTTGATTCGTTGACAAAGTTTTGTGTATACTTTGCTCGAAGTTTTTTAATGCAGATCTTTTTTGTCAAATAGATAAATGTTTTTAAATAATCCCAGAAATAAGAGGTCTTATTACGTACTTTTAACTTTAAACTTACAACAAATAGGAATTACTAAAGTATTCATAGTAATAGAACTCAATATTAAAACTGAATTGAATAAATCTAAAAAGACTAAATTTAATTAATTAATGTGCAATATTATAGAAAATAAGAAATAATTTTAAAATATAATCACAGTATTTTAATTTTGATAATCTTCTACAAACATAAGCTATTACGGATTATTTATTCACAGAAATTGTTAGAATTTTGAGACAAATTCATTTAAGACACATGTTCATGTAATAGTTATTTTTTTATAGTTCTCGTGTCTTCCGCTTATACCTTAGAAGTGAGTCTCACATATTACGAAACAATTTAAATATACATTCATTATACATATATACGTTATTACTTTTTTCATTTTACGTTAATTATTACTACAATGTTTGTTAAAAACTCATTTTGATAAAATTTATGAATATAATTAATCATGTGTAAGTAACAAAAATCCTGTATTTTGGTTCTCTTCGAAAGTGTCTATACTGTTACAGATTTCTAAAATAATTATACAAAGAAATAATTTTTGTTGATGTATCTGTATATATATAAATATGTATTATTTCATTGTTTTTTTATGAATATTTTACTAACCTTCTATTTCATTTGAAGCCACTGATCCAATACAGTTTATATTAAATAACGGTACGTTTGGAAATAAATCTGGAAATAACCTTTCATATTTATAGAAATAATATTGGAAACAATTTACACTACTGCCCATGAAACATACTGAATGTTTCTTCAAACTGACTTTTTTTTTAAATTCTGTCATCTCTATCTCCGTAGAAGAAATAAACTTAAATTCATGAGTCCAACTTTCCATATTAGTACCATTTAATAAAATAGCAATGCAATCCGCATTGAATCGACATACTCGTGAACTATAATTATTATTGCAAAATGATATGTTATCCGTTGCTATAGCCAATATCGACATTTTTTTAGTTGGAAACCTTAATAAGATAAATATTAAATATTTTCAAATACAAATTGAATTATATGTTATTATCAAGAAACTATATTAAATATTGAATATATTACCATTCTTTTAAACGAAAAACTAAATTTTCTGTTACTTCAGACTTGCGGTAATTGTAAATAAAGACGACACAGCTTGACATAGGAATATCGTTACCAGTAAATGGTTCGAATATTGTTTTCAGTTCACGGGCTTTTCTAAATGATATGTCATAAAAACATTTTAGTTCTTCGCAAAAAACTCCTTCAAAACTCCTCAAAACTCCTTCCGTTCTTCGACGGGTATAATTAAGAGTAATCGTAGTGATCTTTATATTTGGCATTTCAGGAAAAAAAGTGTTAGAAATGTCATTTTTAGTAATCCTTGTACATAAGGATTTTACTGTGATTGTGCTATAAATGTATGGTTTATATTGACAATAGCATCCTTAGAAAAAAAAATATATGAAAATATTAAAAGAAATCAATACTTTAACATTAATCTATATATATTATATATATATATATATAATTATATATATATATATATAATATATATTTGATCAAATTTACCCTCTAGAATTTCTTTGGGGAATTCAGAATTGTAAAACATTAAATGTAAAGAAGGCTTAATTCGGCAATAGTCTATAAATTCTGTTTTAAAAGTTTGAAAATTTTGTAAGAATTTTACTCCTGTTTTATTCATCCATGTAGGTTTCCTTCTATATTTCTCTTCTTGGGCAATTTCTAACCAAAATCTATAATAAAGAAAAATACATTTTTATGTGTATACAAAATTCCTATTACTAATTATTATTAACTTATAAATGCGTTTATCGTATCAAGTTATCCTGTATAATATATTATGTACTATTAATTATTAAAATATTATTTTACAATATACAAGGATATTAAAAATATTTGTTATTACTGTACCTACAAACTCTAGATGCATCGTGCAAATCCACATCATTTAAATATTGAAAAATAATACTCAACTCGTCCCTTTTTAAAGTTGACATAACTGTGTCAAAATTATTTTTTCTAATTCTTATTTTTATTGTTAAGTGTTTATCTTGTTTTCTCCTAACTTCACAATGTAAAGAGACTTTTTTCCTAGTTTGGATAGCTTTTTTTTATTTTTCTAATTTTTTCAGACCGAGGGTAAGTAGCTAGTATTATCCTTAACATTAATTTATTGTATATATAGCACTTAGCACGTAAATAGTTTATATCGTATTATTTATGTCACATTTATCCAGAGAAAGACCTCTATAAACGAAAGTGAATTATGCTTTAATATTTGTGCTTGTGATATCTATAACTCTGTTAATGTTGAGAAAACATATTGTCTGAAAAATAGTATACCAATGAATTTTTCGTAACAGCATATAACAAAAAAGGATCGTTAATATTCCAAATTCTGTATGGATTTCGTTTTTATTTTGATTATAAATTGTTTTTCTTCTTAGTCGATTAACCCTGTAAATGTAAAAATAGCATTTTATTTTGACAAACAATATTTTATGTGATATTTCTTTCCAGCTATTTACTATCATGTCACTGATTATTTCATGTCTCATCAAATGAAACAATTCAGTAATGTAAGAGCTTAAATAAATAATATAACTGCCCACAACGATAAAGCAATAACCATTTTGTTAAATATTTTAATAATATCATATTAATTTTTATATTTTATATCTTTTTATATTAAATAAATTTTCGATACATTTGTTTAGAGAAAATAATAGGAAAACAATAATTTACTATTAAATAGTGAGTAATAGCCAATACGCATGCAATAATTTTTATCGTAGAAACTAGTGAGATAAGAATTGGATAAGTAAATCAATGCATGCTAATTTCGTTCTTAACGATACAACTTGTCTAGGCATTTTAAAATTCTCACGAAATTGAGAGGAAAGCCTGTGATAAGCGAATACTTTGTTACAAGAGGATACTTATACAAATAAATTAGTTACACGAATATTATAATATTCAAAGAAGAAAAATTAGCAAAATACAATTACACCGCTATATACATTTTATTGCAAGATCAGTGATGGATGTTGTCACGAGATGTAGTAGTACTTCGATCCGTAATGAAAATAAATGGGACACAAACACTCTTACTTTCTCTAGTCAAATAGAAGTGTACACGACCACAATATAAGTTTAGCTGAATACAGGTAATCCTTCTATAACACAGTAAATAGGTTCCAAGAAAATGATGTGTTGTCTGCAGTGATCCCAGAAACTTTAGCTTGTCTGATCGACACAGTACCATAAAATTATCGGGTTTTAAGTAAAATTATCGCACTGTTACGCGGAAATGTTCGCGTGAGGTTAAATTTGCGTTGATTTCCGCATAACGTAAAAATTCGGCCTATTGAATTCTTGTAATTGTATTAACAACAAGGATTTCCAAGTTTTGGAAAGAATAACTTTTATTTAATACAGATTTTACGTTCGGATACATACCACTTACAAGGGTAACGGTCAGGATCGAAGTGAGTTTCGGATAGTTTTGGTTGTCGATGGAGCCCCTTTTAAGGGAAATCGGAACAAGAAATGTTCTAGAAGAAGGGCGTTCTTTCATAGGTTAAGGGTTTCTTATTGGTGTTCCAACGGTGCAGTGGGAGGATTGCCTAAAATTCCACATTTTATGTTCGGAGTGAAAAATATGAATGGAAATTCCTTAGATCGGTATGCAGCGCAGGTATAGATTTTATTTATTAGGCCTAGCAGGTTTAAACAGGTTTTCCAGGAGATTAAAAGAATACTCCTAAGCAGGTATTTACAGCATAGTTCACGTTGGGCCTAACAGTACGCACAAAAAAATCAGATCCGATTTTCTGACATTCCAGATTTCTTTGGATTCTAATATTGCAAAAAACAAGTAAAAATGTATATCTTAGCAAACTTGATACCCGTTTTTTTCTTCTTTTTTTTTTAGTCTTTGGTTCGTTGTATTCGTCCTTTTTTCGCTTTTTTCTCCTTTTTATCGTCTTTTTTCCTAGCTATCTGACTATATCTGACTATTGTATGACTATGTGGCTAAGAAACATGACTGTAGCCAATCAAAAAATTGCTTTTTCGAAATTTTCGATATATAAATAACTGAGAGCACTAGAGTGCACTGCAACCGAATCGCATAACAAAAATAAAATCAAGTCATACCGAAACTTATATTTACATATTGAATTAACATAAATTATCGTACAAGTTGAATTTTGGATCGTACAATGCTTCAAATTGTGTGATGTGTACGATAATTATCGTACGAATGGGATCACTGGCTGTTTGAGATCCAGAGCTAATGCAAGAAGGTGGGTTAAGTTTCGAAAACTTATAAAAAATTTTTGGAAAATAAAGGTACATTTCTATCGTATCATAAGAAGAGCGTTGCAAACGCACCGTAAGTCGAATAGAAGTACGCGTGTGTAGGGATCCTGTAGGAGGGATGCGCCATTCATATTCAGCTCATGTGCCATTAGCTGAAAATTTTAGGGGACCGCTTGAATTTATAATAATTTTTTCGTGTAACCTATTCTATTTTAATATAAATTTTTAATTATCATTAAATATAGTTCATTTTTTTTCTGTATTTGATGCAATTCATTATTTCATAATTATTTCAATGTTTGAATCATTTGTGCGCAATCACGTGACTACACGAGTTCCGGTCCCCCAGCAATGTACATAGTGCATCCCTCCTATAGGATCCCTATTTTTATGTAGGGATCCTGTAGGAGGGATGCGCCATTCATATTCAGCTCATGTGCCATTGGCTGAAAATTTTGTGGGACCGCTTGAATTTATAATAATTTTTTCGTGTAACCTATTCTATTTTAATATAAATTTTTAATTATCATTAAATATAGTTCATTTTTTTTTCTGTATTTGATGCAATTCATTATTTCATAATTATTTTAATGTTTGAATTATTCGTGCGCAATCACGTGACTACACGAGTTCCGGTCCCCCAGCAATGTACATGGCGCATCCCTCCTATAGGATCCCTACATAAAAATGGGAGTGAGAGACATCTATAACTGAAGTCGGCAATTACTTAGTTTTAAAACCAATCTATACATAATTCTGTATATGACTGTATTAAGAATACCATACCATATTTAATCCTAACAAAATAATTATTAGGTTTGATAGAACACGTGTCTCGAATGTTTTGATATCGGCTAATATGCTCGCGAGTGATAGAAGAAATGATAATGTTAAAAGGGGCAAAGTAATCTAGTTTACGAAAAGTGTAAAAGTGTAAAGAAAATAATTAATTTGAAGGCCGATGCAGATAGATCAAAATATTGCGTGAGCACGTGGCGGGTTTTGAGGTTAAGCACTCGGTTATAGTAAAGAGCGCATGGTTGTAAAAGAAAAGACTAATAATAATTAAATATTCAATTGGTTAAACTAAGTGAAAAAAGAAAAAGAAAATAACGAGTTTAGTGAAATTATAGACAGTAAAGAAATAGATAAAGAAACAAGAAATCACGTGAGAAAAGTCTTTCTGATAACGTTAAAAAACGTTTTGATTTTGTAAAGAGAAATCAGTGATAGTATAAAAGAAAAAGAAAAAATGGCGAAATATTCAAAAATTGACGATATTTCAATACCAGTGTATGATGGAGCAAACTTCAGCAGTTGGAAGTTTAGATTAATGAATATATTAGAATACAAAGAGTGTCAGGAACCTGCAAAAAGGGACAGAAATGATAATGAAAAAGCAGAAGATTGGAGAAGACAAGATTTAAAAGCAAAAACGATTTTGATTAGTGCAGTTTCCGATAAGCAGCTAGAATACATATATGAGTGTAAAACAACACTAGAAATGATGGAAAGGTTAGAAAAAATGTATTTAAATAAGTCAACAATGTTAGAAAAATTAAACAGAAACAAACTAGAAGGGATTAAATTGAAAGATTACACTATAGTAGAAGATTTCTTTGTTGATTTCGAGAGAGCATGCGATGATTTGAAAGCTGCAGGAGCAAGCTTAACCGAAGATGAAAAAATGCAATATATATTAAAAGCATTGCCATCGGAATATTGCTATATCGGTGACTTTATTGATCTAGTACCAGAGAAAGAAAGAACTGTAGATCTAGTGAAATCAAAAATACTAGAAAAGAGTATGAGAAAAGGTGGAAGCAAAACCAATGCAAGTACATTCAACGTAAAAACAAGAGGAAAGTGTCACAGATGTGGAAAAGTTGGACATTATATAAAAGAATGCTGGGAAGCACCGCAAAGTCAAGGACGAGGAAAGCAGTCAACTCATAGAGGTCAACGAGGATCATTTAGAGGTTACGACAGAGGTCAACATAGAGGTTTTGGTCGAGGATGAGAAACAGTTCATCAACAAACAACGAGAGACGAGCAGCGTAACAACGAGACTTCGTATGAAGCATGGGCAACGGAAGTAGTAAAAGTGAATGTGAATAACTTAAGTGAGTATAAAAGTGAGAATCCGAATATGATTCAGTGGTTATTGGACAGTGGGTGTTCGCATCATATTGTGAATGATGAAAAATATTTGTACAAGTGCGAAAATTTAGAAAGTTCTGTTGATATAAGTTTTCCTGACGATAAACTGTTAAAAGCGACAAAAATTGGTGCTGTTAGAACGACATTTAAAATTTATTATAATAAAGCAGAGGTTCATTTGGAAAATGTTTTCTTTGTAAAAGGTATGAAAAGAAATTTGTTGATTGTTAAAATTTATAATAAAAAAGGGAAATTTAACAGCTATAGCATCGAAAATAAATGGTTTGTATCATATGAAAAGTTTTTGTAAAGATTTAAACAAAAATGTATGCACAAATGTAATAAAATTAACAGAAAAAGAAAAATGGCATAAAGCGCTTGGCCATGTATATTTTCAACATTTAAATAAATTAGTAAATGATAAATTAGTTGATGATTTACCAGAAAAATTAGAAAATGATAAGATGACTTGTTCAAACTGCATACAGAGTAAAATGGCTAATGTACCATTCGAAAATAAGAGAACTCATGATAAAGAAATTCTAGAATTGATTCATACTGATGTAAATGGGCCACATAGAACCACAGGTTATGTGGTGGAGTAAAATATTTTGTAACTTTTATAGATGATTATAGTAAATGCACAAAAATATATTGTATTAAAAGTAAAGCTGAAACAGCATCGTGTTTTAAAGAGTTTGTTAATTTAGTAGAAAATTAATTTGATAAATGTATTAAGAAAGTACAATGTGATAATGGTAAAGAGTATTTAAACAAAGAAATATTTGATTTTGCAAAAGAGAAAGGAATTGAGATTTTACCATGTTCACCATACGCACACGAGTTGAATGGAATAGCTGAAAGATACAATAGATCAGCAATGAACATAGGAAGATGCTTGGCTAGAGAAGCTAAAATAAATGAAAGATATTGGCCTGAAATAATGAAGACGGTTGCTTATTTGAAGAATCGTACAATAGCCAATACTCATGAAAACAAAACCCCATTTGAAGTATTTTTCAGAAAAAACCAAATGTTAAACATTTGAAAATTTATGGAAGGTAAGTTTTTGTAAGAGTGCCTGAAATCTTAAGAAAAGGTAAATGGGATGACAAAGCAAGAATAGGTATTTTGGTAAGATACGATACAAATGTCTATAGAGTTTTATTAAATAACAAAATCATAAATGCAAAGCAGGTTAAAGTAATTGAAAATGCGACTGAATTAATCTGTAAAGATGAGACTGATGAAAATATTAATGAAATAAGTTTAAAAATAAATAATGATGATAGTCGAAATCACAAAAATAAATCAAGACTTTTCTTATTTTTTTGGTTAATTTTATTTTATAATTTTTATATTTCATTATTTTTTATTTTTATAATTAAGACTTTCCTACGCTTGTTATAATAAAAAAAAATATGTTAAGTTTTTCAAAATACATTAAAAGAGAGAAATAAATGACAAAATTAAATAAAATAAAAAAAGAAATTTTTTTTTTAATTTTCAAAAATCGAAAAAAAAAATAGTAGTTATCGAAGGTCCACGACCAGACCGGCCTAAAAAGTTGTGGAATTAGTAGTAGTTTGCAGTAAAAAATTTTGAATAAAATCAAAATATGCACTCACTTTAAAAAATGCAATTTAAAGTTTAAAAATCGAAAATTACTTATTAAGACACTTTAAATAATTTTTTTGAATTGTTTTTTTCGAAAAGTACATTGAAAAACAAATCTTTTATGTAGAATGGTAATTTTCATTTGGATGAGTTTTAAAAAAGTTACGGGCCAAAAACCACAGAAAGAGCTGTTTTTTTGAAAATTCGATATCTTTGGAACGGATGATAAAAAAATGCCAAAATTTAGGAGGAAGGGTTTTTCGATGGGTACTAAAAGATATCAAAAAATGGCGGAAATCAAAAAGAAAAAATTTTTAAAACTGTCCGATTTGGCGTGGAGAGAGAGAATGCCCCATATATATTAAAAATTTTATGTTGTTTATCCCTAATTTAAATTATCAGAAATAATATATTAATGAATATTAATTTGATTGCATTAAATAGTTAAGAATTATTTTAAATCAACTTGACATAATTAACCTTGATTTTTTTATTTTTTTGTGTATTATTATTTTATGTGAGTAATAGACACCTAGATTATAAATATCTATATATATATATATATATAAAAATTCAGTGTCATATTGTTGGTTTCTTATAAATTCCAAAACTACTGAACTTATTTTAATGAAATCTTTTTTATTTTGTGTGACTATTTTTTACTTAGCATATAGGATAGTTTTTATCTTGATTATTTTCTATTTTTTATTTCTAATTAAAGGATTTATTATTTAAAGGTTATCTAAGCCTCTAAGTACTGTAAGTTATCAATAAATGGCGCTGTATTAAAATTTAATTATTTCACGTTTTTTTCAGATTTACATATGACATAACTATGACCTTTCTGTTTATATGTTTTCGTCTATTATTATTTTATGTGAGTAATAGATACCAAAGTTAAAAATATCTCTATATATATTTCAAGTATTTTTCTTTCAACTCATAGAAATCTATCTATAATTTCTTTCATCTTCAAAAATTGACGTGGTAGAACGGTAACGTTTGCTGGTACAGAAAACAAGAAGAGAAGCTAGGTAGCTTGCTAGCTAACAGCACCAACCAGGCTAAATGCTTTCTTCTTGACACGAAGGATTTTTCAAACTGACATAACGTCGATAATTTTTCTCCCTCGACGGACGAGTGGTCTTAGAAGTTCCTCTTCTAGAAACTAGCATCCTGGGTATGCGCGTCAAAGTTATCCTTGTCTCTTTTTCGGCCCCATGTTACACTACATTTACCTGTATACCTAGATATTTCATTTAATAGCAAAATATAGATAGGGAGGAATGGTAAATGCTTGACTTTTTCTATTATTCTAGATCGATACTTATCTATAGGGAGTTTCAAAATTTAAAATGGTGAAACATGAGGTGGTGTGTGTAAGCGATAAATATATAAGATTATATTTGAACATTTATTATTGTAATATCATTAAATTATTGTAATTTATTATTAAACAATTATCTATATTTTTTTTTAGAAGAAATTTGAATGTATTCATCTATTAACAATTTATCTATTTAAAATAATCTGTCTTAATTGGTTAAAGCAGATAAGTTTGAACTATCTTGAAAAATATATATATAATTTATATTATATAATTAAAATAAATATGTATTTCTTTTAATAATATATTATTAAAATAAATTTATTTTAATTATATATATTTTTATTTATTATAAATTATATGATAATTATATGATATATATATATAATAGATAGATGTTTAATATCTATAATTTTATTATAAGTAAATCTAAATATAAATAAATAAAAATATATATAATTTTTTTATAAATAAATATAAATATATAAATCAATAAACGTATATATAATTTTATAATATAAAATAAATAATGAAATTAAACTTCAAATGAATTTCCACTTATACGGTTATCAAATCATCTATTTTTTTCTTCTATTTTCTTTTGTTAATTGCATTAGAAAAAAATTGTATAAAACTGGTTGAAATTTGTTCATATTTTAGTTCATGATATCTTACTTCTCCTACGGTTAACACGTATTTTTTGTTTCCAACTATCTTACCTGGCTCGACCATGATCGGACTCGAGTACTATTCTCTCTCATTCTCTTTCGAATGCCTCTCTCGTAGCTGGATGTTATTTCAGACATCCTTTTCTCTTCCGAGCGCGTGAAGCTCCCACGTATCATCCTCTCGGGCTAGAATTTGATACACGGAACAAAATAAGAGAGAGAAAAGGAAAGACAGACAGACAGAGAGAATGAGAGAGAGAGAAAGACAAAAAGAAAGAGAGAGAGAAAGAGAAAGGATCCGACGTCGTGGTTGATGGCATAGCATCTAGCAGGAAGTAGCCATATAACCACGTTGGGAACAAAAGCAAGTACCAGTAGAACGCTCCCCTTCCGGTTAAATTGCAAGGTTCAAAACCTTTTGAACTTTTTAATATACATTTGATTCTTTCATTTTTAAATTATCGTATCTGATTATATTCCTTTTTAATACAATTCATGAAACAAGAGTATTAGAAATGTCTTCTCGTATGTGTTTGTGTGTGTGTGTGTCTAGTATTTCGCTATGACGTTATTTTCTTTGACTTTGAACATTGAATTCTAAAACGAGACGTATACATTTTAAAAAAATTGCTCGAATGACTTCTAAGCGTAAAAAAAAAAAAACGTGTTTAAATCGATAGACAAGTTTTTCTTGTTTCTTAAATTCTGATTTAAAACAAAATTTATTTTTTTTTTTGCTATGACGTTGTTTTATTTGACTTTGAACATTGAATTTTTAAAACTTATTTTTAAATTTTTAAAGTATGGATTTGAAACAATTGCTCTCGAATGACTAGTACTCGTAAAATAAAATTTATTTCAATAAATTATTATTTTATATATTTTTAATATTAATTTATTTGATTTTATTTTATCGTAAGAAATTTTATATTTCATTTAAATATTCTAAATTTGATCAATGTTTTTTTTTAAGTATAAATGTACTGCAATTAAAACATTTGTAGAAAAGAAAAATAAGTTGATTACTGTTATTAATATGGTTCAATAATCGTAAATAAATTAAGTTAACAATTAATTTTCTGATTTAATAATCTACATATATAAAATGTAGATTTCGTATGTTCTTAACCTCTAATCTCCGAAAGTAATTTATCAATTGTTTTGAAATTTTGACACACGGTTGCATTCGTATACATGTATGCTTTTATTACATTAATTTATTCATAAAATAATTAATTAATTAAAAAAAAAAGTAAAAAAGATACATGTAATTCCAACGTCATCTGTAAGACATAGATTTCGGTGAGTACGCGGAGTATTTGAACATAACCTAACCTTTATCTATACTTATCTTCTTTTCTATTCAATCAGACTGATCCACAGGAAGTATTTTATAAATCTATGAAAAAAAAGAGAGTAAAGCGAATAAAAAAATAATCGAAAAGAATTACCTAACATAAAATCAAATTTTAATATTAAAATTATCGAAGGATCAAGTTATTTCAATTAATTCTTACAATAATTCTAAATTAATAAATCAAATATCAAATTTCTCGATATAATATTACAAATTTATGTAAAAAAAGAAAAAGAACAAAAAGACGAAATATTCATATATCAAAGATAAAATTGTAATATCAAAAGAGATAACTGATAATAGTAGCTTATATTAGAAAATAAGTTAAGGCAAAGTTATGCGAGATCGAATTTCGATAACTCAATGTAGAGAACGGTGATCGATCGAGCTTTTATTTGTCGTTAACTCGATGTTGAGGTGAATCGTTCATTGGAGTCCTCCCTTGACGACAAACGGGCATAGGTGAGGTGAAACGATCGCCGGAGGAGGTCGCGAAAACCATGTAACAACGAGAGAAAAAAAGAAACCCTTTTTTTTTATCTCCCTTTCACTTTTTCTACTTTTTTTGCTTCTTTCTATCTCTCTCTCTCTCTCTCTCTCTCCCTCTCTCTCTCACTCGTTCATTCTAGCATTCTAGTCGTAGATTCGCATTCGTGTCTCTGTCGCATGATACAGTGTACAACCGTGCCAGAGCCACTTGAAGTGATAATTTTTTGTTCTACCGTGGCAGTAACACCCCGGAGCATTATACGAGCGACACGCTACCTCCGCAACCTGTTTGTTATATTAGACGAGGCAATTTGTTGCTTTCCCAGTGTGTTCCACCTTTGCTCCAGCAACGTCCACTCACACACACACACACACACATATCTCTAGTTCTCCTCCTCAAACCTCTGTTAACTTTTACCTATACTCAAGCAACAACGTTTGTAACGTTTTCTCTAAAGTTGCAAAATTTTGCACAAGAATTCTAACGTTTACTAATAGTTTGCATACAATTTTTTGTTTTGTTTTTATTTCTTCATCTACCTTCAATTTTATATTTAAAAAAAAATTTACCAAGAAATAGAAAAAATAAGAGAGAGTGAGAAGAATAAATCGAATTTCGTCGGAATTAGATTTAAAAAAAAACAGATTTGAGGTTAGCGATAGAATTTTTTTGAAACACGTCAATTTCTCTGCAAGTGAAAAATAAAAGAAAAAGAAACGATTGTTTCGATTAGACGTCAGTCATATTTTTCGACATGAAAATATCCTCTCGATCGTATTTGAAAAATATCGAAGCTAATCCTATAAGCTTTGACTGGAAAGTGAGTGTTGGATAACGGTTAAAATCTTGTATGCACGGCATGTAAAGGTTGCTTGTCTCTCTTCGATAATTATGTGGATTGAAATCCATAGAATAATCGTGGTGTTACTGCAAAGAGAGAGAGAGAGAGAGAGAGAGAGAGAGAGAGAGAGAGAGAGAGAGAGAGAGAGAAGCATATGATGGTAGGAAACCTTTATAGACAAGGGAGATTCGGCACGGAAGCGGATCGGCAACTATAATAAAGGAGGATGCGGTACGTGCCACGTAAATTCCGTTATACCGTCATACGACGGAATATTCATTGCTCGGAGATTCGGTAAATGGTAAATTTGCTATCCCAAGCAGAGACTCGCTTGATAGGAGGTATAGTATATAACATATGTTGTGAAGCAGTCGTCAGTACTACAGCTTTGAAATCTCCAGAGATAGATAAGGAGATAGATTTAGAGATACAGTGAGAGAAATTTGATTGATTATGCGAAAAACATTCTTGTATGTTTCTAGAAGAACAGATAATAATTTAACATTCTAATTTTATGTCTGTGTATATGTTTTTTTCTTTAAACATTGCGGACAGTTCACGAGATTTTTTCATTTTTTTATTTTATTTTAATTAATGATTTAAGGAATAAAAATTGGATTTTTTTTATTAAGTTAACCAGGTTGACCCCTTGAGTACTGAATTATTTGAAGATTTTTATGCATATATAACAAATTTAATTTGTTGCTTATATGGATTAATATGTAAAAGTAATATATTTTATTTAGAATATATTTATATTGGTGATATAAATATATTTTTGCAAACAACATTTCAATTAGAAAATATAAATAAATATATTAATGAAACAAAATAGAAATATTTATATATTTATAAATTTTATATATTTATATAATTAGGTCCATACAATGGACTATATTTAAGTCCATATAATGGACTATATTTAAGTTCATAGAATACAATAAACCAGCATTTTTCTGTTTTATAGACCTAGAAAAGGCGTTCGACCGAATACGGTTAGAGGATATAGTGCACCTTCTGTATGACAGACAAATACCGAGTAACATCATCAAAACTATCGAAGACATCTATCGGAATAATCGAATACAGGCAAAGATAAACGACGAACTCACAGAACCCATAATGGTTGAAAGAGGTATTCGACAGGGTGACTCAATGAGCCCCCTACTTTTTAACATTATAATGGATGAAATCATAAAGAAGGTGCGCGAACAAAGAGGATATCAAATGGGGAACCGTGAGATAAAAATCTCGTGTTACGCCGATGATGCGGTTCTGATAGCGGAAAATGAGGATGACCTGCAAAGGCTCCTGTATACGTTCAACATAACTGCCAAGACACTCGGGATGTCTATATCAACATCCAAGACTAAGTGCATGACTATATCTAAAACACCCCTAAGATGTAAATTGGTTGTCAATGACAAAATAATACAACAAGTGATGGAATTCAACTACTTAGGCATAAAAATTTCGAGCTTCGGTGACATAGAATCAGAAGTAAGAGGACAAGCCATCAAGGCAGCAAGAACAGCCTCACTATAAAAACAACACCATATTCCGTAACAAGCACCTGAGAATAGATGCAAAAGCGCGTATATACAAAACCGCTATAAGACCTATACTAACATATGCGGCAGAAACAAGACCCGAAACATCTAAAACACGCCAAATCATGGAAACAACTGAAATGAAGATAGTTCGCAGAATAGCTGGGAAATCACTATGAGACAGAGTAAGAAGCGAAGGCCTTAGGAAAGAATGCCAGATCGAGAACATCAACGATTGGGTATTAAGTAGAAAAATTGAGTGGAATGACCACATCACTCGCATGACTGCTGACCAAGTGGTCAAAATATCCCGAGATAAGTCACCATCGGGGAGACGAAGCGTTGGAAGACTTCGAAAGCGCTGGAGCGACAGTCTGACTATATGAAGCGCGTTGTGATGAGGAACAGGCATCGTGCCTACTTGGAAGAGAGAAGAAGATATATTTATATAAAATTCTTAAATTTAGATAAAGAGTTAGACTTGTCCATCTGTAACTTTGCCCAAGTAAGCAGATGACGAGTGCCATTCGTCAAATGTACCCAAAGGGTTAACGGAATTTCGCGTACTCTATTAACATTTAATTAACGAAAAAAATTAATGCTAACATTCCAAAAGTGAAACAATCAGTGGATCATTATAGCTATTGCAACAGTAGTTCTGTAACATAGCTTATAAAATATTTTATTGTATTGTATATCATTTTGTTATTTCAGAAATAACGTTTCACTTTGTTAGAAAATAGCTTTTTAAAAATCATTTATATTTTGAGTCTTTCAAATGATAATAAAAAATTAGAATTTTTTTATGAGATAGGTTTTAATTCTAAAATATTTGATTGGTAACTAAGTAATTGCGGATTTTAAATAAGAATGAAAATTATTACATTTTTGCTTAAAAATATAAGTTTATTCAATTAGGTACTGTCCATTTTTGTTGATGGCTTTTTGCCATCAGTCAGGCAGTGTCATAATGCCACGTTCATAAAGTTTCTGATCTTTGCTATCAAAAAACAATTTGGTGTAAAACAAAATCTGCAATTACTTAGTTGCCAACTCAATAGTAGCAAAATGACGAATAGAAGTAAAGAAAATAAAAATCAATGTGAATTGTTGTTTGATGATTTATCAGATGAATCAAATAATACTGCAGCAAAAATGAACTCAATGATAATAGCTAAATTCTTAAATTGGGTAATGTTATTAGACATAGAAGTACACCCAAAAATGGGTGGTCTCTGGAAACGTGTTGCTCGAACAGTGTACCGTACGCAACGTGTTAAAATATTATGATTTATAGTTTTATATATGTGAGTGAATTAAACATTTTTTTAAATCCAATATAGAAACCAATAGAAGAATAAATAATATTATAATTTGATATTCTAATTTTATGTGTGTTTTTCTTAAAATAATATTATTTATATTTTTAAATGCGTGGGTGAATTAAAAATTTTTTAGAGTTTAATATAAAAATAATTTTTATTTCCGTTACATTTGAATATTTTTATTTCTTGAAAAATTCACATAACTTTTACGAAATAATAGAGTCAGAAGTTTTCAATTAATTCTCATGAATTGTTCGAAATATTTTTGTTTTTAATCGAAGTAAATTTAATAAAGTTATTTGAGATCACAATTTAAATTAAAGATAAAAAACTTCAAATGTGTGTGTGTGTGTGTATTTCGTCCGCATTTAACACTAGATTTACGAATGTTTTGTTCATTATTTTTTAATGACTTACAAACATTGTTTGAATGAAGGGTGTGAGTTAAGGGAAAGGAATTATTGTTTACTTAAGTATATATCATTACGTAACTAAAAACCAACGTATGTTTCCAAAAAAATAATATTTGACTTTTATATATGTATAGTAATCAAATTTTTAATGAGTCAAAAATTGGCTTAGTTCGTAAATATAATGTTAAACGTACATTTATTTTTCTTTTATTGTACAGATGATTTTTAATGAGAAATTTAATTGTGAACATCATTAATTAAATTTAATAATTTTAATAAATTAATTTTATTACTTTTTAAAATTAATTTTATTAACTTTAAAATAAATTAATTTTATTAATTTGTAAAAATAATTTTATTATACTTTTAAAATGAATTTTATTAATTATTACAATTATTAAATTTGTAAAATTATAAAAATTAATAAAATATAAAAAAATTTAAGAAATTAATATTAATACATTTTTTACTAGAAAAAATTAATAAAGTTTATAAAAGAAACTAAACAAATTCTCTTTTTATAATAGTTTAGAAAATTGTCTCTTGTTGTTTACTGTCTTCTTGGACAAATTTCCAACGATTATATGCTGTGTTAGAAAGCCCAAAACAGGAATGACGGGTTCCTATCTTATTTAATAGCCTCTTCTTAAAGAAAATCATCTTTTAAGATAAATCATTTATCTGAGACATTTAAAATATATTGGTAAAGAAAAACAATAAGTCTTATGCAGTTTAAAGAAGACATACACTAGTGTTTTAAAAAGTTTTTTATAGAAGTAATATATTATACAATATAAATGTGCGTCTTCTAATAGTTTTTTATTTTTTCGAATTCGTCTATTTCACGAATTTGAAAGAAAATTTTGGTAACTATACAACATACGGGAAAAATAAATCTCTAAGAATTTTCTAAAACTGACATAGTTGTAAAGTTTGTAAGGCACGTACGCGTACGTTTCTAACCCTACTAAAGGGTTTGCTACCTTGTAGAGAGGGAGAGGGAAAGAGAGAGAGAGAGAGAGAGAAAAGTATACAACAAAATTTCTCGTGCAATATACTGGCTATAGACTGGCACAATTTCATTTATGTACTTCACACAACAACAACACCGAAAGTAAATATCGTAGCATGGAGTAGTACTTCGACAAATGCACGTGCTTTCCGAAAACGCACGTGCTTCGGTGCTTTCCTCGATTATAGTTAGCACAACCGGAATAACCAACTATCGTGGCCAATATAAATTCATATTTTTTTTTTCAACATTTCATCGTAATTCCGACAAAGGATACAACTAAACGTGAAATATTTTACTTTCTTTTTAAAATTGGAACACTTTTTGTTACACCTGTAAAAAGAATCGCGTAACAATAAAATTGAGTTAAACTAAAATAAATGATAAAAATATATATATATATATATATATATATATATATATATATATATATATATTCAGAGACAGAAATCAGTACACATGAAAGTTTGATGATGAATATTTTTTGAACGCTTAATTTAATCGCCAAAACATAAGACACCATTTTTATAGAGCAGTTAATTTCCTACAAAAATTTGTATTGCACATTTTATAATAGTCATTTATTGTCGAGTTATAAAATTCATAAACAAAAATGAAATTTGTCTTAAAATAATCAAACTTAAATCTTCAATATCATTCAAATAGTAAGGTTTACGGAAAAAATATAAGATACCTTTTTTGTAGAGCATTAAATTTCCTACAAAATTCGTCCAGAACATTTTTCTGCACAATCAATTAATGATGAGATATAAATTTTATTCTATTGGACTGAGAAAAAAATAAAAAACTGCGATGCGGAGGATCTTCCTATTAAAATTAAGAGCTCATATTTGGTGAGAATTCTTTTAAGGTATCTAGTGATCCATTTTTCCGTGGCACTTGTAAAAAAAAAAAGTGATTGATTTTTTTGACCCACCCTAATATATATATATATATTTAAATATAGAACTGCATTCGATAATAAAATTTTGGCCAACGAACAAGTCAAAAAATGGAAAATATCGTTTAAATAATTTCTAACTAAATTGATATTTCATTCATCGACATATCTTTTAGTTTTTTTTTCTAATTAAAAAATTGTATTAGTGTAACCCAAAATTTATTAAATAAAAAAAGTCTCAGATATATCGTAAATGATATTTTAATGTGTTAATCATTTGTTTAATTTCAGTAAATAACAAATCATTTTTGTTTTTATATTGAAGAATAATACCAGTTGAATTATACTCCTATACAAAGTTATTAATTATTACTAATTGTATTAGTGTAACCCAAAATTTGTTAAATAAAATTCTCAGATATATCGTAAATATTTTTAATGTGAATTACGTTAATCATTTATTTAGTTTCAGAAAGTAACAAATCATTTTTGTTTTTTATATCGAAGAATAATACCAGTTGAATGATACTCCTATACAAAGTTAAAGCACACAAATCACTATTTTCTTCATGAACGTCACGGGTTCTCGTACATATATATTCGGATCTTTATATTCCTCTCGCGATTTTAGATTTTATCCGCTAGACGATTACGCTAAGTTATTCTCATGCGAGAAGTATCTCGTCTCTCATTCTCTGAAACGACAAACGCATAGAGAAGATGTTTTAGGCACAAGATAAGCGTGTAACACACGACTAAAGTGTATATATATATATATATATATATATATATATATATATATATATATATATATATATATATATACATTTATATATATTTATACATACATATATGTACATACGCATATATATATATATATATATATATATATATATATATATATATATGTGCACCCCATGTATGTATATATATTTTTTTCCCTCATTCTTTTCCGTTCTTCACAAGGCTGTAAGCCCTCTTGTAGGTCTCATAGTAAACGAGGCATTAACATCGCACTTTTTCGAGCACAAAAAGAAACGCGTGTGTACTTTACATGTTGGTATATAACATACTACAATGTATGAGTATATAAATTCAAATATCTTACAAAGAGACAAGCGTTTAAGATACGATCTTACATAACTCGACAATTTAGTTTTCTTCCTGAGAGAAGAAAAGGGGTAATCACGATTTTTTCTAAACCTTTTTCATTGTCAACTTGTTTCTGTTTTATGTCGTGAAACATTATTATCTTGTATTGCGTATTTTTTTTTCGGTTAGATAAGTGAAATACACTTTTTAATAATGTGTTGAAAGAAAATCAAATTTGTTAGACTCTTTTTGATAATAAAATATTTTTCATGCAATAATTATAGAATAATTTGTCAACAAACATTGGTTAACAATATTATCTAACAATATTATCTTATATTGCATATTTTTTTTTGGTTAGGTAAGTGAAATACAATAATTTAATAATGTGTTGAAATGAAATCAAGTTTGTTAGATTCTTTTTGATTAGAAAAATTTTTATTTTTATCTTCATATATATATTTCTTCTGTGCACGTTTATGTAATTGATCTTCTCTTGAACAGCTGGACCGATTTTAATAAAATTTTGTGGGTGTCTTAAGGTGGATTCGATAATGGTTTAGAATTACAATTCGGTCTAATTTAAGTTGTTTATTTAATTAATTTTTTATTTATAAATTGTTATGCGAAAAGGTTGAAGTTAGTTGATATTCGAGTTATAGAGAATATTCGAGTCGATAATCGAAGTTATTCGATTCCAGTTTGTAAATTGCGTTCTAATTAAAATATTACATTAAGATCTAATTAGTGTTTGAAGAAGTTACTCAATTGACACTGTTGTCAAGATTTAGAAAATCCATGCTTTTCTCACGGTCAATTATATGTTGAATGTTCCAGGGTTAGAAAACCATCGAATTTGTTTGTGTATACTCCTGAAGGATCAACCGAAAATATTGTACATCCAATGGCATTACGATAAATTAAGTTTTTGTTTCAACTTTTATTAAAATAAGTTTAAGTGAATAATATTTAGACTTAATTCAACAGTTTAAAATAATATTAAATGAACGTATCAATCTGATTCTAAAGAAGTTTTCACGTCAAAAAAGCCACAGCAACGCGTGGCCGAGGCACCCCAAGTTTATTTATATTTATATTTACATTTATAAAATATTTTTGTCAACAAACATTGGTTAACAATATTATTTAACATTATTATCTTGCATTACATATTCTTTTTTCAGTTAGATAAGTGAAATACATTTTTTAATAACGTGTTTTAAGAAAATCAAATTTTTATAATATATAGGTTTTTTTTTATTATAGAATATTTCCATACAGAAATTATAGAATATATTAATATAGAATACAAATAAATATAGAATAAAAATAAATAAATATAGAATAAAAAATTTTTATTTATATTTATTTATATTTATATTTATATTTATAAAATATTTTTATCAACAAACATTGGTTAACAATATTATTTAATAGTATTTTCTTGCATTATATATATTTTTTTCGGTTAGATAAATTAAATAAACTATGTAATAATTTATTGAAAGAAAATCAAATTTTTATATATTAATTTTTTTTGATTATAAAATATTTTTCATAGAAAAATTATAGAACAATTTGTCGACAAACTAAATTCTATAAAAGAATTAAAACTGCATTATATAATTTATGAAATATTTTAATCGCTTGAAAAATATCTAATTCCATTTTAACAAAAATAATTTTACTTACACATTATATTCTCATTAAAATAATTTAAAATATGAACACTTCAATATTTAGCTATTTCAATATAAAATTCATTACCCTATATATATCTAAACAAAAAAACATTTATAGAAATTTAACTAGAAATAAACTGTTGTATATATAAAATGAATCTTGTTTGTGACGTTCTAAAACATTTGGTAATCAATTTTTTTTGTTCATAAAATTGCATCAACCGCTAAACCTATTTTCCTATTAAATACCCCGTAGATTAAAAGCGACAGGAAATAAAAGGGCGTTACGATGATCGGTTTTCGGCTTGGAATCGGGATGTGTCCGTCATTTCTTTTCATTTCGTGGATGTGTTTCGTTCGGTTTAACGGACAGAAGCTTAATTAACCGCTCTTACAACGTATATGGAATTACAGTTAGTAGCGTATAACAATTATAACGAGGCGTTTAATCATTTTAAATTGAAATTTCACTGGGGTATCTTGCCCCGTATCGACGAGAATATCTCATTCAAATTCGTATTCGAAATCGAACATCGAAAAAGGACATCAAACGGGGAGGGGCAGGGGTTTGGTTATTGAGGAATGGGAATGAGTTTGGTAGTAGGGTCAAAGGAGGAGAAGGGATAGGTTTATAGATAGAGGATATTCATTTAAAATCATTCGCAATATGTTGCCATGATGTCGAGGAAATCTCGGCATAATTTTAGTTACCTAATTAAATTTCACGAAACCGTAATCACGTCGTTTTTCAACATGTATATTCATGAACGTATTAGATTCGTTTATTAAAATTGTTGAAAGATATCAATGATTTGTTGTAATATGTCGTCTACGTTAATTTTATGTATTGAATATTATATTTTTAATGAAAAGGAAATATTATTAAAACTTTAATGGCTGCACGTCTACACAGTCAAACGTTGCCAGGAGCCGGTAATATTTTTGAAAAATTCATTTAAATAAACTTTATTAAATTCACAAAAATAATAACATAAAAAACAACAATTTAACAACAAATTTAATTTTATATAATTTTAAATATATAAAAAGTTATAAATAAATAACGGCCAATAAAGGTTGATCCGGCTATCACACACATGTTGTGTGATCAACCATTAAAATGGTTAAAAGGAAATTACAAATAAAAAGAAAATGTTACGTATTTATAGGTTTTTGAATGTTTAATTAAAAAGTTAGAATAAAAACATTAAAATAATCAAAGGACTTTCTTTGTTGTTCGATACCACAAAGTGATTGATTGTTCGTTACAATTGTAATTTAATTTCAAAATGTTTTTCGAATTGTAATGAATGCAAGAATAGAATCTTTAAAGAAAATAAAATTTATTTTATTGTTATTGTTTTCTTCGTATTTCTCAATTAAAACAAATACATCAAAAATATTTTGCATTAATTCCTTATGAGTATTTATTTGTGTTTGATAAAATTCTTCTTTCACTGTTCTTCACAAATAAAAATCCATTAGTGTAGTATTAGATAATCTTGGGGGTGGTAGAGGGACAAGAAATTTGATTACATCTATATATGTTAACAAAATAATAATAAAAATTTCTGTTATCAATCATGAATGCAGTTTATTTCGTAAGAAATCGAAAAAACACTGTGTAGTTAATTTTTTAGATAAAAAGTTAGGTTAGAATATGTTATAATAAAATAATCAAATAGATAACGTGTTATAGGTTACACGGGTAATGTAACAATAGGTAATGTGTTCCTTAGGGTGGGTCAAAAAAATGACTTATTTTTTTTTTTTTAAGTGCCACGGAAAAATGGGTTGCTAGACACCTTAAAAGAATTCTCACCAAATATGAGCTCTTAATTTTAGTAGGAAGATCCTCCGCATCGCAGTTTTTTATTTTTTTTTCAGTCTAATAGATTAAAATTCATACCTCATCAATAATTAATTGTACAGAAAAATGTTCTAAACGAATTTTTTAGGAAATTAAATGCTCTACAAAAAAGGTATCTTATATTTTTTCCGTAAACCTCACCATTTGAATGATATGGAAAATTAAGTTTGATGATTTTTAGACAAATCTCATTTTTGCTTATGAATTTTATAACTCGACAATAAGTGACTATAAAAAAGTGCACAATACAAATTTTTGTAGGAAATTAACTGCTCTATAAAAATGGTGTACTATGTTTTGGCGATTAAATTAAGCGTTCAAAAGATATTCATCATCAAATTTTCATGTGCACTGATTTTTATCTCTGAATATCTGTATTACGTTCAGATTTGTTGAAAATAATTTTTATTAAATTAACACTACTTTTCATTTAGTTTAATACGAATACAATAGTAAAGAAGATAAAAATTACATGTTACTTGATGTAAAGAAAGTATACATATATGTACTTGTACTTAAATTTATAAAAGAGAGAAGTTAAAGTTTATCGTTATGTTTCAGTCTCGCGTGACTTTTACTTTGCTACGACCTGGCTGATACTGGCTTGCTAAACAAAACAAACTGTATTAAGTAAAGAAAAAACGTAAACATAGCTAGAACATTGCGACGAGATAATCAACGTTAGATATTTACGTGAAAGAAATTATTGGAAGTATTTATATAGAATTTTTTTGACGACTAAAAAAAAGTATATTAAACAAGATGTACTTTATACAAATATTTCTATATATTACAATAATTTCATTTGTGTAAATAAAATTATCGTACAAATGTTAATATTGAAATAAATATATTATTTGTATTTGTATAATATAATATATTATATTATTATTTTATTAATATATTATATTATATATAATATAATATATATTTATATAATTATTAATAAATTTAATGTATTAATTAAATTAAATATTAATTATTATTAATATATTAAATAAATTATAATACATTGCATTGTATTACGATAATATAATAAATTTAATATTATATTTAATATTTTTATATAATATATTATAATATAATTTTTTATTATATGTATATAATAAAATATTATACATAATTATATAAAAAATTATGTAATATTAATAAAATATTAAATTAATATTATATAATAATATAATAAATATTAATATACAAATACTAATAATAAAATCCTTAAATATAAAACCTTATTATATTTCAAGATTCATTATTATCTCTCTCAATTATCTTTTATTTTAATCATTAAAAATCAAGATACGCAAAAAATACGAAAAAAAATATATTCAAAAATATTATGAATGTATTTATGATTTATATGTAGAATGAATTCTGTTATTAACAATGCAATTTAATAAAAATTCATTAAAAATAAAAAAAAACGTCTTCCTACTTCGTAACTTACGTAGATCAGAAGATTTGATTATACCGCAAGATCTTCGTTTAAAATTATTTGCTTTCGTTTGACAAAGTTATAGGATTTAACGATAAGAAGTAAAAAAATGTTTGATAGTCTTTTCATAATGAAACGATAAAACTTTAATACACTTTACTTTTATTATCCGGATCGAATAACCATACTTAAGGAAGTATTTTATATAGGATCAAAGTATCCGCTTAAACCGTACAGAAATTTTCGAAATTCTTGTCCTTAAGCTTTGGTGCTTGCACGAGTATTTCATGAGAGTTAAAGTGCATCTCGTTAAGTACGAGAAAGGTAACAATGGTGTATTCATACAATGGAACGATACAGAAGACAACTGTTACAAGTATGCGAATGAAACGAGGCTAACATTTTTCAATTATACGAGTTTATTCTTAACTATTCGCTTCTTTAGAAAACATATTATATTGAATATTTTCATCTAATGAAATTATTTTCAATATTTAATCGAATTATCTTCTATTCATTGTTAAAAAAGAATTCATTATTTATATACAGTATTATTAAGATGAAATAGGTCAAATAAAATTCGTATATAAACTTATGTCCCTAAAATACTTTAGGTAAATTAATAAAAATTCGTATTCAATTACGAATTTTGCATCAATTTTCAATAAACGAAACGTTTATTTTGAAAGTGGTGCACAAAAGTCCATTTGCAACTTGTAAATATTAATTATTTTAGTTAAATTAGCCTAAAAGAAGTTTATGTAATCAAATTATATATTGATCAATTAATAGAAACGTAGCTACAGGTTTGACATAATTAATGAATATTTTTAAATTGATCAATATGCAAACCTTTGATCTTCTCGGAATAATAGAAAATAAATTTCTTTTTTGCACCATTTTTAAAATAAGCGGTCTAAATTTACGATAAATTATTATATTATTGAAGAATATCATATTTTTTATAACAATGGAATAAAAATTGAAAACCAATTTTGGGAAATCATTTTAATTTCTATTTCTAAGTGAAAAAGAATATTGAAAAGAATTTTAGACTATTGAAATTCTGCATTCGTTGATCTCATTTGATTTTATTTGATTTACACACTTTAACTTGACGTCATTAACATGTGGTATAAATTTTGGTTTCTGATTTTTTCGGAAACATTGTGTATAAATATATACTTTGTCGTTAACACGTTATACAGTTTCTTGGGATTTAAAAAAATTAAGTTTAGTGATTAGAGAAAAAGATAAAGAATGAGAAAGTGAAGAAGAGAAAAAAGGAAAGTAACAAAAAATAATATAAAGTATATTAAATATAAAATGTATGTGTAAAGTACATATATATGTGGCTTTGTTACAAAAAGATGATTTAATATATCTCTAAACTATTTAATAAATTATAAAAACATTCAGAATAATACCACAATTAGAATGGAATACATAAAATAATAATATACGAAAAAATATAAAAAGCAAGGTTAGTTTTGTCATATGCAAACCTGAAAAAAACGTGAATTAATTGAATTGTAATACAGCGCTATCTATTGAAAACTTATAGTACTTATAGACTTAGATAACCTCTAAATAATAAATCTTTAAATTAGCAATAAAAAATAAAAAACAATCGTGATAAAAACTATACTATATTCCAAAATATAGGAATATATTTATTGAAAAAGGATTTTTTGAAAAAATTACACAAAATAAAAAACAATTCATTATAATCGATTTAGTAATTTCGAAATTTATTGGAAACTAGTAATATGACACTGAATTTTTATATATAAAGACTAAGATACTGTGACCACGCGTTGCTGTGGCTTTATTATAAGACGTTGATTTATTATAATTCTACATTATTTAGTAAATTATAACAACACATAAAATAATATCAAAAATATAAAAAGTAAGGTTAATTATATCACGTTGATTTAATATAATTCTAAACTATTTAATGCAGTCAAACCAATATTCACTAATAATTCTGGGACTTGAAATTAGGCATAAAACAACATAAAATTTTTAATATTTATAATATGGTATATAATATATAAATAGCAACACACACAAAATAATAACACCATAACAATGAAATTTATAAAATAATAATACACGAAAAAATAGAAAAAGTATGGTTATGCTATTATTATTAGTATTATTAATTAGCATTAGGAACTCGGAAGTTCCTTGCCGCAAATACCAAATCCCGCCATTGCTTCCGTCCCCGAGCGCGATCCCACCATTTGCGGTCTTGGCATCCCATTTCTTTCGGGTCCCTTGTAATATTATACTCCAATCAACGTCTCGGTCTACTTAGAGTGGTCTTTTCTCATTTGGTATATCGACCAATATTTTGTGCGCCGTTCGATTCTCCCCCATGCGTGCCACGTCACCTGCTCATCTTAATTGACGTGATTTTATGACTTTTAATTGTAGGAAAGGGTTAAAGAATAGTCGAAAAAAGGAGATATATAGGAAGGGGGGGAGATTCTCTTCGACTTAGTTGCTTCGAAAGAAAGTACCGGGTTATCGGTGATACCAAAAAGATGATCTCCTTCAAGCTTTCGATCCTTTTCCTTGGAAGATTGAATACAACGAAAATCAAAGAAAGAAATAGGAAAGTTGAAAGGAATAAAGAAAGATAGAGGGAAAGGAGCATCCTTCTTTTCGTGCTTCAGTGAATTTATTAGCGAGTAGGACTTCGTTACTGTCGTTATTATACTGTTCTTCTACGAGCCCTGGTAATTTTACTTCTGTAAAAGATATATTCGTTGCAGTAGAGCTTACATACCCATATTTTTCTCCTCACCTTCCTCACCTTCCCACCCTTTATACTTATTGATAGTAAATTAACGCAGTTATGATAACGCAGTTATCATAGTTAAGAGAATTCTCACTTCCCCGTGTTACTCGAACGGCTAACATATTAAGAATAAAGGAAGTAACAAAAGGTAATCTAAACCCTAAGACACACACAGGGGAGTGCTCAATCATGAAAGAGGGGCGCGCTTAAATAACTGCCTTATCGATAGGTTACGCATGAACCGCATATCGCCGTGCGTACTGACACACCTATAATTGACACTTCCCCTCGAGATGTGGGCCCATCACGAAAACTATGACGAGTGACTTCCGACGTCAAGCATTTCAACGTATCGCCAGAACTTGTGACTGGGCAATAATGTGTGAGAGAGAGAGAAAGATAGGAAGTTCAGAAAGTCAGTTGCACCCGGATTTATTTGTGTCGCTGAAGGCCAGTTCTTTTCTTCTTTCACTGTAAGAGAGCAAAGTGGGATGCTCGTCCATCGTCCAGTTAGCTTTTCCAACCTTATCGTTCGCCCTTTTCACGATTTTCCATCCACTCTACTACTAGCAACCTTTTCTATTTTCTCTTATAAATATTTCATTCTTTTTATTTATCGAGTTTGAATACTGTGTTACATTCCTTTTTTCTTCTAAAAAGGTAATTTACACAATACTTCGCAATATCGCGACAATCAAATGACAGGAAAATTATGTAAAATATTGTATTGTTTATAAAATAATATACAAATTCTGATTTGTTTTTTTTTCCTTGAAAAATCTTTCGTAGGAAACGAATTATTTATTGATTAATATTTAATTAATTATATAAGCATTCATTTCAGGAGTGGCAGAAAGAATTCAAATTCATTTTCGGTTAAAATTTTTTTATTTAATTTGATTGTTTTTTCAAATTCTAGATTAAGCATTTGATTCGTTGACAAAGTTTTGTGTATACTTTGCTCGAAATTTTTTAATGCAGATCTTTTTTGTCAAATAGATAAATGTTTTTAAATAATCCCAGAAATAAGAGGTCTTATTACGTACTTTTAACTTTAAACTTACAACAAATAGGAAGTAAAGAAGTACTTACAGTAATAGAACTGATTATTAAAACTGAATTGAATAAATCTAAAAAGACTGAATTTAATTAATTAATGTGAAATATTATAGAAAATAAGAAATTATTTGAAAATATAATCAGAGTATTTTAATTTTGATAATCTTCTATAAACATAAGCTATTACGGATTATTTATTCACAGAAATTGTTAGAATTTTGAGACAAATTCATTTAAGACACATGTTCATGTAATAGTTATTTTTTTATAGTTCTCGTGTCTTCTGCTTATTCCTCAAAAGTGAGTCTCACATATTACGAATCATTTTAAATATACATTCATTATACATATATACGTTAATACTTTTTTCATTTTACGTTAATTATTATAAAAATGTTTGTTATAAACTTATTTTGATAAAATTTATGAATATAATTAATCATATGTAAGTAACAAAAATCCTGAATTTTCGTACATTTCGTAAGTTCCTATACTGTTACAGATTTCTAAAATAATTATACAAAGAAATAAATTTTGTTGATGTTTCTATATATATATATATATATATAAATATGTATTATTTCATTGTTTTTTTATGAATATTTTACTGACCTTCTATTTTATTTGAAGCCACTGATCCAATACAGTGTATAGTAAATAACGGTACGTTTGGAAAAGAAGTGTGAAATAGCTTTACATCTTTAAAATCAAATTGATGGGGATTTATTTCACTACTGCCCATGAAACATATTGAATGTTTCTTCAAAGTGGCTTTTTCTTTTAATTCTTTCATGACTTTCTCTATAGAGGAATTTAACTCTAATTCATGAGTCCAACTTTCCATATTAGTACCATTTAATAAAATAGCAATGCAATGCGCATTGTGTTGACATACACGTGACTTATAATTAGTATTGCAAATTGATATGTTATCCGTCTTTATAGCCAATATCGACATATTTTTATTTGGAAACCTAAATAAGAGAAATATTCAATATTTTCAAACACAAATTGAATTATATGTTATTATAAAGAAACAATATTAAATATTGAATATATTACCATTCTTTTAAACGTAGAACTAAATTTCCTGTTACTTCAGAGTTGCGGTAATTGTAAATAAAGACGAAACAGCTTGACATAGGAATATCGTCACCAGTAAATGGTTCGAATATTGTTTTCAGTTTATCGGCATTACTAAATGATATGTCAAAAAAACATTCCAGTTCTTCGCAATAAACTCCTTCACCCCAACGGGGATTATGAAGAGTAATCGTAGTGATCTTAATATTTGGTATTTCAGGAAAAAAAATGTTGGAAATGGTATTTTCAACAATCCATGTATAAAAGCTTTCTATTGTGATTGATCTACAATTGAATGGTAGATATTGACAATAGCATCCTTAAAAAATAAAAAAAAATAAATGAAAATATTAAAAGAAATTAATAATTTTACATTAATCACTATATATTAAATCAAATTTACCCTCTGGAAGTTCCTTGGAGAGTTCAAAATTGTAATACATTAAATGTAAAGAAGGCATAGTTCGGCAAGGGTCTATAAAATGTGTTTTAAAAGTTTCCCAATTTTGAAGGCATTCTACTGATTCTTTTTTTATTATCCACGTAGGTTTCCTTCTATTGTTCTCTTCTATGGCAGTTTCTAACCAAAAACTATAATAGAGAAAAATACATTTTAATGTGATTACAAAATTCCTTTTACTAATTATTTCTAACTTATAAATGCGTCTATCGTATCAAGTTATTGTATAAAATATCTATTAGGTACTATTAATTAATCAAATATTATTTTACAAAATACATGGATATTACAAATGTTTGTTATTACCGTACCTACAAACTTGAGATGCATTGTGCAAATCCACTCCATTTAAATATTGAAAAATAATACTCAACTCGTCCCTTGTTAAAATTGACATTATTGTTTCAAGATTCTTTTTTCTTATTCTTATTTTTATTATGAGAACTTTATCCTGTTTTCTCCTAACTTCACAATCTGAAGAGACTGTTTTCCTAGTTTTGCAAGCTTTGTTTTATTTTTCTTTTTTCTTTAGACCGAGGGTAAGTAGCTAGTATCACTTTTAATATTATTATATTGTATATATAGTACTTAGCACGTAAATAGTTTAAATCATATTATTTATGTCACATATGTCAAGAGAAAGACCTCTATATTCAAAGGTAAATGTTATTTTAATATTTGTACTTACAAAAAATTTTATATGACCGGCATTCGATCAAAGAAATATGATATTTATAACTCTATTAATGTTGAGAAAACATATTAGCTAAAAAATATTATGACAACGAATTTTTCGTAACAGCCTATTACAAAAAACGATCGTTAATATTCAAAACTCTGTATGGATTTCGTTTTTATTTGAATTATAAATTGTTTTTCTTCTTAGTCGATTAACCCTGTAAATGTAAAAATAATATTTTATTATGACAAACAAAATTTCATGTGATATTTCTTTCCAGCTATTTACTATCATGTCACTTATGATCTTATGTCTCATCAAATGAAACAATTAAGTAATGTAAGAGCTTAAATAAATAATATAACTGCCCACAATGGTAAAGCAATAACCATTTTGTTAAATATTTTAATAATATCATAATAATTTTTATATTTTATATCTTTATACAATAAATAAATTTGCAATACATATGTTTAGAGAAAATAATAGGAAAACAATAATTTATTATTAAATAGTGAGCAATAGCCAATACGCATGCAATAATTTTTATCGTAAAAATTAGTGAGATAAGGATTAGATAAATAAATCAATGTATGCTAATTTACGAGTTTATTTATATATTTTATTATTTATATATATATATTTACGTCTACTTACAAAAAACAGTTTTTAATTTTACTGTGGAATGAGAGAAGATATTTCTAAAATAAAACTGTTTAAATATTAGAACCTGTCAATTTTAACTGGGAATTTAAATTTTAATTAGAATAAAGACAAGCTCGTCCTTCCGAACGTAGTGCGTCGTACGAAGTTCAATAACATATAAACAAAAATATAGTATCAGAATTATTTAAGAACTTTATCTAAGTATAGAAGAGACACGGAGAAAATTTGTCTAGTAAGCGAACTATACATTGGATTTAATCTAGATTTCTACACTTTAAACATTATTATAAATCCTTTCTTTTAAAATGTAATCAAAGATCTCAATCCATTAGAACTTTTCGGCATTCTAAATGACGATACCGTAAAACTATATAATAGCGAAGAGAAAGGAAGTAATTTTCGAAATTTTATTTATCCAATATTGTTTTTTAGTATTTTATTATGCTAAATAAGCTCTGAGTAACAAATAGTTACAGAATATATGGTTTATATATATTACATTATCTTATTTAGAATATACGTAACAATACGTAAAATATACTACACGAATTCCCCAAGATAGTCGCCACCCAGAGAGTCGAACAGGGGACTAGTTTACCTCCAGAAAATTTTACCCTAGTAGAATCCATATCAGTTTTTTTTTGTTTCTTGATAAAGTCTTTTTATGTAGCTGGGTAATGAGACTTACGCCCAACCCCCGAACAGGAGGGCCAATTCCAAGTCAAATGTCCGCGACTGCTTATTCAATTTATTCGCAGCAAACCTTCGTCTCTATGCAGGACCATGAGACTCTTCCTCTAACCGCAACCTGAGGACGCGCTGTGTCGTGGTTACTGGGACCTACCCACCCCGGGGACCACTACAAACTAGTTTTACTTCCCCACAGCTAGCAGCTGTTATGCTAACACAGCCTAATGCCAGTTAATAATAATAATAATATATTAATTATTATATATTATAATTATATTATTATATAATTATAATATATATTATAATTATTTAAAAAATAAATATTTAAAAAGAGAGAAACTTATGTAATAATGTATACTATATTATTATTTATTAAAGTAATTTGTCAAAATTAAATTGTCAAAAATAAAAAAATATAAATTTATAAATTTATATTTATAATTATAATCATCAAAAACTTCATTTTAATGTAATTTTGTAGAGAAAACATAGTTCGTCACACATAGTAGTTGTACCGTTTACACAAAATTTTCCTTTAACCTTGCTCTACAAAGAAGCATCCCTGTGCAACGTTGTCAACCGTGCCTAAAAGGTTAAAAAAAATAGAAAAGAATGGAATAAAGAACTAAGCCTCCGTAATAGATGTAAAATAAAAGAAAAAAATAGACTAAGAAAGGAAAGAAGAAGGAAAAAAATGTATATATCTTCGTGAAGAAAGACAAACAGTTTGTTGGAATAGGGGACAACAGGTAAATCCTGTCGAATAGCATTGGTCGAATTGCATCATCATTTGACGCTAAGTGATGGTTTAATTGAAGTAGAAGGGTCATAATAGTGTATTGATTGGAAAGGTTAAAGAATAGTCAATAAAAAAAGTTATATGTATGTGGGGAAGGGGGGATTCTCTTCGACAAAATTGTTTCGGAAGAAAGTACCTGTTTATCGGTGATACTAAGACGATGTTCTTCTTCAAGCTTTCGTTTCTTTTCCTTGGAAGATTGGAGACCACGAAAATCAAATAGAGAAAGACGACGTGAAAAAAAATTGGAAAAGGGAAAGGGAAAGGAAAAGGAAAAGTAAAAGAAATAAAGAAAGATAGAGAGGAAGCAGGATCCTTCTTTCCGTGCTTAGGTTAATTTATTACGAAGTAGGACTTCGTTGTTGTCGTTATTATATTTTCTTCTACGAGCCCTAGTAATTTTTCTTCTGTGAAAGATATATTCGTTGCAGTAGAGCTTACATACCCATATTTTTTTCTTCACTTCCCCCCTCCCTTTATACTTATTGTTAGTAAATTAACGCAGTTATGATAACGCAGTTATCATAGTTAAGAGAATTCTCACTTCCCCGTTTTACTCGAACGGCTAACATATTAAGAAGAAAGGAAGTAACAAAAGGTAATCTAAACCCTAAGACACACACAGGGGTGTGCTCAATCATGAAAGAGGGGCGCGCTTTCATAACTGCCTTATCGATAGGTTACGCATGAACCGCATATCGCCGTGCGTACTGACACACCTATAATCGACACTTCCCCTCGAGATGTGGGCCCATCACGAAAACTATGACGAGTGACTTCCGACGTCAAGCATTTCAACGTATCGCCAGAACTTGTGACTGGGCAATAATGTGTGAGAGAGAGAGAAAGATAGGAAGTTCAGAAAGTCAGTTGCACCCGGATTTATTTGTGTCGCTGAAGGCCAGTTCTTTTCTTCCTTCACTGTAAGAGAGCAAAGTGGGATGCTCGTCCATCGTCCAGTTAGCTTTTCCAACCTTATCGTTCGCCCTTTTCACGATTTTCCATCTACTCTACTACTAGCAACCTTTTCTATTTTCTCTTATAAATATTTCATTCTTTTTATTTATCGAGTTTGAATACTGTGTTACATTCCTTTTTTCTTCTAAAAAGGTAATTTACACAATACTTCGCAATATCGCGACAATCAAATGACAGGAAAATTATGTAAAATATTGTATTGTTTATAAAATAAAATAATGATATACAAATTCTGATTTGTTTTTTTTTTCCTTGGAAAATCTTTTATAGTAAACGAAATATTTATTGAATAATATTTGATTAATTATATTAGCAATTATTTTAAGAGTTGATGGAAGAATTCAAACTCATTTTCGGTTAAAATTTTTTTATTTAATTTGATAGTTTTTCTTACTTAAACTTACAACAAATAGGAAATACTGAAGTATTGATAGTAATAGAACTTAATATTAAAACTCAATTGAATAAATCAAAATGACAAAATTTAATTAGTTAAATGTGCATTAAATAATAAAAATAAGAAATAATCTTAAAATATAATCGGAGAATTTTCATTTTAATCATGTTGTATAAACATAAGCTATTACGGATTATTTATTCACAGAAATTGTTAGAATTTTGAGAAAAATTCGAATAAGACATGTTCATTTAATAGTTATTTTTTTATGGTTCTCGTGTCTTCTGCTTATTCCTTAAAAGTGAGTCTCATATATTACGAAACAATTTAAATATACATTAATTATACATATATACGTTAACACTTTTTTCATTTTACGTTAATTATTATGATAATGTTTGTTATAAACTCATTTTGATAAAATTTATGAATATAATTAATCATATGTAAGGAACAAAATTCCTGTATATCCATCAATTTCGTAAGAGCCTATACTGTTACAGAATTCTAAAATAATTATAACAAAAAAATAAATTTTATTGATATATATATAAATTATTTTCTTTTTTTATGAATATTTTACTAACCTTCCATTTTATTTGTAGCAAATGACCCAATACAGCGCATAGTAAATATCGGTACGTTTGGAAAAGAAGTTTGAAATACCTCTTCATAATAATCGCCATAATCGTTATAATCCCTTTGAGTACAGCCCATGAAACATACTGAATGATTCTTTAAAGTGGCTTTTTTTTTTAATAGTGTCATCTCATTCTCTATATCAGATCTAAACCTTAATTCATGAATCCAACTTTTCATATGAGTACCATTTAATAAAATAGCAATGCAGTCCGTATTGTGTTGACATACACGTGAATTATAACTAGTATTGCAAAATGATACGTTATCCATTCCTATAGCCAATGTAGACATTTTTTTATTTGGAAACCTAAATATGATAAAGATTAAATATTTTTAAATACAAACTAAATTATATGTTATTATCGAGAAACAATATTAAATACTGAATATATTACCATTTTTTCAAACATAGAGCTAAATTGACTGCAATTTCAGTGTTGCGGAAATTGTAAATAAAGATGACACAGCTTGACATAGGAATATCGTTACCAGTAAATGGTTCGAATATTGTTTTCAGTGTATCGGCATTACTAAATGATTTGTCAAATAAACATTTCAATTCTTCGCAATAAACTCCTTTATCCCAAGGGTGATTATTAAGAGTAATCGTAGTGATCTTTACATTTGGTATTTCAGGAAAAAAAGTGTTAGAAATGGTATTTTCAATAACGCATGTATAAAAGCTTTCTACTGTGATTGATCTACAATTGTATGGTAGATATTGACAATAGCATCCTTAAAAATTAAAAAAAATAAGTAAAAATTTTAAAATAAAATAATAATTTTACATTAATTGATGTATATATATAAGTATTTATTTGATCAAATTTACCCTCTGGAAGATTCTCGGATGATTTAAATTCGTAAAACATTAAATGTAAAGAAGGCTTACGTCGGCAATAGTCCATAAATTTTGTTTTAAAAGTTTCCCAATTTTTAAAGCATTTTACTATTTCTTTTTTTGTTACCCACGTAGGTTTCCTTCTATTGTTCTCTTTTATGGCAAGTTCTAACCAAAACCTATAATAAAAAAAATTACATTTTAATGTGTATACAAAACTCTTATTACTAATTATTATTAACTTATAAATGCGTTTATCGTATCAAGTCATCGTATAAAATATATATTAGGTACCATTAATTAATCAAATATTATTTTACAAAATACATGGATATTACAAATGTTTGTTATTACTGTACCTACAAACTTGAGATGCATTGTGCAAATCCACTCCACTTAAATATTGAAAAATAATACTCAACTCGTCCCTTGTTAAAATTGACATTATTGTTTTAGATTATTTCTTCTTATTCTTATTTTTATTATCAGGACTTTATCCTGTTATCTCCTAACTTCACAATCTGAAGAGACTGTTTCCTTAGTTTTGCGAACTGCTCTTTATTTTTCTTTTTTTGGTTGAGGGTAAGTAGCTAGTACCCTTAACCTTATAATATCGTATATATAGCACTTCTCACGTAAATTGTTTATATCATATTTTTTATGTCACATTTATGAAGAGAAAGACCTCTATAATCGAAAGTTAATTTCTTTTTAATATTTGTACTTACAAAAAATTTATATTAACGGCGTTCAATTAAGAAAATATGATATTTATAACTCTATTAATGTTGAGAAAACATATTAGCTAAAAAATATTATGACAATGAATTATTCGTAACAGCGTATTACAAAAAACGATCGTTAATATTCTAAATACGGTATAGATTTCATTTTTTTTTATAGATTGGTTTTTTTCTTAGTCGAATACCTCTGTAAATGTAAAGATAGCAATTTATTTTGACAAAAAATATTTCATGGGACATTTCTTTACAGTTATTTACCATCATGTCACTTATGATCTCATGTCTCATCAAATGAAACAATTAAGTAATGTAAGAGCCTAAATAAATAATATAACTGCCCACAATGTTAAAGCAACATTTTGTTTAATATTGTAATAATATCATATTAATTTTTATATTTTATATCTTTATACATTAAATAACTTTGCAATACATATGTTTAGGGAAAATAATAGGAAAACAATTATTTATTATTAAATAGTGAGTAATAGCCAATACGCATGCAATAATTTTTATCGTAGAAATTAGTGAGATAAGAATTGGATAAGTAAATCAATGCATTCTAATTTCGTTCTGTTACGATACAACTTGCCTAGGCATTTTACAATTCTCACGAAATTGAGAGGAAAGCTTGTGATAAGCGAATACTTTGTTACAAGAGGATACTTATACAAATAAATTAGTTACACGAATAGTATAATATTCATAGAAGAAAAATTAGCAAAATACAATTACACCGATATATACATTTTTATTGCAAGATCAGTGATGGATGTTGTCACGAGATGTAGTAGTACTTCGATCCATAATGAAAATAAATGGGATACAGACACACTTACTTTCTCTAGTCAAACAGAAGTGTAAACGACCTCAAAATAAGTGTAGTTGAATACAGGTAACAACCCCCCCCCCCCCTATAACATGGTAAATAGGTTCCTAGAAAATGATGTGTTATCTGAGTTCCAGAGCCAATACAAGAAGGTGGATAACGCTCCGAAAACTTATTAAAAATAAATATTTTTTAAGTGAAAACTTCAGAAAAAAAATTAAACGTGGTGATGTAGAAATTCCTGATCTATGTACTATTATCTTGAGAAGTATATACAGATGTTTCCCTAAGTCAAATTCTGTGAAAATGGTGCTACTTTGAATAAAATTATTGACACTTCGGCAAAAAAAAATATAAAATTGTTTATAAAAAAAAAGTTTTCATTCAATTAAAAATCGGATATGTTTTTCTGTAGAAAATATAAATATCCAACTATCTTCAAAATTTCAAGTCAATCTGTTTAATGATGGTCGAGTTATGTGTCCACCCAGTTTTAAAAATGTAGTTTTGAGAAAAACGCATTAAAAGTTTAGTTACCACTATCCAAGACGTTTAGTAAAAATAAGATTTCGCAATGTTAAAAATTTATTTTTTCTTCAGAACCATGTGCATTTTGTTTTTAAATGTATAAAAACTCTTTAAGCTAATAAAAAAAAACGATTTATTTAAAACTCCATAGTGGTTTTATCCCTTAATTCAAAACTCGATGAAACAAAAAAAATACGGTCAGAATTGTACCCTTTTTTATTTCATTTAAAGTTAATAATTGCCACAAAAGAAATTTTTTGTGTGGGCTAACCAATGATAAAGATATCACAAATTCACAGAATAACTATTATCTATCTGAGTTTCAGAAAAAAATATTTTATATTAACTAAGTCTACGACGAATTATTTTTCCTTTGATAAACATCCTACGATTCTAGTGTCTATGACTATCGCATTCATCATTCAATTTTTATTGCTTGAATTTGAAAAGTGTATTTTTTATCAGCTATTCCACCAACTGATCATACAGGTGTTCTTCGATATATATGGTAACAATATTATAATAAATAAATCCTACATTTATCTCACTATTGAAATTTTGCATTCGTCTTATTCCCTTAAAACTTAGTTTCATTAAGGTTTCACTACTAGAATATGTGATCAGCACAAACGATATCTTCTTTTTTCTTTTTATAAATATCTTATGTTTAATATCCTACATTAAAATTATGAAATAAAAACTTTATTTAACTATATCTAGGTTTCTCATAATATACATGATAACATTTTCATTTTAATAATACTAGAAATACTGAATCTATTAATATGATTTCCAGGAACTTCTGCTTACTTTCATTTAGTAAATGATATGAAAATGTATAGCCACCACCATATCTCTTCAATTTCTAAATTTTTTTAAATGCTTATTAAAAAATACTTATTTTCCTTTTCATGTCAAATTAATGGGTGTTAGTAGAAATAAGTATACAAAACTATCCGTTAACTTAGTGTTAGTAAGTTTATTACTTTTAGAAACAAAATTTCTAGTTTTTCTTAATATAATTGTAACTCACTTTTTTATATCCTTACGACAAATATTTACTCACAAAAAATAGTTTTTAATTTTACTGTGGAATGACAGAAGATATTTCTTAAATTAAACTGTTTCAATATTAACAACTGTCAATTTTAACTGGCAATTTAAATTTTGATTAGAATAAATGCTAGATCGTCCTTTCGAACGTAGTGCGACGTACAATGTTCAATAACATATAAACATAAATATTGTAGAAGAATTATTTAAGAACGTTATCTAAGTATAGTAGTGACACGGAGAAAATTTGTCTAGTAAGTGAACTATACATTGAGTTTATTTATATTTCTACATTTTAAACATTATTATGAATCCTATCTTTTAAAATGTAATCAAAGATCTCAATCCATTAGAACTTTTCGGTATTCTAAATGACGATACCGTAAAACTATATCATAGCGAAGAGAAAGGAAGTAATTTTCGAAATTTTATTTATCCAATATTGTTTTTTAGTATTTTATTATGCTAAATAAGCTCTGAGTAACAAATAGTTACAGAATATATGGTTTATATATATTACATAATCTTATTTAGAATATACGTAACAATACGTAAAATATACTACACGAATTCCCCAAGACAGTCCCCACCCGGAGATCCGAACAGGGGACTAGTTTACCTCCAGAAAATTTTACCCTAGTAGAATCCATAGCGTTTTTTTTTGTTTCTTGATAAAGTCTTTTTACGTAGTTGGGTAATGAGACTTACGCCCAACCCCCGAACAGGAGGGCCAATTCCAAGTCAAATGTCCGCGACTGCTTATTCAATTTATTCGCAGCAAACCTTCGTCTCTATGCAGGACCATGAGACTCTTCCTCTAACCGCAACCTGAGGACGCGCTGTGTCGTGGTTACTGGGACCTACCCAACCCGGGGACCACTACAAACTAGTTTCACTTCCCCGAGACTAGCAGCTGTTATGCTAAGACAGCCTAATGCCAGTTAATAATAATAATAATATATTAATTATTATATATTATAATTATATTATTATATAATTATAATATATATTATAATTATTTAAAAAATAAATATTTAAAAAAAGAGAAACTTATGTATTAATGTATACTATATTATTATTTATTAAAGTAATTTGTCAAAATTATATTGTCAAAAATTAAAAAATATAAATTTATAAATGTATATTTATATTTTTAATCATCAAAAACTTCATTTTGATGTAATCTCGTAGAGGAAACATAGTTCGTCACACATAGTAGTTGTACCGTTTACACAAAATTTTCGTTGAACCTTGCTCTACAGAGAAGCATCCCTGTGCAATATTGTCAACAGTGCCTAAAATTTAAAAAAATAAAAAAAAAGGAATAAAGAACTAAGCCTCCGTAATGGATGTAAAAAGAAAGAAAAAAAAAGAAAAAGACTAAGAAAGAAAAGAAGAAAGGAAAAAAATTTATATATGCTTATGAAAAAAGATAAACAGTTGGTTGGAATATAGGACAACAGGCGAATCCTGTCGAATTGCATTGGTCGAATTGCATGGTCATTTGACGCTAAGTGGATGTTTAATTGAAGTAGAAGGGTCGTAATAGAGTATTGTTGGAAAAGGTTTAAGAATAGTCAATGAAAAAAGTTATATGTATGTGGGGGGGGGGGGGATTCTCTTCGACTAAATTGTTTCGAAAGAAAGTACCTGTTTATCGGTGATACCAAGACGATGTTCTTCTTCAAGCTTTCGTTTCTTTTCCTTGGAAGATTGGAGACAACGAAAATCAAATAGAGAAAGACGACGTGAAAAAAAATTGGAAAAGGGAAAGGGAAAGGAAAAGGAAAAGAAATAAAGAAAGATAGAGAGGAAGAAGGATCCTTCTTTTCGTCTTTCGGTGAATTTATTACGAAGTAGAACTTCGTTGTTGTCGTTATTATATTGTTCTTCTACGAGCCCTGGTAATTTTTCTTCTGTGAAAGATATATTCGTTGCAGTAGAGTTTACATACTCATATTTTTCTCTTCACCTTCCCCCTCCCTTTATACTTATTGTTAGTAAGTTAACGCAATAGTTAAGAGAATTTTCACTTCCCCGTGTTACTCGAACGGCTAACAGATCAAGATGAAAGGAAGTAACAAAAGGTGATATAGATCCTAAGACAAAGAAGTGTCCAATTATGCCAGAGGGGCACGCTTACATATTTACCTTATCGATATGTTACGCATGAACCGCATATCGCCGTTGTTACTGACACACCTATTACCGTAACTTCCCTCGAGAAGTGGGCCCATCACCACGCAAACTATTACAAGTGACTTCCGACGCTGAACATTTCAACGCATAGTCAAAACTTCTGACTGGGCAATGGTGTGTGATAGGGAGAAAGATGGGAATTTCAGAAAGTCTTTGTACTTATAAGAGAGCCAAGTGGGATGCTCGTCCATCGTCCAATTAGCTTTTCCAACCTTATCGTTTGTCCTATTCGCGATTTTTATCCACTTTACTACTAGATAGCTTTTCTATTTTCTTTTATAATTATTTCATTCTTTTTATTTATCGAGTTTAAATACTGTGTTACATTCCTTTTTTTCTTCTAAAAAAGTAATTTACACAATACTTCGCAATATCGCGACAAACAAATGACGGGAAAATTATGTAAAATATTGTATTCTTTATAGAATAAAATAATGATATACAAATTTTGATTTGTTTTTGTTTTTTTTTTCATGGAAAATCTTTCATAGGAAACGAATTATTTATTGATTAATTTTTGATTAATTATAATAGCATTCAATTCAGGAGTTGATGGAATAATTCAAATTTATTTTTGGTTTTAATTTTTTTATTTAATTTAATTGTTTTTTCCAAATTCTAGGTTAAGCATATGATTTCTTAACAATTGTTTTTGTATACTTTGCTGGAAGTTCTTCGATGCAGATAATCATTGTCGAATAAATAATTATCTTCAAGTAATCCCAGAAATATAAGGTCTTTTTAAGTACTTCTAACTTTAAATTTACAACAAATAGGAAATAATGAAGTAATAATAGATATAGAAATTAATATTAAAAGTCAATTGAATAAATCAAAATGACTAACTTTAATTAATTAAATTTGCAATATTAATGAGAAAAAGAAATAATCTCAAAATATAATAAGAGTATTTTCATTTTGAGCATCTTCTATGGAAATAAGCTATTACTGATTATTTAGTCACAGAAATGGTTAGAATTTTAAAACAAATTTAAATAAGGCACATGTTCATGTAAAAGTTTTTTTTTATAGTTTTTGTGCCTTCTGCTTATACATCAAAAGTGAGTCTCACATATTACGAAACAATTTAAATAAACATTCATTATACATATATACGTTAATACTTTTCTCATTTTACGTTAATTATTATGAAAATGTTTGTTATAAATTCAATTTAATAAAATTTAAGAATAGAATTAATCATATGTAAGTAACAAAAATTGTGAATTTTCTTCCATATCGAAATAGCCTACATTGTTACAGAATTCTGAAATAATTATACAAAGAAATAAGTTTTGTTGATGTATCTATATATATATTAGGGTGGGTCAAAAAAATGACCTACCCTATTAAAATCTTAATTTTAATAGGAAGATCCTCCGCATCGCAGTTTTTTATTTTTTTTTCAGTCTAATAGATTAAAATTCATACTTCATCATTAATTGATTGTACAGAAAAATGTTGTAGAAGAATTTCTTAGGCAATTTAATGCTCTACAAAAAAGGTATCTTATATTTTTTCCGTAAACCTCACCATTTGAATGATATTGAAGATTTAAGTTTGATGAGACAAAAATCAGTACACATGAAAGTTTGATGATGAATATCTTTTGAACGCTTAATTTAATCGCCAAAACATAAGACACCATTTTTATAGAGCAGTTATTTTTCTACAAAAATTTTTATTGGGCATTTTATAGTAGTCATTTATTGTCGAGTTATAAAATTCATAAACAAAAATGAAATTTGTCTAAAAATCATCAAACTTAAATCTTCAATATCATTCAAATGGTGAGGTTTACGGAAAAAATATAAGATACCTTTTTTGTAGAGCATTAAATTTCCTAAAAAATTCGTTTAGAACATTTTTCTGTACAATCAATAAATAATAAGGTATGAATTTTAATCTATTAGACTGAGAAAAAAATAAAAAACTGCGATGCGGAGGATCTTCCTATTAAAATTAAGAGCTCATATTGGGTGAGAATTTTATTAAGGTGTCTAGCAACCTATTTTTCCGTGGCACTTGTAAAAAAAAAAATAATTGATTTTTTTGACACACCCTAATATATAAATTTGGATTCTTTCATTGTTTTTTTTATGAATATGTTACTAACCTTCTATTTTATCTGAAGCAACTGATCCAATACAGGGTAAATTAAATATCGGTACGTTTGGAAAAAAAGTTTCAAATTGCTCGTTTTCTTCAGAGTCATAATATTGGAAAAAACTTCCAGTTCTGGCCATGAAACATACTGAATTATTCTTCAAACTGGCTTTGTTTTTTAATTCTATCAAAGAGGAATCAAATTTTAATTCATGAGTCCAACTTTTCATATTAGTACCATTTATTAAAATAGCAATGCAGTCCGCATTGTGTTGACATACACGTGAATTATAATTAGTATTGCAAATTGATATGATATTTGTCGCTACAGCCAATACAGACATTTTTTTATTTGGAAACCTAAATATGATAAAGATGAAATATTTTTAAATACAAACTAAATTATATATTATTATCGAGTAACAATATTAAATATCGAATATATTACCATTCTTTTAAACATAGAGCTAAATTTTTTGATGTTTCAAGGTTGTAGAAATTGTAAATAAAGATGACACAGCTTGACATAGGAATATCGTTACCAGTAAATGGTTCGAATATTGTTTTCAGTTTATCGGCATTACTTAATGATTTGTCAAATAAACATTTCAATTCTTCGCAATAAACTCCTTTATCCCAAGGGTGATTATTAAGAGTAATCGTAGTGATATTTATATTTGGTATTTCAGGGAAAAAAGTGTTAGAAATGTCATCATCAGTAATCCATGTGCAAAAGTATTTTACTGTGATTGAGATACAATTGTATGGTAGATATTGACAATAGCATCCTCAAAAAATAAAAAAAAAATAAATAAAAATATTAAAAGAAATTAATAATTTTACATTAATCGCTATATATATATCTCTATATTTGATCAAATTTACCCTCTGGAATCTTGGGGGATACAGAATTGTAGAACATTAAATGTAAAGAAGGCATAGTTCGGCAATGGTCTATAAAATATGTTTTAATAGTTTTCCAATTTTTAAAGTATCTTACTGATGCTCTTTTTGTTTCCCACGTAGGTTTCCTTCTATTGTTCTCTTCTATGGCAATTTCTAACCAAAAACTATAATAGAGAAAAATACATTTTAATGTGTTTACAAAATTCCTATTACTAATTATTTCTAACTTTTAAATGCGTCTATCGTATCAAGTTATCGTATAAAATATTTATTAGGTACCATTAATTAATCAAATATTATTTTACAAAATACATGGATATTAAAAATGTTTGTTATTACTGTACCTACAAACTTGAGATGCATTTTGCAAATCCACTCCATTTAAATATTGAAAAATAATACTCAACTCGTCCCTTGTTAAAATTGACATTATTGTTTTAGATTATTTCTTCTTATTCTTATTTTTATTTCAGGACTTTATCCTGTTATCACCTTACTTCACAATCTGAAGAGATTGTTTTCCTAGTTTTGCAAGCTTTTGTTTATTTTTCTTACTTTTTTAAACAGAGAGTAAGTAGCTAGTATCACCCTTATCTTTTGAATATTGTATATTTAGCACTTTTCAAGTAAATAGTTTATATTATATTAATTATGTCACATATGTCAAGAGAAAGACCTCTATATTATAAGGTAAATTTTTTTTTAATATTTGTACTTACAAAAAATTTTATATGACCGGCATTTGTTCAAAAAAATTTGATATTTATAACTCCATTATTGTTGAGAAACATATTGTTTGAAAAATAGTATGACAATGAATTTTTCGTAACAGCGTATAATAATAAAGGATGGTTAATATTCCAAATACTGTATGGTCTCCGTTTTTATTTTTGTTATAAATTGTTCTTTTTTCTTAGTTGATTAACCCTGTAAATGTAAAAATAATATTTTATTTTGACAAACAACATTTCATGTGATATTTCTTTACAGTTATTTCCTATCATGTCACTTATGATCTCATGTCTCATCAAATGAAACAATTAAGTAATGTAAGAGCTTAAATAAATAATATAACTGCCCACAATGATAAAGCAATAACCATTTTGTTAAGTATTTTAATAATATCATATTAATTTTTATATTCTATATCTTTTTATATTAAATAAATTTGGGATACATATGTTTAGAGAAAATAATAGGAAAACAATAATTTATTATTAAATAGTGGGTAATAGCCAATACGCATGCAATAATTTTTATCGTAGAAACTAGTGAGATAAGAATTGGATAAGTAAATCAATGCATGCTAATTTCGTTCTTAACGATACAACTTGCCTAGGCATTTTAAAATTCTCACGGAATTGAAAGGAGAGCCTGTTATATATCTTTTTTTTTAATTTATATTTTATGTTTAATATCCTACATTGAAATTATGAAATAAAAACTTTATTTAACTATATCTAGGTTTCTAATAATATACATGATAACAATTTCATTTTAATAATACTAGGGATACTGAATTTAATAATATGATTTCCAGGAACTTCTGCTTACTTTCATTTAGTAAATGATATGAAAATGTATAGCCACCACAATATCTCTTCAATTTCTAAATTTTTTTAAATGCTTATAAAAAATACTAATTTTCCTTTTCATGTCAAATTAATGGGTGTTAGTAGAAATAAGTATGCAAAACTATCCGTTAACTTAGTGTTAGTAAGTTTATTATTTTTAGAAGCAAAATTTCTAGTTTTTCTTAATATAATTGTAACTCACTTTTTTATATCCTTACGACAAATGTTTACTCACAAAAAATAGTTTTTAACTTTACTGTGGAATGACAAAAGATATTTCTTAAATTAAACTGTTTTAATATTATCAACTGTCAATTTTAACTGGCAATTTAAATTTTGATTAGAATAATGGTTAGTTCATCCTTCCGAACGTAGTGCGACGTACAATGTTCAGTAACATATAAACATAAATATTGTAGAAGAATTATTTAAGAACTTTATCTAGGTATAGTAGAGACACGGAGAAAATTTGTCTAGTAAGTGAACAATACATTGAGTTTTATATAGATTTCTACATTTTAAACATTATTATGAATTCTATCTTGCAGGATGATTATTATGTATATCCTGATTTTTAATTGCCTAGATAGCAACCGCGAGCTAAGTAATTTATTAACTGAGTAGAAACATGAATTGCCTTGATTGATTCTTTTCACAAGTTCTTAGTTAATTTTTTTTGTCTGGCTTATGATCGTTCCTAAATACCTTACACATTACAAAGTTGAACCAGTTGACCAATTTTCTTGGTATCCCCTGTCGTATTAGGATTTCCAGCATTTTTTCTCGTTTTACCGAGTCGGCCGCTTTTTAAAAATCAATATAATGTTGATGTACCGGCTGATTAAATTCCCATTTTTTCTCTAAGAACTGCTAAATAGCAAAAATTTGGTCTTTAGTCGATTTATTTTTCCTAAAACCGCACTAGTAATCTCCTATTATCTCGTTCGCATACGGTACTATTCTCGCTAGTAAGATGTTTGATAGTATTTTGTAACACGTCGGTAAAAGTGAAATACCCCGGTAATTATTACAATCTATTTTGTCTCCTTTTTTAAAGATTGGGATCATAATCGACTCTTTCCCTTGTTCCGGCAATGTTTTCTTGCTCTATATTAATTTGATTAGCTCTAATATGTCTTCTATCAATCTATTACCACCCCATTTTATTAGCCCCGCAAGAATCGAATCGTTACCCGGTGATTTAAGATTTTTATATTCGACACCTGAGGAAACGCTGTGTCGTAGTGACTGGGATCAACCTACCCCGGGGACCACTACAAACTAGTTTTACTTCCCCACAACTAGCAGCTGTTATGCTAACACAGCCTAATGCCAGCTAATAATAATAATACTATATTAATTATTATATATTATAATTATACTATAATGTAATTATAATATATATTATAATTATTTAAAAAATAAATATTTAAAAAGAGAGAAACTTATGTAATAATGTATACAATATTATTATTTATTAAAGTAATTTGTCAAAATTATATTGTCAAAAATTAAAAAATATAAATTTATAAACTCGTATTTATATTTTTAATCATCAAAAACTTCCTTTTGATGTAATTTCGTAGAGGAAACATAGTTTGCCACACATAGTAGTTGTACCGTTTACACAAAATTTTCGTTGAACCTTGCTCTACAGAGAAGCTTCCCCGTGCAACATTGTCAACTGTGCCTAAAAGGTTAAAAAAATAGAAAAAAAGGAATATAGAACTAAGCCTCCGTAATAGATGTAAAAAGAAAAGAAAAAGAAAAAGACTAAGAAAGGAAAGAAGAAGGAAAAAAATGTATATATCTTCGTGAAGAAAGACAAACAGTTTGTTGGAATATAGAACAACAGGTGAATCCTGTCGAATTGCATTGGTCGAATTGCATCGTCATTTGACGCTAAGTGGTAGTTTAGTTGAAGTAGAAGGGTTTTAATAGAGTATTCTTGGAAAAGGTTAAAGAATGTTTCAACGAATAAAGTTATATGTATATGGGGGGGGGGGATTCTCTTCGACTAAATTGTTTCGAAAGAAAGTACCTGTTTATTGATGATACCAAGACGATGTTCTTCTTCGTATTATATAACGTAATTATTTATTGATTAATATATGATTAATTATAATAGCATTCAATTCAGGAATTGATGGAATAATTCACATTCATTTTTTGTTTAAATTTTTTTATTGAACTTGATAAAGTTTCCAAATTCCAGGTTAAGCATTTGTTTCGTTGACAAATTTTTTTGTATACTTTGCTCGAAGTTCTTCAGTGCAGATCTTGCTTGTCAAATAGATAAATGTTTTTAAATAATCCCAGAAATAAAAGGTCTTATCCCGTACTTTTAACTTTAAACTTACAACAAATAGAAAATACTGAAGTATTGATAGTAATAGAACTTAATATTAAAACTGAATTGAATAAATCAAAATGACTAAATGTAATTAGTTCAATGTGCAATATTAATGAAAATAAGAAATAATCTTAAAATATAATCAGACTATTTTCATTTTTATCATCCTTTATAAACATAAGCTATTACTAATTATTTAATCACAGAAATGGTTAGAATTTTAAGACAAATTTAAATAAAGCACATGTTTATGTAAAAGTTTTTTTTTTTATAGTTTTTGTGCCTTCTGCTTATACATCAAAAGTGAGTCTCACATATTACAAAACAATTTAAATATACATTCATTATACATATATACGTTAATACTTTTCTCTTTTTACGTTAATTATTATGAAAATGTTTTTTATAAACTCATTTAGATAAAATTGATGAATATAATTAATCATATGTAAGTAACAAAAATCCTGTATATTCGTCCACTCCGTAAACGCCTATACTGTTATAAAAATCTAAAATAATTATACGAAAAAATAAATTTTGTTGATATATATATATATATATATACATATAAACATCTATTATTTTCTTTTTTTTTTATGAAAGTTTTACTAACCGTCTATTTTATTTGTAGCAACTGATCTAATACAGTGTAAATTAAATATCGGTACGTTTGGAAAAAAAAGTTTCAAATTGCTCGTTATATTCAGAGTCATAATATCGGAAAACACTTCCAGTTCTGGCCATGAAACATACTGAATTATTCTTCAAAGTGGCTTTTTTTTTTAATTCTGTCAAAGAGGAATCAAACTTTATTTCATGAGTCCAACTTTCCATATTAGTACCATTTATTAAAATAGCAATGCAACTCGCATTCTTTTGACATACACGTGAATTATAATTAGTATTGCAAATTGATATGTTACCTGTCTCTATAGATATTATGGACATTTTTTTATTTGGAAACCTAAATAATGAAATAATTAAGAAACATTTTTAAATACATATTAAATTATATGTTTTTTTCGAGAAACAATATTTAATATCGAGTGTATTACCATTCTTTCAAACATAGAGCAAACTTTTGTACCAATACAGTGTTGGAAATATTGTAAATAAAGACGACACAGCTTGACATAGGAATATCGTTACCAGTATATGGTTCGAATATTGTTTTCAGATTATCGGCATTACTAAATGATATGTCAAATAAACATTTTAGTTCTTCGCAATAAACTTCTTTATCCCAAGGGTTATTAATAAGAGAAATCGTAGTGATATTTATATTTGGTATCTCAGGAAAAAAAATGTTGGAAATGGTATTTTCAATAATCCATGAATAAAAGCTTTCTACTGTGATTGATCTACAATTGTATGGTAGATATTGACAATAGCATCCTTAAAAAATAAAAAAAATAAATTAAAATATTAAAAAAATTAATAATTTTACATTAATCGCTATATATATATATATATTAAATCAAATTTACCCTCTGGAATTTCCTTGGAGAATTCCAAATTGTAATACATTAAATGTAAAGAAGGCATAGTTCGGCAAGGGTCTATAAAATGTGTTTTAAAATTTTTCCAATTTTGATTACATTCTACTGATGCTTTTTTTGTTACCCACGTAGGTTTCCTTCTATTGTTCTCTTCTATGGCAATTTCTAACCAAAAACTATAATAAAGAAAAAAACATTTTAATGTGTATACAAAGTTTTTACTATTAATTATTTTCAACATAATAAATGCGTTTATCGTATCAAGTCATCGTATATAATATATATTAAGTACTTTTAATTATTAGAAGATTATTTTTCAAAATACATGGATAATATAAATGTTTGTTATTACTGTACCTACAAACTTGAGATGCATTGTGCAAATCAACTCCATTTAAATATTTAAAAATAATACTCAACTCGTCCCTTTTTAAAATTGACATTATTGTTTCAAGATTATTTTTTCTTATTCTTATTTTTATTATTAAAAATTTATCCTGTTAACACATTTATCAATAGAACGACCTCTTTAATCGAAAGTAAATGTTTTTTTAATATTTGTTCTTACAAAAAATTTTATATGACCGACATTCGATAAAAAAAAAAATGATATTTATAACTCTATTAATGTTAAGAAAACATATTGTCTGAAAAATATTATGACATCGAACTTTTTGTAACAGCCTATTACAAAAAAACGATCGTTAATATTCAAAATACTGTATGGATTTCGTTTTTATTTTTGTTAAAAATTTTTTTCTTAGTCGATTAACCCTGTAAATGTAAAAATAGCATTTTATTTTGACAAACAATATTTCATGGGATATTTCTTTACAGCTATTTACTATCATGTCACTTATGATATCATGTCTCATCAAATGAAACAATTAAGTAATGTAAGAACTTAAATATATAATATAATTGCCCACAATGTTAAAGCAAAACCATTTTGTTAAATATTTTTATAATATCATATTAATTTTTATATTTTATATCTTTATACATTAAATAAATTTGCAATACATATGTTTAGAGAAAATAATAGGAAAACAGTTATTTATTATTAATCGTGAGTAATATCTAATACGCATACAATTTTTATCGTAGAAATCAGTAAGATCAGGATTGGATAAGGCATATTAAAAAATACTTATTTTCTTTTTCATGTCAAATTAATGGGTGTTAGTAGAAATAAGTATACAAAACTATCCGTTTACTTAGTGTTAGTAAGTTTATTATTTTTAGAAACAAAATTTCTAGTTTTTCTTAATATAATTGTAACTCACTTTTTTATATCCTTACGACAAATGTTTACTCACAAAAAATAGTTTTTAATTTTTCTGTGGAATGACAAAAGATATTTCTTAAATTAAACTGGTTTAATATTATCAACTGTCAATTTTAACTGGCAATTTAAATTTTGATTAGAATAATGGTTAGTTCATCCTTCCGAACGTAGTGCGACGTACAATGTTCAATAACATATAAACATAAATATTGTAGAAGAATTATTTAAGAACTTTATCTAGGTATAGTAGAGACACGGAGAAAATTTGTCTAGTAAGTGAACAATACATTGAGTTTTATATAGATTTCTACATTTTAAACATTATTATGAATTCTATCTTGCAGGATGATTATTATGTATATCCTGATTTTTAATTGCCTAGATAGCAACCGCGAGCTAAGTAATTTATTAACTGAGTAGAAACATGAATTGCCTTGATTGATTCTTTTCACAAGTTCTTAGTTAATTTTTTTTGTCTGGCTTATGATCGTTCCTAAATACCTTACACATTACAAAGTTGAACCAGTTGACCAATTTTCTTGGTATCCCCTGTCGTATTAGGATTTCCAGCATTTTTTCTCGTTTTACCGAGTCGGCCGCTTTTTAAAAATCAATATAATGTTTATGTACCGGCTGATTTAATTCCCATTTTTTCTCTAAGAACTGCTAAATAACAAAAATTTGGTCTTTAGTCGATTTATTTTTCCTAAAACCGCACTAGTCATCTCCTATTATCTCGTTAGCATACGGTACTATTCTCGCTAGTAAGATGTTTGATAGTACTTTGTATCACGTCGGTAAAAGTGAAATACCCCGGTAATTATTACAATCTATTTTGTCTCCTTTTTTAAAGATTGGGATCATAATCGACTCTTTCCCTTGTTCCGGCAATGTTTTCTTGCTCTATATTAATTTGATTAGCTCCAATATGTCTTCTTTCAATCTATTACCACCCCATTTTATTAGCTCCGCAAGAATCGAATCGTTACCCGGTGATTTATGATTTTTATATTCGACACCTGAGGAAACGCTGTGTCGTGGTGACTGGGATCAACCTACCCCGGGGACCACTACAAACTAGTTTTACTTCCCCACAACTAGCAGCTGTCCTGCTAACACTGCCTAATGCCAGCAAATAATAATAATACTATATTATTAATTATGTATTATAACTATACTATAATATAATTATAATATATATTATAATTATTTAAAAAATAAATATTTAAAAAGAGAGAATCTTATTTATTAATATAAACGATATTATTAATTATTAAAGTAGTTTGTCAAAATTATATTGTCAAAAATTAAAAAATATAAATTTATAAATTTATATTTATATTTTTAATCATCAAAAACTTCATTTTGATGTAAACTCGTAGAGGAAACATATTTCGTCACACATAGTAGTTGTACCGTTTACACAAAATTTTCCTTTAACCTTGCTCTACAAAGAAGCATCTCTGTGCAACGTTGTCAGCCGTTTCTAAAAGGTTAAAAAATAGAAAAGAATGGAATAAAAAACTAAGCCTTCGTAATAGATGTAAAATAAAAGAAAAAAAAAAGACTAAGAAAGGAAAGAAGAAGGAAAAAAATGTATATATCTTCGTGAAGAAAGACAAACAGTTTGTTGGAATAGGGGACAACAGGTAAATCCTGTCGAATAGCATTGGTCGAATTGCATCATCATTTGACGCTTAGTGATGGTTTAATTGAAGTAGAAGGGTCGTAATAGTGTATTGATGGGAAAGGTTAAAGAATAGTCAATGAAAAAAGCTATATGTAGGGGGGGGGGGGTGGATTCTCTTCGACTAAGTTACTTCAAAAGAAAGTACCGGTTTATCGGTGATACCAAGACGATGTTCTTCTTCAAGTTTTCGTTTCTTTTCCTTGGAAGATTGGAGACCACGAAAATCAAATAGAGAAAGACGACGTGAAAAAAATTGGGAAAGGGAAAGGGAAAGGAAAAGTAATAGAAATAAACAAAGATAGAGAGGAAGAAGTATCCTTCTTTTCGTGCCTCAGTGAGCCTATTCTGGAGTAGGACTTCGTTACTGTCGTTATTATAATGTTCTTCTTCGAGCCCTGGTAATTAATCTTCTGTGAAAGATATATTCGTTGCAGTAGAGCTTACATACCCATATTGTTTTCTTCACCTTCCTCCTCCCTTTATACTTATTGTTAGTAAATAACCACAATATTTAAGAGAATTCTCACTTCTACGTGCTACTCTAGAAGCTCAGAGATCAAGATGAAATGAAGTAACAAAAGGTGATATAAATCCTAAGACAAGGAAGTGTCCAATTATGCTAGAGGGGCACGCTTACATATCTACCTTATCGATATGTTACGCATGAACCGCATATCGCCATGTGTAGTGACACTCCTGTTACCGACATTTTCCTTTGAGATGTGGGCCTATCACGAAAACTATTACGAGTGACATCAAACGTCAGCCATTTCAACGCATCGCCAGAACTTGTGACTGCGCAATGGTGTGAAAGAGAGAGAAAGATGGCAACTTCAGAAAGTCTTTTGTACCTGGATTTTTTTGTTTTGCTGAGGGCCAGTTCTTTTCTTCTTTCACTGTAAGAGAGCAACTCTTATCGTTTGTCTTTTTCACGATTTTCCATCCATTCTACTACTAGCTATCTTTTCTATTTTCTCTTATAATTATTTCATTCTTTTTATTTATCGAGTTTGAATTCTATGTTACATTCCTTTTTTTCTTCTAAAAAGGTAATTTATACGAAATTTCGAAGTATCTCGACAAATAAATGACGTAACAATTATGTGAAATATTGTATTTTTTATAGAATAAAATAATAATATACAAATGTTGAATTTTTATTTTTGTTTTTTTCATGGAAAATCTTTCATAGGAAACGAATTATTTATTGATTAATATTTGATTAATTATAATAGCATTCAATTCATTAGTTGATGGAATAATTCACCTTCATTTTTTGTTTAAATTTTTTTATTTAATTTAATTGTTTTTTCCAAATTCTAGGTTAAGCATATGATTCCTTAACAAATTTTTTTTGTATACTTTGCTGGAAGTTCTTCGATGCAGATAATCATTGTCGACTAAATAATTATCTTCAAGTAATCCCAGAAATACAAGGTCTTTTTAAGTACTTCTAACTTTAAATTTACAACAAATAGAAAATAATGAAGTAATAATAGAAATAAAAATTAATATTAAAACTCAATTGAATAAATCAAAATGACTAACTTTAATTAATTAAATTTGCAATATTAATGAGAAAAAGAAATAATCTCAAAATATAATAAGAGTATTTTCATTTTGAGCATCTTCTATGAAAATAAGGTATTACTGATTATTTAGTCACAGAAATGGTTAGAATTTTAAAACAAATTTAAATAAGGCACATGTTCATGTAAAAGTTTTTTTTTTTAATAGTTTTTGTGCCTTCTGCTTATACATCAAAAGTGAGTCTCACATATTACGAAACAATTGAAATATACATTCGTTATACATATATACGTTAATACTTTTCTCATTTTACGTTAATTATTATGAAAATGTTTTTTATAAACTCATTTTGATAAAATTGATGAATATAATTAATCATATGTAAGTAACAAAAATCCTGTATATTCGTCCACTCCGTAAACGCCTATACTGTTATAAAAATCTAAAATAATTATACGAAAAAATAAATTTTGTTGATATATATATTTACATATAAACATCTATTATTTTCTTTTTTTTTATGAATGTTTTACTAACCTTCTATTTTATTTGTAGCAACTGATCCAATACAGGGTAAATTAAATATCGGTACGTTTGGAAAAAAAGTTTCAAATTGCTCGTTATCTTCAGAGTCATAATATTGGAAAACACTTCCAGTTCTGGCCATGAAACATACTGAATTATTCTTCAAAGTGGCTTTTTTTTTAATTCTGTCATCTCTTTCTCTATAGAGGAATTATAATTTAATTCATGAGTCCAACTTTCCATATTAGTACCATTTAATAAAATAGCAATGCAACTCGCATTGTTTTGACATACACGTGAATTATAATTAGTATTGCAAATTGATATGTTTCCTGTCTCTATAGACATTATGGACATTTTTTTATTTGGAAACCTAAATAATAAAATAATTAAGAAACATTTTTAAATACAAATTCAATTATATGTTTTTTTCGAGAAACAATATTTAATATCGAATCTATTACCATTCTTTGAAACATAGAGCAAACTTTTGTACCAATACAGTGTTGGAAATATTGTAAATAAAGACGACACAGCTTGACATAGGAATATCGTTACCAGTAAATGGTTCGAATATTGTTTTCAGTTTATCGGCATTACTAAATGATATGTCAAATAAACATTTTAGTTCTTCGCAATAAACTCCTTCATCCCAAGGGTGATCATTAAGAGTAATCGTAGTGATATTTATATTTGGTATCTCAGGAAAAAAAATGTTGGAAATGGTATTTTCAATAATCCATGAAAAAAAGCTTTCTACTGTGATTGATCTACAATTGTATGGTAGATATTGACAATAGCATCCTTAAAAAATAAAAAATAAAATAAATGAAAATAATAAAAGAAATTAATAATTTTACATTAATCGCATATATATATATATATATATATATATATATATATATATATAGTAAATCAAATTTACCCTCTGGAATTTTCTTGGTGAGTTCCAAATTGTAATACATTAAATGTAAGGAAGGCCTAGTTTGGCAAGGGTCTATAAAATGTGTTTTAAAATTTTTCCAATTTTGAAGGCATTCTACTGATGCTTTTTTTGTTACCCACGTAGGTTTCCTTCTATTGTTCTCTTCTATGGCAATTTCTAACCAAAAACTATAATAAAGAAAAAAACATTTTAATGTGTATACAAAGTTTTTACTATTAATTATTTTCAACATAATAAATGCGTTTATCGTATCAAGTCATCGTATATAATATATATTAAGTACTTTTAATTATTAGAAGATTATTTTTCAAAATACATGGATAATATAAATGTTTGTTATTACTGTACCTACAAACTTGAGATGCATTGTGCAAATCAACTCCATTTAAATATTTAAAAATAATACTCAACTCGTCCCTTTTTAAAATTGACATTATTATTTCAAGATTATTATTTCTTATTCTTATTTTTATTATTAAAAATTTATCCTGTTATCACATTTATCTATAGAAAGACCTCTTTAATCTAAAGTAAATGTTTTTTTTTTATATTTGTTCTTACAAAAAATTTTATATGACCGGCATTCGATAAAAAAAAATATTATATTTATAACTCTATTAATGTTGAGAAAACATATTTTCTGAAAAATATTATGACAACGAATTTTTTGTAACAGTCTATTACAAAAAAACGATCGTTAATATTCAAAATACTGTATGGATTTCGTTTTTATTTTTGTTAAAAATTTTTTTCTTAGTCGATTAACCCTGTAAATGTAAAAATAGCATTTTATTTTGACAAACAATATTTCATGGGATATTTCTTTACAGCTATTTACTATCATGTCACTTATGATATCATGTCTCATCAAATGAAACAATTAAGTAATGTAAGAACTTAAATATATAATATAATTGCCCACAATGTTAAAGCAAAACCATTTTGTTAAATATTTTAATAATATCATATTAATTTTTATATTTTATATCTTTATACATTAAATAAATTTGCAATACATATGTTTAGAGAAAATAATAGGAAAACAGTTACTTATTATTAATCGTGAATAATATCTAATACGCATACAATTTTTATCGTAGAAATCAGTAAGATCAGGATTGGATAAGGCATATTAAAAAATACTTATTTTCCTTTTCATGTCAAATTAATGGGTGTTAGTAGAAATAAGTATACAAAACTATCCGTTAACTTAGTGTTAGTAAGTTTATTATTTTTAGAAACAAAATTTCTAGTTTTTCTTAATATAATTGTAACTCACTTTTTTATATCCTTACGACAAATGTTTACTCACAAAAACTAGTTTTTAATTTTTCTGTGGAATGACAAAAGATATTTCTTAAATTAAACTGGTTTAATATTATCAACTGTCAATTTTAACTGGCAATTTAAATTTTGATTAGAATAATGGCTAGTTCATCCTTCCGAACGTTGTGCGGCGTACAATGTTCAATGACATATAAACATAAATATTGTAGAAGAATTATTTAAGAACTTTATCTAAGTATAGTAGAGACACGAAGAAAATTTGTCTAGTAAATGAACTATACATTGAGTTTTATATAGATTTCTACATTTTCAACATTAATATGAATCCTATCTTTTAAAATGTAATCAAAGATCTCAATCCATTAGAACTTTTCGGTATTCTAAATGACGATACCGTAAAATTATATCACAGCGAAGAGAAAGGAAGTAATTTTCAAAATTTTATTTATCCAATATTGTTTTTTAGTATTTTATTATGCTAAATAAGCTCTGAGTAACAAATAGTTACAGAATATATGGTTTATATGTATTACATTGTCTTATTTACAATATACGCGTATATTAAAAGCAACTAATAAAAGACTGCGTGTTATCAATTGTAAGAAATCCATTGATTTCTTAGAACACAGTATACCTACTTAATAATGACTTATAGATAAATATATTTTACACGTATTAATACTTCTTTTCCTTATATATTTTATTATTATAGCGTTCATATTAAATTTTAACAGAAAATAAAAACTCCATAACTGCTTAATGAGATGTGAGTATTATGATGCTTGTCTGTACAGCAAATTTTAAACATTTTATATTTAAATATTCACCTAGAACAAGCATTTAAAAATTAGATTTTCCAAACATATTGTTATCGTTACTTTGCAAAATTTGATAATTCGTCAAATATCCAGTTCAATACTAAATTAACACTGTACTGATCTATTTGAAAATAAAAGTAAACAAAATAGCATTCTTTAACTATATAGTATACAAATTTACAAAAGGTGAATAATTCAGCACAACAAAAGTAGATTTAAAGTCAATAATAAGGAAAGCATTTTTTAATTTTATTGCAGTATGGGTCTATACTTGCACTGTTTAAAGTCTCGTAAGTTTTCGGTAATTGCAAGCATAAAATATAAATTTTTTTGTTTATCTTACTCCTGATACTCTGCATTTGACTCATTCTCTAAAAGCTTGATTTAAAATTGGTTTCAATTCTAACACGTGTGATCTGCAAACATGATTTTTTTTCTCTATGGGTTAAAAACTCGATCTTAACCTGCAAACTATATATTACAATTAAAATAAATGAAATGCGCATTTTGATATCGAAAATTATTAAAATTTTGAAATAAACTGAAGTGACGTTAGATCATCTTTTGGTATAAACTTTGATGGTACGAAGAACGAAATATATTTTTCCCGGAACTTTGTTAAGCTCTAAGGCACAACGCGCCACTATAATGGCTTTCGCAAATGTCATCTTTTAGAACGAAACACGCCACTATAGTGTCTTTTAAGGATGACATTTTTAAAAATATATCATACCTATTTGTGTTATTAATTATTAAAGTAAATAGTCAAAGTTAACACGTTGATTGTCAACTACAAGATAATTCGTAGGTTGTTTATCCGTCCAGGGCGCCAACTACGAGGTATCTTGCTGCTTCTTTACAGATCAATTTTGTACAACTATTACAAAAGTCGTAGAATAACAGTGTAAATATAAATAATTGGCCTTTGAGAAGTAAAAAAAAAAATGATAGTTAGCGTAAATGAACTATAAACATTCAATAAATTTTCTGATGATTAATATGCACTACAATTATTATTAATTAGCATTAAGAATTCGGAAGTTCATTACCGCAAAAACTAAGTCCCCTCATTGTTCCTGTCCCTGAGCGCGATTCTTCCATTCGCGATCTTCCTATCCTATTTCTTGTAGGTCTCTTCTAATATTATCCTCCACTCTACATCTCGGTCTACCTAGTGGTCTTTTACCGTTTGGTATTCCGACCAATATTTTGTGCGCTTATATTTTGTGTTCCCCTATGCGCGCTACGTGACCAGCCAAGCTTAATCGGCGTGATTTTATGATGCTAATAATGTCCGGTTTGTTGTATAATTGATGTACTTCTACGTTATGGAGTTTTCTCAATTCGCCCGTTTCGTTATAGCGTTTTGCACCGAATATTTTACGAAGAACTCTGTTTTCGAAAACCCTAAATTTCTTTTCGTCCCGTAACGTAAGCGACCACCTTTCGCTACCATAAAGGACTACCGGCAGGATGATTGTCCTGTAAATCCTGATTTTTAATCGCCAAGACAGCATGGTTATGTTATATGTAAATTAAAATAATTAAATTGAAATACGATGCTATCTGTTGAATACTTAAACAATCTAGAGACCTAGATAACCTTAAAATAACAAATCTCTAAATTAACAATAAAAAATAAAAATAATCGTGATAAAAACTGTCTTATGTACTAAGTTGATAAAAATCACACGATATTAAAGAAATTTCATAAAAATTGATTTAGTAGTTTCGGAGTTCATCGCAAACCAACAATGTGACACTGAATTTTTATATATAAAGATATGTATGTACTTTATTATATATAATAATATATAATAAATATATATGTATGTATTTACGTGTGTCATCTAAGTCAAAGAAAACTTCTGGAAAACATGGTTCCGCTTTCGAATAATTATGTAGGATTATCGTAGTGTTGAAACCAAGACGTTCTACGTTTGAGAATGAACATTCTAATGGTATCGTGGGTATCCTTGATACCAGTTCTGAAGCTGCCTTCTGGCCCTGTAGAATCGTAGTGAATTACGAGCACCAGAAATTCTTAAAGCTTCTCACGTAATGAGAGTCTCAGGGATCCAGGGAAGGGAAAGCTTCCAGTTTTGAAATTCATTAACGGACTCTACCCCTTACCTTGCACACTCTTGTCCTTACCTTTACCTTCTACCTTCTCGTTTTATTCACCTCTCTCTTTCTTCCTTTCTCTTTTTCTCTTTCCTTCATTCTCTCTTTCATCGTCTCTGTCTCTCTCTCTCTTTCTTTCTATCTAATACGTTTTCTCACTTTCCTCTTCTATCACGCGTCCTCGTTTCTCGTCTTGAAATTCTTTCCCTTTCTTTTTTTTTTCTATTTCACTTTTTTTATTTATTTTTTTTATATTTTTTTTTTTATTCTTTTGCTTTGAACTGAATCGACCATTTCTTACTACACGTCCATCCTTTCCTTTTATATATATTTCTATTTTTTTTTCTATAATCTAGTTTGTAAATTCATGGTATTTGCATTTCTAAATGCATTTTATAATTATATAAATATATAATATATAATATACTTTACATATAATATATATATATATATATATATATATATATATATATATATATATATATATATATATAATTTATATAATTATTTATATAAATTTTATATATTTTATAAATTATTAATTAAAATATATAAATTCTAGAATAATAATATAATAATATATTATATATATAGTGTGTATATTTATATAATTATATATAATCATATATAATATATAATATATTATTATTTTAGAATTTATTCTATGATATAAGTAATTTCAATAGAAAATTAATTATAAAAACTATGTGTTTCCTATATTTTTTTATTTAGGCCACTGTCACAAATCAAATTTGTAATACGAAAAAAGTCACATATGTTTGCATGAATTTTATTTCTTATTTTAGTGTACAGAAACCATCCCTTAAGTTATATCCACATATTTTGAAGCACCCTGTATATGATAATAAAAAGCATTGTCGCATGGAATGACCCCATTATGGGTCGGTCGTTCATACGGGACCTTTGCACGAACGACCCGTATGTGGGTTACTAGAAACAATATTGTTAAACCTGGCATCGATGAGAGAAGTAGTAGTATTAATAAATAATAAATTAAAAACTTTATAAATGTATGAAAAGAATGATGTTTCTCAGATATCATTGTATGCAAAGTGGTTTATATTTTTTCCATTTTATCCCATCGTTTCATCTTCCTTTATTTCTCTCTTCGAATCGGTTTTTTTTTTTATTACTTAATACGTTTTCTTTCTCTTTCTCCTTTTCAATCATGTATCTTTTTTTCTCACCTTTATTTTCTTTCTTTTTTTTTTATCGTTAAACTGGATTGATCATTGCTTATTATAAATATATATATATATATATATATATATATATATATATATATATATATATATATATATATGTGTGTGTGTGCGTGTGTGTATGTATTTGTATTTCTTTCTCTTTTATATCGTAAAAATATTTCTATATAGTTTAAAGTAATACATCAACACTTTTAAATAGGATTCTATCTGTTATAAATTTTGATTTAGTCGATCTGTTTTATATTCGTACAATATAAAAATGTGTATAAAAAGTAATAGAAAACTAATCATTCGAGATAATTGATACAGTAGATATGTTTTATCTTATCTTTGTAAATTACTTTCAATTCTATCTTATCGAAATTAATTTTTAAAATCGCGAGATATTCTCATATTATCAAGCATCTTTATTATAATCAAAATTGAAATATTTCTTTGTAATTATAGAAAAAGTTATTTATTAAAGATAAACTCTTCGTTATAATAATACTCGAGAATAAAAATACTATTATCCAATGGATGTAACAACGAATCAAGCGATATGACTTCCGTCTTATTGATTCGATTTGTTTTCTATAGATTGAGACAGACATCAACTTGTTTTACAAAATTTCAATAAATCCATAGGTTGATTTACTCGAAGCTATATAAATATTATCGAATGGAAATTCAATAAATTCCTTAACCAGTGGCTTCTTCCATCGTATTCTCCCTCTATTTTCCGAGTTTTTTACTCGCAATACGTGCGAGCTCTCTTCTCGAATATAATTTAACTTTTTTCTTCTATATATATCTATATCTATATATATATATATATCTATATATATATATATATCCACTTTCATCCTTTACTACTATCGTTTCGTTTTTATCCCGACCCGTAACGAATAAGACCAGAATTCGATTTTTATATTTTTCCTTTACGATCGTAAAATCATATTCGATGAAAAGAAATAGAAGTAGAATAAGATAGAAAGCGAAAGCTCTTTGAAAAAGAGGAAATAAATACTCAAAAAAGTTTTGTATTTGTATCTCTCTTGTACTTTTAAATTTCTTCTTTCCTTATTTTTTTTTCTTTTCCATTTCTTTCAAAGAAAAAAATAACAAGAAATCTCGCGATCGTAGGAGTGTGGGTGTTCTCGTCTTTTGCGAATTCAAAGCTAAACCGAGAATCGTTGTTAAAGTGACGCGTAGAAAAATCGATCGAGACAGTCGCTTTCTTCCCTCGGGGAGATCATAAACTTGTGAGCTTTCTTTAACTTTTAACGCCCTACTCTTCTACATCTTTCTTCTCCTTTCCTTTTCTTTTACGTTTCACGAGAGTTCATGACTTCTTTTTCTTTTTTTTTTTTTGCTTTCATTTCTTCTTCTGCTTCTTCCATCGCATGTTTTCAACAAATCTCACCTAGGCGTTATCTACCCTCTTTCTAGCATCTTAACCTCGTCCCATAGGAATGCAATGTTTGACGGAAGATGCTTTTGGGAAACCAGAAAAGCCCTGAAATCCCTAATATTACACCGCATTGCTTCCTTTTAACCTTATCTTGCTAAACGTTTCTAAATGGCTCGTCTAGTCTTCCTTTCACGTACGAACGCGTAGATTAAGTAAGAATGAACGATACGTGCGAGGATAAGAGAGAGAGAGAGAGAGAGAGAGAGAGAGAGGATGAGAGAGAAATTCAAAGCTTTGGATTCTGTTGGTGACACGTCGTTGTTATTTCTAAACGTTATTGAGCAAATTCGCACGTAGAAATACGACGAGGGTACGAAAGATTAGGATAAATTCGTCGGGAATAGAAAGGGAAAGATAATAGCAATTGATCTATCCAAAAGTTTTCTCCTCATTAATACAATTTTAACTTTCATGGACGAATCACTTTTATACCTGTAATTATTTTATTAGGAAGTGTTACAAAATTTCTAGATAAAAATTGCACGATTTAACTAATATGAGACATAAGAAACTAATTGTTTGTTAAAATTAAATACGTGAATGAACGAATGTTTAAAGAATTTTTTTTGTAATTAATAAATTTTGTATTCAAATTATAATTTGTTAAACTTTTGATAACAGATAAAATATATTAATTCTTTTTTTGTTGTCACTAAACCATAAATTTGCACTACCATAATTATAGGTTATTGTAATGTACATTCAACGTATTCTATTTTTGGTACAAACGTATTTATACAGAAAAAAAAATAGTATTACCATACATAGTTTGTATGTATTACAGATTGATGTAATATTTAAGAATATTTTTTAGGTGTTTCTATGTTTTAATAGGTATTTATATTATTTATTTAAGGTCTTACATTGTTTTATTATTTTTTCGTATGAAGCATGATTAAACAAAGAATAGAAAATAAATATTCTATGAAAAGTTGTTCATCCAAATAAAATACCATTTTTATATTTTCAGAGTACTTTACTACGAAGAAATACGAACATTTACGAAGTATTCGATTTTTCCGAAAATTCATATCTATATATATATATGTAGGAGAGTTTTAATTGTAGCAGAGGTAGACAAAAACTAGTATTCAGTCCTTTCTGTAGATCTTATTTTATTGAAAAGGAAAACTCTATTCAGACTAAAAGAAAAGATCAGGTAGGCCATAAAACCATAAACGAACCTTAAGGATTATCAGGATATTGGTGTAATAAAAACCATGTGTGCAGTGTCGAGACCCTTTGAAGAATTTCAGATACCTGTGTAAACATATGCGATACCATAAAAAAGGGTAACATTCCGATGTGCTAGATTAAGTTTCTGTATGCATAGTTCCCACTACCGAAAACCATAGGCTGTACCTGTCGGTGGACTATGGGGTGGATCCTTATGCTATTGGTTAGTAAGATTTGTAAGCTTCTTCCCTCTCAAAAGGGGTGTAGGTCATTTCTGAAATGGAAATGGAAAGAAATAAGTGGAAAGAAATAAGAAAGCAGCAGTCTCAGTCGTAGAAGTAGAGGAGTCTCAGTCGTAGAAGTAAAGCAGGCTCAGTCGTAGAAGCAGAGCGGTAGCAGTCATAGCCGTAGTTAGTCAACAGTCGCAACAGTCGCAGTTGTATTATAAGTCGTTATCAGTTGTAAGAATACAGTCGCTTATCTAAGTTGTAACCGTAAGATTGTGAAACTAATATTGTGCTTTTTCTAATACCTGTTTTAAATAAATCTTATTAGTAGGATTAAACTGGGTATATGTTCACCACGCACCTCTCACCCTAAATAAATTTCCCTACATATATATAAATTATTTTTATTTTTTGAAGTCAATTTAAGGCTTATATATTATTTAAAGGTTATCAGGTCTCTGGGTTGTTTAAGTATTCAATAGATAGCGTCGTATTTCAATTCAATTATTTTAATTTACATACAAGAGATAACCTTACTTTTTCTTTTTCTTCTATTTTTTATTATATATATTAAAAATTTTATTTTGTTTTATGCCTAATTTGAATTCCCAAACATTATTAATGAATATTAATTTAACTATATTAAATAGTTTAGAATTATATTAAATCAACGTTATATAACTAACCTTGCTTTTTATATTTTTTCGTGTATTATTATTTTATGTGAGTAATAGATACCTAAATTAGAAATATATATCTTTATATATATATAAATTCAGTGTCACATTGTTTCCAATAAACTTCGAAAGTATTGAATCAATTTTAATGAAATATTTTTTATTTTGTATGATTTGTTTCAATTTATCACATAGGATAGTTGTTTTCGCGATTATTTTTATTTTTTATTGTTAATTTAAGGATTTATTATTTAAAGGCTATCTAGGTCTCTAGGTTGTTTAAGTATTCAATAGATAGCGTGGTATTTCAATTCAATTATTTTAATTTACATACAAGAGATAACCTTACTTTTTCTATTTTTTTCTATTTTTTATTATATATATTAAACATTTTATTTTGTTTTATGCCTAATTTGAATTTCCAAACATTATTAATGATTATTAATTTAACTATATTAAATAGTTTAGAGTTATATTAAATCAACAATGGCGCTGTATTAAAATTCAATTATTTCAGTTTATTTCACGTTACATGTTTTTTTTTCCAGATTTACATATGACATAATTATGTTTTATATATTTTTTATTATTATTATTTCATATATTTCATTGTAATTGTAATATTATTTCGTATGTTATTATAATTTACTACAAAATTACGTGCCTCCGGCTTCGTGTTGCTGTGTTTCATGTTGCTTTGTTGTAATACGTTGATTTAATACAATACTAAATTATTCAATGCAGTCCGATTAATATTCAAAAATAAATTAAGAAACATATAAATAATACTTTCTTTTTTGTTATTTAATAAGTTTCAAGTTCAAACAAAGTTCATTTGCAGCTTAGACTTAGAAAATCAATGTTACTGTAATTTAAGATATATAAAAATAAAAATTAAAAATTTTATGTTGTTCTTTGCCCAATTTGAATTCCCAGAAATTATTTGGGAATATTAATTTTAATGTATTAAATATATTAGTTTAGAATTATATTATTTCATAAACAAGCCACAACAACGTGTGGCCAGAATACACAGGTATATAAATAGGAATCCGTCAATTAATGTTTAAAGAAAATTCAATTATTTAAATAATAATTTATATGAATTATTTTCTAATTAAATTTTGCAAACAAACGTACAGAAAGTCTACCAACTTTGATACAATATTATTGTAAAAAATAAAATAAATATAAAACTTAGTTGAAAAAACAAAAAGAAAGAATGGATATAAACAGAATGTAAGAGAGAAAGAATAGAAAAAGAAAAAGGGAATAAAAGGTTTAAAATGAAAATAGAGGTCGAGCGTAACGTAGGGTTTGCCTGTGGATTTCTAACGAGCCGCGACCGTTTTCCGGGGCGTGGAAGCGTAACGCAATAATTGTCGTTACCGACGTAGCACGTATTCGAACCACTGAACCTGTGGTTACCCTGCGCGAGCGACAATAATTCCTAGCTGCGTGTACATCGAGTTACAAGCGTGTACGTACACGACTAGGGGGTTTCGCTCGATTTCTGCGATTATGCGGTTACCTTTCGCCGATCCGTTTTACGATAATCCTACACCTCACCTCCCTTTCCCACCCCATCCTACACATAACACCCGCACCCACCTTTCAACTTCCCTAACCCTCTAAAACCCTACCCTACCCTACCTCATCCAACTCCACCTCACCCCATCCCATCCCATCCCATCTCCCCTCCTTTCCTGTAGGTTCACTCACTATACGCAAAACCAATGCGAATGTACATTGGATGTCGCGAATTTACTTCACCATCCAACATTATGCGTTTCGATGAGGTATTAATCCGCGTTGCTGGAGCATCGTTGGCGATCCTCTAGTGCGATGGCGCGTTCTGAGGATCATGCGAGGATTTGTTCGGCTATTCGTTTACACGTATTTACCCTTTTAATAAACACTTAGTTGTTAGTATGAGGATTAATACTTTGGTTATGTGGTGATAAGTGTTAAAACGTGAATGTGCTTTTACTTTGAGTTACGCACAAATCTACATCGATTATATACTTAACTCAATAATTTCAGTTATATGCAGTATTAGCAAATGAAATTTTCTGTATGTATAAGATATGAAATTAAATTGAAAAAACATAAAATATAAACAATTGTTCTTTTACTTTTTATTATAAATATAGATAGAGTACTAATTGTGAGTTTTAATTAACGATCTTTTATTAAGACTTTTGGTATTAAAATATAAACCTTATAAACCTTATCGGTTGTCAGGTTTTTATATTGATGATTTTCACTAATTTTAAGTTGTAAGTGGTTTCAGTAAATATGCAACAAAAATGTTCAATATTATAAGAATAATATATTATTTATTAGAAATTATTTAAATTTTTTGAAAGAGTACTACCAATTTATGAGATAAATAATTATTTTATTATTAATAATATATTTTTATTTGTATGTCACTTTCCAGGTTACTTCCAACCAATAAGGGTTAATTTTTTGTATTAAACGTTTTTCTACATATTTACCCTTTTAATAAACACTCCGTTTTTATTGTGACGATTAACCCTTTGGTTATGGTGTAAGTATTAAAACTGAAATGTGTGCTTTTATTTTAAGTTACGTAGAAATCTATACCGACTATACACTTAACTTAATTAAATAATTTCAATTATATGCAATGAAAGTTTTATATATATATAAAAGATATGAAATCAAATTTAAAACAAAACTATAAACAATTGTTTTTTTACTTTTATTTATAAATATATATAGATTACAGAGTTTTAATTAAAACCATTTTATTAATACTTTTTGAACTAACTTTTTGTATTAGACATGTCTTTATTTTTACATCAACAATTTATACTTTTTTATCAAATAATAATTTTATAAATTATTTTACATTTGTAAAGTAAATAGTTTTAACATGAATGGAATGGCATTTATATTATGTATGTATGGTGAATGGGCAGGAGCTTGATCTACTAGGTGTGTAAAATAAATGTCAAAGAAAATATAGGTCAAACGAAGAGTCAAGTTAGAAAGAGAAAACGTTAGTGAACTTTAACCGGTCAAGCGTAACGCAGGCGTCACGTCACATGGCAGCTCGGATTTCTTAGAACCCTACGGTGATATGCAAGAAGGGACGTTAAGAATAGTTTGTGTGTATTCATATGTATGTGTATGTGTTTTCCCTTATAGAAGATATGACATAAATGCGTGGAAAAAGAATAAAGAAAGATGAAGTGAACGACGAGAGAAAAAAGAAAAACTGAAAGAGAGAAAGAGAGAGAGAGAGAGAGAGAGAGAGACAGGAATGTCATTTTATGATCCTCGTAATGAAGAAATCCAGAACGTAGGAAGACCGGTATTTCCAAGTTTTCCAGCCACGTAGACCTGCCGCCGGCTCTCTCTCATTTACGAAATCGTCCTTTTTCTGTTTTCATCGCAGCAATAGCAGCAGAAGCAGCAGAAGCAGCAAAAGCAGAAGCAGAATCAGAAGCATTTCTTTTCTCTTTCTATTTTCTTTTAAGTTTTCTGTCCTTTTCTTTTCCTCTTTCTTTCACTTTCTCTCATTCCTCTTCTATGAGAAACACTATAGAAGAAGAAAAACGGATAAAGTAAACAGAAGTTTGCCCTCCCATATGTACACACGGTACACTTACAGATAGAAAACTATTTCTTTCATTCTATCTTTCTTCAACACATCATCGATGTTACTTTTTCTTTTTTTCTCTCTCTCTCTCTTTTTGTCAATGCACCCAGTATCGCACAAAAGAGTTGGATCGCAGTTTTACAGTCAACATAGCATTCAATTCAAATGATTCTTATCTATTCATATGTGTTGCAAATTATCTTATTTGTTATGTCAAATCAAACCTGTTAGAAAAGAAATATTACTGAATAAATACGTACACAGATAATTTCTAGGAACATTCTTGGTGTTTTCTTCATAGAAAGAGAAAAAGAGAGAGAGAGAGAGAAACCACTACCATTATCAAAAGTAAAAGAAGTCTAAGAAAATAAAAGAGAAAGAATAGGTGAAAGCATTTGAAATTCTTGGAACTATTCAAGCAATTGTACGAATTTTGTTCGGATAAAATTGCGAGTGTCTAGTGAAACGGTACTACCTTTCCTTACGTTATTTCTTGTATGTCGCACTAAGGGAACAAGTTTCCGAAGAGGGGGTGAGAAGAGATAAGGAAAAGAGATATAAGGAAAACCTGTTCGACGTGTCAGAGCACCATTCTCGCAGCTTGTACCAAGGATTCCGGAAGGATCGATTTGTCTTCAAACGATATATACGACCTTCACAGTTATAATGGGAAATGAAATTTTTTTTCCTTTCCCCCATCTCTCCCACTCTTTCTTAAAATTTAGACACTTTTCTTCAAATGTATTGAATGCCCAGGTGTTTCATCTTAAATCTCATTTTAAATTATAGGAAATACATTTGTATATTAGGAGGGATATTTAGATAATATTTAATATTATAATAATTAAATAATTTAATATTATTATAATTTTATATAATTTAGTATATTATTATTATTATTAAATTATAATAATATTAATATAATATTATTATCTATATAATAATTATTATATAATAATTTTTAATTTACATAATAATAATATAATATATAAGAATAATTTATATATAATAATTTTTAATTTATTATAATTTTATAATTTAATATATTAGGTCGAGTCATAAATAACTTTCATTTTTTATGGGACAAAGAATGGTGTTTCTGCGACTGATAAGTTCAAGACACCTTTCATGGAGTTTTTTTGCACTCTTTGCGATTGTTGAACGTATCTATTAGATTTTGCTTCAATATTACCTTTAAAAGGTTCATCAAAGTCAGAAATACGTCCTGCACTCGGTTCATCTTTTAAGTTCGTATCTCCAGAACGGAATTTTACAAACTAATTTCTGACTGCTCTATCAGTTATCAGTCCTGCACTGTATACGCTGCATATTTTTTCAGTTGCCACCTTAGTGCTACTGCCTTGTTTCAATTCCTAAAGCATTACATGTCGAATATACACTTTTTACTATCCATTTCAGTGGTTAAAAAAAAACGGTTAAATGTAAAATTGACTGCATAAAAAAGTTAACAAAAGACTAACTGAATCCTCATCTATACAGTGATATCGAAAATCCGTTTGTTTCGGTGACTTATAATAGGTAAATACGAAAAATAGATTCGACCTAATATTATCAATATTATTAAATTATAATAATATTAATTTAATATTTTTCTTATTAATAATTATTATATAATTATAAAAAATATAATAATTTAATAATATATATATATATATATATATATATATATATATATATGTGAGAGTGAGAGAAAGACGAAGAGTGCGAGTGTATGGTGTGCGTGAAAACAATTGATGAATGTGAAAGATGTGTAAGAGTATGCAGCGATATCGGTATATGTGTGAGTGCACGCAGCGATATCGGTATAAGTGTGAGTGCGCGCAGCGATATGGACATGAGTGTGAGTGCGCGCAGCGATATGGGTATAAGTGTGAGTGCATGCAGCAGTATGAATATGAGTGTGTCCAGTAAGAAAGAAAAGCGGGCGTGCACCCCGAAGTCTCTCGAATATTCCCGAACCGGAAATCAGGAAAAGGTCTTTTGTTTAATCGGTCGGGAATAGTCTAGAGATTTCGAGAATGATTGACGGAAGTGATTGGGACCATTGGTGGGGTGAATGTGTATATAAGCGCGGCGAAGAATGCGGTCTTCGCCTTCTTGATTCGGTGCGACTATTTGTGAGTGAAAGAGTGTAATACGAGTGTACTTAAGATTTCTAACTATTGTTACTTACTTTCCTTTTCTATCTCTTTATTATTATATTAAACCTTAATAATTAAACATTTGTTCTATTATAATAAATACTTATACTTTAAACTTAAATAAATCTTACATATATATATATATATATATAAATAATTTTTTATTATTATATAATTGTAATTTTTTTTATAATTAGAATTATTATTTATAAATTATTATTAATAAATTATAATTTTAATTTAAAATTATTTAATATTAATATATTAATAATATCATATATTATATATTATTTTAATTATAAATTAAAATTATTTAATATTATTATAATTAAATAATATTAAAATATAAAATTTATTTTATTACATTTCTCCTTTTGAAACATGACATTTTATAATAATGAATTAATTTCATAATAATAAATAATTCAAACTTCATTAAAAAATGAAGATTTTAGTAAAAGAAAAATACTAATTTTTTCTATTTTATTTAAGTAACAGCAATAAGTTATGGGTAAATTTTTTCTTACAAATGGGCAAAATTTATATTAAATTCTGAATAAATAGTCTGATAAATAAATCGTATTTAAAATAAACTGAATCTTTATGAAAGGAATAATTAATTTCCCTAATTGCATCATACAATGACAGTGTAAAATATTCACGTAATTTCTAAGGTAGTGAAATTAATTAGTATCGAATTTTCTTGAATAAATAATGCCAGTTTGATACGCCACAGTTGGCTGACTATAAATAGAACTTTCAACAATCGCTTTTATATGTATAATATATCGATCGGAAAACAGGTGAAAGACAATAGACAATTTTTCTCAATTGCATCTGACTTTAACAATCGCTTTTGTATTATTTCTAATTTCTTCTTAATAATTAATAATAAATCTGTCAATCTGTACTTACAAATTATCGAATCAATTCTAATTTATGAAACATTTATTTTAATATTTTTTAATTGTTATATATAAAAAGAAACAAAAAATTACATTTTTTGGAATTATACAAAAGATGTACCTGTTTTAGAAATATTTTTATATCAAACAGCAATAAAATAATCCCTTTTTACTAAACAGGGTTTCAGAAAATGTTACTGCAAATCTAAAATATCACCAAAAAATCTAAAATACCACAGAAAAGATGTACTTGTAGTAAAAACCAATTACTATGTAATTCAAAGTGTCACCAATCTTAAAATTAAATTAATAAATAATCATAATTTTATCATATATTTTGCAAACTCATTTCTTTAATTGCAATACTCATTTTTCAATTATTTATTTATTAAATTATTTTTTTACAATTTTTATATACTAAAAAAAGTATTTCTAAAATTATTATTTATTAAAACAAATTTTAAACAATTTGATTCTTTTTATTATAGTTTTTTTAATCGATTGATGATTGATTCTATTAACTAATTGTTGATTGTTTGATTGTATTAATTTGATTCTATAGATATCGACAAATAAATAAATAACATTATGCTAATTTAAGTGTACAGAAACTGTTGCTGTTGCTTTAGCAAAGATTTTATTTTCACTTTAACGAGTGCCTAATAGATAATGTGAAGATTATCTAAGTAATATGAGAAATGAAATAATTCTCGGACAACATTTTAACGGATTACCCTAGTTAATCTGCACATGACCTAGATAATCTTTAGAATAACTGATTTCTACACATTAGTAATATAATATATATATATAAGAGAGACGAATAGAAGAATGAGAAATATGAGAATAGAAAACAGAAGAGTACGATTAAAAGTATCTAGAAAATAATTAGACATAGATAAGGAAAAAAGGAATAATTGTAAGAAGTGAATCTTTTGGTATATTTACAAATAAATTTTTTTTGTTCATAGTTATTATATTTTTATTTTTTACATTATTTATTATATTTATATGTAATATAATATATATTTATTATTATATATAATATAATTTATTATATATTATATATTATATTATATATTATTGTATATGTTATTTTTTATTTTTTATATTATTTATTATATTTATAAACATTAAATATAATATATATATATAGTATAGTATAGTAAAAATATTTAATATAATATATACTAATATATATTATAATAAATATACATATATTTAATATAATTTATTATTATATATTATAATAAATATACATATATTTAATATAATTTATTTTTATATATTAATAAATGTATATATATTAATATGTATTATATTAAATATTTGTTATATTTACTAAACGAAATATACTTGGCCAAAATATTAAATTATCGAATTACGTAACCATGAAGAATTTATACATCAAAAAATATTTGAAATAATACGACGAATAGAACGAAATTATTTGTAATAATAAGTATAATATTGAAAAATGTTCTCTCTATTTATATTTCATCATTCTCCCTTACTATCTGCCTCTTTTTCTCTTTTTTCTCTCTCGTACCTTTAATTATTCGAAAAATTGCAAAAATGTTAAATATGTAATGTACTTTTTTTAGCCGAATACGATATTAAACAGTACAAATATGTTTTACAGCTTATTGAAGAGTATACGTATATAATTTGAATGTGTTAAAATATTGGTTTTTATAATAAAATATATTATATATATATATATATATATATATTCCTATATGTATATATACTTATTTATACATTCAACATTTTTTTACCATCCACAATTTTATAGAAACACTGACCTAGCAAAAACTTTATACCTAACGTTACGTAACGTTAATTACTCGTGTATTTGAAGTCTTTCTCTCTCTCTCTCTCTCTCTCTCTTTCTCACTCTATCACACTTTTCCTCTTGTTTTCCTTTCGTTCTATCTCGATGATACGCTTCGGTGAGATTAGATTTCCAAATCCATTTTTAAGCGACGCCTTGTGTCATCAAATAATCATTAGATCGGAATAAGGACATAGAACGTTGCTCTTGTACACCACCACCACCACCACAACCTCCACCACTATTACCACCCACGCATCGTACGTCCTCCTGAAGTAGCTTTTAAAGCCGATAGAATCGTTTCGAATATCCTAACCACATCTCTCGTGAGAATAACTTTCTTGTCTAATAGAGATCCTTGTAAATTTTTCTTGTGAAAACTTATTCTTCTATACACTTATATAATTTATGTTCTGTCACGTTACTTTGAGTTATTGTTCGTCAAATAAATATTTAATGGAAAAAAAGAAAAACTAATTTTGAGAAAAGTACGTTTTTTCTTATTTAGTTAAATGAGTTTGACGAGTATACTCGTTATGAAGAAGTTGCAGGATTTTGTATCATGACTAGTATACTCGTCACGCTTAAAGTGTAGTCACCATTTGTTATTTTAATTTTAACTTTTTTGGAAAACGAAACATTCTTAAAGTTCAAGATGAGTAAGAAGAAATTCAAGATTAGTAAGTTACTATTTTTATTTTTTATGTTTAGTTGATTTTATTCTTAAAATGAGCAATTTTAACGTCAAATTATTATCAGCCGATTTTCACTACACGCAGGGGTAGTACGCACTTTTAAAACGGAGCACCGCAGTTAAATGGTTAATGCTTTTATGTACCATGCTTTTTTATTTCTTTTTTTTTGTTGAAATATCTTCATATTATTAATTATAAATATATATAATAATTTATATAATATATAAATTATTATAAATTATTTTTAAAATATATAAATAATTATATATTTATAATTAATATTAAATTTATATTAGTATTATTATTAAATTTATATAATTGAATTTATTATATAAATAATAATATATTATTATAATAATATTATTTAGATATAATTGTATAATTATTATATTATTATATTATTTATTAATATAATTATATTAATAAATAATTATAAAATTAAATATTAATTTTTTATTATTAATTATTTATTAATTATTTAATTATTCATTAATATTAATTAATAAATAAATATAAATATATTATTTTAATATTATATATATATAAATAAATAATATTATTTATTATTTAATATATAATTCTTATATATAATAAATAATAAAAATTATCTTATTATTAGAATCGTATTTTTTTTAATAATTATTATAGAATCTTATAAATCTTCTTATTATTTACTATATATTTATTATTTATTATATATATTTTATTCTTTCTTATTATTATTATTATTAGGATTTAATCCTGTTATCCCTAACTTCACAGCTTAAAGGTGCTATTTTGTTAGTTCTGGAAGCTATTATTTGCGGATATGTTTATTTATATTATTTATGAATATTTTTTTAATAAAGTATAATAGCTAATAAATTCCAAAAAAGAAAAGTAATTTAGTAATTTTTTCATAAGAAGAAAAAAATATGAGAATGCAGTTTACTTTATTCATTTGGGGTTGAATATATATATGCTATATGTATGTATATAAACGTTATACATAAATATGCATACATATGTACGTGTTTCTGTAATTAAAACGACTCGAGTTGGTTTTAGGAGGGTAAAAGATACGCATTCGTTTCTTTATCATTAGTGGTACACCACCATTCACGACAATGGCAAACATGTAAGGGACGGAAAAAGGTGGAACGAAAGAGAAAGTAATAAAAAGAGAAAAAGAAAGAAAGAAAGAAAGAAAGAAAGAAAGAAAGAAAGAAAGAAAGAGAAAAGGTAGAGAAAGAAAGAGAAAAGGTAGAGAAAGAAAGAAAAGGTAAAAGTGGTGAGAGAATATTTGAAAAAGGATGTGCGGTAATCTTGCACGACGTTTAATCACGTTAATGGACAAAAAGCCTTATCACGAGACATGCAAAGCACCGAGAGTCCGCCATCTGAAACTTAACTTCCGTTCTATCAGTCCCTGTCTAGCCGTCACGCGACAAAACGTACAGTGGATGCGAGACACGTGTCGCGTGACTAACGTGTACTTACCTCGTTATGAGTTCCGATGTCACGGTGTACGCATTATATTAATTAAAATTGAATTAGGCTGATTGCATTTCTTCCTCCAGTCTTCCCCCATCCCCTCATCTCTTACCACCTTTTTCTTCTTCACCTTCGCATTTATCTCTTTTTCTCTTTTTCGTACACCCTTTTATACACTTACACATCTTTCATTCCTTAACGTTCTCATATGTGTGTTAGTTTTGTATAGTAATCAGTTTAATTTGGAAATCTTCGTACAGTTTACACACGCAAAGACTAGCTGTTCTTATTTAATTTGGTTCTTTTTTTTTTTTATTCTATGTTGATCATAGAGAAATTGGAGGATTGCATGAAAAGATCCATCTAGACACGATGTTATTCATTTTTATCTACATCTAGTGAAATTGATTACATTACGATTAAGTGATTACACCTATTTCATTCATCTTTCTTTTCTTATCTGATGTTCATTGAAATTTGGATAATCGTTGAATCGTTCTTTTATGATTTATGAAGTTTGATATGTTTATTTAAAATTTTTATGTGATCTAAATTTTTATTTAATGATTTTTCTATGGTAAACTTTTAACTATAAATTTATTTTTATGAAAACAAATGTAGTTTGATAAATATTAATTATATAAATTAATCGAAGAATTATATTAAACATATTTAAAATTTTTTTAATAATATTAAGTTAAATTATTTTAATATTTAAAATATAATTTATATTATATTTTATTATATATATAAATTATTATAAATTATTTTAATTTAACTGCAAAAATTATTTTAATAATATAAATAATTTAACTAATATTATTAAAATATTATTTTAAAATATAATATATACACATAAATGTGTAATCTATAAATATTATTGATTCTCTTTAACATTCAACTCATTTCTATTAAAAAATTAGTTAAATATTATAAATAAATTAATAAAATATAAATATTATTTTAATAATATTTATTATACATCATATTATTATTAAATAATATTATAATATTAATTTTTATTATCATTAATTTTTTAAATAATATTAATGCATCATATGAAATAAATCTGTTATTTGTAATTTTATAAATTTTATAAAATTTCAAAATTACCGACATTTGTTACGTCCATTAATTCTTCGTGTTATTCGACAGAAAACGCATTGGAAAAATTATAATTTTATCTTCGGATTAAAATAAAATATTTCATCTTCAAAGATATCTCATTTTCCAACCTTATATAAAAACGAATTTAAGAAAGGATACTTTCTATAATCGAACACGACTCTAAAGATAACATAATTTTATTTTTAACATTTTAGTTCCTAAAATAAAAAAGAACGTGCAAATATTCCGCGTGATAAAATTAGCTGATATTATTTAAATATTAAAAATCAATTACCAATCTATAAATATTATTGATTCTTATTAACATTGAATTCATTTCTATTAATAAATTACTTAAATATTATAAATAAATTAATAATCTATAAATATTATTGATTCATATTAACATTCAACACCTTTCAATTAACAACAAAAAGAAAAAATAAAGTAGATAAATTCTAACAAGATAGGATTTCGAAAATCATAAGATATTAGTCAACACTTTCATGGTAAAATTTTAACGATCAAACCTTGAGATGTTATCGCATCCTAATCCTCAGAATGTGCCTCGAATGAATATTCTCGTTCGAACTAACTATGCTTCTCTACTTCAAGGAAGAGAGAAAGAGAGAGAGAGAGAGAGAGAGAGAGAGAATCGCGAAACGCGCTTTTGGAGAAGACGCTCTTGGGAAAATGTCGAATAACGTGGTTTGAAGTCTACCAGTAAGTTGACTAGACGCGTAGGGTACTTCGGGTAAAATCTTTGAAGCAAATCACTAGCATCACACCGAAGGCCCAACTTCGTTGAGTCTTCGTTCTACCTTATACTCGTTGGTATAACGTCTAATGTCCATTATTAAGTTAACCGATCCGCGTTATTGTTCAGAGCTCGACCCTGCTAATACCCACTTATCCTGCTAGGAATAGAAGCGAGAAACGGAAAGTACAGATAGAAAGAGAAAGACAAAGATAGGTTGGTAGAGAAAGATAGAGAGGGAGAGAGAGAAGGTGGAAGGAGAGAGGAAGGAGGGAGTCTTCGCGGTGTCTCTGCTTTCAGGAACACTGCGGTGAAGCTTCTGAGAGCTTACCGGACCTAGGGAATAGAAACTAGGACGCACGCTCGATCCCCCGTGGTTTCCCATGATTTTCGTGAACGAACACGCGCCTGGCTCACACGCCAAGTATGGTAGAAATTATAAAATTACCCTCCCCCTTCCTTACCCCTAACCTCTTCTTCAACGGGTTTGGGCCAACTACTTCAACCGAGTGTGTTTTGCACTGGTTTCCGTATCATGGACTATACTAATAAGGGAAAATAAACTAAGCGGAAATATATCGCGGTTTATACGCTAGATGTAGGGAAATTGTTGTCTTTTGTCGATATATGTATATATTGAGACGTTTATTTTGAAAGTGGTCTAAATTCATTTTACAAATAAAATTGAGTTACTTATATTAAATAGTTACATTTTCATATGATTTTTTCATTCTGAAGTAATTTGTTACTAATATATATTTAAAATCATTAGGATTATTTAACAGGAATGTTTGTTGATTAATTAAGTAATGAAACAGTTTATTTTGAAAGTGATCTAAGTCAAATCATAGCCATTAAAAACATATTATTTCTTCGAAAATATTAATTATGTTAATTGGAATGATAAATTTGACACCCATAGAAACTGCAAAACATTATTCTACTATTTTATCTTTTATCTATATTTATATAAATTATCTATATTTATAAATTTAATCCAACAAAATATTTCTAAATTTCATATTTATTATATTAAATATAATATTAAAAATATAATATTTAAATATTATATTTAAATAAATAGTAATATAATAATAGTATTACATTTATAATTATAATATAATGTAATTATAATTATAATATAATAATATAATAATAATATATATAATAAATATAAATAGTAATATAATAATTAGTATTATAATTTATTAATTAATATTTATAATTAATAATTATAATATAAATATTTTAATATGTATTAATTAATTAATATTTAAATATAATATATTTACTATATTTATATTTAATGCCATATTTATTATTATTTAAATTATATATTTATAAATTTATATCAAACACACAATAAATTTAATCCCTTTAATATCCTGATTCAAATATAAATGAACTTGGGCCATTTTAAAAATATACGGCTCATCTACTCTATCTATTTTTCTTTCTTTCTTATTGTTTCTTAATGAGTTATTCAAAAAACTATTATTCGATCGTTTTTATTGGATGTTTCAATTTGGACTCCTTGATAGTATAGAAAAGTCCTTGGAGTATTTTTCGAGTCAATCGGAATCACACACACACACACACAAGTCTCTCCCTCCTCTCTCTCTCTCTCTCTCTTTTCGAGACAATTTCGAAGAAGATCGCACGTACTATTATCCCGATCACGTACTACGATGCTTCTGACGCATGCAAAAGGAACGACCTTGGTGTGTATACGATGTTGAAAGAGCTTAGGGGTGCCAATACTGGCTACCTTCGTTCGTTCGTTCGTTGGTTCGTTCGTTGGTTCGTTCATTCGAATGGGTAGTACCGCTTCGAAAAGGCTCCCAGGGGTCGTGTAAAGCAACGTTCCAACGTTGCAGAAGCACAAATGACCGTCCGGATACCTACAGTCTCGTCGATCGATGGAACCTAGACAGGATTTGTGGTTCTCGTCCTTGTCGCATTCATGTTACTCTATACACATCGGACAAATTGAAAATAAGCTCGGCAACTTTGCTACTATAAAATCCTTTATTACCCCTTCCTTTGCTTTCGTCTCTACAACTTGCCCCACCCACCTATCCATTCATTTCCCCTTTTTTTCTAACCTTTTTATACCCGATTTCAAAGACGAACCTATTGTTTCCTTTTCCTTATTTCTTTCTTCTTCTTCCTTTTTGTTTCTCTCTCTCTCTCTCTCTCTCTCTCTCTCTCTCTATTTCACTATTTTACTATATCCTCTTTTTCTTTCTTTAGATTTTCTTTCAACTTCTGAGAATCATCAGTGTAACGGAGTTTTTTCCTCACTATCGTAGCAAGGATTTTCTTCGTTCATCGTGAATTGCTTTATCGACTACTTACAACGCAATCGCTTTCAAGGGAAAACGTTTCGCGGTGTGGCGGCATTCGTGAAAGCTCGACGCAATAAATATAATCATAAAAGCTCCCTCGTAAAATCCAACGTTCCTAACATTTTCCCATATACATGTGTATATATATATATATATATATACTATATAGATACATGTCTGGGTCTATTGGCACGTACGATGAGAAGATACAACGAGAATAAGCCTAATGGGGAAGCTTTTTCCAAGCTTACATGATCCGGCTTTCGAAATATCCTTGACTATTTCGCCATCTTTTAGGCGTTTTAACTCGTAGAACAAGAGAGAAGGGAATTGTACAAAATTCTTTTCCACCATTTTCACTTACTCTTACCATGTTTTTTTTTCATTCGATTATTATTAACATTGTTATTATTTTTTGTATCCTTTAGTTGACTTAATTTACCAAGTTTTATTATATTCATATAGATTGTTCTTCAATCATGTATGAATGGGTTTTCCTATTTACGTTAATGGATCAATAATCCCGATGAAATTATTTCAATTTTTGTCGTATCCATTCCGTTCATCCATTTTGTTTATCCACTGCACATTCTGTTTCAGTTTTCCCACCATTGTGGTCAATTAATGGTCGTGATGTCACCGAAGCATTTTCGGCTTGTATAACTTGGGGATTGTTGTGTGCAATTTTGTGTTTGTATGGTTGTATGTAATTCAGGGATGCTTGGGGTGTGTCCAACTATTCAATTGCATCCCAAATATCGGTCTGCGTGACGTACCGTTCAGCGTTAGATCCAAAAAGGGCCTGAAGTGGTCCTATATATTTACTTATTTTTTCCCCTTCCATTTTTTCTGGATTTCCCTTTTAATCACCTTTTACGACAAGCAGGGATTACTGAGGGGGTATTCTTTACCCTGCCACCCTCACAAGATTTTTATTATTATTATTATTATTAATGTTATAATGTTGGTTAAAACAATTATATTATGTATTTATAATATATTATATGTATTATATTAAATAATTATTATTACTAATATTATAATGCTGGTTAAAATTATGATTATTATTATTTTTATTATTATTAGTATTATTGATATTATAATGTTGGTGAAAGTTATCATTACTATTATTATACTATTATGCATTATACTATTATACTATATATAGTATACATTACTACTACTACTACTACTACTACTATTATTATTATTATTATTATTATTATTATTTTTTTTTTTTTTTTATCGTCGTAAAAAGTAAAGGCAAATCTTTTATAGACCATAGGCGTCGGCCCTGCCCCTGCAGTCTGAGGGTCACCTCTCGACGTCAGAAGCAGAGCCGACGCCCGTGTGCTGAACTCTCGTCTCGTCCTTTCCTACGAAACGCATATCAGCTAAGCCCCCCTCCCCTGATCATTCCTTGTTAAGGCGAGGGGAAAATCTACTTCTGTCCGCGTAGTCGTCCGCGTCTCCCCCCCAGCCAGGGATTACTTTAGTATTACTTCTAGTTGGGGGTCTTGTCCGTGTGTCGTTTTGTTATTCGTCTGTTGTGTGTTGTGTGTCGTTCGGTCTGTTGTCTTGCGTCAGGTCCGTCATGTCAGGCAGCTGTCCGCATTTTTCCGTCTTAGTATGGTCTCCGTATATGTGGCAACTAATTGCCACCAGTCTTTTCTGTGGAGCATCACCTCCACGAAGTTGTCAGGGGTGATTTCTCCCACGGTCGCTTCGAGTTTCCGTCTGAGATCTGTCCAGCGATCGCATGCGAAGAAAGTATGTTTCGCATCGTCTCGTTTGTGTCCACAGTATGTACAGTTTGGTGTCCGTACTCTGTTCATTCTGTGGAGGTATTGTCTGAAGTACCCGTGTCCTGTCAGGAGTTGTGTTACGTAAAAGTTTACGTTCCCGAAGTCTCGTTTTGTCCACTGTCTCAGGTCCTTGATAAGTAGTCTTGTCCAGTTGCCTGTTCTTTCTTCCGTCCAGCGCTGTTGCCACGCGCGCATAGTGTTGTCCCTTTCTGTCGATGTTGCGTCCTGTAGTCTCGTGTCTGCGCTTCTTCCGTAGATCTTCTTGCGCTCAAAAGCAAGAAGATCTATGGGAATCACACCTGCCACGACCAGAACGGCCTACGCAGAGACCGTCCGGTAGGAGCAGGCGATCCTCAGCACGCTCTGTCTTTGTATCGTCATCATTGCGTGGCAGTACTTTTTTGTCTTCAGGGAATCTGCCCAGACTTCTGCCCCGTACAGGAGGATCGAGTGGGCTGTCGACATCAGTAGTCTCCGTTTCCTTGTTCTCGGTCCGTTCGTGTTTGCCATCAGGCGGCTTAAGGATTTTACTCTTTCGGCCGCTTTCTGGGCTGTCCTCTGTATGTGAGGCCAGAAGGTCACCTTCGTATCTAGGGTCACCCCCAGATACTTGACTTTCCCTCTGGTCTCGATTGTTTCTGTCCCGACCGTCATGGGGAGTCTCATCTGTATGCGTCTCCTTGTGAGGATCAGCAGTTCTGCTAATTCTCCGCTGATTCGCCGCTACGTCATCGGCGTATGCAACGAGAGATACGTCAAGCGGGAGTTCCAGTCTGAGCAGGCTGTGATAGGTCGCGTTCCAAAAATCCGGTCCGAGGATAGATCCTTGGGCAACCCCAGCGGTGATCTGTCTCGTCGTGTGTCCTTCTGTCGTCTCGTACGTCAGTCGTCTGTTTCGTAGGTAATCCTTCACAACCCGAAGCAAGTACGGTGGAACCCCGAAAGCGTTTTTAAGCGCTTGCAGGATGTCCACCCACCTGGCCGAGTTGAAGGCGTTCCTAACGTCTAGTGTCGCCAGCAACACGATGGGTCGCGCTGCGTGGCAGTATCTGTCTGTTGCCCGGAAGGTTTCAACGACCCTTTGGATCGCACCAACGGTCAACCGACCCTTCTGGAAGCCGAACTGGCGATCTGAGAGGCCTCCCCCAGTTCCTATCATCCCTGTAAGTCTTTGTCTGAGTAGCTGTTCGTAAAGTTTTCCCGTCGTGTCTAGTAGGCTCAGCGGCAGGTAGGCCGATGGCGTGCTGGGGTCCCTCTTACCCTTAGGGATGAGGACCAGCCTCGCCACCTTCCACCGGTCGCTGAAATTCCCTGTCTTTAGGCAGGTGTTGTACAGGTCAAGGAAGATGTCCGGCCTCTGTTTGACCATCAGCCGAACAACCTCCCCCGGTACACCATCTGGTCCCGGCGCCTTGTGAACCTTCACCGCCTTAGCCGCTCTGAAGAGCTCCTCAGCCGTGAAGGCGTCAACCGCCGCTGTCCCGTCTTCGTCTGTCGTTTCGATTCGCAGCGGGTGTGTTGGGAAGAGTCCGTCAACAATGCGTCGCAGTGATTCCGCCTCCTTGAGTACAGGTGGTTCCGAGCCCCCAGTTTGTCGGTGACTATCTTGTAACCGGCACCCCACGGGTCGCGGTCCACCACCTCGCAGAGCGTCCTCCAGCACTTTGTCTTACTGTCTCGTGTGGCGTTAGTCAGTCTTTTTCGTTCTTTTCTGTACTTGGCCTGGAGTGCTTCCCTCTCAGGCCTGCCTTTGGCTCTTGTAACCCTTCTGCGTGCTGCGAGGCAATCCCTCCGCAGTTCGGCGATTTCGTCCGTCCACCAGTATTGTGGCTGTCTGTTTCGTCTGAGGTGTTTTCTCGGCATCATGCTTTCACACAGCCTTTCCATTAGTTTAGCCGTCTCGTCTGTAAGTCTTTCCGCCATGATCCGGCCGGTCAGATCCGGGGGAACGCTGGTGATCGGGGCCGGCGTTGCCGCCAGTTTCTTCGAAAGCCTTTGTGTGTCGAGCCTGTTCGTATTCCACCGCGGAGGTTGTCGTTGTCTTTTCTGTACCGTTGCTGTCTTTCTTGTTACCTCGAACTCGAGTTGAAGTCCCCAGCGACTACCAGGTCCCCAGGTAGTTCCATGATTCCGTCCTCGAGGGCCACTACCTTTCTCCCGAACTCCGCCGCGTCACAGTTTGGGGTCAGGTAGACACTGACGTAAGTGACAGTGCCCACCTTGACCCAGACATAGTCTTCCCCTGCGCCACAGCCGGTTATCCGGGAACGGGCAGCGCCCCTCACCCAGATAGCTACCGTCTCATCGTCGTTTGTGTACCAAGTCCGTGTTGTCCTTTTTCTGTATGTCTCGCATAGTATGAGTATGTCAGCGTCCAGTTCGTCCGCTATCTGGGGTAGTAGCATGTCAGCTTTCCTGCTGCGGTTCAGGTTTCCCTGGATTACACTGTCCGTCGTCCAGCCCGCTTCCTGCACTCCTCCAGCGCGACCCGGAACGGCGCGCACCTCCCGGAGCCCGAGAGATGCGCCGCGTCCGTGCGTCTTGCTTCGGCGCACAGAGAGCAGTTCAGTCTGTTCTTGCAGTCCGTCGCGTAGTGTCCCGTCTCATCGCATTTCCTGCAGTTCTTCGTTCTGTCTGGTCCTTTGCAGCTCGTCTTTGTGTGTCCAAAGCCCAGGCATTTGTAGCACTTCGTCACCGTGAGTCGTTTACGTACGCGACAATGGACCCATCCTATCCCGATCCGACCGCGTCCGAGCAGAATCTTGGCTTCCTGCGATTCAAGATCGCAGACCGCCATGTACTGCTCGGCCCGGTTCAGGCCGATTAGTATTATTATTATTATTATTATTACTATTATTATTATTATATTTTAATGTTGGTGTGAAAGTTATCATTACATATTATACTATTGTGCATTACTGTTATTATACATTATACTGTTATACTATTATTATGCATTATACTGTTATATTATATATACTATACATTACTACTATTATTATTATTAAAATTAATATTAAAATGTTGCTGAAAATGACGATGATGATGATTACTATTATTATTAACTAAATTATTTGTTTTTTCTTTTTGAATGTAAATTTTCATTAGCAATTTGTCCAATTCGTATTTCGTTAAATATGTACGTGATTTTTTTCCACCTCAAATATGCACTCACATTTCTTGTTCTCTCCAATGGTTGCGTTCTCTTAAATGAGTATATAAATAAATAAATGAATGGGAAGAACGATCTCCTAGCGAAACACCATATAGTTCGTTGAAGCGGACGTAAAATTATATTACTTCGTATTACGTGAAACGCTTATCGTTTTAAACTTTCCACTCTTTCGGTATCTTCCATTGTTCAAACGAGCCATTTCTCCACCGTTTCGTTACGTTGGTCATTGTCAGCGTAGATATTTTTCGTTAAATGTGCACAGAAAAGAGAGAAATAGAGAAAGAGAAAGAAAGAGAGAGAGAGAGAGAGAGAGAGAGAGAGAGAGTGAAATAGAAACACGAGGATTTGGACCACTGAGTATCGTTCTCGTGGTCACGAAGCATTTATTTTTTAACTTTAACATATACGCGAGCATGAAGTACATATAACAATGAAATATCGTCAAATGTTGGAGGCTTGCTTCATCTAACTTTGTTTTCCAATTTGTGAGCTTTGCGTAACACCGTTAGTTTCTCTCTCTCTCTCTCTCTCTCTCTCTCTCTCTATTTTTCTCGTTTTGTCTTTGAAATTAATGAATGACTATATCGTACAATAGGATCGAGAAAAAAGTTTTCGATCTATCGAAGAAGTAACGATTTTCACTAACTTTTTTTTCTCTCTCCCTCATACCACATCGTTAGGATCGTTCGACGAAATCGTAAGTCGAGCTTACGATTCTCGAGAATACTCTTTCGTGTTTCGTTTTCCCACCCTACTGTTGATCACCCCCGTTAAAGTTGCATCCTGTCATTAGCCCGAAAGTTTTCCTCTTCAATCTCTTTTTCTCTCTTTCTCTCTCTCTCTCTCTCGAAAAAAAATTTATTCGTTGAGAAGAACTTTTTGAGGAATTCTCAGCGGTGATAAGGGGTTCGCGTGGATAGAAAGGGGAACGGCATGGAGTGCTCTTAAAACTTCGATCCTTATAGACTCGAAGGGTTTTATTAGTACGAGCCACTAAGGCTTTACTACCGGGTGTTAAATTATATCGCTCTTACGGTTTCTCTAGATTTTTGCCCTCACCCCCTTCTCCCCCTTTTCTCTTCCCATTCGTCGTCGTATCTATGCACCTTCTATATGGATATAGAAACGTTAATTAACAAGCTAATAATAATTCAAGCTTAAAGTAATTATCCTCGAGTCATATGTTAAATCTTTCTTTTTTTAATAACTCAATAATAGATCAAAGATATTCATCGAAATGATTCTTGAGATATATATCTTAACATTTAGAGAGCTGCTTCTTTTTTTTTTATTAAATCCAATTTATCTTCTTTCAATTGGTAAATGGAAAATTGGTACGAACTAACGCGAACGGAACTAACTTTCCTAATCGGGTTCCACTATTTTCTAAACGCCATAGACTGAACTTTAAATCGATATCTGAAGGTATCTCTCGTTTAGAACACAGTCCAAGTCCCACCTCTTGCAGCCCCCTTAACACCCCACCTACCACCACCATCTCCAGTATGAAGTTGCCTTTCTCGAAGCGTACTGGAGGGTGCAAATGGTACATCCATTACTTCCCGCAGTCTAATGGCTGGAATTTATTAGGCGATAAGTTACTCTCGGCCAGCAACCTTACTTGCCGAGTTCCCAGAGTCTATCCATGTGGAAGCCATGGGGGACACATTTCTAACCTCTCTTTCTATCTTTCTACCTGTCGATTTTTCTCTTCATACGAAACCGAAAAGCCATGATTCGGAATGTTGGTAATCCTCTTCTTTCAAGGCTATATATATTCATTTTTGAATCATGCCTATGATATTATGGATTTCTTCTTAGCTATTGGATTATCTCTTTTTCTCTATTTCTGTATAAAAGATTATGGTAATATGATGTCATATATATTGAGTGAAATATTATACGTATCTATTAGATTGTACGATAAATAATTTTGTCACTTTTTTAACACAGAATCGTCTTTACTGATAGATACCTAGAATAACGTAATCTTTTAGGCACTACGTGACACTATAATGGCTTTCACGGATGCCATCTTCTAATACGACGCGCCACTATAGTGGCTTTTGTGAATAACATCTTTTAAAATATATTATAACTAATTTTATTATCAATTATTAAAGTAAATTGTCAAAGTTTAAATATGTGTCTATTATTTTTTGAAGAAAAATTATAATTTAATTATCAAAAGCTTCATTAAAATGTAGTTGCGTAGAGAAAATTGCATTTTTCTTCACTCATTGTAGTTTTATCGTTTACACGCAATTCTCGTTGAACCCGGAAAAATAGAACCGCGCAACATTTAGCTGTGCCTAAGAGGTTAAAACCTTAATATTATTTTACATTGTAACAATAAATAATTTAGCATATTTTAACATAAAATGTATTTAAAACTTTTTTGTGTTTCGATCTTTCAAGTAGTTTTTTTTGCTGGTATCGAATCAAAAACTGTCGCATAACAAAGCTAGAAATTGTTGATAAGTGTTGAATTTATGTAAAATTCGATAATTTTTACGATCTTATCAAATTTCTGTTGATTTTAAATATGAACAAATTTTTTTTTTATTATCACGGAAAAAATGAGATTACTTATTGAAATATCCTAATGTATTTGTTAATGTATTTATCTATATTATATATCTTACTTTTAATGAAAAGGAATCACGCGACGCGCGTGCCTCCGCCGCGGATCGATGGAAATTGGGTGCAGCCGGGGAGGATACGAGACACTATGATTGTATCATAAGACAAATTCTAAAATAATAATGGTGGATAAGGCAATGAACGATTAATTCATGAAAGACTGTGTTTCTTTTTTTTCTAACTCTCTCTCCTTTCTTTAGTTTCTCCCTTTCTTCATGTATATATGAGCCGCTAATTTTGATAGTGGCCTAAGTTCATTTATATTCGAATCGAAATAATAAAACAATGGGTATTTATTTGTTAGAATTTATTCTAATTTAAAATAATATATTATTAGTAAGATTAATTTTTATAAAATTAACAGTTTGTAAAATTGTTAAAAAATTAAGCTACCAAGGAAATTTAAATAATGTGGTTATCATATTGACTTGAAAAATTGATCAATTGCAATCTTTTGTAATTATAATTTTTGATAATATATAATTAAATTAAGGTCATTAAATAGATTCACAAATATTAATATATATATTTTAGTTAGGTTTATTTTAGTATACAAATAAAATTAAATTACAAAATAATAAAAAAGAAATTTTTTAATTGGGGGGAAAAAAAGAAAAGAATGAAATGTTATCTAGCGAAGATAAAAAAAAAGTTCTGAACCAAAGTTTAAAAAGGAAAAATTGCTAATAAAATCAAAAATACGAAAATTTGAAAAATTTGAGATTTTTTCCAAATAAAACGAAATTTCTTAAATAATTTGACTACAAATATTTTTTAAATATTTGATGTCCAAAAGGTACATTTAAAAACACAAAATTAGAAAAAAAGAAAACGTTTCGATTCGAAAAACGATAAGTCAATTTTTAAAAGAGTTACGACTATTTGAAAAAGAAAGTTATTCTTTTGAAAAATTCATAAGTAATGTTGAATTAGATAAAAAAAATTGGAAAAAATGTAGAGAGAGATTATTAATGAAATTGAAAATGATAAAAAAGTTTCAGCAAAATTGAAAGAGGTTCTGTGTCACAAGTGGTTGATTTGACGTGGGAATCCCCATATATATTCTTTTTTCTTATCACTTATATTCTTTCTTTTATTTAATTATGTAGGTATGAAAGAACCTCAAAAAAAAAAAATCTTTGTTCTTTGGTATGGAGAGAGAGAAAGAGAAAGAGAGAGAGAAAAAAATTGTATTCCGTTCTCGAGTAGAAGCTTTGATTCACGATCGTCGAGCTGTGGAAAGGTCTTGACTATACGTTTACGCGCTCTAACGAGAAGGTAACGAACGAAAGCGAAAAAGGGAGAAGAAGGAGCTTTCGTGCCAACAGGTTCTCCACGTTCGAATAAACCTCTCTCACGACGAAAGACAGAGAAGTATTATACCGCGGGATTCTAGAAAAGAGAACCGAAATAGAAAGAGAGTGTAAAATGTGTAGGTGTGTGAACAAGAAAGACACAGAAAGAGAGAGAGGGAGAGAGAGAGAGAGAGAGAGTAAGAATGAAAGTGTGTATAAAAGAAAGAAAATGAAAGAGAAAAAGGAGAGAGTGAGGAAAAGAGATTGATTGATCGATTAGTTCTTATTAGCTTTCAAAGATATTTGAGGTACACACTTCTATTATTATATTATAGTATATGGTATATATATATGGTACTGTACATATACCAATACAAATGCATATACACATACAATACAAATATTGTTATACATTTTGAATGATATTTATGTTCCTTCAATATTCACTTGTACGATTCTTTTTTATTGTTTTATATCGATTCGTAAAACATTATACGATTTTATTCCTTTGCAAAATATTTTTTTGTGAATTATATTATATACATATGTATAATCATTAACACGTTCCATGCCACGTGTACCACGGGTGGTACACGTTAAATTTGTTCTTCAGGTCACATGTACCACCGGTTGTATACTTACCATTTATTTAACTAGCTGAATTTAATATAATAATAAAATAACTATATTTTTTTATTTAATTAGCTGAAAATATATGTTTATAACAAATTGAGTTCTGTACAAAAATATTTCTATTAAAATATTGATGCATTATACGAAATGCATTATAGAACAAAGCACATAAGTTTGTTTCATTGTTATATTTACAATAATTAATAATTGATGTAATGGTTGATTTTGTTAAAGCAAAATTAAATGGCCTGAGTGACAAGTCAGGTAAAAAGGGCTTGGCACGGAACGTGTTCAAAAATATACTGGTTCAATTTTTAACCTCTAGGGATAAGACATTTTTTAATTTTTGGGATTATACAAATTTCCATGACGCTGTCAAGAAATCATAAATAACGATGACAATTATATTATTCAATAAAGTTTATTCCAAGTACGTGTGAACAAATTATTTTCTTTTTTTTTTTTTTTTAACAACAAGAACTTTCTAGTAGACCTAATATAAATTTTCTTTTTTATGTTTTATATTTATACTCGAAGTCAGGTGCTATGGTTGTCTATTATTACATTGAATGAGGGAAAAATTTATTAACAATTTCAATAAAAATGTTAAACAATTTATGTTCAGATTTTCAATGAAGTTTATTGAACTAAATAACTGGAGTTTTGTTTGATCACCTTTTGTCATTTTTTGTTTTATAGCTGAACGGTTAGTGGAAACCAATTTTGGTGCGTGTTGATCTTTAACCCCATTCCAGATTTTAAATTAAGACGATTCCTTTAGAAAAAGAGAAAGAAGAAGAAAAAGAATAGTATGAGAATAGAATGAGAAAAAGAATGGTACAGCTGGCAGCACGAATGGCACAGTAATTTTCCCCGTTCACGTGTTGGAATCTGGTGGTTCGATTTGTCATTCCATTTGACTCCGAGGACTCATTTGTCAACAAACGATTTTTGTTAACGATGACTACGACGAAAATGGAACTAATGTAAAATTACGACAAAAATAGATATGATGATGATGATGATGATGATGACATCAATGAGATATTTTATACGTTGGTAATAATGTCTGATAAAAACGCATAACTCGGAATTTGTATTCTCTTATTCAATGCTCTGGCTAGACTATTCAATTTCATCGGTATAATTGCTGTTCGAGCGTAAAAAATCGATAAGTTTTCAATTTCGAAAGTTTACAGGCAGATTTACGAGCTGACCTCAGAGATCGTGTTTTTTAGTATAGCGATAAGCGACGATATACGACATTGCTCCCCTTTTGCCACGCCCCTCTCGTGGTTCTTTTAGATATAGTAACGCATTTGCATGGAGTACCGATATATATATGTATATGTATATATGTGGAATTCGCTAATGTGTATTAAAATTGAAAATAAATAAAAATGAAGAACATGTAAAAATGTTTTTTAAAAATATTCTGAATATTCACATATGTGAATATTGTTGTTATGTGTTGGTAATTATGACAATGGACTAATAAAAAAAAACAATTCATTTTATGATTTGTTTTATAATATATTAACACAATTATATAATTCGAAATAAATTATAAAATGAATTTATTTAATCTTTGAACTTACATTAGTTCACAATCATTGTTACTGGTACATATATTGCAATTACAACTAAATTAAAAAAAAGTAAAACTAATTTTTTAATAAACTTCTGATTCAATATTATACGTACCATAAAAAGACCCTTTGTTTATTTAAAATAAATTAAAACATTTATAAAATGAATAATACACGTGATAATGTATAAAAGTCTAATTTAGGAAATAAAATTACTTAATCCACTGCGTATTTGCTTGATGTGTTTTTTCCGTGACTTCTAAAATCCAACTGACAGAAATTTCGTTTATATATTTAAACTTAGAAACACTAATGCGAAAGTCAAATTTACAAACTTATCAAGCACATTAACGATCATGATTTCTTTTTCTCGTCTTTATCTAGAGTCGTTAGTAATAGTTTTTTCTTTTTTTTCATACACAAGTTTACATTTCAAAACTTGAGTATATTTTTTAATCGAACTTTGTGTATTTTTGACGGCTTTTACTCATACTTTGATGATTAATTTCAAAAGCAAAAATATAGTATACATGAATTATTAAAAAACATTATTAATATTAAATTCTTTTTTGTCATGAAGTTTATATTAATTAATGTTTTTAATTTATTAATTTAATTTATTTAATTGAACACATATTTTTATATTGTTTTAATCCTTTGGTTACTAGCGATTCATATAGGGATTATCTATATAGAGACCCGTATGTACGTATGATCACGGCAATGTTCAATAGTTCAAAAATGAAACCTTTTACATTTTTAAAATTTAACATTTAATTATAAAACAACTAGAGATTTTTAAAAAGCGTACGATTCAATAAAACGGAAAAAATGCTCGAAATTTTAATGCCACAGGGGATTCCAAAACACTGGTCAACCTGGTTCAAGTTTGCTTAAAGGAAACTAGATGTAAAGTGAGAATAGGTAATCAAATGTCGGAAGCTTTTAGTATTCAAGGCAGGTTAATAAAGGGGAACGCATTGTCACCTCTTTTGTTCAATTAAGTACTGGAATTTGCTGACAAAGAACTGCAAAAAGGTAAAGATGGTCTGCAGTTGAACAGAACAACGCAACTGTTGACATACGCGGAAGATATTGCTTTGTTAGGGGACAATGAACAGGCATTAATTAATAACGTGAAAATATTAATAGATAATACTAAAGATCTGAGACTGCACATAAGAGCGTTAAAAACCAAACATAAGGTAACCGATAGAATTCAGAATATACCTAGTACTGGAACTAGTCGTCCGGGATAAAATTTTCGAACAAGTCAGCAACTTTAGGTATATTTAGGATCGATCATAAACACACGAACGAAATTAACGAAGAAATTAAGAAAAGAATCAATTTCAGCAATTCATATTTTTATTCAGTTAATAAATTACTCAGCACACGGTTGCTGTCTAGGCGATTAAAAATCAGGATATACAGGACAATCATCCTGCCGGTAGTCCTTTATTGTAGCGAATCGTGGTCGCTACGTTACGGTATGAAAAGAAATTTAGGGTTTTCGAAAACAAAGTTCTTCGTAAAATTTTCCGTGCAAAACGCGATGAAGAAACAGGCGAATGGAGAAAACTCCATAAAGTTGAAGTACATCGATTGTAAAACAAACCGGACTTTATTAGCGTCGTAAAATCAAGCCGATTAAGATAGGCAGGTCACGAGACGTGCATGGCGGAAGATCGAACGGCGCATAAAATACTGGTCGGTATACCGAACGAGAAAGACCACTGGGTAGACCGAGATGTAGATAGGAAGACAATATTAGAAGGGATCTGAAAGAAATAGCATACGAAGACTGCGAATGGAAGGATCGCGCTCAGGGACGGGAACAATGGCAGGATTTGGTATTTGCGGCTATATACTTTCGAGTTCCTAATGCCAGTTAATAATAATAATAATAATAATAATAATAATAATAACACCTGCAAGTAATTATTTAACAACAAAACGCATAGCATCATCACGTACGTTGTACTCCATTTTTTACCTATAATGATTAATATAATAGAATGACATAGTTCTCGATGAATTATTCGGTATTATTATCGAAATAAATAAATCTCTAAGTCTAGTATAAAATTAATAATATTCTGCAGAAATTGTTATTTCAAGAATTTAACACACTCACAATTTTTTATGTACAATGTGTAAGCTTGAATATCAGGATTCTATAAAATTTTGTTTAAACTGTGTTATTATCAGTATTTTAAAGTATTTTTAATTATTTTAAGTATTATTATATTATAGACATTTAAAGTTATAGTTACCTTCACTTTGAATTACTAATTTTTGTCATTAAAAGTGAATCAATGTAAGAATGATTGGTAAATCGTCTTGATACTTTTTAATTTATTAAAAAGCACACCATATGCAAAGACGTTAACTTTATTTAATAGATTTAATTTGTTATTGATTGTATATAAATATACAAATATTAGAAATACTAAGCCAACCATTTTCGTTATTTAAAAAAATATTATTTACATAGAACAAGTTTAAACACAGTTTTTAAATAATATTCGTATTTAAGCAATAATTGTTTTAGTTTTGATCAATCAATTTTGAAATTCTTTAAAGAAATCATAAAATAACATTATTTTAAGATAACTTTACTGCAATACTTATTATTTTTATACTAAAGACGTTGCTTAATTAGATAATTACTTAGACTTTTGAGATTTTGTTTAATAGTTTATTAAAGTTTTTGATAATGTTATGGAAAAAGAACTCGTTTAAAAGGTTTGAATTTGAATCATCTAGTTATAATGTAATTTGTCAGATAGATTTTCTTTGTAGTACATTTCTTATTTACATAGGTTTACTTAGTACTTGTCCTATAATATTTATGTTTATATTATACTAATCAAATTTTAACACGACTCACTGCAGTTACTAGATTAAACTACAGTTTATGTACTCAACACAATTATTTATAAATTAATAATAATATAAATATAATTGTTGATGCTATCAAAATAATTGAAACTTGTCAAAATGTATTTTTGAAAAATTATTTCCCATCACCTTTTATTATTCAACATATTTTTTTTAACATAATTTAAATGGTTAAAAATAAAATAAATTTATGTGTGAATATAAAAATTATTGTATGTTATATTTTCATACTGCAAACACAATATATTATTACATTTTTGTTTTTATTGTAATTATATTTTGACATAATTTACACAATTTATATGTATTTGTTAGTTATATGTAAATAATAAAAAAGTTGTATCGTTATTACCTACATGCGGTTTTATATCCTCCAAATACTTATTAAATTCTAAAATAAAATATAGATTTATATAATTAAAAATTGTATTTATTTTTTTATATTGTTATGAAAGACGTAAATATAACACACTCTATTTTTTTTTTTTTAATAAAATTTTTACAAACCGTAGAAATTCTCTGCACCAAAAGGTCTTCTACTAAAAATATGAGCTAATGTTACTTGAGGAAAAATTTCTTTGAATGCAGTTGATTCTATTTCATAAAAATCTTTAAAACGTGCAGCAGATGTGCACATAAAAGCTATCGAGTATTTTTTTAAATCTGTTATATTTTTCAAATCTTCAAATTTCTTTTGAATTTTTTCCTTGGTATTACAATGTTCATTTAAAATTAAAAGCTTAGTTACCAAGTCTATGCCAATTATAAAGATTTGTACAATATCTGTCTGTTCAAGTTGTTTTATTGTGATAAGTGTTGAAAAAAATACTTCAGTTGAATCTAAAGTACATCCCCAAATAGGACCAGCATATGGATACCTATGTAAAAAACAAAATACGAATTTTTTTTAGTCATATGTTATGGATACAAATGTTATTATTATTTACGTAATAAAAAAATTTCTATCAAATAAATATTACCAAGATGAAAATCTTGCAATTATATTCTTTAATGCAGCTATCTTGGAATATGTGCAGAATAAAATTGTACAAAAATATGGTGTTGATGGTCCTTGATAAATATATGTTTCGGAACAAAATTTATCTAATTCTATGTGAATTTCAGCATAGGAACAATAATATTTTTCCTTTATGACAACTATAAAATGGTATCTCGGAGTACTAGATCTTATAACAAAATTTAAAGTATCTACTGCGAGAGTTAATGAAAAAGGAATTAAAATCGTCCAAACTGTATTAACATCTTCAAAAATATTTCTTTCCAATTGTGCCAAAATGCAATGCGTTGGTCGAAGATTAATAACATGTCCTTCAAAAATATTCAATTTATTTTTTACAAAATAATAATCCTTTTATTTAATTATCACTTGAAAATCATTCTTACTTTCTGCTATATCAAAATTACAATCCTTGTTGGTAAAACATAAAAGTAAAAACGGTCTCCAATCAGTACAAAAAAATACGTGATTGTTTTTAGCAACTGCCCTGTTGTAACGATTTATTCTTATTTCTTGTGTAACAAGCTTAGGACCTTTTGTTTGCGTTTCTTCATAAATAAGTTGAGACCAAGACCTAACGTGTAGAAAAAAATCTCTTATATATTTATACAATTCTTAATACATTTAAATACATTTATCGTTAGTTTATTAAAAGACCAATAATTTAACATAAATTTTATTAAATATAATTTTACTAGAGCAAACAAGATATTAATAATCATAAACGATTTTTTTTTAAATATACCTGCAAGTTAAAGACGCATCTTTCAAGTCCTCTGAGTTTAAATATTTAACAACTAAACGCATAGCATCATCACGTACGTTGTACTCCATTTTTTACCTGTAATGATTAATATAATAGAATGAAGTATTTCTTCATGAATTATTCAGTATTATTATCGAAAAAAATAAATCTCTAGGTCTAGTATAAAATTAATAATATTCTGCAGAAATTGTTATTACAAGAAATGAACACACTCACAATTTTTTATGTACAATGTGTAAGCTTGAATATCAGGATTCTATAAAATTTTGTTTAAACTGTGTTATTATCAGTATTTTAAAGTATTTTTAATTATTTTAAGTATTATTATATTATAGACATTTAAAGTTATAGTTACCTTCACTTTGAATTACTAATTTTTGTCATTAAAAGTGAATCAATGTAAGAATGATTGGTAAATCGTTTGGTTACTTTTTAATTTATTAAAAAGCACACCATATACAAAAACGTTAACTTTATTTAATAGATTTAATTTGTTATTTATTGTATATAAATTTACAAATATTATACAAACAAGGGCAACACTTTTTCTTCATTTGAAAAATTGTAATTTACATACCACACGTTTACACACAGTTTTTAAACAATAATTGTATGTAAGCAATAATTGTTTGAGTTTTGAATTTCTTTAATGAAATCGTAAAATAATATTATCTTTTATGGTAACTTTACTGCAATACTTATTATTTTTATACTAAAGACGTTGCTTATTTACACAATTACTTAGGTTTTTAAGATTTTGTTTAATAGTTTGTTAAAGTCTTTGATAATATTATGGAAAACAGATCTCGTTTAAATAGTTAAAATTTGAATCATCCAGTAATAATTTAATTTGTCAAGTAGATTTTCTTTCTACTACATTTATTATTTACATAAAATTACTCTGTATTTGTCCTTTAATATTTATGTTTATATTATACTAATCGAATTTTAAAACGACTCACTACAATTACTAGATTAAACTATAGTTTATGTACTCAACACAATTATTTAAAAATTAATAATAATATAAATATAATGGTTGATGCTATCAAAATAATTGAAAAAATGTATTTTTGAAAAATTATTTCCCATCACCTTTCATTATTGAACATATTTTTTTCAACGTAAATTAAATGATTAAACATGGAATAAATTATTATGTCTGAGTATAAAAATTATCATATAATATATTTATTTTCTTATCGCAGAGACGATAAGTAAATTAATTTTTTAAAAATTAAGATAAGACGATGTAAATTATTACAATTTTGTTTTTATTGTTATTATATTTTGACAAAATTTACACAATTTGTATAAATTCATTTAAAAAAAGGAAATAATAATAAAGTTGTAACGTTAATTGTTTCGTGCGGTTGGATATTCTTCAAATACTTATAAAAATCTAAAATAAAATATATATAAAAATCATTTTAATTTTTTCATTTTTTTTATTTTTATGAAAGAAATAAATATTAACGCATTCTATTTTTTTTTTGTCTAATAATAATTTTACAAACCTTGGAAATTCTTTGCGAAGAATGGTCTTCTACTGAAAATATGAGCCAATGGTACTTCAGGGAAAATTTCTTTGAATGCAGTTGATTCTATTTCATAAAATTCTTTATAACGTGCAACAGATGTGCACATAAAAGCTATCAAGGTTTTTTTGGAACCTATTGCAATTTTCAAATCTTCAAATTTCTTTTGAATTTTTTCCTTGGTATTACAATGTTCATTTAAAATTAAAAGCTTAGTTAAAAAGTCTACGCCAGTTATATAAATTTGTATACAATTTACTTGAAAAGATTCTGGTATTTTGTACAATGTATTGCGAAACATCTGAGCTGAATTTATTGTACATCCCCAAATAGGACCAGCATATGGATACCTATGTAAAAACACAAAATATGAATTTTTTATAAATATTTTACGCATACAAATATTATTTTTACTTACGTAATAGAAAAATTTCTATCAAATATATATATATTACCAAATTGATAAATGTGCAATTATATTCTTTAAAGCAGGAATATCGGAATATGTGCAAAATAAAACTAAAATAAAATCGATGAAAGTTGGGTCAGAAGTCATTGTATTGTGCCAAAATGACAGTTCATGTAATTGTCGGAAATATCTAGGAACGTAACTTAGTCGTCCTCTTCTCTTGAGATCTAACCATCGTAATTTCGGAGCTGGAAGTCCACATTTTGTGACAAAATATAAAGTTGTTACAGTGAAAAAAAATGAAGAAGGGAATAAAATCGTCCAAACTGTATTAACATCTTCAAAAATATCTCTTTGCAATTCTACCAAAATGCAATCATTTGGATTGAGATAAGACATATGTCCTTAAAAATAAATTTCAATTAATCTTTTACAAAATAATAATCCTATTATTTAATTATCATTCTTACTTTTTGCTATATCAGAATTGCAATTTTTGTTGGTAAAAGATAAAAGTAAAAACGGTCTCATATCAGTAGAAAAAAATACGTGTTCATTTTTAGCAACTGCCCTGTTGTAACGATTTATTATTATTTCTTGTGTAACAAGCCTAGGACCTTTTCTTTTGGTTTCTTCTTCAATAATTTGATTCCAAGACCTAACGTGTAGAAAAAAATCTCTTATATATTTATACAATTCTTAATACATTTAAATACATTTATCGTTAGTTTATTAAAAGACCAATAATTAAACGTAATATTATTAAGTATGATTATATTATCAGACACAAGATATTATTAATAATAAAATATAATTTTTAAATATACCTGCAAGTTAAAGACGCATATATCAAGTCCACGTACTTTAAATACTTAACAACTAAACGCACAGCATCATCACGTACGTTGTACTCCATTTTTTATCTATAATATTTAATAAAATAGAGTGAAATATTTCTTGATAAATTATTCAGTTGTATTATCGAAAAAAAAAATAAATCTCTTGGTCTAGTATAAAATTAATAATATTCTGCAGAAATTGTTATTACAAGAAATGAACACACTCACAATTTTTTATGTACAATGTGTAAGCTTGAATATTAGAATTCTACAAAATTTTGATTTAACTGTATTATTCTAAGTATTATAGTAATAGTGTTATTAACTGATGTTTAGAAGATCACCTATCATATTTAATCGAGATTATTATTATTATAATATTATAGTTAACGTCTCTTTGAATTACTAATTTTTGTCATTAAAAGTTAAACAATGTAAGAATGTTTGGTAAATCGTTTGGTTAAAATTTAGTTCATTAAAAAGCACACCATATACAAAAACGTTAACTTTATTTAATAGATTTCATTTGTTATTGATTGTATATAAATATACAAATAATAGACAACTAAGGGCAGCACTTTTTCTTGATTTAAATAATTATAATTTTCATACCACTCGTTTTAACACAGTATTTAAATAATAATCGTATGTAAGCAATAATTGTTTGAGTTTTGATCAATCAGTTTTGAATTTCTTCAAAGAAATCGTAAAATAATATTATTTTTTACGATAACTTCACTTCAATACTTATTATTTTTATATTAAAGACGTTGCCTAACTATACAATTGCTTAGATTTTTAAGATTTTGTTTAATAGTTTATTAAAGGCTTTGGTAATGTTATGGAAAAAAGAACTCGTCTAAATGGTTGAAATTTGTATCCTGTATTTATAATCTAATTTGGTAGGTTTTTTTTTGTACTACATTTATTATTTACATAAATTTACTCAGTACTTGTCCTATAATATTTTGGTTTGTATTAAACTAATATAAGATTAGCACGACTTACTAAAGTTACTAGATTAAACTATAGATTATATTCTTACCATAGAATTATTTATAAATTTATAACAATTAAATCAAATGGTTGATGCTATCAAAATAATTTAAGTTCAACAAAATGTACTTTAGAAAGTATATTTCACATTACCTTTTTGTTATTCGACATATTTTTTTTTAACATAATTTAATTGATTAAACATTGAATAAATTATTATGTGTGAGTATAAAAATTGGCATTTAATATATTTTTTTTTCTATCGCAAACACAATATATTATTATATTTTTGTTTTTATTGTTATTATATTTTGACAAAATTTACACAATTTAAATGAATTCATTAAAAATAAGGAAATAATAATAAAGTTGTAACATTAATTGTTTCGTGCGGTTGGATATTCTTTAAATACGTATGAAATTCTGAAATAAAAGTTATATAAAAATCGTTTTTATTTTTTTATATTTTTATGCAAAAAGTAAATATTAACGCATTCTATTGTTTTTTTCTAATAATAGTTTTCCAAACCTTCGAGATTATTTGCTAAGAATGGTCTTCTACTGAAAATATGAGCCAATGGTATTTCAGGAAAAATTTCTTTGAATGCAGTTGATTCTATTTCATAAAATTCTTTATAACGTGCAACAGATGTGCACATGAAAGCTATGGTGTATTCTTCATAACATGCTACACTTTTTAAATCTTGAAATTTTTTTTGAATTTTTTCCTTGGTATTACAATGTTCATTTAAAATTAAAACCTTATTTTCCAAGTCTTCGCCAGTTATATAAATTTGTATACAATTTATTTCAAATGATTCTGGTCCTTTGTACAATGTATTGCGAAACAATTGAGCTGAATTTATTGTACATCCCCAAATATGACCATCAAAGTGATACCTATGTAAAAACACAAAATATAAATTTTTTTTATAAATATTTTACGCATACAAATATTATTTTTATTTACGTAATAGAAAAATTTCTATCAAGTATATATATTACCAAGTTGATAAATGCGCAATTATCTTTATTAACTCAGGAATATCGGAATATGTGCAAAATAAAACTAAAATAAAATCGTTGAAAGTTTGGTTGAAAGTCATTGTATTGTACCAAACTGACAGTTCATGTAATTGTCGGAAATATCTAGGTACGTAACTTAGTCGTCCTCTTCCCATGAGATTTAACCATCGTAATGCCGGAGCTGGTACTCTACATTTTGTGACAAAATATAAAGTATTTACTTTAAAATCCCGTGAAAAATGGAATAAAATCGTCCAAACTGTATTAACATCTTCAAAAATATCTCTTTGCAATTCTACCAAAATGCAATCATTTGGATTGAGATAAGACATATGTCCTTAAAAATAAATTTCAATTAATCTTTTACAAAATAATAATCCTATTATTTAATTATCATTCTTACTTTTTACTATATCACAATTGCAATTTTTATTGGTAAAACATAAAAGTAATAACGGTCTCACATCAGTAGAACAAAATACGGTTTCATTTTTAGTAACTGCCCTGTTGTAACGATTTATTATTATTACTTGTATAACAAGCTTAGGACCTAGTACGTTGTTCTCTTCATTAATAATTGCATTCCAAGACCTAACGTGTAGAAAAAAATCATTGATATATTTATACAATTCTTAATACATTTAAATACATTTAAATAGATTTATCGTTCGTTTATTAAAAGACCAATAATTAAACATTAGTTTCATTAAATATGGTTATATTATCAAACAAGATATTATTAATAATAAAATATATTTCTTAAATATACCGGCAAGTTAACTTCACATTTTTCTCATCCTCTAAGTTTAAATATCGAATAACTAAACGCATAGCATCATCACGTACGTTGTACTCCATTTTTTACCTGTAATGATGAATATAATAAAATGAAATTTTATTCAATGAATTATTCGGTATTATTATCGAAAAAAAATAAATCTCTGGCACTAGCGTAAAATTGATAATATTCTGCAGAAATTATTATTAAAAGAGAAATTAACACTCACAATTTTTTATGTACAATGTGTAAGCTTGAATATCAAAATTGTACAATATTTTGATTTAACTGTTGTATTCTAAGTATTATAATAATACAGTTATTAACTGATCTTTAGAAGATTACCTATAATATCTAATCATGATTATTATTATTATATTATTATGGTTAACGTCACTTTGAATTATTAATTTTTTTACATTAATAGTCAAACAATTTAAGAATGTTTAGTTAACCGTCTGGTTACTTTTTAATTTATTAAAAAGCACACCATATGCAAAAACGTTAACTTTATTTAATAGATTTAATTTGTTATTGATTGTATATAAATTTACAAATATTATACAAACAAGGACAACACTTTTTCTTCATTTGAAAAATTGTAATTTACATACCACACGTTTACACACAGTTTTTAAACAATAATTGTATGTAAGCAATAATTGTTTGAGTTTTGAATTTCTTTAATGAAATCGTAAAATAATATTATCTTTTATGGTAACTTTACTGCAATACTTATTATTTTTATACTAAAGACGTTGCTTATTTACACAATTACTTAGGTTTTTAAGATTTTGTTTAATAGTTTGTTAAAGTCTTTGATAATATTATGGAAAAAAGATCTCGTTTAAATAGTTAAAATTTGAATCATCCAGTAATAATTTAATTTTGTCAAGTAAATTTTCTTTCTACTACATTTATTATTTACATAAAATTACTCTATATTTGTCCTTTAATATTTTTGTTTAGATGATGCTAATCGAAGTTTATTACAACACACTACGGTTATTAGATTAAACTATAAATAATATTCTCACAAAAGAATTATATATATGATAATTAAATCAAATCGTTGATGCTATCAAAATAATTAAAATTCGTCTAAATGTAAATATGAAAAATTATTTCACATCACCTTCTATTATTCGACCTTTTTTTTCAAGACACACGAACTTACTAGATGTTACGTCGTACAGGGGGGCGGATTGTAATTCAGATTAATTTTTAGTTATTGCTAGGATGAGGAAACGGCTTTCCGTAAGTAAGACCAATGGACAGCAGATAGGAAATAAACGGATAAACGTGGAAATGCTTACCGAGAGAGAAAACGGAATTAAGTACACGGCTGAAGTAACGAAAAGACTCGCTTGTGCAAAGAATATGGACGAAGCAGATGAGAGTACGGATAAAAAATGGGCAAACATACGCGACGGGCTGGTAAAATCGACCAAAGCTATCTTTGGTCTTTGTAGAAGGCACAAAAACAAACCATAGTTCGACGAAAAATGCGAGTTAGCCGTCAAAGTCCGAAACGAAGCGCGTATCTTGTGGCTGACCTAAAACACGGATCGAACCCGGGACCAATTTTACAATATTAGGCAAGCGACGCACAATTTAATTAAGAACAAGAAGCGACGATTTTTAAAACAAAAAGTTGAGGAAATTGATGAAAACTGCCAAAGCAGTAACGTCCGTGGTATGTACACGGGGATTAATAGACTCAGAAAGACATTCCAAGCTAGGATGGATCTAGCGAAAGATGAGAACAACAATTTAGTTTCGGATACAACGGGGATATTGAACACGTGGAAAAATTATTTTGATCGGTTATTAAATGTAGAATCTGAGAATGACCGGGAAACTGAGAATTTCGAGTTCGATACGGCGGAACCTATGATTAGTGAACCAACTATGTCAGAGATTAAAAGCGCGATTAAAATGCTAAAAAATCATGAATCACCGGGTAACGACTCGATTCCTGCGGAGCTAATAAAATGGGGGGGGGGAATAGATTGATCGAAGAAATTTTGGAACTAATCAAATTAATATGGAGCAAGAAAACATTGCCGGAACAATGGAAAGAGTCGATTATAATCCCAATCTTTAAAAAGGGAGATAAAATGGATTGTAATAATTACCGGGGTATTTCACTTTTACCAACGTGTTACAAAATATTATCAAATATCTTACTAGCTAGGATAGTACCGTATGCGAACGAGATAATAGGAGATCACCAGTGTAGTTTTAGGAAAATAAATCGATTACAGACCAAATCTTTGCTATTCGGCAGATCTTACAGAAAAAATGGGAATTTAATCAGCCGATACATTAACTTTATATAGATTTTTAAAAAGTGTACGACTCGGTAAGACGAGAAAAAATGCTCGAACTCCTAATACGACAAGGGATACCAAGAAAATTGGTCAACCTTGTTCAACTTTGCCTAAAGGAAACTAGATGTAAAGTGAGGTTAGGTAACCAAATGTCGGAAGATTTTAATATCTATAACAGGTTAAAACAGGGAGACGCATTGTCACCACTTTTGTTCAATTTAGTACTGGAATTTGCTGTCAAAGAACAAGAAAAGTAAAGATGGTCTACAGTTGAACGAGACAACACAATTGTTGACATACGAGGACGATATTGCTTTGTTAGAGGATAATGAACAGGCATTAATTAATAACGTAAAAATATAATTATATAATACTAAAGATCTGGGACTGCAAATAAGCGCGGTAAAAACCAAATATATGATAACCGATAGAGTTCAGAATATGCCTAGTACTGGAACTTTGGTTATTCATGATAAAATTTTTGAACGGGTCAGCAGCTTTAGGTATTTAGGATCGATCATAAACCAAATGAACGAAATTAACGAAGAAATTAAGAAAAGAATCAATTTAGGTAACTCATATTTTTATTCAGTTAACAAATTACTTAGCTCACGGTTGCTGTCTAGGCGATTAAAAATAAGGTTATACAGGACAATCATCCTGCTGGTAGTCCTTTATGGTAGCGAATCGTGGTCGCTTACGTTACGGTACGAAAAGAAATTTAGGATTTTCGAAAACAAAGTTCTTCGTAAAATTTTCCGTGCAAAACGCGATGAGGAAACAGGCGAATGGAGAAAACTCCATAAAGTTGAAGTACATCGATTGTAAAACAAACCGGACATTATTAGCGTCGTAAAATTAAGCCGATTAAGATGGACAGGTCACGAGGCGTGCATGGGGAGGATCGAAAGGCGCATAAAATACTGGTCCGTATACCGAACGGGAAAGACTTCTGGGTAGACCGAGATATAGATGGGAGGACAATATTAGAAGATATCATTTGACGAGTGAGATTCTCATCTGCTTCCTTGAACGAAGTTACGGTGGACGAGTCTGACTCGTCATCTGAATTTAAGAAGCTTATATAAATATATAAAATATATAAATATTTCTATTTTGTTTCATTCATATATTTATTTAGATTTATAGTAATTGAAATGTGTTTTTGTAAAAATATATACTTATATCACCAATATAATTATATTTCAATTAAATTGTATTACTTTTACATATTAATCCATATAAGCAACAAATTAAATTCGTTATATATGCATAAAAACCTTCAAATAATTCAGTACTTAAGGGGTTAAAAAAATATGCTACGAAGACCGCTCAGGGATGGGAACACTGGTGGGATTTGGTATTTGTGGTAATTAACTTTCGAGTTCCTAATGCCAATCAATAATTATTTAATTACAACTATCGTAAGTATCGTAGAGTAAAAGAAATATGATAGCTAGGAATGGAAATAATTCAGCTTGCAAACCTAACAAATTGTTTAGATGTACTTCAGTTCAGAAATGTACTTTATTTACAATCTTATTACTTTCCTTAGATGTACACCGAAGTAATATGTAATTCTAAACGAAACGAGATGGAGATGAGAAGATACTTCCTGAAAATAAATATTATTTCTTTTTATTTTTCATTTTCTCATGTCTTTTGTAACGTATTCCTCCCTCTTTTTACCGTAAATTTTTCAAACTTTGTGCGTAACAGTGTATTATGGCAATTTCACCCAAGGCACTTCAAACGTTTCTCCTACAACACGCATTTACGAAATATCTTCTCGAGAATCGTAACACGTTTTATGACGTTCACATTTTACGAATCTAATTAGGGTCTCTTCTTATCAGAAAAAAAGAGCGGATGATAAAACGAATGCGTTTTATTCGTCAGTATAACGAGAACAACGTCGCTGAGGGATTCCTCAGAATATTTTTCTCTCTTGGTTTAACGTATATATTCCTGGGGTTGAATAAAAAAAATGTTATAAAAGAAGAAATGAATAAAAAAAAAGTTACTTTCTTTCTTTCTCTTTTTCTCTCTTCCTCTCTCTTTCTCTCTTTCATATACTATTTCGTTCTTTCATATACGCAATCTCCCTCTTGGATTATTATGGTAGGTAAAGCTATGTAAGCGAGGATGTAAACTCGTTTGATTAGGTGTAACACCAAAGGGCGAGGTTACGTGAACAGGTACGTGTGCACATAGGTAGGAGTTGGTATCGCGGGGGCATTAAGCGGTCGTTCCGCATTAACGCGACGTTGCCGAAAACACGAGCAGGTGGGCTTAACGACGCAGCCGGATGTTAATTATACGTTATTCGCGATTCGCTGCTACACCTCTAGGGGTCATCGTTGAAAATACAAGAACGTGCCATTGGTTGCCAACGTTGCTTTTGCTAACTTTGAATTTTACATATTTCTCTAGGATCCTACGAGAAATATATGATATGTAATACATTTTTCTTTTTTTCTTCTTCTTCTTTTTTATAATTACATTATCCGACATTACGTAAAAATACTCTAGTATTACATTTAACGAAAAGAATTATTGATGCAATGCAATGTTTCGTTTGAACAATTATACATTGTTTTCGTTGTATTAGTACGATTTGTTGTTATTATTTAGATGTATTATCGTTATTGAATTATTGATTTGTTAGAAATTTTTGAAACAAATTCAAACAAGAAATATATGTTAGTAAAAATTTTTTATATTGTTTTTGTGTTCCTTGGCTACTCTGAACTGAATCCCATATATTAAGAAACAAAGTTTATATTTTATATAATTTATAATTTATTTAAAAAATTTTATACGATTCATCTTATAATACGTCCTGTTGATAAAAGTTATTATAGTTATATAATAATATGATTTTAGTTAATATAACAATATCGTTGTATAACCCTTTGGGTGCTAAATGGGTGCTAAGGGAGTTTGAAACAATTGATAAATGCATGTAATTAATTTTAATCCACACATATTGATTCCACTACATGCATGTTTATAAAAAATATATTTTTTGAAACATAAATTAAAAATATATAAGCTATAAAAAATAAAATATTAAAACATAAAAATTAAAACAAAATAATAATATATATATATATATATATATATATATATATATATATATATATATATATATATATATATTAATTAAATAATATTTATTATATATTAAATATAATAAATAATAATATATTTAAATATAAAAATAATATATTTATTATCCTCGATATATAAATTACATATACTTGCATATAATTTGAAGTATTTAAATACAGAGCCATAAAATATTATTAAAATAATTTAAAAAAGAATATACTTCAAAAACTTGCGTGTGTAATTTTAAAATTCCATTTTCTTGTTAGCTTATTTTTCAAATTGCTTATTTAACTACTGTACGTTCGGCATATTATATTTCTATGATAAATGAGATATAACCCTAAAAAGCCCATTGAAAATTACTATTCGTGTTTATTACATATCGTATTTTAGTAATCTCGTTCGCATTTTACACTCTATTTCGAGATATTAACTTCTAATCGTTTGAATTTTATTAGCATGTTTTTCTTTACTCCCCTTTTACTGAAAACAACAAATGAATGTCTTCGTCGTTTTTATCTGTACATAAAAACCTTTTCCTTTTTTCCTCAGTTCGTACTTTTCTACCGTAAGTGTACTGAAACAGTAAAAGTGGTGAAGGTAAAGTGATATGTACTCGGTTATCTAAGTCTAAATCTACGCAATAAAAGTTCTTTATGGGCCCATTTTCTTTCATACAGTAACAGTCAACACATCCCACATCAGACATCTGTAGTTTTAGATAATTTAGACGAACATCTACAAAATTCATCGATTATATTACAAAGAAAGAAACAAATAAAATCTAGAAAGATAATAAATAAATTGTAAATCAATTATTTAATGCATTTCACTTTGTGATGTGACCTAAGTTAAGAATTTCTATATTTTACATATCCTTTCGTTTAATATAAAATAACTTCTAACACATATACATTAATGTGTGTCAAACTAGCATTGTTTGATCACCATCAACACACATTGACATTAATTATAATTATAAATATGCCCTTAAGAAAAATTCAACAACAAAATATGAATATACTGTAATGCATTAAAATTCGATGCTAGTTATCACAGAATGTGTACAAAAAAATAAAAAAATAAAAAAAGGAAAGATATAAAAGAAATAGTTACATTTTCCACGATTAAGCCGTGACATCGTCGCTTACATCGAATACGACCAATCCGGCCTATTCGCGGATAGGAGAGCGTTTTTGTAAACACTGTGGCGAGCCGTTTACGCCGAAAGGGTTTTAAAAGTAGCCCGGAAATGGCAGTACTGGGGTATGGTAAAACGGAAAGGGTCGATTCGGAACTCGGTATTTACTGGCATTTTCACGTATAGAAGAGTACGTTCACGAGTACGAATGTTTACGTAGGTATTCGCGCGTAGTTCGCGCATAACGTTGCCTTTATGTTGGTGCAGGAACGTTTGTTTGCCAGACCGTTTGTTTATCTGTGTGTGAATGTGTGTATGTGAATGTGCATGTGTGAGAACACGTACACGTGCGTGTCCCTAATGCGTAAACGTGTTTGCGTAACGCGTATACGTACGTTGGTTGGATAGTAGATAGATATCTATGTGCATGAACGAATGAACGAATGAACGAACGACCCAGCCACACAAAAGCCATCGTCCGATTGCAATGAGCGTGATACAATGAAAACGACGTCAAAATAACGTCGACTAGTCGACGACCCAGCCGAGTTTTATCGCCATTTCGAACAATGTGTTTACCCCTTATTCGATCAATGATCTTGTTACCTTCTGTGTGGTCTAATAGAAATAAGACGGTCAGTTTTTGGTCAGACTAGTTTAGTTCAACGTCTATAACCTGTGACCTTGTGTTTCGTTCCGATCTAAATGGGTTTTTTAGATTATACGTTTTTAGTCTGATTGATGCATTACAAATTTATTGGTAATTATGTTTTTAACTTTTTTTTTTGTTTTATTTTTAATATAGATTATTCACGTTAATCTGTTACATAAGTGTTTTACGCTTTATGAGGGACTGTTTTTTAGTATGAGTGGTATTTTAATAATAGAGATAGGTATTTGCTTTATTTGTATCTTGGGACTATCGTTACAGGATCGATAGAGTTGTGTGTTAACATTGCAAAATAAATTTATGATAAAAATAAAAGGATCGATTGTTTTTTTCATTAGAAAAAAGAACTAAAAATGTTTTTTATTTTTAAATTCAATTAATAGGAACACTTTTATTTTCATTAGAATTTAGTAATCTATGTGTATAGAAATTTAGATTTTGTTTATTCCTTATTACAAATTTCCGAAAGTAATTTATTGATTGTTTTGAAATTTTGACACAAAGTTTCATACGCATACAGGTATGTTTTTATTACATTAATTTATTTATAAAATAATTAATTAAAAAAAAAAGATAAAGGTAAGTTCAGTGCCATCTGTTGGCCATAGATTTCAGTTAGTTCTCGGAACATTTAAATATAACTTATCTTTATCTATACAAAGTCATATTTTAGGCCATATCAGTCTGATTTTTATTATTTATGTTCAATTTTTATTTTCATTTAATTGAATATTTCTAATATTTAATTTTGTGTTACATTGTGTTGAAATTTAGTTAAATTATTTTGTATCGTCTTCTAAATTCCCCTAATGAGAGGTCAAAATAGGTTATGTTTTACAGGGAAAATGCTGTTTATACGTCTTTTCGTCTAGGGAAAGATTGAAGTTCTCACACAGGGTCGGGTCTTAGCTAGTTAGATATAGAATTGTATTTATTGAATTATATCTGCAAAATGAACACTCGCAGTGGACTTTTTCGTACAAGAAAAAGCACATTTACTTAAGTATTAAAAGATTAAGCATGAAAATAGGAACAACTTAACGTAAAATAATATAACAATCTTCTTCATTTTCATTACGTTTTGTTTTCGTATTACAAACTTACAATTCTTGGACCCCAAAACTTTCGATTTACAGTAAGTAAGTAAGTAAGTAAATTGGAGAAATCGAAACCGTGAAGGGTCGACGGCAAGCCGGCGTTCAAAGTTCGCTCGCTTGAACTTCCGTAATGAAGAGAATCGGTCTTTCGAGTGACAATCGTTGAACTCGAAGGTTCTCAAGTGTGTACGCATATAAGAAAGAAATAGAGAGGGAGAGATAGAGGGAATATGTACCAACGTTTGAGTGAATAGTAGTAGCTCTTTCGTTCATGGTTCATGGCAACATTCCTTGCGCTGGTTTCTCGATCGTTCGAATGAATTCAACTCGGGTTTCGATCGATAAAGTCGTTGCTTGTGAGACTCCTGACTCGGAGAACTTTGAAAGCCGATCGTTCGGAGTACATTCGATTCACCTTCATCGATCCAATGCGATAGCTCTTGTTCAATTATTAAAATAAAGTTCCCACGAGAATTGTTCAAGGAATGAAGTCGACTTAATTCTCGCCTCGACCAATAGCCGTCCCACCATTCTCTCTAAGCTTCCTATAATATCTACAATGTGTTCTAGAAATACATATGACACCCACAATGTTTTCAAGTTTTTATGTTTAAATTACTTTAATTGTTTTTTAACATCTGCTATTAACTCGTAAAAGTTTTCTATTCCATTTTGATATTTGATCATTTTTACAAAACATATTTCATTGAATTTTACAGCTTGTTATTTTTTCGATATTAATTCGACTTAATTATCTTCAGTTTCGAACAATGTGTATGATATGTTCTGAAAATATACGTAATACGTGACAGAATTCTCGAGTTTAAAATGTCCTAAAGTTTTTTTTTCTTTTTTTTTTTTGCACGTCTGTTGCAAGCTCGTTAAACATTTGCTCTTTTTTTTTTCGTTTCAATTTAAAAATGCGTGTATAAATTTAATGTTCGTGTCTCTCGTTTCCTTCTTTCGTACTTTCTTTTTTGTATTTTTACGCGAAACGAATCGCTAGAGAATTATCCATTAATATACGATGAGAGATCGTAATCTGTCATCTTGTCTCGTTTGTCATTGTCTCTCACTTTCTTTTTCCATTGCCATTGTGGAAAAGTAAAATCGTACGGATGGACGTGGTGGTAAGGGAAAAGAGCGTAGTATCTACGTGATATTTCTGTCATTATACCGAATGCTTGTGTAATTCGCGCAAGTCGTTAACGAACTTCCACTCGGTCTTTTCGTTCAGGTGGAATCGTTTATAAAATGAAACGTTAAAGGGAAAATCGACTGACTGTGAGAGAGAAAAAGAGGATGAGTTTAGAGGACAGAGAAAGAAGGAAACATCGTTTGAATTATCGTGAGAGTTATGATGATGGTTCGAGTTTGACTAAAGACTCGCTATTCCACTTTGATTCGTGTCCAACCGATTATCATTTCATTATAACGTTACGACATTTTTGGATTAGGAAATTACTTATCTTTAATAGATGAATATCTTGCCAATCTACGATTTTATAATATTATCTTTGAATTTATTCCATTATTTCTTTTATTAATTATTATTCTAATAAATTTAATTACTGTCATTTGTAATTACAAGTTTAGAAAGTGTAAATGTTTTTATTATTAATATAGTAATTATTTAAATAATTAAAAAGTTATATTAGTTATTTAAATAAATAGTATAGGAGAAGAGTGTATGCTACATTTAATAAAATATTAAATACAAAATTGGGTATAAAACTTGTATGTGTGTGTGTGTGTTTGCTGCATTTAATTATTTGATTTTTTTTCTAATTATTTATTATTATTTATATAAATTCATTATTTATTTTTTAAGATGAAGGAATTCGGTATTTTAGAGTTTTTATGTGTTACATTTTTATTTGATAATTGGATTATTATTTAATTTTTATAAATGGAAGAAGGGCGTATGTAACATACATTGTTTTTCTTTCGTGTTACACCGGCGTGCAATGAATTGTTTTTATATTTTTCTGGACATTTAATTAAATGTAACAAACACCCTTTTTCTAAACTCTAATTAATTACAATTATTGTTTTATTGCTTATTTTTTTTATTTTTTATAGATTTTACTTCAAATATCGTGAGATCATTTATTGTCAATAAAAATTATAATTTCTGTAATTTTTGTAACATTTTGAAATAAAGTATAAAATCCAGAACTCGAATTTATATATTTTAATTTCAATGGTGACACCCAAGGCTCACGACATATAATATTAAATAAATGAAAATAATTATAAGTTAAATAAATTTGACAAATATAATTTATAATATAAAGTTGAGGAAATTTATAGCTATAATTAATATAATAATAACAAATAATTATTATTAATAAGTTATTAAATATTATTCTCACAAACTTTATTTTTAGTTAAAATTAGTCAGCGAGTATCGCGAGATTTTCGTTTCATTTCTCTCGTGAACCGGAAATGTGAACGCATCAAAGCAAGTTCGTGCTAGAAAACACGAGGATGGCGTAAGTGAAAAGATAATAGTATTTATCAAGTACGCGAATACTTCATATTTATAAAGGAACAATTAATTGGGAGAATTGAGGTTTTCATTTATTTTCATCGTAGATGAATTATTATTATTAGTATATATATATATATTTTTTTCTTGTACTGATGAGCTAATTATCTCTTGCAGTTGAGACGATGATACGAAAGAAAAATTGAATGATACTAAAAATTTGATTTAAAAAACATTATTTCATTTGTAATTGGTATTTACATTTACATTTTCTTTTAAAGTATTAGAATTACGTATGAAATATTGCTCGTATAGCTACAACCGGAAAAGATAATTATACAGCTTATTATAAGTTTTATATCAAATATAATATAGTAAGTATAATATACACACACATACACATATATATATATATATATATATATTCTTGACTAATGGCTGTTACTGACCATATAACTTGGTTACATTGTTTCGTACTTGTTTCATTTCCATTATTTCCATTGGAATTTAGCAACTACCATAATAATTTCTATGCATGTATCATCCAAATAGATTTTATGTAAAACATGAGATCAAATTTCTAATACAAATATCGATTATACATTGCAAAGGGTTTAAACATTAAATTAGAAGAATTTCGAAAAATATACAATATATTATTTTTCATAAGAAATAAAGGATATTATATAATTTACAAAAGCAGATTAAGTATTATGGTTATAATTTATGAAATCAAGATGCAGTTTCTAAATACCAAAGACATACTTGAGATCTTATGTTAATAATTTACATTTGTAGATTTACAAAGTGCACATTTTTAAAGATAGACTTATCCAGTATTTTTGACATCAAAGTCAATGTTATCGTACATTTTTAAAGTTATGCACTACATTGTATTATAAGACACTGTTGCATTAGTGAGCAAATCACGTACACAGTTTAAGCGAATTTGTTGACTGTTTTGTATGCTACATGCAAAATCCAAGATACACTCTTTACATGTATATATAATTTCATATTAAATTATAAATATTCTTTCTACCTTGTTGCAAACTACTATACTTCAAATAATTTTAAATCTTTCGAGATATATAGAAAAAAAAATCCCATTATGTACATTTTGGTCTTAAAAAAAAATTAGGACAATTTGAAGAGGTTCAAGCAAGTTTCAAAGAATTAAATCGGATAGCAAATAAAAACAAGTAGATTTTGATAAGTTATATATCTTCGTAAGCTGTAAAGTTTCAGTGATAGGTAGCAGAGAACGAGGTGGGTGCGTCGAATGCCGTGGTGATAGGAGACACGACTGGAGTGATGTTACGCAAACCGGTTGAGAGATAGTGGTCGTGCAAACAAAAGAGCCGGTTCACGGACGAAACCGCAACTCGGAGCGTTGAAATTTCCCGCTTGTTTCTGTTGGATGGTCCGGCGGTATGTGAGGGTAGCAAGAGAAGGTAGCCCAAACCCATGATTACATTCCCTGAAGCGTCGTGCCGATATTCTGCCGACGACCCCGAAATAATAATATCGTTCAACTCGCCTTAGGGTGAATTAAATTGGTCATGCGGATATATGGTAGAACTCACTGTGTCTCATATTTCTATATATCCTTTTCTCTTTCTTTATTTCTTTCTTTCTCTCTTTTGGTGGTAACATAGAACAATCCTATATATATACTTGAACATATCAAGAATCTGTACTGTATCGTATCGGTTGCTATAGTCTTTACCTACACAGTACCTACTCGATTTTCCTTGTCCGTTTCGTTGTTCTTGCGATAATTCAGTAAACCCTTGCGAGTCCTTAGAACTACCACTTCTAACTCTACCAACACGAATTTTACGTTTTTCACTGGAGTCTTGGCTAAAGCAAGACCATATTTCTAACCACGTTTCGAACACAGACTTTTTCTTAACTAGCCGACTCGAAAATTGAGATCGCTGTGTTTCGAAATAAAACGAAACGAAATACTGTAAGGTAGGTAGTAACGTAAACGGAAAACCGTTGATTTTTCTTTGGATTTAGAAACCTTTAACGGGTCATGTGTTTCTCTCTCTCTCTCTCTCTCTCTCTTTCGTTCATTCTGGTTGGAATATCTTCATAAAATTACATTTCGCACATAAAATGCAATGCGTTTTCTCTCTGATAGAGGTAAGTATAACGAAGTTGCTTTCTAACATAAAACTTGGAAGTACACTCACTCTCTCTGTTTTTTTCGCATGAAAGTATAAACGCACATTGCTGTCAAACGGGGAGAAAAAAAGAAGTCGACGTCTAACACGAGTCATGGAAAAAAGCTAAGAGTAGATGTGTACGAACGAGATCGTTCTTAAGATTGTCGTTGACATTTTCATGACTTTTAGAGAGCTGAAGAGACTCCCGATGAAGGAACCTTTCGTGTCTTGTGGTTACTTTTTAAAATTTTCTCTCTCTCTCTCTCTCTCTCTCTCTCTTAGTACTTACTACTACTCGCTTAAGTATATAACTCGAATGATGAAAGCAAAATCTCTGACTGTTCGTCGACGACTCGACGCTTCTCGAATAGTTCATTTACACATTAAAAAACATATATATATATATATATATATATATATATATAGTGTTGAAGATAGTTTAAATTAAATATTATTTTCTCTGCTACTTCGCGTTCGTTGCTTAATGTTATGCTTTGCTAATATTATTCGATTAATTAATCAACTGATGAGAGAGAAATGAGTTAATTTTTTAATGTTATATTTGCATCTACATAAATTTGTCAGAGTTCTTATACTTTGATTGTAATTCATGTTTTTTTTTCTATTAATAAAAAATTATAGAAATTCTACAAACAAATATGAAGACAAATAAATTTGTTTAAAATTGTTTGTAATGAATGTCGATAATTTCATCAAAGCTGCTAATTAAAACTGTAAAATAAGCCAAAATTTAGTATAAAGCATAGGGATTTGTTTCTTTCAAAGATAAAACTGTCAATATCAGTAACAAAAAGACTAAAAAACGAGCAGTTTTGTTGCTACACGTTGCAGTCCCCCGTTTACTAGAAGTATTGCCTTTAAAAACACACCTCTAGCGAAAGGGTTAATTGATACTACCATTATATTTATTTATCTATATATTTATATATATTATTAAGTTATATATTATATATTATTATTATTAATATTATTTAGTATTTTTATATTATTTAATTAATTATTATTTATTTATTAATTTAATTATTTATATATTAAATAATACCATTTCTAAAAATTAGTATTAATATATTATTATTAATATATATTATTTATTATATACTTCCATGACATTTATACTTAAATTTCATGAAATCTGTTAATTACAAGTTTTCGATTGTCTCCATGTAACCCTCAAAAGTATTCTATTTTTCTGCATACCAATACCAATTGTTTCAACAATAATAAAATTCTATAATACAATATAAGTCAATCACCATAAACATTTATTTTTTATTTCAATAAAAACCTTTTCCTAAAATTCACCTACAATAAACGATTGAACATCGCTATTGTAAGAAATTATAATATTCAATATACATAAAATATTTTTTGAAAAAATCGTAATACTATTTTCAATCATTTAATTTCTTATTCAATAAAAATATATTTCCTCAAGAACGAGATTAGATCAGACGAGACCAAAGTAAAGAAACGACGACATTACTTCACTTCTCATTGACAATGATCCATGAAAGCGTAAGATGCAGAGAAGTGTCTGATGGTAGTGCCATATTCTATCTATGTTGCTTTTAGCCAGTAGAATTTGGCACTTTGACGAGTTCTCATCGAGCGAACGAACAATTTCTACTCGTAGCTTCTCTTCGGTACTCCTCCTGTCCCACCTCCACCTCCTCCTCCTCCTTCCTCCTTCCTCCTTCTGCACTCTCTCTCTCTCTCTCTCTCTCCTTTTGCTCCTCATCCATGAATATATACCTACATTCGAGTTTGTCTACATTCCCTTTCTCCTGTACCCTCACGAGTCGAATGCATTGAAAAGGGGAATTGCAGGAGGAAATTCCTGGAGCTAGGATGGAAAGGCCATGTCTAGCACAGCTAGCTCAGAGAGAAAGAGAAAGAGAGAGAGAGAGAGAGAGAGAGAGAGAGAGTAGCATCGTTGCATCGGCAACGCCAACGAGAGGATCGAAATCGCATTGCATTGTCCGCGAACTCGGAGGCCGTCTCTTCTTTTATCGCTTCTCCGCAGCCCTCATTCCATCTCTCTCTCTCTCTCTCTTTTACTCACTATCTGGCAGAACCGAAAACGACGGACACTCTAACGGGTTCCCTCTCTGCCCTCAAAACGACCCGGTTTTACCACGCGAACGCGCCCCGTTCGCTAGCTCACTTGCACTCGTTTACTTGTTCTACTCTTACTCACCCAGTCGACGAACTAATTGCGATCCTTTTGCCAGACGGACAAGGGAAAACCTACTATTCCCCTGTCGTGACCGAGAACCGAACCACCACCACCACCACCACCCCTTTCCCAACCTCCGGGGAACTAATTTCGAATTGTAGAAACGGACGGCACGTTTGTCCCAACCACCCCTGTTTCCCCCCCCCCCTTACTCACTCCTACCCACCTACCTACCTATCCCTATCCCTCTTGCTACCTTTTCAGTAGATAACCTCGTCGTTTCCCTATGACCCTTTCTGTCTTTCTTTATCTCTTTTTATCCAACATCGTTCTGTGGTTTACCGAGATGACGGGAACGACATCCTTGTGTACGTCGATGTTTCAAAGTTGATCCACTCGAACTGTAGTATGCTTTTCTACGTGGTTTTTTCCCCCTCTTTGTGTGTGTATATATATATGTGTATGTGTGTGTGTGGGGCTGTTTTTTCTTGCTTGCTTTTAAATTCCTCTCTCCCCCTTTTTTTCTCTCTTTCTTTCTTTCTCTTTCCTTTTTACTTTGCATATATCACATGTAGGTTTATACGTATATAAATATACATTGGTTAATACGTAATATAATTTTATTTCGTGTCCGTGTTTATTTTAAAAACGTAGTTTCGTTAGTTCCAAATTTATACCTACTTGATTTGCAGTTTTTTTTATAAGCAAATGTTTGAAATATTTTTTTTCTATATTTTTTAGAACGTAATATGTAAATCGGAATTTTATTTTTTAGATTTCTCGAAAACGTTTAGTTTCATTGGTAATTTGTAGATGAAGTAGAATTCATCTACTTGTCCGCTCCTTTATTGTCTGAGCAAATTGAGTTTTCTTCATTAGGTTGCTTGCTTTGTATTTTCTACGTACGATTAAAACGTGAAATTTGTAGTCAAAGGGAATACAACTGCCATCTTGATAGGGAAATCTTTTTAATTTCGTACTATTGTTTTCTTCCCTTTTTCTTTATTTTCTTTTTGTTTTATTCTGAGTGTTCTCTCTTAAATCCTTGAAAAAAATCTCATTTTTATGCCTTTTAATGTTCACATTCAGATGAATCATAATTTGATTATTTTCTAACCGGTTTGCTGCATAAGCTTCTTGTTCGAAGATAATATTAAATTTTCATTGAATAACCGTACTCTATTTCTTCTTCACTGTCTTTTAGTTTAACTCAGAAAATATAACCAACGATCTTCAATCAATCTTATATTTCTAATCTAAGTTAATTTATATATCTTCGATCGTAACATAACTTTCAAAAAAGTTATTTGAAATACAATATTTCGAATTTATTTTTCGAATTAAAATTATTTCTGATACTAAATAATTTTAAATTAATCGTGTTGTATAAATTGTTTTATTTCCATTTTAAGATAAGAATTTATTTTAAATACTTGACATACGAAGAGAATGATAAGTTTTGGAAAACTTGTATCATTTTAATGAAATAAATAAAATCTAAATGATAAATAGTATAATTATATATTTATTCAGAAAAATTATTATACTAAGAAAAATAAGTTAATATAATAAAATAATCAGAATTATTAATACTTATTTAGTATTAATACTAAATTTTATTTATAGTACTAGTATTTAAAGTATATGTAGTAGTACTAGTATTATACAATATTTAGTATAAGTACTCATAATTATTTGATTATTATGAAAATACACAAAATCAATTATCAATAAGATTCAAAAATTCTTTGATTTTTAATTCATTTTTCATTTAATTTTTATTAGGTTTTCCATCATAATGACCAACACCTATATTCCCTAAGTAGAATTATTTAATCATTGTCTAAATAAACCAAATACTAGTTACCTGTAAAAATTCGATTCAACTCACCATAAAATATGTACGTCCAACGTAAATAATATCATATAGAGAATGTTAAAGAAAAATATCTTGCGATTTCTTTATTACAGAAGAACGAAAAGGGAAAGAAAATAATCTATATGAGACTTAACGTTAATACGACTTTCTCTTTGGTACGTCCCACGAGACGAAGTTAAAGGAAGGAATGGTACAGTCTCTTGTTATACTAAACCTCATCTTCCCTTTTCTCTTCCCCCTCCCTTCACCCCAGTCGAATGAGTAAAAGGAAAGCGACCGCACCTTCGAGGTACCTACCGTCTCGTCTACTGAAATTACACGGATAATTGGGATCTCCATCAAGCCATTCTTTTCTCGCAAGCCCTTCGTCCGGCACCCACCCCCATTTCCCCTTCCCCCTTCCTTCAGAAACTCTCGTCTTTATCCTTTCCTCTCTCTTCCACCTCTCCCTTACTATCTCTGTTGTCCCTTAACAGTGCTAACTATGAAGTTCTACGTAGATAGGTAAGTACTTACGTGAGTACTGGAGTACCGATGAGTTTTCACTCGAAGTAAGTCTGCTAGCTAATTCGTATGTGTACCACCATCGTCTACTAGAGATGAGACGGAAAATGTAAATACTTCGTGAGTATTAGTAGTAGTAGTACGTTTTCCGTGTGTGTGAAAATGATATCTTCTACTAGGTAAACTTTAACAACTTGTATTATACGGAGGATAACCATAGACTTTTTTTTCTCTTTCCCCTGTTAGCATGTACTGCACGAATTAACGGGATAACTGGTAAAATTGTATTTCTTTGTTTCTTTCGTTTTCATCAGGTACAAACAATCAAAGGTGAATCTACTTTTGTTTCTTCATTTTTTTACTTTTTTAAGATTGAGGTGCTATATGTGCCCATAATTATGGTCTAAGTCAAAATTAAAAAAAAAATAAGTTTATCAATTATTACGCACCGCATTATTTTAAACTAAATAAATTCAATGTAATTTTCACGATATTGTCAAAAACGAATCGTTAGATGATGTTTTTTATTTCAATTTTATACAGAATTCATACAGTGTTCAAATATAAATCTTTAGATATCTCGAAATAAGAGATACATGACTTAGATCACTTTCATAATTATAGACACATATTTAGTATTGAATTTACTAAAAATATTATATTTAACCCTTTGAACTCGAGGCTTTTTTTGCTTGAGCTAACGAGCAACTTGAGACGATTTTAGCCAAATTAGGGAAATATTTTACATATATTTTAAAGTCATTTATAAACTGACAAACATATGCAAAAAATAAAATTTCACCAATTTATTTATTTTTATATCAAAGACAACAAAATTTGAGAAATATTATACTCTTTAATTAGTTTGTTTATGATATTTCATAAAACAATACCCAAAATGCATCCTAGGTTCATCAGAATACGTATTAATAATATGTTACTTTCCGCCTAATTCCAGGTGTATTACGATGAGAGCAAACCTTATAGTCCCTTTTCGACCTTTTAAGTATTATCCTTAAATATTTCTTAAAAAAGAAATATCTTATCACGCATTATAAATAAGCAAATAGAGTAAAAAAAGGCTTTAAATCAGCCGGGCACCGTATCAGCGCCGCTCAAGTTGCCAATTAAATCTGCCGGGCGCCAATTCGGCGCCGCTCAAGTACAAATATCATTGAATATTTTTTGCTTCCATTTCCCGGCTTTTCTACTCGTTTTTACATATATTTGGTATCATTAAACATCATTTTTTTATTATATACGCAGTATAAAGTACTTTAAAGTGTTTAAAATAGTAATTTGGGAAGATCTCACAAAGCATTCCCCACAGCCTACCGCCACGTATAGGTGGCATGAAAAAATGCATCTTTCAATAACAAACACACACATATACAATGCTTAGTAGTCAGAAGTGGGGATTACAAAGCAGAGCACAAAGAGGAGACCGAGAATAGGAAAAACTGTATATAGTTATATTCTGTCTCATTCTCTCGCATGCTCAATCCTATAGATGTATATATGTTTGTCTCTTTTTCAGTTTTTAGTACTGTAGCCGTTCCATCGTTTCGCTACCGTTAGATGGATTTTTGTTCGCTTTTTTCAAATCATCCCCATTCCAAAAAAGTTTTCATTTCAATAAGAAAAGATATCTATATTCGATCTATTAAATATATAGTTATCTTTGTCTGTAAAAGTCCAGCTCTTTTAAAGAGAAGGATTTGTTTCGTAAAGTTAGCTGCATTCTGTTCAATTTCAACATCAATGGGGGACGCTTCGGCCAGAGTAAGATAAGGGGTTGGGATTCGTCGGAGATCTCAAAGACTTTGCTACACTGTGAGAACTCGCTTCTACGATGATTCATCAAGGATTATGAAAGTTGATGGAGCGGGCAAAGTAAGAAGGTCCTCGACTAGTTTGAGAAATTTCTCTCTTGTAACAAGTTAAGAGTCTTGAGCATAACATCGAAGAAGAAGAAGAAGGATTCGCGTAGTTCGGCTTTCGTCAATCAATCTCGGACCAACTATAGTTTTATCGGGAATGAATTTAATAGGTAAAGAGCGTCATAATAGATGCTTAGAAATGCTTTTGGTACTTAACTAACTGTGTGTGTGTGTAAAATTGATAGTATTAGTATATGAGTAATATAATGTGTGTATACATGTACCTAACGGGTAGCTATACAACCGTTCGTTTTTATGATTACTCGTAAATACGACCTGAAAAATAAAAAAGTCAAATCGAACTTGTCGGAGAAACTTTAGCCTGGAAAAATTCTTCGTTGATTCGAAATATAAAGAAAAACGAAAACCAAAAAGAGAGAAAGAGAGAGAGAAGGGTGAGATAGTGCAAAGGGTCTTTACGTCGCTAATATCGGTCGATTGTGCGAATTTTTTTTTATCAAGACCACCGGGAAAAGCGTCTCTCACGGGTTACGTGCGAGTTCTGACGAACTATTGTGACTCTTCTTTTACTTCATCAAAGGAGTTTGGAAAAATAGAGAAAGACGAGAGAAAGAGTGAGAGAGAGAACAATAGAATGGTCGATATGTTCGAAGATAAAATTTACCAAGTTGAAAATCTAATTTCTTCTTCTTTGCACTAAAGTCGAAAGAAATACGAATGATAGTCGATGCTTTCCCCCTAGACCCCTACTCCCAACCTCAACCCCTAACAAAAATCGCGAGTATCGATGACGGTAAAAGACTTATGTTAGATCGAAAGAGAAATCGAAGAAGAGTACCGCAAACCCTGAGATATTTTGCTGCGAATAAGATGAAACACGAAGGATAAGTATGGTTGTAACCGAATGAAAATAGTTACGGAAAAAAGAGCGTAAGGCTTTTCTACGTTGAAAGAGGGAAAAATGAGGAAGAATTCTTGAGCTGAGGGTGCGTGGGGCTGGGGGCGGGGGTGTGGAGTTATTGAATATCAAAGTTTCAAAATTCCGCAGTGCCAGCAAAGTTCACTCGAAAACATAAGTTATAAGTAAGTTCAGCTGGGTTGGGCTCAGCGCGAGTTCGGCCGGATGGTTGGCGGTGTCTTTTGCTACTGCAACTGCTAGAAGGTTTGTTGGTAAAGGAAAAAGTAAAAGAAAAAGAAAAAAGGAAAGAAAAAAGAAGAAAGAAGAGAAAGAATATCAGAGAGAGAGAGAGAGAGAAACGAGAACAGGGTTAGGTCATCGGACTTAGGGGAAGGGTGAAAAAAGTAGAAGGGCGGAAATGGAAGGACAAGACTCGACTCCGACTCCGACTCTGACTCCGACTCCGACGCGGTCCAGCGACAAAGTAGAAAAGAGAAGGAGAATGATCCGTTCTTTAGGAAAAGATCGTTCGTCTCTCCGCCGCGAAACGGAAGTTAGGCCGAGACTTACTTCCTACGACTCGAAGACTAAGTTTGGGTAGAGTCCAACTCGCTAAAAGGAAGAAAATTTTCGAAAAATAAGGAGGAGTCCGTGGCGCGCGTGCTACCCCATTCAAGAAATTTAACGCGTTGTTATATATAGATATGTGTGTGTGTGTATGTACCTTTCCTCGTCTTAGAAGCTCTTTTAAACGAACTAGTAGTCCGGATCTTCTTGAAAATGTTCTAGAAGAAACAAAGTTACTGCTCAAGTGACAGATAAAAAGAGATGGAAGAGAAAGAAAACTTATAGGGAAGAAACATTTTCTTAAAAATGTTCTTTCCATGAAAATTTACTTTGAAAAATAAATTTAAAAAAACGTATTTAATCATTTCGAGGTTATGTTATTATTATTGTAAAAAAAAAAAGAGAAATTCTCATTTACAAAATTATAGATTCATTGATAAGCAGTGTAAAAAAGTATCAAAAATTTGTTTAAATAAAATAATTGTCCTGTCACATTGCACGCAACTCTCAAAGGATTAACAATTATTATATTTACATGTTTAACACGTTCCATGCTAGGTGTACTATTTATGGTACACGTTAAACTTGATTATCATGCCACGTGTACCGTAAATGTTACATTCAGACATATTTATTTCATGAGTTGAAAATCAAATGACTTTTTGCCTGAGTCAGGCAAAAAAAGGGCTTGGCACGGAAAATGTTAATATTAACATAGAGATATTTTTATAAACAGAAAGTAATTTCAAAGATTGCGTATGAGTGAACGAGTTGTGATGTACAAGTAAAAAGAGTCAATCATATTTCTATCGAGCGTTACCATCCTGAATACAGTAAAGGTAATAAAAATGAACGAAAGAGAAAAAGAGAGAGAAAAAGAAAGAGTATAAAAGATAGATGAAAAGGGGGGGGGTAGAGAAATAGCGTTTCGCGATTTGCGTTATTTACTTTTCATCATGTATGTTCGTGTAGATTCATAGGGGGTACCGATACCGATCACCACCCATGGCGTTATTTCGGAAGAGTATAGTTGAACGGAACGAGAACGGCACGTCCAATACCGGGAACGGCCAGCTACGCCCCAATGCTTTTCGGAGCTGCCCATAAATTGAATACTAATTGACACGAGCGAACGTTTCCCCGTTGTATTTCGCGCGTTTAACTTTCATCGCTAGGCCACTGTGTTTAAATGCCGACGCATATGTACAAGGATATAAATTTCGGGATAAATACGTACGACAGACGGTTAATGCGAGTTCAACCCCCTCCCACCCTAATCCACCCTCCTACATCCCATCACCCCTATCGTCACCACCACCACCACCACCACAACCTTTATCTCCACCTTCCACCACTACTATCACCTATTCTACCACCTCATCCACCTCTTCTCATCCTCCTTCCTCTTTATCCCACCTCCTGGTATCCCCGCGGCAACGTTACCTTTGCCATCTGAATCAATACCTACTTGTTTACTGGACCGTTGCCAGCGGGATTTCACCAAACCGGTGATCGTACCATCCTAATTAATTCTACCTTTTGTTACGGTTGTTTCGATGTTACTTCGATGATTATTGACGAATATGTACGAAAACGTATTGCTTAACTTACCTGAAATTTCTCTCAAACACGAATTTCCGACTAATTATCATAGTCCTATATATTTCTCTCGTTTTATCAGCTCTCTTACTTTCTCTTTTTCATTTTTTATCTATTCGATCTGGTTTTTGATCAAATACGAACTCGATATTGCTAAATGTTTTCATCATTGTAAAAAGTATAACGATAATACATTTTTTTTTGATTGATTATGTAAAATTACATTCTTACTGTACGATCCGAAATGATCGTACGGTAACTAGCGGTATTCGAAACTCGCGCGTCCGATTCTATCGATTAAGATTCTAGATCGATACTCGTTACGAGTATCGAACTACCAGCGTTTATCCAAGCGCTACAATATCTACCACCACCTCTCGCATCCCCACTTCTCACATCCCTAACACATACGCCCTGCTGGGCCAGTACAAAAGGGCATTCTTTCTATTCTACCACCGGACGCCTACGACGATACATTTTCGGCATCTAAAGAATATAGAAGCCATACTGGACAAAGGACTTAATAGACTAGACTAGAAGACGAAGACGCCGTGACGTCAAAATCGTATACCCCTTCATCGGCCTACAGCTAGCGACGATCGTATACCCCCTCCATCGGTCTGTCACTAGTAATAAACGTATACCCCCTCCAACGATATATATCCTCAGGGCCGTACCCGCGTGATCGAGAACCCAACGCGCAGCAATTCATTCGTATAAGGAGGATTTTTATATTTGCCATAAATCGATTTGAGTAGCTTTCGAAGAGTAGAATAATTATTATCAGTCCATAATGGCATCACTAAAACAACTCAATCACGAGCGGGAGATTTTAGAATCGCGATTCACACTCGTTGAAAATCTAGTTCAAGAAAGAAATATGAGCACGCAGGAATTAAAGAAACGTTACGAACGACTCACGAAGCTCGTAGATGGCTACGAAGAAATGTATCGAAAGTGTGTTAATGCAAACACCGAAGCAGGAGAAATCGACGGTTTAGATCAGATTATAGAAAGGTACCTCACGTTCGGGGACAATATTGATGCAGGCGATACGACCGCGGTTAATAACGTTAACAATTCTAACGGAGACAATGATATTACACAGACTCGCAATCAGCCAATACGATTACGCCGTATCGAAATCCCGTAATTTGACGGAGATATCGAAAAGTGAATCCTATTCAAGGGGAGATTCTTAACCTTGATAGATGCGCGCACCGACATGTCAGACTTTGAAAAACATATGTACCTTCGAGAATCTCTTACCGGTAGGGCGCTTCAGACGGTTGTGACATATCAACCAACCGGCTCGAATTATAAGAATGTGTGGGGAAATTTATTAAAAACGTTCGACCGGCAACGTATACTCCTGGCACGAGCCATCGACGCCTTTGTAGACATTCCACAGCCAAAAACCACATCGATAGAATCGATGACCAAGCATGCGAGCGATTTTCGGGCCCACGCAGAGACTATTACTTCCTTTAACGCACCACACGCACTGATGGTCCACCTTGGCGAACGCACCTTACCCCGCGATCTTCGGCAAGAATGGGACAAACAATTAGATGCAGATAATTATCCGACCATGGATCAGCTTTGTGATTTCTTAAACGAGTAATCCCGAGACGACGACTTTACGACCGCGAAAGCGACAGGATACCTATACAACGCGTACGTTTCTTACCCGTACCTCACCTAATTGCGATCTCAAAAAGAGATGAACATCTTTTATACCGCTGCCCCCGATACTACGACATGACAAAACAAGACAGACTGGCGACGGTCAGACAGCATGAATTATATAAGAATTGCTTACGGAAGCACCGGGAATCATGTAGAGCCTCGCGTTGTCAGATCTGTCACCAGGCCGATCACACGTCACTATATATAAACAATGACGAGCATGAGACACGAAACAGGAAAGCCACGCCCCCACGAACAAGGAAACCGCGTCGACATCTAAAATGAACCCATTCCCATGTGACTAACACCGATCTTTCATGTCAACTTGCACGGTATACCGAATCATTCCCTATGAATGCAATGTATTTTGTTAGAAGGAGAAACGGAACCTTTAAACAATTTCGGACATCTTTAGATACGTGCTTCGCGGCACACTTCATTGCCGAAAATGTCACGAGAGAGTTACGCTTACAAATTAAATCATATTCGGTTTCCATTCACGCTATCAACGATACCAGAACTCGATCGATGAATGTTATCGAGATAACCATTTAATCGCTAAACAATAAATATAGTCGGAGCTTTTCGTTACTCATAGTCCCTAGATAACGCGATAGAAATCAGTAAACAAATTAGAAAGCGAAAATCAGTATGTCTAAAATGCAAGACGCTACGAATCGGGAAGATATATTGTGCGTATACCCTTCCCTAAAGAAGGACACGATTACAGTCACCTACGTAGTATAGCCATACGCCGATTCTACAATCTCCGGACGAAGTTACACGCGAATACCGAACCCCGGAAGGAATATGAATGGATTATACGGGAATATATCGATTTAAGACATATGTCGAATGTTAAAGACGAGCTTACGGGAGGCTGTTATCTCCCCACCACGCGGTCATTAAATCAGCCAGCATAACAACAAAGGTATGGGTCGTATTCGACACCTCCGTGAAAAAATGATAATATATTTTTTCTCAACAACACTTTGTTAGTAGAACCTACAATTCAAGATACTCTAGTAAAACTCTTGTTACGATTCCGAACGTATGAGTACGTACTGAACGCGGATATCGATAAAATGTATCGACATATATGAATTCATCCAGACGATCGCCAATATCAACGGATATTTTAGTGACATAACGAATGGATTTGCGCGTTCAAACTTAACACGGTGACATTCGGAATAGCCTCAGCACCTTTTCTTGCTATACGAACCATAAAACAACTCGCGAAAAATGAAGACACTAACTATCCGCTCGGAGCCGAAATATTAAATCGCGATCTATACGTTGATGATCTCATCACGGGAGCCGATGACGTCGAAACTCTCGGAAAAATACGCGATTAAACCATCGAAATAATGAAACGAGGCGGTTTTAATATGCGACAGTGGGCGTCTAACTTCCGACCGGTGCTCGAAAACTTAGACACGAAGAACGTCGAGGAACGACGAAGAATCGTCGAACGACGATCATGATTGTCTAATCTACTCCGTTGCGCCCGTAGACATTCACGAAAGAACTACTAAACGACGGATTCTATCCGAAGTAGCAAAGATCTTCGATCCACACGGACTGTTAGGACCCGTCATTTTAACAGCCAAAATCTTCATACAACATTGCTGGAAAACACACGTCGACTGGGACAAATCGGTGCCCAGCGCATTACATTCCTAATAGACAACGTTCGCGGAACAGTTAACACTAATTGATAATTTAACGATCGAGAGACGCATATCATACTCGATAACCTGATCGACGTGCAATTGCACGGTTCCTGCGACGCGAGTCAATCTGGTTACGGCGGCTGCTTATATATAAGATCGCGAAATGAAAACAGCGGGGGGAGTCAGGAGCACAAGGCTCGCCGCGTTAAATCCGATTCTTTACGAAGAAGGCTTAAGGGGGTCATCCCATGTGACGGCCTGTTTTTTAGGGATTTTTTAGGATTTTTTTTTTACGACCTGTAAATAGATAGAGCTTTAAGTTTATTATCATTTATTAACATATATTTCGACAGTATAAATATAAATTTTAAGCTAAAAATATTGTGTAGAACTTGAGTTACAGCGTTCTGAACACCCCGACCTCGAAAAAATGAGCTCGCACTTCCTCCACGATTCCAGCTGATTGGCTTATCTGAAACGAAAAAAAAAAAAAACGGCGTTCTAATCTGTAGCCTAAATGCACGGAATGGACTATTATCAAATGAATATACAAAAAATTGGACTTTTGGTAGACATTTGAAATAAAAGTTGCGAATTTTGCGTTTGTTTTTGTTTTTTGCTATAAAAAAATCGAAATTTTGGAAATTTTCGATTGATAATAGTTCATTCCATGCGTTTACATGTGTTGAGTGTGCCCTATAAATTTCAAGTCATTCGGTCAAGCCGTTTTTAAGATACGATGAAGGAAAGTTTGAAAAACACAGTTTGAGAAAAACGCGTTTAAAGTTTCAAGTCCATTTAAAACTATGAAAATCTCAACTTACCCTCAATCGGCGATGCCTGGTCCATACAGTATTCCTTCCTCTTCCTCTTGAAACGCTTTTAAAGCAGATTGTTCAGCTCTTGAATCAATCCTGGCTTGTTAACGACATCACTTACGCGTCGCTCAGAACGTGAGATTCGCTTTTCATCACGTTTCTCAACATACGTATGGGCTTCGCGGCCAATGGGGCATCCCATAACCGACATTACTTTTAAAACACCTTCAAAACCTTCATTAACCCTTTCGCTACGGGGCGGATCTCCGCCGCGGTACTCCGCACGGAAACAGTGCACGGTGCACGCAACCGATCGCAGCGGTCGCATCAACGCCTTATTGTAACCTGCGTTCTTGGCTGGTACTTTCGACGAAAAAATTTGTTTTAAAACTGAGTATTTATAATTTATTAACATGCGCACTTTTATTTACTGAGATCAAATGATATTACACAATATAATAATATTATACAACATGATATAAGCGTATGATTAGAATTGATTTTAATAATGATACTGCGTGTGGTATTTTTCAAAACATGGTGTTGCGCATAGGCCAACATCACAAATCTTACATTGATATCGCGATTCCCTCCTCTTATCATTTTTAGTACAGACTACACACTTTTGCAACGGGTTCTTACGATTTGTAAGCACTAACGTAATCCGCACAGACCGTTCAAGCCGGTGTCGTAAGATTGATGATCGAGGCATTTGGTTTATTATTGAAGCCCGTAAAAAACAAATGATGCAAAACGAAAAACTCACGCAGCATGTCTACAGTGAGATACTCTATGCATAGCAACTGCAGGCGCTTATCATATATACAATTACGCGACATCTTTAGTGGGAGCGACTATAGCCGCTCGTAGTATCTCAGCGGCATCACATGGAAAGCGACTATAGTCGCCCGTAGTACCTGAGTGGCATCACATGGAGAGCGACTATAGTCGCTCGTAGTAGCGAAAGGGTTAAAGATGATAACTGATAAGTAGCTAGCAATTTCAACAATCTTGGGGCCAGAATGAAGATGCTTAGGAGCAAAAGTCTAAATCAACGAATTCAAAGATTCGTTATTGTTTTGTGTCTCTGCTCCTAAACAACGAATTAACAATTCGTCTTTCGATAAATCTTCGAAAACCGGTTTGATAGCTACTTGTACTTCTGGTATTAGAGGTGGTTTATCGTGATGAAATTGGTCGAGCTTCTGCCTTACGCCATTTACACCAACTGTCTTCGCCTTCTGGACAAAATTGATGTTGAGGGTTTTCATCTGAAGAACATTTGTGATAATACGTTGCCCAAACTTCCTTTTTCATATCTTCAAGCGAATCTGGATGACGTCGAATAGCTAATCCGTAGAATTTCGTTGATTCTTGAATAACTTTATCAGTAAGTTTATCTGGTCCTTTTCCACCGATTCCTTTATTTGTTTTGTCCTTTTTAAAGCCCGAAGTCGTGCTCCTATTCTATATGTATAAAATGGGGGCCAGGTATAAAGTTGACGGTACACAATAGGCCCGGACCCCAACTGCTAACTCAGCGCTCTGAACAGCTCTTTCTTCTACCTGCTGTATCTTTAAAACGACTTCGAATTTTCAAAAATCACTTTACTACCGTATTCTAGACATGTTAAGAAAGCAATTTATGAAAAAAAAAAATCGATTTTTTGAGCCCATCACATGGGATGACCCCCTTAATTCGAGTGGGGGGTCGACTTCGAAACGCAAATTTAAATTTCCACGAGAAATGTCCGATATTATTGTAGGGAAATCAATCGTTTTGTATCCGGCTAAGGATATCTAATCTCCCCGTGTTGCCGGTACCATTTAAAATATAGAAAATATTCTTTATTTCGACAAGTATAATCAGTATACAATTGCAATTCACAATCTTCCACACTCACTCTGACTTCACAAAACGCACGAAACCCACGAATATCCGCAATCTTACTGCAACTCGCTACTCATTCGCTATTCACTCGCTAATCATTCTCTAATCACTCATATCGTATCGCTTTTATCACTCGATCTCGTTGCTCGGTTCTCTCCACGCTCCTCCACGCTCGCACACGCGTGACTGTCCTCTCCCTATGGGTTTCTTCCCCCACCCTGCATCCCTGAGGGATAAACCATCTTCCGAACCGTTCTCGAATTTTCCCAATGTCCAGCTCGGTCTAATAAACAAATCCCCGATATCGCTTGAGAACCTTCTAGACTCACACACAGACTTACACACACAACTTACTCAACTTACAAAGAACAGACCAAGCATCGTCTTTCTTTATTTCGACCATCGGGTCCTTTTCCCTTTAGCCTTTCGTCACCTACTTACTTATTTATGTTTATTCTTCGATACTTAAAACTCTCCTACATTATTAACTTCGCACCACCACATGACCAACCTCCTTATCCAAAAACTCCACGAACGGAACTTTCACGTCGGTATACAGACCACTTTTTATGCCCTTCGACAACGATTTTGGCTCTTCGATGATAAGAATCAAGTACGAATTGCGTACGTTGCATTCGATTCCGTGCATCCGGCATCCAAGATAAAATGGTTGACCTACCAAACTTGCGAATGCAAAGAACTATCGCCTTCTCCCACGTCGAGGTGGATTTCTTCGGTCCGATCTACGCGAAAGAGAAGAAATATCGTAATAAAGGTCGCGTCAAAACATACGGATGTATTTTTGTCTGTATGACCATAAAGGACGTGCACATCGAATTAGTCAGCGATCTAACTACGGACGCGTTCCTAGCCGCCTGCCGACGGTTTGTGAGTCGAAGAATAATACCGACCCATGTTTATTCCGATAACAAGACCAATGTCGTCGGGGCTAATAACCAGTAAAAGGAGTTATACGCTCCGTGCGAAGTCATGGTAGGGGAAGCCGAAATGGACACTAGCGCACGCAGTGGATAACTTTAGCAATAAAGGACAGTATTTTTTATTTTGCAGTTAACAAAACATATGTGTGACAATTAATTTTATGATATTTAAAAAAAAATGGGTAGAAATTGCCATCGCATTTGCTGTGTAGTAAATTGTAAGAATACGAATGCAAAAAGTGATTGTAAATTTTATAAATTTCCGACTGCCAAATGGAAAATTAATCAAAGAAAAATGTGAGTAGCTGCAGTGAGGAGGCAAAAGAAAGTAGTATCCTAACCTTTATTTTAGTAACATCAATGATACTGAAAATAGCTTGTGTTCTAATATTTGTAAGTTGAATAAAAACAAGAAATTTAAATTTATAATTAGTAATTAAAAGTTAGAGAATAATCAAGCTGCATTTAATTCTTTACAATTACTTATTGCAAGAATTAATTTTTTTTTCAATTTTATAATTCATTATAAAAAATTATTTGTTATATGTCTCAAATAATTAAATGTATCAATAATATTTTATAATTTTTCATGAAGTCCTGATGGATCACAGTGGATTCCCAAATCATACGATTATATTTGTAGTAATCATTTTATTGGAGGCAAAAAATCCGAAGAGGAGTTAAGTCCTAGCTATATTCCTACAATATTTCCTCCAATTTACAAGTATCAAAAAGTGAATGAACTTTCTGCTGCGAACAGGTTAATAGTTAATAATAAAAAATATAATTATAAATGATTAATAAATTATACTTCATACAAAAAAATTAATTATTGCAAAATTTAATTTTGTTATTTTCTTGTAGTCTTTGAATAGAGTTTTTTTTTTTTTTTTCAAGAAAATAAAATATAAAGAAAAGAACTGAATACTAGTTTTTCGTCTACATCTGCGACACTTAAAACTCTCCTACATATATATTTATTTTTTTTATAACAATGTCACATCATACTTTATCTGCCTGCCAATATTATTTAAAGTTTGATCTACTGTGGCTATAATCTAACTTTTTATTTACTACAGTAAACGCTACAGCTTTCATACTGTTTTTAAATTATTAATTATACTTACATTTTAGCGGTAATTTTTGCATCATAATTGCACAAGATTAAAATTTTATTGTCACGTGGTTTGACATGCAAAAAAACAATTTTTTTAATAACAAAAATGAATTGTTATCGCAAAGCCTTATACGTTTAGATATTAAAAACCTCAGCAGCAGCGTTCTTTAGTTCTTAGATACTATGGCGCTGCAATCACGCAAGGAGCCTATATGCCTTGATCGAATCGGATGAGTACAAGGCGAAGATCCATGATTTCACGGTAGATCATTGAATCTCATAGCACTTCCATTCTCCACTATCACCTCATTTCGGAGTTTGTGGGAGACTGCCGTTTATTCTTTTAAACACTATTTTAGGCGAGTTGTGGACAAACTCCTCTCCATTATGAGGAGTTAACCATACTCGCGATCAAAATCGAATCTGTATTGAATTTTCACCCGCTAAGTCTTATCTCGTCAAACCCGAATAACACAATAACACTTACTCCTGCACATTTTTTAGTTGAAAGACAAATTACGACACAGCCGGAGGAAGATTGTTAAAACTCCAGCTAATCGATTATATTCATGGAAGCACATCAAAAAGGTACGACGAGACTTCTGACGACGATGACACATTGAATATTTACGAGAACTGCAAAACGCCAGATGTGAAGACATCCCCAGCATAAAATCGAAAAGGTCATTATTGTCATTCTCATTGACAAAAATCAACCATTCATGAGATGTCAGTTAGGACGAATAGTGAGTGTGCATCCAGGAGAAGATGATGTAGCACGAGTAGTCACCATGAAAACTGTTCACGGAGTCGTCAAACGAAATGCGACAACTATTTGTCCATTATCAAACGATCGTTAATTTTCTTGAGTTGTATCTTTTATGAATGATTTCCTTGTACGTACAAGATAGATCGCCTGGCCAGCGATTTACCGAATATGTTAAGCAGCTCGTGCTGCAAGCGATGTATCGAACTGATTAAGCAGCTCGGTTGCAAGCGATATATCGAGCAGGTTGGGCAGCTCGTGCTGCAAGCGATATATCGAAGAGGTTAAGCAGCTCGTGCTGCAAGCGATATATCGAGCAGGTTAGGCAGCTCGTGCTGCAAGCGATATATCGAATATGTTAAACGACTCGTGTCGCAAGCAATATATTGAATAGATTAAGTGACTCGTGTCACAAATATTGTAAAATTGATTTTAACGAACACCAACACACACACACTATGAACGTATTGATTGTTACACTCTCAACGGGGGGAGTATGTACGATCCGAAATGATCGTACAGTAACTAGCTGTATTCAAATTGCGCGCGTCCGATTCTATAGATTAAAATAAGATTCTAGATCGATACTCGTTACGAGTATCGAACGACCATAAGCGACTATGGAAGCACTAACCTCATCTCTCGCATCCCTACCTCTCGCACCCCCACCGCCCAGCTGGCCAGCTGGGCCAGTTCAAAGGACATTCTTCCTATTCTTTGACTGGACGCCTGTGAATATACATTTAAGTCGAAACGAGAGAGCAAAGAGCTAAGTCGAGGGAGTTTTAGTCGTTACGAAAAGTAAGAGGGAACGTAAGCGAAGCGAACGAGAGGTAAGATTTTTCCATTATATTCATTTCACATTGACGATAGTTTCTCGCGTGGTAACGCCACATGGTGGATTCTCATTGTTATAATCTAATATCATCCAGGGTTTTTATGCCGCAAGGCTTTTCTCTGACGAGCCAATAAAGCTTCGCATCTTTGTTTGGCTCAACCACGTGTCTAATTAATTTTATTCTAATCCTTCTTTCCTCATCCCTAGCAAATAATTGCCAGAGGACTCCTAACTGAGAAATCAAGGCCATAACAAAGATCATTCCATTATATCATTTTCTCGTGAAATATAGTTTCCTTTGTGGCAACGCCACATGGTAGATTTTCATTATTGTTTTTTACTAATATTATCCAGGGTTTTTATGCCGCAAGGCTTTTCCCTGACGAGCCAATAAAGCTTCGCATCTTTTATTGGCTCAACCAAGTGTTTTATTTTACACCTGAAGCTAACCCTTTATTCTCCATATCATAGCATATACGAAATTGCCAAAGGACTCTTAATTGAGATATTTAAGTTATAACACTTACTGATCTATTAACTTCAAATTTACATTGTCGTTGATAAAGAAACAAAAATAATATCCTTAAATGTGTAACATATTTTTACTTTTCATTTCTTTCTTTTGTTACGACTGTTTTAATTAATGACGTAATATATCTGTGTATTATTAATCGTGTTTTTATTAAAATTACGTTCTATTAATTCGTTTTATGTAAATATGTTCGGTTTTACACATTGTATAAATTCATGCCACTGCGATCCGAGCTTAATGCAAGATCCTTCGCTTAACGTTAAGATGACTTTGATATTTAAACTTTCATTTGACTTCTACAACGGTCAGTGTTAATAAACAGGCAAATGAGAACTCGGTTTGTTCCAAAGGAAACCCTCAAGCCGAATGAATTTGAGGTGACATCGACGTGGAAAATTGGATATAAATTGAAGTTGGATAGGAAAGAGAAAAACTCAACTATTTATCACTATGAGTTAGTTTATTCAACTTTTTATATGTTGTATCTTGTCTCTCGCGTATAATTCTTGTTCATGAATTTTAAATCTTTTGTACCTGCAATAACTTTAATCTAATATATATGTGCAGCGTGGTGAACATTTTATAAACGAGGGTGAATGTATGTGAGGGAGAGAATAAATGAACGTATCTGTGCGAATGACTTGTGTATTGACTGAAGGATTGGTTTGTGTAAGATTACTCTACATAATTGACAAATCAGGAAAAATAATAAAAGATGTTAAATGCTATAACAAAGTAAAAGAAAGTTTCTGGAGGAACACAGTAGACGATGGTTATTAATCAGTTAAATGTGATTGACAAGTATACTCATCATGCATATAAAGTAGTGACCATTGGTTATTTTAATTGTAATTTTGGAGAAAAACAAAACATATCCTCAAATTTCAAGATGTTTAGAATATTTTGTGGCTATGCCGGAATAAAATAAAAAAATAAAAAATATAGATAATTTGAGATGAACTCATGCGTCCCAATTTAAATGTATTTATCCTCAGTAAACACAATGTAAACAAAATAAAACTCGGAACTCAGTTTCTTACGTCTATATACACTGATTTCTCTAATATGAAATCCTCTGATGATTGTTATAAGCTGATGATGAGGAAGATAAAGGATTAAATTAAAATAAGAAATAAAACATGTGATTGAACCAATAGAAAGTATAATAATTAATTGGCTCATAAGGGAAAACCTTACTGCATAAAAACCCTGATCGTTAATTCGGATAAAATAATTTAATTTATTAAATTATTCATTTTATTTTATTCAAACAAAAAATTGGGCACGTGGTTCACCTCTCGCTCGTTTGCTGTTCTATTTAGATACAATAATGAATTTCACTTCTAGTTCGTTTACAGAAGTGTAAAGAGTGCTTATACATTTCGGTTATTTTACTTTCCTTTGGGTTTGTAATAATACAAAGGGTAGTTGTACTTTTCTTCCTTTGTCGGTTCTTAATCGGTTCTTCGTTGGTTCTTTGTCGTCAGTTGAGTCTTCATAGGCGTCCAGAGGAAGAATAGAAAGAGCGGTTTTGTTTGCGGAGCCAGCAAGGTGTGCGTTGTGGGGGTATAAATAGTGGGCGTGAACATTAGCGTTTCGAAATTCCCTACAGGACTAAAGTGTGTACTTTGAATATATGTTAACAGTTTACGATCATTTTAGATCGTACATACACGCGAATTTGAAATACTCTTTTAAACTTATACGCGCGTTCTACATATATAGGAAATATACGTACGATAAATTAAATTGTAAAATAAAACATAACCGTAAGCATAGAATTTTAATTTAAGTACGATATAGAAACGTGTAAGGTAAAAATTTGTGTAGAGGGGATAGTGTTTTATTTAGGATTTTCAGAAAATTAAAGGAAAAAGAAAAATAAGTTTGACGTTTGGCAGTTAGATGAAAGACTTTGAAACGAAACAACGTAAACAAAAGAAAACGTTTTGAAATTGACACGTCATACCATCGATAAGAATATAATAATAATTTGTTTTAGAATATTTATCGTAGAGTTAAATTTCAAATAGTTCTAATTTCGAATTTAACAGTAAGTGTTGTTTATATAAATATTACAATAGAACGAAGATTATGCAATTTAATTAGAAAATAAATTCGTTTAAATAATCGGTTTTTCGTTTAATAGGTTTAAAGAAATAATATTCTTAAGTATATTCCTAATAATAATATTTCTAATTATAAATCGAATAAAAACGCGAGCAATTTTTAATCTAAAAAACTAAGGAATACTAGATGTAGAAATTTATTCGGTGTTTTTAAATTAATTTAGTATTTATTTATAAAGTAATCATACAGTTATTTTTCTTCGAAATGGTCTTCATTATTTTCGATGATTGGTCGACCCATCTTTCAAACAACTACTGAATTTCTTGCCGAAAAAAAAGATGGCGATTCTAATGCAATAAATTTAATATCACGGAACCGAAATAATTTCTACACCCAACAAACGATATTATATCTAATAATGGGGAAAGTTTAAAATGAAAAACTAGACGTTCTTATAGATATTGTAGGATTGTGAAATTCTTTCAAAAATATGAATCTTTTTATATTATCTATTTTATTTTGATGTTTTACCTCTTCTAAGGTAAAATACTTCGTAATATGTTGACATTGTATTTTATTTTGTTGTACCTACGTCTATACTGACATGTATATTATCACTTATCTCACGCACATATGAAATAATATTTTCATTGCTCATTATTTTAAAAATTACAATATACACTTTAACAGTAACATATACATACATATATTAACCAAATGAATTACACAGACGTAATTATTTTATATACCTTTATTATGAGTTCGAGATAAAGAACATTTGTTAAATGCCCTGTAATTTAAAGAGGGTTTTAAAATAGCACGGTTAATTTTTTGCCAATTAGTTTGCTTATTGCAATTTTCAAAGTTAATGGTATTTTTCACTGATAATTGTAATACTTTTAAAATTAACTGTTGACGAATATTTATATTTTCTTTAATTGTGACATTGGTTTACAGTATGATTGCTTATATTATGCTTATATTATGTTATGGATTTATACGAACGTTTCATATACGGAATATCAGTGGATCGTTCGTTTACTAAGTAAATATTCTTCATAAAGCTATATTTGGACTAATCGTCTTTGAGTATTTTGGTTTACATATAAACGAGCATTGTAAGACAATTTAAGATAGCAAGAAGCAGCCAATCTTAGGTTAATTTTTCATAACTTCTGTTTCAGTCTGTGTTAGAACGCTCACTTGGTATTAAAATGACGTTTGGAGTGCAAGGCAAATCTTTTACTAGTTTATGACTCAAGACCTGTTTCTTGTAAGTAAAATTTTCGAAAATTATGTATAAATAAGTAACTTTTAAATTCAGACATTAAAAATTGTATATTTTTTTGAAATATAAATTTCTAAATTATGAAAGAAACTATATATCGTTAAGTATATTATTAAGAATAAATAAATTTTTTAAATTATTACAAATATTTGATAAATAATCTGTTTTGAATAATGTAACGTATTTCAATTTACATATTTAAAATATTTACATAACATATTCACTTAAGGTGTTTACATTTAAACTGTTAGTTTGAATATTCTACTCCCCTATACAAGTTAACTATTTTATTGAATATATCTAATGAATAGAAAATAATAAAAATTCTTCTACAATAAAACGACACTTGTAAACATTAATAATGTCTTCGCGATTTCAGGGTACTCAACCACGAGGAAAACAATTGACATTAATAACAAGAAATTAATCAAGTTTTAGGACCTTATTGTCATAAAATTTTGCAAATAACGTGTTTTAGAACAAAACATCGTTAATAATATTTGAAAAATGGCAGAAAAAAAAGAAGAATTGGTTTGGCGTAGTGTTTTTATGTACTTGAATACTACTGACCTTAATAATATTGCTAAAGTTAGCAGGTATCATCATTAAATTAAATATTTACAATTTATATATATTAGGGTGGGTCAAAAAAATGAATTTTTTTTTCAAGTGCCACGGAAAAATGGGTTGCTAAACACCTTAAAACAATTCTCACCAAATATGAGCTCTTAATTTTAATAGGAAGATCCTCCGCATCGCAGTTTTTTATTTTTTTTCAGTCTAATAGATTAAAATTCATACTTCATCATTAATTGATTGTACAGAAAAATGTTGTAGAAGAATTTGGTAGGAAATTTAATGCTCTACAAAAAAGGTATCTTATACTTTTTCCGTAAACCTCATCATTTGAATGATATTAAAGATTTAAATTTGATGATTTTTAGACAAATTTCATTTTTGTTTATGAATTTTATAACTCGACAATAAATGATTATTATAAAATGCACAATGCAAATTTTTGTAGGAAATAATCTGCTCTATAAAAATGGTGTCTTATGTTTTGGTGATTAAATTAAGCGTTCAAAAGATATTCAGAGACAGGAATCAGTACACATGAAAGTTTGATGATGAATATCTTTTGAATCGCCAAAACATAAGACACCATTTTTATAGAACAGTTAAATTCCTACAAAAATTTGTATTGTGCACTTTTGAATAGTCATTTATTGTCGAGTCATAAAATTCATAAACAAAAATGAAATTTGTCTAAAAATCATCAAATTTAAATCTTCAATATCATTCAAATGATGAGGTTTACGGAAAAAATATAAGATACCTTTTTTGTAGAGCATTAAATTTCCTACAAAATTCGTCTTGAACATTTTTCTGTACAATCAATAAATAATGAGGTATGAATTTTAATCTATTAGACTGAAAAAAAAAAAAAAAATAAACAACTGCGATGCGGAGGATCTTCCTATTAAAATTAAGAGCTCATATTTGGTGAGAATTGTTTTAAGGTTTCTAGTAACCCATTTTTCCGTGGCACTTGAAAAAAAAAAGGCTTTTTTTTGACCCACCCTAATATATATATCTTCTTTTAAAAAATGTTAATGACTTATAGTGTTAATTGTATAAATTAAGGATTGTTTTTGTTATATATTCATTTACATGATAAATTAGATATTTACAATTTTTCTTATATTCATAGTTCTTGGGAAAAATATGTAATGGATGAAATCTTATTGAGAAGTCCTGTATGTATTACGAAAACCCAAGTGATGAAAGATAATGGAGATTCCTGGTCCCGTGAAAGAAATAACGTTGTTGCTCTTTACTATAGAAGACCTTGTATACAAATTTTTTACAGTAATGATAGTCGAGGCCCAAATTTTGGTGGTAATAAGAATATTAATAAATGTATATTCATTTTTGAAATATTGGTAGTATTTAAGGTTTCACTTTTTTTTTTAAGGTTGTCATTGCTTATTTTCAAAACGTGGCAATTACTCATTAATTTCTGGATTTAAATATCCGGTAAATCATGCAAATGAGAATATGCTAAGTGGCCTATTATTACCTTTAACGGGTCATATAAAAATAGCAACCTTCACTTTTATTGAAGGATTATTTACGGATGGATTGTTTTGCCAAGAAATACGTTTTAATTGTGGACGTAATCTCGGAGAAGTAAAGTTTCTAAGACTTAAACTTGCACCGTTTTTCGCAAACAAAAATACGCATACCTGTGTAATTACAGTATGCAAAAAAAAGAACGTTTTGGGTTTGATGGACTTTTTTCAAGCTGTATATGATTGGTAATGTATTAAATATTTAACAGTTTTTTTTTTATTTTTATTTATCTATACATAATTTATTGGTATTAGAAATTATTTCGATGTTTTCTTTTAATGTAGGTTTCCAGAAAATAACATTATTGGTATGTGGGGTAGTATAATAGATACACTATATTCTTGTCAAGTTGTTTATAATAAAAAGTTTTGTAGCGTAGATACAGAATTTACAGTTTTTCTCATAAGTAGTCCACTTATGCAAGTTTGGACTGAATTGTTGGATGAAAATGACGATACATTACAAGCAGTCTCACAGAAATTAACTGCTTTTAAAGAAGATATAACATTCAAATCACATTCGGTAGCTTTCATTCAAATCAACGCTCCTCGTTTTACGAAATATTGTAAAACGGATGTAGACATATTTAAAGAAATTTTTCCAGATTTATTTGTATATCACGCTGTTGGTATATCAGTATTACACGGAAAATGTTTCTACGGTAAGTAAATTTTCAATAAAAAATACAAATTTTTTTATATATATTTGTATATATTAGAAAAATCAGTTTTTTTTTTTTTTAAATATGTATTCCAGATTTCATGAATAATTTTCCAAAACGTTCAATAACTACAACAACCCCTATTACAAGTATTCTGATAATCACATATAGCTGAATGAAATGTTTAAATAATGTTAAGATTTATAGCGTGCATTTAAATGATAAAATATTATATATATGTATATATATTTATGTATATGTGTTTGTAAATATCTAATATAGTAACTTTTCAACTTAAAATCTATTATTTTAAAAAAATTTTTAATTTACTTACAATTTTAATGATTAATCATATATTTAACTAATGTTTAATTATTCTGTAATTTTTTAAAGAATAAATCTTAATATGTTTTTACATTTGTATTTAATTCGTTTCATTTTCCAATGATATAGATCGTTAAGAAAACATTACAAAATTGTTATTAAATGTATATTAGGGTGGGTCAAAAAAATCAATTATTTTTTTTTTTTTAGAAGTGCCACGGAAAAATGGGTTGCTAAACACCTTAAAACAATTCTCACCAAATATGAGCTCGTAATTTTAATAGGAAGATCCTCCGCATCGCAGTTTTTTATTTTATTCTCAGTCCAATAGAATAAAATTCATACCTCATCATTAATTGATTGTACAGAAAAATGTTGTAGAAGAATTTTGTAGGAAATTTAAGGCTCTACAAAAAAGGTATCTTATATTTATATAATTTATATTCAGAGACAAAAATCAGTACACATGAAAGTTTGATGATGAATATCTTTTGAACTCTTAATTTAATATTAAAAACATAAGACACCATTTTTATAGAGCAGTTAATTTCCTAGAAAAATTTGTATTGTGCACTTTTGAATAGTCATTTATTGTCGAGTTATAAAATTCACCAAAAAAAAAAATGAAATTTGTCTTAAAATAATTTAACTTAAATCTTCAATATCATTCAAATGGTGAGGTTTACGGAAAAAATATCAGATATCTATTTTGTAGAGCATTAAATTTCCTACAAAATTTTTCTATAACATTTTTCTGTACAATCAATAAATAATGAGGTATGAATTTTAATCTATTAGACTGAAAAAAAATAAAAAAATGCGATGCGGAGGATCTTCCTATTAAAATTAAGAGCTCATATTTGACGGGAATTGTTTTAAGGTGTCTAGCAACCCATTTTTCCGTGGCACTTGTCAAAAAAAATAATTGATTTTTTTAACCCACCCTAATGTACATGTATATTAAATTCAATTAAATATTATTTATATAATGTGTGTATATTATATTTTATATATTAATTATTTTATAATAGAGCTTTGTAAATATTAGGTCGATTAAAAATAAATTTATCATATCTGTTATATGATTAAAAAAGAATTTTTAAGTAGTAGTTCATTATCGGTTATCTTCTTTTTTTTAAATCTTAAATAAACGTCATATTTCATTGTATACTTATTTTCTAGCTTTCATACGTTTTAATTAAAACAGGAACGATCATTTAGTGTTATTCTACACAATGTTCATCATTCTGTTGATATTGATAACCTTAAGGACAAATTTCAAGAGTTTCGGTGCAAAGTCGTAAACATAAACAACATCAAACACAGAATTAGACGCAAATAACTTTCAATGTTCTATATAAACTTGAAATAAAAACCAAATAATAATACAATATATAACATACGTATATCGTCGTAAAATTATCCTTATCGAAAAACGGTTGAAGTTTATATTTTAAGTCTACTTCTGCGATGTCAGTCAAATATTTTAAGAAAATATATAGTCTACATAGGATATTCTCATTTGTATGATTCAAATCACAAATTTAGTTTCCAAATTTGAACCGTTTATTTTGAAAGTGGTCCAACTTTATTTTCCAAAAAAATCGAGTTAGCAACCGTAACAGTTACATTTTTACATGATCTTTTCATTCTGAATAAATTTGTTACAATTATATTTAAAACCATGAAGATTTTGTAACAAGAAAATTTACCTATCAACAGAATGATGAAAAATTTCTTTTGAAAGTAGCATAACTCCATTTGTTAATTATTATTTTCCGATTGAACCTGGTTATTGTACAACTTCATGTTATATATTAATAAAGCAATCGAAGTTTTCTATATTCCGAGTAAATACGATAATACTTTATTGTAAATAAAATAAGACAAGATTTAGTATTAACAAAATTATTAGAAGATGCAATTTTGAAAAGGGTAAAGAATTCTGATGAAGAATTAATAAAGTGGTTAAAAATATGTTTGATGCGTTTTGTCAGAAATGAAACATCAAATTTTCTAGAAGACCAATGAATAAGAATGAAAATTTGAAAGTTCTGAATTTATTACCACATAGGGGTTGACCAAAAAAGTTGAACAATATTATATTGACACCATTATATGAAAATATCAGACAAATTACAACAGCAAAATTCAAGAACATAATGGATCTACTAAGCCATATACCACCGGAATATCATAATTTCTTCAAATCCCTTCCACACATGCAAAATGTAAATGAGCAGTAAATTATTTTATAATTGATATAGTTAAAAAATGTTTTAAATAGCATTAATTATGTTTCTGAAGTGTTTTAAAGATATGTAAAATAAATTGAGAATTGTTTTTTTCAATTTGAAGCTTCTTAAATTATGTTGAATGGACTGGGGCTCCTTCAAATTTTATAATGAATCTGGTTGTTAATTTTAAAAGTGGTCTAACTCCATTCTTGGTAAGAAAACGCATATTATTCACGTAATAGTTGTCACTATTTTAATAGGAACTATCAATTTAACACCATTAGATACACTTAAGCAGTATGATTCGTTAGTATTCTGTACGTATATTTTTAATTGCATTGAAACGCAACAAATTCTTCAATATCTTGATAAATGGAGGTAGGCCACTTTCAAAATAAGCAGTTCATTTAATGTGTAGCTGTTAGGTGTTAAAAGTAAGCAGTGATAATCCTAAAAAAAATGAAACCCTAAATACTATATTTTTCATATTTATTGTATTGTAATTTTGTTTTATTGTAGAAGATTTTTTTACTACTTTCTATTCATTAGTTATATTTAATAAAATAGTAAACTAAAATAGAAAGGAGTAGATATAAAATATTAAAACTGACAATTTAAAAGTAAATATCTTAAGTTACTGTGTTAAGTAAACGTCTTTTACCATGTGAATTAAAATATCGCAAATAAGAAGTTACATTATTCAAAACATATTATTAATCACACATTAGTAATAATTTAAAAAATATTTGTTTTATTTTGGCTCTATATTTACAAAACTTTACAAATGAATGTCTTCAAAAATTTCTTAGAAACTTACACATGGCAGATGTATTTAACCCTTTCAATACGGCGAAAAATCAGTCCGAGTGCGTTCCATTTCAAAAATCAGTTCATTTCTCCTCCAAGCGATTGTTAAATAAAATAACTTTTATGCCTAAAAGATTGAAGGACTTGGTAAAGCATAAACGTCCGCATAACAATGCACCATCAACAACAGTGATTTCACAATTGAGTTTTGAATTGATTGAAAAATTTTCCAGATTGGGACAGCATATGTCCCAGCCGGTGCGAAAGGGTTAAACAATCTCTTTTTACTTTTTTCATAGAAGAAAAAGAAATCAGCATTTTCTGAATGCACCATTACAAATGTCACCATAAATTAATACCCTTCACTGAACTGAAAGTTAAATTAACAATTTATATGATGAATTATTATTTCAATCACATTTTTAAAATAAGTTATTAGTATTTAATAATTGTAAATTCTGCATTCAATTTTATTGTTATTTTTAATTTCACTTTACTAACATAATATTATAATTGTAAATATTGTTTTATTAAGTATTTAGGTTACTTTCAATTGTACAATTTTTCAAAGACCTGTTATTTAAGCGTTTGTGATATGAATAAGGAATTCATAAATTATCCGTAAATTTATTTAAGAAGAAAAAAACACAAATGACAGGATTGAAACTAAAAAATTCATTATATCAAAATAAAAATGAACGAAGCTATTATATTAAAAAATAACGTTGCGATTGGTACTAGATATAAGAAATAATTTAGGGGGATGGGGGTAGGGGTTTTAATCTATACCGCGGTTTTAGGGTGCAACGTGTGTCGGCAGATATATTTCCATCAGTATAAAAACAAATAAATCATAAAATATCGATGGAAACACTTCGACGGAATTCAAAGTATCGTAGAATTTAACGACTAACCGCAAATATCGGTTTCTGTCATCGGACGCCGGAATTACTCTATCGAACCGTAAAAAACAGGTTGACGGGCGTATCTACCGGTAACGAATTTGTCATGTTGCTTCCGCTTTGCGAAACGAATCACTCGGCATTTCTTTTCTGTCCTCCACGTCTATTTACCCTTTTGCAACAAAGCGATAGCATATTGCGGTTACCGATTGGTTAATTAAATGCCCGGTGCCGCATGATACAAAATTGACCTCTTTTATTCGTCCATCATCGATGATATAACAGTCATTTTTCTTTTTTTAGCAATTTCTAGGAACATTTGTAATTAAAATAATATCGAACACTCCATTACAAATCTCGTTGCAAGATTTCATACAGTTTTTGTTCTCAAAGACGTTAATCTTAAAATATAAATTAATAAAAATTTGTTATATAGCTTGTAAAAATTGTTTTTACAGTTCTATTAGCATAGATAAAAGAAGATAAGAAGAAAACAATATTTTAGAATAAAAAAAAAAAAAAGATACTAATAATTATATTATTATATATTATATTATTATATTAATACTAATAATTATGTTTTATTATATTTTATATTATAATATTAATATTAATAATTGTATTATTATATTTTATATTATAATATTAATACTAATAATTATATTTTATTATATTTTATATTATAATATTAATACTAATAATTATATTTTATTATATTTTATATTATAATATTAATATTAATAATTATATTATTATATATTATATTATTATATTAATACTAATAATTATGTTTTATTATATTTTATATTATAATATTAATAGTAAAAATTATATTATTATATTTTATATTATAATATTAATACTAATAATTATATTTTATTATATTTTATATTATAATATTATTATTAATAATTATATTATTGTATATTATATTATAATAATAATAGTAAAAATTATATTATTATATTTTATATTATAATATTAATATTAATATAATTATATTATTATATTTTATATTTTAATATTAATATTAATAATTATATTTTATTGTATATTATATTATAATATTAATACTAATCATTATATTATTATATTTTATATTATAACATTAATACTAATATTTATATTTTTTATTATATTTTATATTATAATATTAATATAATAATAATTATATTATTATATTTTTATTTAGAATTCTAGAAAAACTAGAAACTTTTACAGGTAGTTTTGTGGATAAAATTAATACATTTACCAACTAAAATTTGCTTCAATAATAATTGTAAAAGAATATATACTTACAATTATTACCCTCTTATAAAGTAAAATGAAGTATAGCTATAACTGTCCGTGCTATAACAAGTAATTAGAAATTTCACATTCCGTTTTGGAATATACTATATATATAGTATATAAGTTTATTTTCTAGAGTGAAGTAGAGTAGAGTTAAATGTTACTCGTATTCCTCTTAAAACTAATAAATCTAAGAAAGTAGATGAAGAAAGCTAATGCTTCTTGGCCATTTCTGCCACGCGACTTAATTGCGTCGCGGAAGAGGGCCACTTTATCGTCTGCACTCGTATTTTCCGTCCTCGAAGTCAGCGATTTCCATTACATTTACCCTTAGCAAGAACTTGGAACGTACTAACGTTACTTACGTTAGGTTACTCTCGTTTCGAACGAACGAACGGATAAACGAACGATCTCCGAATAATATCGAATAATCAAAAGAGAGAGAAAGAGAGAGAGAGAATATTAACTCATTCGAAACCACTTGCACATAATGTGTGTGCAATTATCTTCTGTATAAAAAAATATCGGTTGCACACAGTGTGTGAAATTATAATTAGCTACTATCAGTTATTCTGAGTAAAGTAATAGTCGAGATAAGAATTTTTTTTTGGTATGAATAATATCTTTAAAGTATAGACAAATAAAATTTGGTATTAGTTTTCATGCATACAAAACAAAAATTAAAAAATTTTGTTTAGATTATCGAAATCTACATTTTTAGAAAATATCATTGCAATTTTACTTTACAATCAGTGTACTATTTAATAAAAATTATCTATTTATAAATTGTATTTTCTTTTTCAATTACCGAGTTACATTACTTTATTATCTTTAAACATTTTTCTAAAATTTTATATTTCTCATTTATATTAATTTTCTTCATTATTCAACTTATTTTTTGGATACTGGGTTTGGAGAATGTGGAGACTTTATTTTTTAATTTTTATTGCTAATTTAGGATTTTTTTATTTAGAAGTTATCTAGATCTCTAGTTAATATAAGTTTTCAATAGATGGCGCTGTATCACAATTTAATTATTTCAATATATTCATGTCATATGTTTTTTTCTGATTTACATACGACATAAGTAACCTTACTTTTATATTTTTTCGTGTGATTTTTATAACAAAGCCATTGCAACTCGTAGTCGGAGCATCCTAATATTTATATACAAAATTTCTTGAATTATTTAAAATAAAACCCTAGCACCTAGAATAAAACGCTCTAAATATGCCTGGCAGTCAATGGGTTAAGCTATCAGCCAACTTAAAACGCTAACTTGTTACAATCCTCCAATTCTAAACGTTCTATCGAAGGAATTCTATATTCCTTTTGTTCCTACGTTCTAAAACACACGCTTGAACGAGATTTGAATCGGTCAAAAATCGATAACACGTTGGTCTAGAAAGACGAACGATCTTTTAGACGGGAAAAGAGATACGATGTGAAACGAAGGAAACGATAGATCGATACAACAAGTCTTCCTTCCATTGAGAGATCCTACCATTGCTCTCTCTTCGACCGTACGGGCCAGCTAAACTTTTTGACTTGAAACGGATGAACGCGCCAATGCTATCGATACGTCGACGCGCACGAATCTCTTGCATGCAAAGGTCCTGGGAAATCACTCATACAAATGCATACACACATACACACATACTCAAATGCATACTCACACATATACATTTATATATGTGTATATATGTATATATCAACGAGAACATGGAACGCGCCTTTCTGTCTACGAAACCTGAACGTTAGAACCTTCATGAATTACGAGTTTTACATTGACGTGGATATCGGCTATTTCCGGTCGACCGACAACGTCCAAATCGCGATCCGTGATTCTCTCTTCTCTCTCTCTCCCTCTCTCTCTCCCTCTTTCTCTCTCTTTCTCTCTGTTTATATCTCTGTGTGTGCACGTGTATATGGATACGTCTTTCTCTATCTCTTTCTCTTTATCCCTTTTGTGTGGCTCTTTGAACTAGCCAATAGATAGAGATTCGATGTTTCTATGCGAAAATACCACCCTCAAAATCCTATTAGTTTCCTAAGCTAGTCTAAATTTCTCAATAAATATACTATAATCGTGGTTTATATTTTTGTGTTAATTCAATATTATTGAGTAGAACTTATTCTAGTTAATATGTTGATATATGGAAATAGATGAGTTTGAATATCATTGACAAGAGATATAAGAAGAGTTAAACGAATGGAAAATAATATATAAAATTAAATTTTACAAATTTTATATTAGTTTTGTTGTGTTCGTATCAAAAATAAAACAAATAGCAGTTGATATTTTTTGTGTGTGGAAAATTATTAAGCATACTGTATAAGTTATCAAAAAGTCAACAGGAGAATATTAAAAAATATTTCATAAAATTCTCGGGATAAAGTTTAAGGATAATTTTTATTTTATTTTCTATCTTTTAATAAGATTTTTCTATATGTGTAAGTAGATAGTAATTTATATTCAAGTTTTATATACATATAAATGTACTTTAATATCATTTTACATTCTAGCAACAAACATTTCAAACATAATTTAAAACTTTCTTGTGTTTCAATCTGCAAAAGTAATTTTTCTTAAGATCGCATTAAAAATGGAAAATAACAAACATTATTTTTTCATCGTATATAGCTCTTTTTGTTTTACCATAAAGGTAATAATGCAATGAATGGGAGAACAACAATATATATTATTTATAAAAAATGTATATTAGGTTGACCCTAGTGTCCAAATTATTTTTCAGAAATTTCGTTCACGTAATTACGATTTTAAAGATAAACTACGTTTAAATAGTTCAATCGATATTGTTAAACATCAACGTGAGAAATAGCTGAAAAGTGGAATTAAATAAATTCGACAATTTCCAAAATCATTTTAAAAACCTTTAAAAAAACCCGCTGGATAGAAAGTTTAAAATAATTTTTATTGAATAAAAATTATAAAAATAAAAAAATTGGTTTGAATTTATCATTGGAATAAACGAATTAAGTTTTTCAACAATTTAATGGTGTATTTAAGTTCAGATATAGAATTTCAGATAATTTTTAATAAATAAAAGTTATAAAAATACAAAAATTGTCTTCTATTAACCATTCAGAAAACGAATTAACTTTCCTAATAATTTAATGGTGTATTTAAGTTCAGATATAGAATTTAAGACAATTTTTAATAAATAAAAATTATAAAAATACAAAAATTGTCTTCTATCAACCATTCAGAAAATGAATTAACTTTTCTAACAATTTAATGGCGTATTCAAGTTTAACACGTATATATTTAACTATACCTTTTTGATCTAATAGATTTAACTATGGTAGGAAGTAATACAAATTTCAGTATGGCACGTATTATGCGCTTTGTGGATGGATGTAAAGAGAGAGAGAGAGAGAGAGAGAGAGAGAGAGAGAGAGAGAGGGATTGGAAGTTTCTCGATGAAAACGGTGCAACAGTCATTATCGATGATCGTAAAATAGTGACCTCGATGGTTCGACCATCTCGTTATCGTTGACTACTAGTGTAACCGAGGAGTGCCGAATATGATATAATAGCTACGTCTAATGGGCAAATATAAATAAAGGATAATAGATATTCATGAAGCTGACGGGCGACGGTAGCCGGTTTTATCACGCGTTAGATGAAGTGTATATATCAAAAATTTACGCGAACGCTTGACGCAATCTATATCGTGCCCTTTTGAATATTCATGTAACACAATATGGAGATGGATGCGCTCTCGTAAAATAGGTAAAATAGATAATATTCCGCTTGATATCGTATCAACTGGACGATTCAAATTGTCTTCCTAATGAAAATACGCTTCAAACGATTACCAAGCTTGTACTTTAATAAGAATTCACGAACTTGCCTTGCAAATTTCCCATCCTGATCTTTTCTCTTCAATCTACATGGTGTTTCATTTTTTTTATCATACCAAATTGTACACTGAATATTCTACAATTAAATATGCGATAAGATTTTTATTTTTTTAAATTTTATTTCAAGTATAATTTATTCATGCTAAATTTTACATTTATTTGTAAGTCATATTACGTAGTTTAGCATAAGTGATATTTTGATAATGATAGAGAATAGGTTCTCACTATATTTGTAATGTTCATGCTAAACTAATCTGTGAGGTTTTTAGATTTATTTGTATGAGAGATTGTGTAGTTTAGCATAAGTGATATTTTGATAATAATAGAGATGAGTTCTTACTCAATTTGTATCATAGAACCATCATTACAATATCAATAGAGTGTAGTAAAATATAATGATATCACAATCTTTTAAAAGTTAATATTTTTCTGTAGATTTATTATACTGCTAAATTGAATGAGTCCTTAAAATATTTATAAATAAAAATATTTAATATTATTATTAAAAGAAAATTCCTAATCATGTAGATACTTTATTATGAAATTAAAACAATTTTACAAAATTAATCATACCTTATTATAAAATTAAAACATAGATACCAACATTATAAATAACTGAATTTTTTGGTTTGATTTTATAATGTTAATGTATGAGAATTTACTTATTAAAAATTTTCGTACTTTTCTTCTCATTTTGTAATATATAAAATTAAGAAGGAGAAGAAGAGTATGAAAGTTAAAAAATAATTACTTACATAAGTACAAAAACATTTGAGAATCCATTTGTTTATCGTCTTCATATTTTTCTGAAAATTTTGTAATAAAACACATGTACCATTTTATATTTATATAAAATGTTTTTCCTACTTTTTAATCGTGAAATATGCTGACACATCTTGACGAGATAAAAATGAAACACCCAGTATAAAGTGATAGGAAAAGAGATAGAGGAAGTTGAGAGAAGAAAACTAAGAAGAAAAAAGAATGAAAGTGCAAGAGAAGAGAAAGATAGAAAGAGAAATAATTACAATGTCGCGGGAGTACGAAAACATTTTCGCTGGGGAAAAAGAAACCACGTTAAGGCAATTAATTTTCGGTTCTTTTGACCTCGGGAAAGTGGCAAAGAGGGAAAGAGGAGAAGAAAAATATAAAGAGAAAGAGAGGGAGAGAGGGAGAGAGAGTGTGTATGTTTGAGTGAGAGAGAGAGAAAGATAGAAAAAGGGTCGATGAAAACGATGAAAATGAAGAAAATGAAGAAAATGAAGGAGACACTCGTAGAAGAAACTGGACTTTTGGGCTTATATTGGTTAAATCATCCTTCCACTTAGCTTTCTTCTTTTCTCTTTTTTTTTTTCGTTCTTTTGGAACCCTCTTCGAAACAAAGTCTCAAAAGACGAAGTAAAAAGTTGGTCAAATCGTTTATTTTCTGTCCCTTGCCTATTCCCCTTTTCCCCCATTTACTAAAACGTCAACCTGTTCATACTTTTCTTTTGATGGTTTCTTTTTTTTTTTTTTTCGTTTTCATTAAAGCATGCATATAATATATCGATATCGTATAATCGGCGTAGGCGATTATTTAAATTGGAAAATATAATTTAAGGTCGCAGTTCCGAGGATTATAGCAGTTAATCGATACAATGAAAATGAGAGTTTATCCGTGACGTTGTACAGTTTAAAACTAAACACAACGAATGGTCAAATTATTGTGTTTTAAATTAAAATTAAAATTCTATTATTCAATTGTATCACTTCATCTTCATTCGAATTTGCGATTATTATAATTAAGAGTATTGTTTCATTCATTATTTATGGTATTATCAAATTTAAATATTATTTGCGTTCAACGTATCTCAGTTTAGTGTTTAAATGTTCAGCATTTAATACTATTATTTTTTTTTTTTAATCAAATTTTAATATAATTATAATTAAAAATATTGTTTTTTTATTATTATAATAGAAATTTTGTTTTATTTATTATTTAAATTTTAAACCAAGTTGATAATTAACTACATTTAATATCAGATTGATGGATCTTTTGTTTATTTAAAATAAAATCACAATTACAATGGAATACATAAAATAATAATACACGAAAATATATGAAAAGTGAGGCTAGTTACATCACGTTGATTTAATATAATTTTAAACTATTTAATGCAATCAAATTATTATTTACTAATAACTTCTAGGAATTCAAATTAGGCATAAGACAACATAAGTTTTTAATATATATATGTAGAGAAATCAATCGTTTTGTATCTGGCTAAGGATATCTAATCTCCCCGTGTTGCCGACACCACTTGAGATATAAAAGATATTCTTTATTTCCACAAGCTACTGTTTATTACAATTACAATATAATAACGATTCGCAATCTCTCACACTAACTCTGACCTCACAAAGACGCATGAAACCTGCAAATATTCGCAATCCTATCGCAACTCGCTACTCACTCGCTATTCATTCACTATTCACTCGCTATTCACTCGCTAACCACGCTTAAAACGCTCGTATCGAGTCATTTGCTCTCATCGCTTGGTTCTCAACGACGTTTCCCGCGTGACAGTCCTTTCCTTATATTTTTACGCCCCCACCCTGCATCCCTGAAGGGATGAACCATCCTTCTCATCGTTCTCGAATTTTTCCAACGTTCAGCTCGGTCTAATAAACAAATCACCGATATCGCGTGAGAACTTTTAGGCGAACACAGACTTGCACGCACACAACTTACGCAACTTACAAAAAACAGACCACGCATCGTATTTCTTTATTTCGACCATCGAGTTCTTTTCCCTTTAGTCCTTCGTCACCTACCTACTTATCCGTGTTTACTCTTCGATACTTACAACTTCCCTACGTATATAATACGTATTATTTAAATAACAACATACAAAATATTAATACATAATATAATAAATGTAATACATATAATAAATATATATAATATATTTAATAAAATAATGCAATATAATATAATAATAAAGAATACTATAATAAAGGAATATTTAATATACCTACATAATATAATAAAAGAATACATAAAAAAATAATACCCGAAAAAATATAAAAAGTAAGGTTAGTTATATCGTATGTAAATCTGAGAAAAACGTGAAATAATTGAATTGTAAAACAATGTCATCTATTGAGAACTAACAGTACCTAAAGACCTACATAACCTCTAAATATAATAAATCCATAAATTACCAATAAAATCTAAAAATAATCGTGATAAAAACTATCCTATATGCTAAGTTGAAAAAAATCACAAAAAATAAAAATAAATTTCATTAAGATCGGTTAACTAATTTCGGAGTTATAAGTAGAAAAACATTGTGACACTGAATTTTTATATAGAAAGATATATATATATTAATCAAATTTTTAATAGGTCAAATTCTCACAGATCGTAAATCTAGTGTTAATTGTAAAATATGGAAATTTTAGTTAAATATCAGTTAATGAATAAATAAATAAATATAATATTAATTTAATATAAAAGTAAGGTTATATTATTGATTAATATATCACAGTCGAATAATAGACAAATTCATTAGATAATTTAAGAATTGAAATCGACTCCTTCGAGCCCAACCACTCTCTTCTCATTTCAGTTGAATTTTCTATACCGAGAGGAGTTGAAGAATCGTTAAAACTTCTTCAAGATCGACGGTCCGAAGTCAATGATGAAACTTCTCGAAGAAAATTTTTCTGTACTTTAATCTGCGAAGTTTACGTCATAAGACATATATGCATTAAGTAAAAAGTTATGGATTGACCAGAATGGAAAGAGAAGGAAAGAAGGAAGGAAAGAAAAATGATGGCCTTCTCTTTCGAAGTACGTTAGACACGAAAATGCTTTTTAAAGAATGTGATTCGTTTTTTTTTATATCCCAAACCATTTACCCTCTGCAGGGATTAGCTAAGTAATTATAGCGAAAGTTTATCGGATGGATTAGATCGGGTATTTCGATTAATTCAATTCATTTATTGTTTTTTCTTATACAATTCAATATTAATAATTATTTAAATGCATTTTAACTTTGCGTTTGATAAATTATTGCAACGTTGATGAAATTCGTATTTTTTTTCTTATGCAATTCAATACTAACAATTATTTAAATCCACTTTGAATTTACGTTTGATAAATTATTGCAACGTTGACAAAAATCTAAATGATTTGATAAATCAATTTATTGATTGATTTAAATCTATCCGTTTATTTTGTCAATTTACTGATAGTAAGTCCTAATCATTTTTTGCATAACTGGTTCTACGCCAACTGGAAAGTCATTACTGTCCAGGAATGTGAATCGACATAGTTTCGTTAAATGCGATAGGTCGTCGTTGTAGTAGTTTCATGTATGTGTGTAACAGCTTAAAAACTCGTCCTATAATCGTCAGCAATACCCACACTAAAAAAGTTCTTGCGCTTGCGTGCAATGTAAAAGTAAGACTTCAATTTTTTCTCTCTGAATTCGTCGAAATGTAACGAGGTCAAAAGTTATTATTATGTTACGTCCTTAAGTTTCAACATGAATTTGTATTTTCATTCGAAATTAACAATAAATTGGATTATTTTTTAACAATAGGAAACAATTGATTTTACGAGAACTTATTTCTCTCAAAATGATTTTACGAGAATCATTGGGTTTTTGTGTTTAATTAAATACTTACGAGAACTTATTTCTCTCAAAATGATTTTACGAGAATCATTGGATTTTGTGTTTAATTAAATACTTTTTCAAACAATTATTATTGCTAATTTCAAACGATTTGGTTAAAAGCGTAATTTTTTAAATATTTAGAGATCAGTCGTATTATGAATGAGTTAAAAAAGTGAATAATCATACCACGTATAATCTGTTATAATTGATATACGGTATTAAAGTAAAAAGTTAAATGAATCATAGCAATGTAATCCGACAGATAACTTTATCAGAGCTCGATTTTATGCTAATATAATTATAGGCTATCTTTCGTAATGCATTTTTACGATCAACAGGTACATATTAAAAGTTCAATATTTTCATATTTTATTATTAACAACGCTACGTATAAATAATTTTTATTATCACGTGCTAACTGTTAATATTGTCTACATATTTACAATTGTAATTACAGTTTTAACATATAAGTTAATAAAATGATGTACATTTTGATTAAATTATTACATATATATAATTGGGTAATTTAATAACCTTACATTGAAAAGAAATTTAAAGAAATCTCAAGAAGAAGAAGAAGATGATGATGAAAAAGAAAAAGATCAATGAAAAATCAATTAATAAAGTGAGTTTTTGTTAGAATCAATATTTCTAACGAACCATATAAATACATTTATATCTATATTTCATTTGCTTCGTTTTCTTCCTTCTATTTAGTTCATTACAAGCTTCGATAGCATGAACCGTGCAGTTCAATGAAACGTACAGGAAACGGAAATGAGTGTGAAGGATGGAAGAAAAGAAGGAAGAAAGGAACGTAGTAGTACTCAGACGATAGTATCCCGCTTTTAAAAGTCTCGAGGTGCTGATGTCGCGCACCACTCAGATTTATTGGCTTCCTGAATCATGGCGACGTGACTGTCGAAGGCAGCCTAATTGATTTTCTTCCTGCCAGCGTTCTTAAAGTTGAGAATTTTACGGCTCGTCGAAGCACCACCGACGTTTTCTTACCGAGCTTCCTTCAAAATCTCGACACGCCTTTCGCGAATACGTCGTAAACGTTTACTTATTTTTTTATTTTCTTTTTCTTTTTCTTTTTTACCAAAAAATCTCACGTTTTTCTCTTTTCTAAACTTTAACGTGTTACTAAAAAGATTCATCCGAGGTGTCTATCATCTTTTGACAAGCTCCATTTACGAGCTTAGCTTATGTTAGCTTTCAAACTAAAGTGACGAGATTACATCAGATTAAAAATTTGTCTATTGGCAAATTTATTTTTATACTTGGTGATTTTAATTATCATAAAATTATTATACTAAACGAATTCCATAAGTATTGTGTTTATCTGCAAATTGGATTTATTTATGAATCTAACAAGTAGGTATGGAAATTAGTATAACTTGGAATTCTAGTAATAAATTATCATATTGGGATTGAGTATCGTATTATTTTAATAAATTTTTTACTTACAATAACTTATAGCTATGCAAAATCGTAAAATAAGGATTATTAAATATTTTCTTGATAATAATTATATCATTTTATTGAAATATAAATTTCTTATTTATAATTACATCCATACATCAATTAATCAAATTAAAATAAATCAAAAACTATAAATTCTAATTACGAAATATATTTTTAATAAAAATATCATTAAAATATTATAATAAATTTCTTAACTTGCATGAAATAACAAAGGAATAAGTGTTCTCATATAACTAAATCTCATATTTATCAAATGTATACACACATAATATGTAAATGCCATAATTTAGTACTAAACTCCTTACTTATAACGAGCCCTTATGAATCAAGTAAATATATGCGTGTTTCGAAGACTACACTGGATGAAGTTCTAGTACCGAAAATCCAGGTGATTAACGTTCACGCGTGCGCGTATTGGCTAACGTATACTATGACATGTTATAATAGTGATCGTCGTTGTCTAGATGGTAACTATATGTGCCAACTGTACAGACATTTTATATAAACATATATATCAATACATGTACATACATATATGAGCTTTTGACGTGTAACGGTGTAAGCACGAGCACCGATGGGTAATCGATTTTCATTATTGGACGTCGCTTGCGTAACACAGAATTTCAACGGAACCTAGTCCCGACCTCGGGTCTCGTGTGAGAGTACAGAATGAGAGAACAGAGAGAGAGAGAGAGAGAGAGAGAAGACTCACCGTTGCATCACGGATCGTCCTTGTTGGCTTCGATGATACATCGAACGACGATATGGTAAATAATTATACGCTATATACTTTTCTTTTTTTACTTCTTCTATCTACTTTCTCTTTTTTTCTACGTATGCAGAAATGTATACACTATCAGCCAAAATTTTCGATAAAATACTTAACATCAGCGATTTATTGTACACATATTTCTCCAATATGAAGTCTTCTGGTGATTGCGATAAACTGATGACGAGGAAGATATAGGATTCAATTAAAATAAGAAATACAATACGTGATTGAGCCAATAGAAACTATTATACTTTATTGACTCGTCAGAGAAAAACCTTGCTGCATAAAAACTCTGATTGTTAATTCGGATATAATAATTCATTTTATTAAATTATTCATTTTATTTTATTCAAACAAAAAATTGAGAACGTGGTTCACCTTTTGCTCGTTTGCTGTTCTATTTAGATACAAAAACAAATGTCACTTCTAGTTCGTTTATAGAAGTGTAAAGAGAGTGCTTATACATTTCGGTTACTTGACTTCTCTTTAGGTTTGTGGTAATATAAAGGGTAGTTTTACTTTGCTTGCTTTGTCGGTTCTTAATCGGTTTTTCGTTGGTTCTTTGTCATTAGATGAGTCTTCATAGGCGTCCAGAGGAAGAATAGACAGAGCGGTTTTGTTAGCAGACTTAGTGTGCTAGTGGGTGTGCGTAGTGGGGGTACGAATTGTGGAGGAGAGAGCGTGAACATTAGCGCTTCGAAATTTCCTGCAAAACTAAAGCGCGTACTTCGAATATGTGCTAAAAGATTAACATCGATTCCGATTGTACAAGTGATACAGGATTTTTATAAAAAAACAATAAATGCTTTTGTAATAACTGAACTAGATTAACTTTTTTAGAAAATTCATAATTAACAATCTTTTCATTTTGTATTAATATTCTTTGAATAAATAAATAATTTTCATTTTAATTGCTTTTTTTATCAAAAAACTTTCAATCAATTCTGACAACTTGAAATATTCTGAACATTATGACAATTCGTTTTTCAAATGTTTTTAATTGAATATTTTTCTATGCTTTTTTCTTAAAAATTACCAAAGATGTCCTAATATGAAAACACCTGCCTTGAATTAGGTAAATAAAATGTACAAAATGATTATATTAGTAAAGTGCGAAAATTCGTTAAAACATAGTTCAACTTATTAATATTATCGATAGATCATTTTTTTAAATGTATCGGTGTATTTGATTTTAATAAAAATCGGTAAACGATTCCAAGCTTTTGGTCGGTAGTGTATCTGCATAATATGTACACATAATATAGCGAATACACTGGATCAATTAAGAAAAAAGGAAAAAAGAAGAATAAAAAAATTTTTCCTCTGGCATACCTACCTTTTTTATTCCACTTTGAAAGATTTCGAGTACGTATGCTGAAACGTTTGAAAAAAAAAAAATATCAAACAAAAACGAAATAAATAGGAATTACAAAAAAGAAGAAAAAATTAATAAATAAACGAGCTATCTTGAGATAAAATAAAAAAAAAAAAAAAGATGCAAGCTCGAATTATTTCCTTCGTGCTATTTTGTTCGCCAGTTTGTTTTTGTACTTTTTTTTCTTCTATATTTTTACATTTTTAAGTTGAATCAACCGTATGTTTCGTTCCTAATTAAATTGATTTCATATTTCTACATTAACGAGTTTGATTCAATCCTAGTTCTCAGTGAAACGATTTTTCTTGCCAATATATTGTAAAATACGAAAGAGTAAAAAGAGAAGGAGAAGAGAGGAGAGTAAAAAAGGGATGGGGTGTCGGATTGAAACCCTACATTTTTCTAATGATCCGTAACGGTGGCAAATTTAAAACTTAACCGATCGTATCCGATATTGACTGTTAACCGCGAATATGCATGCACAGTATATTCATACATGTATAAACGGTGTGTGATTCGTATCTTCTGATATGAAATATTAAATCTTTGACCGTCGCGTTCTCATATGACCGAGATAGAAGAGATCTCTCCTATCTAAATGTAAAATACCGCAAATAGTTAATAAACCGTAACAATCGAGATTGCAATTGATCGCTCGGAAAATTGCTACCATTTCTACCCATTCCTTTGTCCTTAATGGGCTTGTAGCAATCTCTCTCTCTCTCTCTCTCTTTCTCTCTGTAACGATCAAAAGGAAAGAAATATAATAATAATAATAATAATAATAATAATAATAATAATAAAAAAGGATCAACAAAAAGAAAGAGAGAGATGAAGAAGAATGAGAAGAAGCTTCGTTTTATTATTGATAGGAAAAACAGATTGATTTATGATAGCAGAGAAATGATATCATATTGAATAGCAAGTAACAACGAGAAACCGGTAAGTTTAACGAGAAATGATTCTGTTTTAGTGACGCAATCGTTAACGAACCTTGATTACTCCTCTCACTCCCCCTTCTGTTAAAACGAATTAAAACAGATGGACGAGAAGTTATTAAAAAATATTAATATCTTTTTCTGTGTGTGTGTCTGTTTCTCTTTCTCCTTTATCGAAGAGTAGTTAGGTTGACTCTAATCAAGTCGCGGAATATCGAAAATTGACCGAGTTTTTTGTTTCCAGTTGGCGCATCTTCCGTTATTTTGCGACGCGACGTTTTCTCGAGCGAAAATAGATTCGATTAAGCAACGATTGATGCGCGAATCATTTTCCAGGCTTTCTCCCCTCTCCTTCTTCCGTCCCCCCACTCCCAACTGCGCCGTTTTTTTCTTTTAAAGCTGATATATCGTTCTTTGTTATTCTTTCAACAAGAATAAAAGAGAAAATCTTGTTTTATATCTTTCGCAGTTGTTTCGAACATTTTCAAGATACATTTTCCAAGCTATATATATATATATATATATATATATATATATATATATATATATATATATATATATATGTGTGTGTGTATGAGTGTGTGTTGTGTAGAAGAGAAAGAAAAGTATCTTAAAACTTACTGTGAAAACCTATATACTTTGTTTTCACGATCATGTTTTCCGATCTTTTGAGTTCAATCGAAGAAGACTTGAATATGTTCGACTGTGAAGAAATATTTTTTTTATATCGAATACTTTATTTAAGTTTTAATATATCGCATAACTATTTTTTGTTTATATTAGAAATACGATTAAATATGTTATTATATGGACCGTTTATTTTGAAAGTGGTGTAAGTCATTTGAAGCTCGTAAATATACATTACTTTAGTTAAATTTGCCTAAAACCAATTTACATAATCAAATTAAATATTGATAAATAAATAGGCACATCGCCATATTTAATATAATTTTCTTATATTTTTGTATTAACAGATATGCTAACCTTTAATTTACTCGAAACAAGAGAAAGTAGACTTACACCTTTTTCGAAATAAACGGTCCATATATTTAAATTTTGTTTTTTAACATTTACGATCTTTCTTGTATTATTATTGATATGAAAAAAATTAAAAATAAGCAATAATAAAAATAATAAGTTTTTATTGTTATCATAGAAAATTTCACAACGATGAGAGATTAATCATAAAAGTAACAATAATTTAATTTCACAGACAACATTGGTGAAAAATAAGGCTCATATGAAACTTTTGAATGCTACTAGTTCGTACTAATTTTTAGAGTTTTTGGGAAAAATAGTTTTGTCAAGTAAGAGGTGAATTTATAGTGCGAAAAACTAAGTACTTACCCATATTTTCAAAAAATATTGTTAATAAATTTTGTAAAATTGACTAAAGAAAATTTAGTAAGATATTCAACGCGTTTAATGTTAGTTAAAAATTGCAGTGTATTTTTTTTTTTTTTTTTTTTGTTAAAAGGGTTTGTACACCTTTCTTTCCGATTAATTATTTCGAATAACCAAAGCATACTCTTTTGTATTATATTTTGGTTTTCTCAATATCCCTTCGACACATTTAGTTTGCTTTACATACGTTTCCGTTAAATTTGTAACGTTCTCTCTACAATCCGTATTATTATTATTATCATCATCATCTCTGACTGCATTTCTCTCTCTCTCTCTCTCTCTCTCTTTTTCTCGCTCATTCGAAAGGATAAATATTATGGTTTGAGAGAAAACGAGAATGGAATGGGAGTACGGATATCCGGAGTCCGTGAGGAGAGACCGGATACGTGCTCACTCGTCTTTTATGATCCGACGACGGAAAAAAAGAATAAAAAAATAATAGCAACAGCAATAACAACAACAACATAACAACAACAAGGATACATATACATGCTGTATATGTACGTTGTTTGCGAATCGACGCCGGGTTTCTAGTTGTCGGAAACATTGCAAAACACGAGGTGAATGCATGTTCAACGTATATACAGTTCTTCTCATCCTACACCAAATTGCACGTTACTCCGAACAAAAAAGCTCGTGGATCAACAACCGGTACGAATGATTAAGCTCGATCATTCATATTCTATTTTATTTACAACATATTTTTTTCTTTATCGTTGCTTATTAATTCTATCTCCTCTTTCCTTCTTCGATGATTTTTTTTATACACAAAACAACAAAACACTTGAAAAACGTTCTATTCTTTTTCTACTTTAAAATGGTGCGACACATGTAGGGGGGTGGGAGGTGGACAAAGCTGATAAAAATTGCAAATTAATTTAGTTTAATTTTTTTTTGTTATAAATGTACGATAGATCAAATGATATCTATGTTGACAGTGATTTATATGATTTGACTTTCTATTTATTTTTACTTTTTTTATTTAGAATTAATGAAAGGATTAATTAGAAATAGAATTTCAGACATATCAAAGTGAAAGAGCTGTCTTTCGTAAATTTTCCGAGTTTCGATATTGAAATGGAAATATACGTCACAAGTTTAGTCTATTGTACATTCACTCATACCAACGATTTATTATGATCCACGTATCTTACTAGATTTCCTAAAGGACGTTCCATTTCTACGTACTTCAACGTCTTAAAGTCTTTGTAAGGATTCATTTCCTGTACGTTTCTATCGTGTATGCGTACTAAGCACTATCGAATCCAATTTACTTGGGAACATTCACTCAAAGAACAACGTTTTCGTATTCCTTTTAATAACACCATAAGATAGATATTTTTAGTATAATTTAATTATTTTATTGGTAAAACAAATTAAAGACAAAATTTTTCTTCTTTCCATTAGAAGAGGTTTTGTCAAGTGGACAACTTTGCACCGTTCTCTTACTTAAATTGACTTACATAATGCAACAATGGATTCGTGAAGATCCATAGAGTGAGATGGTGTGTATATCTACGAATGAATGTAAGAGACTAAGAGAAATAGAAAGAGAGAGAGAGAGAGAATATCGTAAACGTAAAGCTCTTGTTAGTTCCAACTCGGCTGCGTTCAATTGTCTTTAATCCACCCCACCGTCTCTGCCATTTGTCTTTCCTTGCTACCCAGCGTTGCTCTCTGGGTACATAAGACGAACTAACAACAGATAGACTGCGAAACTCCTTTCGGAAATAAGGACAACGCATTTGGTAACACCAAGAACATCGAAATTCTTTAGTTATCCATCATCCTCCTAGGCAAGAAATCGCTTTACGATTCGTCGAGTTTCTCCAAAAAGCTTTGCGTTTACGGAAGAAGAGTGAAAAGCGTTTTTCTTCATCTTTTCTTTTTTCTTTTTCTTCTTAAAATCGACCCAAAAGAATATCAAACAGGATAGAGTTCTTTCAAATAAATAGAAGATAGAAAAAGAAAAATAAAGATGGAAGAAAAGAAGAGGGGAGAGAATAGGAGAAAAAGGGGGGGAGGAGTCAGTATGAAGTTGAAATTCTCAGGATTGGTGTGATCATCGGGTGGAAAAGGCACGTCGATATTATGCACGAGTATCTCGAAGAATCTGCCATTTTGTAGGTTGAGATACGTCCGAGAATATCGTTCTAAACGAATGTATTAGTAGAACGCTCATACGTCTCTCTTTCTCTCTCCTTCTCTCTCTTTTCTGGATCCTCATTTCCCGTGGATGCGAGTTACATTATTCCGAGATGCTTTTCATTGTTACTGGCAGAGTGCCGAGGGTTGGTAATGGCCAAAGATCGGTTTTCTTAGTCGGAACTCTAGCATAGTTTGTGCTATTATCTTTCTTTCTTTATCTCTCTGTTTCTTCTTTTTATTCGCACTTTAAGAAAATACTATTATTAGCTTGAAAAATTCTACATCGTCAGTTAACAAAGCATTTTTGTCTAACACGTATATTCTTCTCCCCATTTTGAAACTCAACCTCGAAAAATGACCGCAAATGATTTCATCGCAATACGTCCCAAATACATAAATTATATTCCCTAGACGTTGATAGAACAGAGAGAGCTTCATGTCATACTTTATTCTCTAGACGTTGTTAGGATAATTAACTTGGTAGTTTCCACTGGGAGCTTTTCCATGGACGGTCGCGCTAAGTTAACTTCTTAATTGTCCGTTTAACGAAACGAGTAATTAAAGGGCCGAAACCTACTACTTACATACAAAATACAAACGTTCGATAACATTTCTTCCCTTTTAATGCGAATAAAAAAGAAAGAAAGAGAAAAATGTTGAAAGTGAAATAATGACAGTGATAAAAGTAATAGAGCTTTTTTTTTTGTCCTGTTATACCTACTCAATCCACTATGATTTGTTTCTCTCGCTTATACCGAAAGAAAACTAGAGAAAGAGAAAGAGGAAGTGAAAGAGAAAGATTGAGAGAGTTAAAGAGAGGGAAAGAAGGGGGAAGGGGAGGGGAGAGCTTAAAATAATACGTTACGGAAGCTCTCACAGTCCTTCGTAGTTGTTCCACTTGAGACGGCTTGAAAGATCGTTAAGCATTAACCCGGAACAATTATCTTCGTTGGAAGTTGTCGTCTTTCGGTGGGTGCTTGCTTCTTAGCAAAGGAATAAGACAGAAAGAGAAAGACATAGTGTGTTTATGTATGTGTGTGTTTGTGAGAGTAAGAGAGAGAATAGAGAAAGGGAAAGAGAGATAGCAAAGCTTTCTAATATACACCTAACGAGATGACGAATTAGAAGCTGTCCTCAGCTTCGTTCTCATCTTTGGATTGAAATGAGATGAAAAGGTAAGACAAACAAACGTGCTCGACGTTAATCCGACCAATCGTCGTTCTGCGAAAATGAAACAGTAGAAGGCGAAAATTCGAACTAGGACAATGTAACTGTCATCTCGTATTTATTCAACCCAAATTCAACGGACGTTGACAATGTGTATTTGTTACAGTGTCGTTATTATTTTTGTTATATAGTTAGTATAGTTTAAAATAAATTTAAAATATATATATATATATATATATATATATATATATATGTATTAACAAAGTTTCAAGTATCTAACAAACCTTAAATTTATGAGAAGAGTTTAAAGAGAACTTAGAACTTGAGAGTCGGAAGGATTAAATTCTTATACTAGGCAAGGTGAGAAAGCGTTTATATGCATTTGTGAATGCATAGTACGGAAATGAAGAACATTTCATGACCGTACGAGCGTATAAATGGTACGAGTTTTTTTTTTTATACGTGACTTGATAAGTATAATAATATTTTGAATATTGAATTATGTATTAATTAAAAATTATCATGAAACAATGTATAATGTACATAACCTAATACGAATGGTTGTATGTAAATTGAATTATGTGTTAGTTAAAAATTATCACGAAACGTGGATGTATAATGCACACTACTTAATATGAATGGTAATGTGTAAATGGTGCAATAACTAACACAATGATAGTCGTCAATATGAGAACAAATTAAAACTAAACTAATTGTAATTGTTTTTTACTCATACGTTTAACACATGAACAGAAGCATCTATGAGAAAGCAGAATGTATTTGAAACAGATTTGTTTATTAGAAAATGAAAATTCTAATTTGAAAATTCATTAACATAGAAAAAGATTCTTTTATAGATCTAAGTAAACTAAGATTCTACAATTTATTTAGTTTCTTCTTCTAGTTTTTAATAATGTTTAATTTTTAAATTAAATATATATATTTAAATATTAAAAAGAGATCCAATGTCTTTTTAATATTAAATACAGATGTATTCAATATTTTATACTAGCAGGGTATTTTAATTTTGACATATTTTTAAAGAGTAAAATAAATATTTATATATATAAAACACTGAACACACACACACACACACACACTCACAATTTTATTTCAAAAAATTTGTTTTTCTATTAAAAGAACTGGGCTTTTACATGTAATATTAATAACAATTTTTAATAAAAATCTTTATATATAAAAATGTCAAAATAAAATAATAAATAAATAGCCAGCTCAATGAAAATATCTAAATTAAATAATCTATCTATCTAATGAAGTAATCTAAAATATAAAAAAAATAAAAATACGATTTTTATACTATCCTCAATAATGAGAAACTTCTTAAAATATTAATTTTATTGTGATAACGTTAGAAATAAAATTATTCAATAATATAATACGTCACTTTCGATCTTAACGTGTCGAAGGACGGAATATAAATGGAGATCTCTCTCTGTGTGTACGTCCTTTGAAGTGTCGAATGTTTGACTGGATGTTTTTATTTTGTTTGTAGCTCGAAATTTTTCTAGAAATATACATACACATTTATAAATGCCTGTAGGTAGTATATTTTGTATTCTTATTTTCTTTTCCACTCTCTCTCTCTCTCTCTCTCTCTTTTTCACACACAAACAAACACATATACTCTTTCCATTATATTTCTCTATGTTATGAAAGAAAAGAGATAGATTTATCATGACGAATATAAAAAAGATAAAAAAAATAAAACAATTATAAAATTAAGTATGTAAATTCGCGCTGCATTCTTCCAATGGGTGGAAATAAAAAAAAAAAAAAATAAAAAAAATCATTAAAATAAAAAAATAAAAAAAAAATTAGGATCGTTTTTATTGTGTTTTTATTATTTAAAAACATAATTGTATAATTTTAAATTATATATATTGGAATATAAATTAATATAATATAAAAGTAATTATATTGAATTAATATAACTTAAATTAATATTAATTATAAATTATATTAGAATATAAATAAATTAATTGATTATATAATTAATCATAAATAAAATTATTTTATTAAATAACATAAAATCATTAATAATATAATGTTTATATCATGATTTACGTAATATAACGTAATTTTAAGTAAAATATTGGAACGTCAAACACAGTAATTTAAACGTGTTTAAAAATCTAATATTACCAAGAAAAAGAGGATAAAAAATAGAGAGGAAAGTACAGCTATTTACTTAATTGACAGCATGAAAGAGTTACACGTTAGAGAAGTTAGATCGTTTCACTGATAAATTTTCCTTGTCGTTTTAATGTCTCCTGTTTCCTAAGATTAATAAAGATTCTCGTTACGTCAGCAATCTCAGAAAGTCACGAACGTGACAGTCTTGCGATCCTGAAAGAATTTTGGCCATTAAAAGGTATTATCGTAAGACGATGTTGAATTGAAAAAATTCTTGATATTGCGTGTTAAAAAAAAAAAAAAAAATAAATTAAAACTAGTCTCATTTAATCCTTTTCACGGGTTTTCGTTATCTTTTGTTTAAAATAAAAAATTTTTGGATTTAAAATCGAAAGATTTTAAAAATTATTTTTGTTTAAAACAAATGGTAAAAATAAAAATAAAGCATCAAAATACAAATAAAAATAAAAAATTAAAAATAAAATATAAAAAGAGGAAAGTGAAAAATTAAATGATAAAATCGTAGTTAACATATTTGATATGAAAAATCAAGTTTCTTACTATATTTATATAAACCTAACTTCCTTCCTTCGTTCATTCTATCTAAATATAGAATTTTCACGGAACATCGACCGATTTTGTAGAAAGACAGAGACGGAAGAGTAGAAAGACCAAGAGATAACTACCATATTTCCTTTGTCAAGGAGAAAGGAGGTACGTTAAGCCACGTCATTTGAAAGGGTCGAACGTGGTAGAGAGACGGCTTTAAGTCCTTTAACCGCGTATCTCTTTTGGTATCTCTCGTACTAGAACACCAAAAGAGAAAGAGAGAGAGAGAGAGAGAAAGAAAGAGAAGTGGAATATAAGAGATGTTGCTCTTTCCTCCAAACTATTTCCTCTTTGCACTTTTCGTCGCATACCTTTATGCAATTGAGAAAGAAAGATAAAGAAAGAAAGAAAGAGATAGAAGCATAGCTAGGCTTGACAAACAGTACTCGTTGATGGGCTCGTTTTGAAAAACGAGATATTTTCTTTCTCTTTCTTTCTCATCACTAGCATCTTTCATGAATATAACGAGAGTAAACGAGGATGTCATTTCTAGCCTACCTTCCTTCTATTCAGAAACGTTACGTTAATAAAGTCCTATCGATTTCACGAGTAATTGGATGAGGCTTTGTTAAAGGTCAGTTTATGTCAGACCTTAATGGATACGGTTAAAGTATCATAAGATCTAATAATAATAATAATAATAAAAAAGTTTGATCCCAGAAAAACAAGCAACTTTGATTTATTCCTATCTTATTTATAGGAATAAAAATATTTATATTTTTTTGTATCTTTGTGAATAAAAATTTAGAGTTACGTTGTTAGTTGGCTATGGACTCCAAAACTATTTAACCAATCTTAATGAAATTTGTTTTATTTTGTATGATTTATCTTAACTTAGAATATAGGATAAGTTTTGTCATGATTATTTTTTATTTTTTATTGTTAATTAGGTATTGTAATTTAGGTTAATTTTCAGTAGATAGCGCTGTATTACAATTCAATTATTTTATATTTTTCTCAGATTTACATATGACATAACTAACCTTACTTTTTATATTTTTTTCAGGTATTATTTTTTTATTGATGTATTCTTTTATTATATTATTTAGGTATATTATATATTCCTTTATTATAATATAATTTATTATTATATAATATTATTTTATTAAATATATTATATATTTATTATATATGTATTAATATTTTATGTGCTGTTATTTACATAATATATATTATATATATTAAAAATTTATGTTATTTTATACCTAATTTGAATTCCTAGAAATTTTTAATGAATATTAATTTGACAGCATTAAATAGTTCAGAGTTATAATAAATCAACGTTTTAAAACAAAACCTTAGCAACATAATGGCCGAATAATCTTAGTATATTTAAGTTCCCATATATCTATCTATAATTCTATATATATTCTATTTATATTTCTATATATATATTTTTTATAATCTTATCATAATTACCTATCGATATTATTAATCAATAACTTGCGAAATTGTAGCAGGATTGGAAAAGGAAAAGAAATGTAAGAAAATTTTGAATGAATTTAAATATACTGTTTTAATCGTTCTGCATTCTCTTTCAGTATTTTTCTATTTATTTATCTATCTATCTATCGCTTTCTTTATCTTTTCTTCTCGTTTGTTGGGAAATAATATCTCTCTACTTTCGTTTCTCTTCCCAAGAATTAGCATTCTTGGCGGAAATTCAACGATACCTATATATCGACAGTAATATTCGCTGTATCCAACTACCCCAATGTGGATTCATGCAACACTCTCTCACGGTTCGAATAACAACTCCATCCTTTGCTTGTATTAGTACTCCTATCGAACGCTTTTGTGCGATCACGCGAATTGCCGAATTATTCTCGGAATACCGAAAACCATGGCGCCCGCAATTTTCATTGGCCTTCTTAAGAGTGACTTTATCATTAAGTATGCCGTGGTCCTTTTTCGAAAGCCTTGGGATAAGACGGTACTTAAGACCCATTAAGATCCAACCGAGCATTGCTGTGTTTCTCTTTCTCACTTTCTTTATTTCTTTCTATTTAATTTGCCACTACTTATTTTAAATTCTAACCCCCTGCGCGCGATACATTGAAGATACTTTATTTACTAACCATAAATAGCTGTTTAACCAATCGTAATGCTCGTTTGTGCATCTTCATGGCTCAAAAGGGCTTTACGAGATACAGGTTATACGGAATTTTTCCTTCACCTTTTTTCTTTCTCTTTTTATACTTTCTTATTTTCTTTCCTCTTTGTATCTTCTTTTTTTATCTTTCTTTCTTTCTTTCTCTCGCTCGTATCGATAAAAGCATTTACTCTACGTCTAGTGAAAGAAAATTTAAAAGCTTCCCCGTTATCGTACTCTTGGATGCAACTGTACTATATAGATGAAGGTGACTAGCGAATCCTAAATAATTTTTTATTTCTTCTACCTTGATATGAAAAAAAAAAAAAAAAAAATAAGGAAAAAAGTGCTTTTCCATCGAGATTTTTAAAACGTCGACTTACGTTTTACAAGTTTTTATGTATGTGTGTGATCTTATTGTTAAATGAGAGGAAAAGCATTGGAATAGTAAAAAAAAAAAAGTTTACATCGAAATAGAGCGTGAATCTTGATTCACTTTTATTTTTTTCTTTACCTACAAACACGCACACATTTCCATAGCATAACGGTGGCAAACTTAACTGTGATTCCTAGAATGGCGCGAATTCTCGATGAATCATCGTTTTCGTAGAAAATGAGAAGGTATGACTAACTTTCGTAGGGAAAGATTTTCCTCCAAGATGAGACGAACTATTTTAAAAATATACGACTTTTTCTGAAAAATAGTCTTTCACCGATGGAATAATGAAACGAACGAGAGATAAAGTGTCGTATGAAAGGTGAAAACGTGCCTATCATCAGAAACCACGATTACAATAATAATAATAATAATAAAAATAATAATAATAATAAGCTAGTTAAAAAATATGTAATTTTAAATACCTGTCGTAAAATTATGAAATTGTTTTATTAACAAGATTCTAATAAATAGAACAACATGTGTTACTATACACCCTATCTACAGAGAAATACATTTTTACATCATATAATAACAATAATAATAATAAAAATAATAATAATAAAGTAGACTACTGTTTAAAGCGATTAAAATTTGCGTTAGTTATATGAAAAATTTGTGTCATATAAATCGACATTATTTTATTTAATTAACAATTATTTTATAATAACATATATATATATATATATTTACATGTAACTATGTGTGTATATATGTTACTATATAACATGTACATATAAATAAAAATTCTTCTTTTTTTATAAAAACTATTTTTAATAATATAATAATAAAAAAATAAAAATAGAATAATTAAAAAACAAAAGAAATATTTAACGATAAAGATAACGATACACAATGCTAGCTTAATGCAAATTAAATGTTTAACTCTTAGACTGCTATGGACGCATATATCCGTTTGGTATAAACTACCAGAGTGGTCTATCGATGCATATACATATTTGTTATTATTAATGAAAAATAATGTAATGTTTGTATTAATTAATTAAATTATATCCACAGAAACAAAAACTTTAATTATTAAATATAATTTATTATTAGTTTATAATATATTAGTTTATAAATAATTAATTATGAATAATTAATTAATTAATAATCAATTATTCCGTTCCTACAAAACATTTTAGTTAAAAGTATTCAGCACTAAAAGGGTTAAATACCAAAAATTCGTGCATCTTATTATATAGCAAGTTGTATAAAAACAATAATTGCCAATATTTTTGACGAATTACAGAAATTCAAATTACGAAAATTGCTTTATTATCGCGTGAGTTCTACTGTAAAATAAAATCTAAAATAATTTGTTAGAAACGATATCATCGAAACGTATAACGATTAAATAAACATACTTACTTCTTCAATTCCCTAAATTCTCAACGAGGATGGAATACCCGGTGGAGAATAGAAGAGGGGGTAAAAGGACACTACCAAGAGTAATAATTATGTTCCACCTAAAAGAGGGGGCTAAAATATCGCGTAGCATAGTCTAACCTAAAGAATGGGAAGCGAAGATATAAGAAAGGAAGAGAAGAGGAGAAGTAGCGAAGTGAAAAGGGGCTGGTGGTGTCCGAGGGGTAATGGTGCTAGTAATAAAATGGAGAAGGGGTGTAGGGGGGGATGAGTGAATTTCGTGGCACGAGTGGTACGCCTGGGAACGACTTTCGAGCATCGAAGCGACGAGAGGAGCGTTGGAGCATGAGAGATCGTGCCGAGAACACTATGGGAGGTCCTTATGTGAGTAAGAGAGAGACAGAGAGAGGTAAGGAAGTATAGGAAAGAAGGATAAAAGAAAAAGAAGGAGGTCATCGAAGGAAACGTTGAGATAGCTAAAGAATGAGAGAGAAAAAAAATGAAAGGAAAGTACATAGTCAGCCCAGCATCCTGTTAAAGGTTGAAGGGAGGGGGAGAGTAGGGTTGAAAACAGAAGACGCGTAAATAAACCTATATAAAGGATACTCACGATCGTCTCGTAAAATATTACAAGTTGAATGTGTAAATGTATATTCTTTGGTTTTTTTTTTTGGTTCGTTATTCTCATCTTTCTTTTCCTTTTTTTTTTTTTTGCACAATGTTCTATCTCTCCTGAACTCCCTCGAGTCCTTTTAAAGGTTAAAGAGGAAAAGAAGAAGAAGAAGCTAGTTTTGTTTCTCACGAGGCGACAAATTGCACGACGATTTTCTCTATGAGCCGAAAAATTTTTTATAGGAATAGTACACGTTCTCAGGTCTCTTATGGTCGTTTTCTCGATTAGATTTTTTTTTTTTTTCGATATCCTTATTTTTTGCTCGAAAGAAAACGATGTAAGAAAGGTCGCCGTAGAAAATCGCGAGAAACAGCCGATGGTACGAAAATGCAATCAGGTAAGAAGCTGCATCGTGCACCAACTTCCATCTGTTTCTTTCCAGTTGATCCTTCCAGGTTCCTCGCACACGATCCCTTCTTCTCCCTTCTTTTTTTCTTTTTACATTTCTTGTTCCTGTTCTACTTTTACTACTACTTTCTTTCTTTTTCTTCCTCTTCTTCTTCTTTGGTCAACGAAAGTGCTGCCTTTTTTTCTTTTTTTTTTTTTCCTATTTAACTTTCCTGTCCCTCTTCCTGACTCCATCTACAGAGTGCATCTTTGAAAGAAGAGGATAATTCCACAGGAAGGTTCTCGAAACTAGAACGGTAAAGGTTCTTCGAGGGAAAGGAAAGGAAGAGAAACGAGGAGGAGGGTCTTGAAATGCCCTAAATTTTCAGCTCACGTTTCGTGCGTGGAATTTCTTCTTTGTCTTACGATGTGACCTGTTGTGCAGAGAGGGGGATGACTGGAATCGGATGGAGGTCGGGAGGGAAGAGGGGATAGGTCTTGCAAGATGACGTTGGTGAAAAGCGCACAGGAGATTGATTTTCATCGAGGAAAACGGAATTAACGACGCGATACTTACGTGTCCCACGTTCAAGGGGATCGTTGTAGTTGCTTGCAAGCTAGCAACGAAGCATCCGAGTATAAAGTTTAAAACGTGACGTGAAAAGTTTTGATATTTATTGGCAACGTGACGCCTAAGGTCCCTTGGAATACCTTCACCTTCATAGTGAAGGAGGAGTATGTACTCGCGAAATCAAAAGTAATCGTGCTAGGAATGTTTTTTATTGCTTGGTAAATCATTATTACTAAGGCCGTAATAGAAACGTCATCAGATCATTTCTCGCGTTAAATGGTGGACCTCGTTTATGGGGGCGGGAGGTGACTGAAACTTTTGTAATTACACCTATCAAGAACAGAATGGGAACTCTTGTCTGTTAGGTAGTGGCTTAGCGGCAAGAAGGCAATTTAACAGACGAGAAGCGTGCTTCAAGACCTTGCTGGACTTTAAAACCGTTCAGATCAACTTCAGATCTACTTTATCGTCGAACCTATCATCTTCATCATTTACTTTTCAAATCGTGAAATGACGAATCAATACAAAAAGGTTAGAATCAGATCTTAAATCTCGACGGGAATTTTGTTTTTGCAGTGCGAGTGATTTTTCTTTTTCTCTTACGAAGTTAAAAAAACGTAAAGTTAACACGTTGCCGCACACTTTTAATTTGACGATCGTGCTTAGAAATACGAAGATCGGACGGCTATAGCCGTCATTTGCGGCAACGTGTTAAATGTTATTTATCAAGTTAAAAATTCGTACGATATTTTTTTTTAGAGTATACGAATTATCTGTCCTCTTTTCTTCGAATATTTTACCTTTTCTTTTTAGTTTTTACAACTTGTTAACAATCCTTTTGGGAAAATGTAACTTTTTTCTTCACCGAGAACAAACAACTTTGAAATTGAAGATCTTTCTTCTTTTTTGTGGAATACATTATTTCACAATCCCTTGCACGTTGACCGTAAATTTTTTTCTTTTTTTTGAAAATTATAATAACGTACATTTTAACCGTTAGCTTGGCAAGACAAGTTTACTCTTAATTTTCTTCAGTCAAAGGGAGACAGAGAGAAAGAGAGGAAAGCTGAAGCTCTGTGAACGCGTAGCCAGAGTTCGAACGTGACGTAACTAGCATCTAACTTTACTTTTATACGTTCACGTCGTGGTCACTTTATTGCTTGCTTCCCAAAGGGACCCCTGTCGACACGGTCACGTCAAAATAACGAAGCCTCTCTTGTGTTATTTGATTCTTAGACTCGTAATATTCCATGTTAGAAAGTCATATTTGCTTTTCTCAGATTTGATATATGAATGTAATTATTTTCAAAAAATATATTCACGTATAAAGAAATTAGAAATAAACGTTAAAAATAATTTGGTAGAAGTAAAAGAAACAAAAATTTGTCTTTACGCAAACTTTAATATAGAAAATATTAAAATGAATCGAAAGAAAAAACTTTCATGGAAAAAAAAAAAAAAGGAAAAACTGAAAGCTTTGATGGAAATCGGATTGCAATATTGATACAAATATTTCGATCATAAACGAAACGCGTTCAAGCATAGTTATATTGTTTCCAATGAAACATTAAAATATATAGAGATAAGCAAAATAAAAATATAATAAAAAAAGCTTTATGAAAAACAAATAAAATCCACTTTACCGATTCATATCCTTTGACCATTGATTTAATTTTCGTTGTTTGTCTGGCATGAACCTTCCTACCACGTTATAGATAATCGTTTTATCCGTGGCACATTATTGTCGAAAGCCCTAGCAAAAGGATAGAGCAATCTCAAGGTAAACTTTCGTGATCCTCGTAATAAACTTACGCTCACATTCGTCGCGTTGCATCCGCCGTGCCGAGGGAATTAGACTATTACCATAAGGGCAGGACGGGGTATTTGTCTACGACGTGTAAACTCTGGATCGTGGTATATGCTCGATGATCAACCGCCCTTCTGAAAGTCTAATAGCTCGATGTGAACCTAAGAGGTTGCTACTGGCAACCGCGTAGAAATACGTAGAGATACGCGAATAGTACGACCTCCAATGTCGGAGTTACTTTACGCCAATGAATTCTCGTTGAATGACGAATGGAATTCGACCGAGAACTGCAATGTCAACCAACTACTTCTCTCTCTCTCTCTCTTTCCTTCTCTCTGTATCTCTCTCTCTCTCTCTCTCTCTCTCTCTCTATTCTCTCCTTTCTTGAGTTTAACTTCACTACGTTTAAGATCTTTTGTATATATTCTCTATCTTATTTCTATTCTAGTAAAACGTGATAATATGCACCCAAACTTTTATTTTTCTTTCTAAAATCTTATTTGTTCATTTAATTAGCTTCAATTTTACATATAAGTTTCTAATTTATAAATTTATTTTTGATAATAGGTTCGAATAGAAGACAATTAATTTAATCTGATACAACAGGTTGATTATTAAAATAAGTTATTACAGGAATTTTTTAAAATATGAAGTCTTTATACTACAAAAACTAGGACGCTCCGGCTTTGTTATACAACGTTTAATAAATATAATTTTAATTATTTAATACAGTCAAATTATTATTAACTAATCATTTCTGGGAATTCACATTAGGCCTAGAACAATAAATTATTAACATATATAATATATAATAAATAAATAACAACACACAAAATATTAATACATAATATAATAAATATAATGAATATTTAATATATTTATAAAATAATAAAGGATTACATAGAAATACAAAGAATACATAAAATAATAATACACGAAAAAATATAAAAAGCAAGGATAGTTATATCACATTGATTAAATATAATTTTAACTTATTTTATGCAGTCAAATTAATATTTATTAATAATTTCTGGGAATTTAAATTAGGCATAAAATAACATACAATTTTTATTATAAATCTAATATATAATATATAATATACAAATAACAACACACACAAAATATTAATATATAATATAATAAATATTATAAATATATAATATATTTAATAAAATAATATAATAAAATAATAATACAAGAAAAAATATAAAAAGTAAGGTTAGTTATGCCATATTTAAATCTGAAAAACAACCTGAAAAATAAATGAACTGTAATGCAGCGCTATCTATTGAAAACTTACAGTACCTAGATATTTAGATAATCTCTAAATAATAAATCCTTAAATTAGAAATAAAATATAAAAATAATAGCAATAAAAACTATCCTATATACCAAATTGAAAAAAGACACACAAAATAAAAATAATTTCATTAAAATCTGTTCAGTATTTTAGGAGTCTATAGCAAACCAACAATGTTACATTGAACTTTTATAGATAAATAAAATTATGTAGGACACATTATTAGAACCATGATACCAATCCTTCATCAATGTCTTCTATTGCTTTCTCTTTTTTTTAAACAACATAATTTGAAATAAAATAATATTGTTAATAAACATAACGAGAATGACGTCTAAATATTCATTATAAAATTTGAGAAAATCTAACTAATGATTATACGTATAATTATATTTTTCGATTATGCTCTTATGGATGCGAATAGAATGCAATTAAACGTAACAGATTGTTTATTTCTGCCTCTTTTTTGTCAATAAACGCTTTGAATCCGTTCGAATTCTCGAGTTTCAGCAGTCCAAATATGTTTCGTTGGTAATAATATTAATGCATTATAAAATTACATACATACCTATAAAATGTAACTGCATGCACACATATGTTTTTTTTCTGCTTTATAACGTTTGCAATTACAGTTTTCAGTAATAAAGCAGAAACTCAAATAAAACCTTATTCGAGATCATTTTACGAAAATTTTCATTATTATAAATTCAAGTTAGTTGCTGGTTGTTTTGTGATACACGCAAACTCGACGATATGAGTTGAACGAACAGTTAAATATCTTTTTTTTTTTTTTATACCAATTTTTAATTCAGCAAAGTTTTTCGTTCTTTTAAAATGCAATATGTTGATGAAAGAATAAAAAGAAGAATAAGAAAGAAATTTTTTTTTTTTTTCGATCGACAACGATAAAAAGTGTCCAGGTTTTAATCAAACTATGAAAAATTCTTATGTAGGAGAAAAAATGAATTGAGATACAGATATTGTCTCTCTTATAGAAACGGAGATAAAGAAAGTGTCTAATAAGAAAGAAAAAGAGAGAAAAATGAATGAATTAATGAGAGAGAGAGAGAGAGAGCGAGAGAGAGAGAAAGGGAGGGAGGGAGGAAAAAGATAAAAGACCGACGCATGGGCCGACGATGTGTCTACCTTAATGCGTAGGAACATAAATTTGGCTTGCAATTTCAGAGTACATGTCAAGCTGTGAATTTTCCAACGGGCGATAATTGAACCACGAGTAAAACAAACACGCACTAGTAAACAGTGTAACGCGAAACGCGCGGCTCGTTAATTACGAAAAAGTTCATTCGCGACAATGGGTATCGTAGTATAACGTAACATAGTTTATGTTCAAAATGACTCGATTATTATCATTTATAGGATATCTTGAAAGAAATAATATTCCGTTGTCTGTTATGGATACATGAGTATTCATAAAATTTTGTTTGTTTGTTTTTTTTTAATCGATAAAACAGTGGTTTCTATATTTTTCACTCAACTGAATTTTTGTTTATTTTTATTTTACTTCTCATATGAATTTATGTACGTATGGGTATATTTTCCTATTTTTTTTATTTTTTTCCTGTTTGTAAAATTTGTCAAATAAATATATTCAAGACCGGCTATGAAATACGATATACGTTGCTGAATGTGTATAACATTCAACAGTGTGTCACAAAGCAACATACATTTTCTATATAAATTTATTATTTTAATTAAATTTAGTTTGTAGTGGTAAGAAGTTATGTTCGTGTAACGTGTGTATTCTTAATTACAAAGATATATTAGAATTGTTACTAGAAGGTTTATATGGGCATCAAGCCTTTTGTGATAGCGTTTGTTAAATGCGTGCTATTTCTTCTCTAACGAGCAATATAGCACTTTCTTTGTTAATTTGTGTATACTATACATATATACACATATATACAAATCTACATTTAAAATTCGTATTATTTAATTCTACCATTATTCAATAAACTTTATGTCTGAAAAAATTGTATTTATTTAAAAAATAATTTCATTACTAGTACAATGTTGCACATTGGTGGAACCTGAAAAATGTTATATATTTAGAGTGTTTTTATATACATTTATAGGTATACATAGAATGTATATTATTCTAATATATACGAAGATGTATTAGAATTGTTACTAGATGGTTTATATGGGCATCAAGCCTTTTGCGATAGCGTTTGTTAAATGAGTGTATACTATATATATATGTATATATACAAATTTACATTTAAAATTCGTATTATTTGATTCTGCCGTCTTGTATAATATACTTTATGTCCTTAAAAAATAAATTGTATTCATTCAAAAAATAATTTCATTACTAGTACAATGTTGCACATTGGTGGAACCTGAAAAATATTATACATTTAGAGTGTTGTTATATATATATATAGGTATTAAGAAAAGAAAAAAGAATGTGTATAATTGGTTAATGAAAAGGGTTTCTTAAAGTTCACGAAAATAGGGAGAGGTCTAAGGAAAGGTACTAATGAAAATTTCCCAGGGTTTTTCCGTTTCCAATTGGTGCATTCGGCATCGGTTTAACATCCCCCTTTCTTGCACTATCCATTGAAACTCGAATAAACTGCGAGAGTCGTTACGGTTGAAGGTGGGGAGGGGGTAAAGGAAGGAAGAAAGAGAGAGAAAGAGAGAGAGAGGAGATACCTCAGCATCTTCACGAACGATTTACCGTGAAACAGTCGTATATGGCTGACTGCTGCTGCTTCTACTGCTGCTGCTGCTGCTGCTACTACTACCGTTACCGTTATAGCTGGTGCCTTTGTGTTGCCGTTGCCTGGAAAACAGCGCCAAGTATAAAGAAAAGATTGAATAGCGGACAGAAACGACTGGCTGGATGGATGAGATGCTTGGGTCGTGGAAGAATGTAGAAAGAAAGAGAAATAAAGAAAGAAGAAAGAAAGCAAGAAAGAAAGAGAGAGAGAAAAGAGTTTGGAGATGGAACGAGCGCTCATGAATCGTGGAATATCTACTCCTGCGAATTACCAGCTGCCGAGGAAAACAGGTCTTTTTGCGAAAGAAAAATTCAATGGCAATTATATCTCCAGTTTGAATATCGAGACGTACAAAAGGTCCTCCCATTATTTCACGTAGCCATTGAGAGAGAGAGAGCGTTTTTACCCTAGTCAACGTTAATCACGTAATTCGAATGAGTTTAAAGAAAAAGAAGAAAATTAAAAAAAAAAAAAATAACTATTATCTTGATTGTTATTGAACTATCAACGTATCGCTTGAAAGAGTCCAAAGAAAATGGATACTTCTTTTTATTTTTTTACAGTACTCACATATTTTTTGTATTACGTGTATACGTTATTGACTTATTCGATATGTACTCGTATGTGTGTTTACGTGAATGTTTGTGTGTGCATGTACGTGTGTATACCGAACGGATGGATTCGAAATAAGCAGACAAGCACGTTATAAAGTGTAGCGTGAAAAGTGACACGCGAGCAATAACTCGTTATACAGCGACTCATAAAATGTAAATTGCTGCTCTTCGTTTTCCACGTACGTCGGAGTAATATTTATTACGGCGGCAGACGGCTTTAAAACTGGTCGTCGCCTTGCTTAGCGCGAATTGTCGTTCTATCTATCGTTCTTTATCCTTTCTTCGATCTATCCTTCTTTATCCTTTTCCTAACCCCCATCCCTTTCCTCCTCATACCTCCAAAACAATCCCCACTTTTTTTCTTTCCTTATACACTCTTTTCATATTCTTACGCGTCCAGAGATTCATCTCGTTTATTCGTTCTCGTCATTTCTTCGCGAATACGAAAATATCCATCAATTATTTCCAATAAAATCATATTCCTACGAAATTTTATGATTTTTCAAATAAAACTCGATAGAAAATTTAGATGAATTTTTTAAAAAATTATATTAACCAGTTAACTGTGGCGCTTTCGTTTGAGAGCGTGCACTGTTTTGTGTCGCCAGAATCGAGTCATAACGAGTATACTCGTCAATCACAGAGTAAGTTGCGCTGGTAAAATATTGGATGAAAATGATGGGTTTATTTTATACAATTGACAATTTTATTACTAATTTTTATTTATTTGGTTACCATAAACATATATTACATACATATTAAACTAAAGCCGCAATCAAAATTCAATATTATGCATATAATATTTACTCATGGTCGGTGTCACGCATTTCTCCCATGACTGACCATACCTGAAGGAACCCTATTATAAATCAACTTTCCGACTTTTGCCTTTGCCCCTTTTAGGCTAACATCTAAAAAACGTTTTCATCGCACATTAATAAATTTATTATGCGAACTAGTAAGCTGTTTCAGCCGGTGCAGATGAGGACGCATGAATTCATCTTAAATTATTTATATTTTTTATTTGTTTGTTTTATTCCAGCATAGCCACAAAATATTCTAAATATCTTGAAATTTGAGAATATGTTTTATTTTTCTCAAAAATTACAATTTAAATAGCTAATGGTCACTACTTTATACGCATGACGAGTATACTCGTCAAACACAGTTAACTGATTTATTAAGTGAATTATTTCTTTATTCACATGCGCTGTGTTCAAAAAGTAATATTTATAAACAATATTGAATAAGAGAAAGTTGATATAGAGGATAACGTGCTAGTCTGAAGGTGAATCTCGAAGAGGAAGGTACATACATCATTTCTTCCGAGCTTTTAGGCAACAATAAATTCATCCATCGATTAATTAACAATTATTTTAATATTCTAATACATTCTATTTATATTATAGGACAATTTAACTGTCGAAGTCATCACTACTCAGGAACGATAAAATAATTACATTACCCAGTTAATTGTGGCGCCTTCGTTTGAGAGCACGCACCGTTTTATGTTGCTAGAATCGAGCTATGACGAGTATACTCGTCCATCACGGTTAACTGGTTAATGGAATAATTCAATATATTTCTATTCCTATCGATGATTATGATTATTATCATTATATTTCCTTTTATTCTATACTGCTGTAATAAGTTATTATTAGTTTAGTGATAATTACTTATTGCAAGTTAGAATGTTTTGAAAAGAGAGAGAGAGAGAGAGAGAGAGAGAGAGATAGCATAAGAAGATACGGTAAGATGTAAACACAATTATATAATATGTTTAATCATAGATATTTGTACGTTTCATGTTCAAACATTTATATATGTGTAAATATAAGAAAGACTAAGTACAATTGAAATTAGAATTATCTTATAAAATATTTTTGAATACAGTTATAACCTTTTGAAAAAATAAAATAGGGAATATATAAACATGAAGTATTTTATGATATATAATATTTTCATTGTAAAAAATAGTTTATATATTAAAAGATAAATAAGTACAAAAGAAAGTACAACTAGTACACGATTATGTAATATGTTTGATCATAGATACGAGTACGTTTTATATGCAAACATTTATATATGTGTAAATAGAAGAAAGACAAAGTACAATTGACGTTAAAATTATTTTATAAAATATCTTTGAATGAAGGTATAACGTTTTGAAAAAATAAAATAGGTAATATATACACATGAAGTATTTTATAAAATACATTATAATATTTTTACTGTATAAAAAAAAGTTTATATATATTAAAAGATAAATAAGTGTAAAAGAAGGTACACAGCTAGTATTAAAATTATTGTAAAATAAATGTTTATAAATACGTTGTCTAGAATATACGCGTATAGAGTAGTACTATCAGTAATAATTTTTCTTCAGCTAGCTTGCATTCTTTCATAAGAAAAAACATTACTCACGATCTAACACACGTAACACTTCGTGTCAGTATTTTCCTGCAAAAATTCGTCTGCATGCGAAAGGCAGGGATGTGATATCGTTGCTTGAATCCTTCGCTTTTATAGACTTGCGAGGGAAAATGCGCGAGAATGATTCATATGCACCGTATAATTCCACACGAGCACGTAATCGGATAAAGTTTTCTTTTTTCAATTCCCATCCTCTTGAATTTCTTCTCTTTCCTTTTTATCGCAACGTTCGTTACGAGCGTTTATCGAACCTACATATCCTATCGAACCATTCTCGACTATATCTCTGATAGAATAGGAAACACGAAAAAATAATAGAAATAGATAAGAAAAAAAAATAGAATAAAATACTCGATATTGCGTATCACTTAGCTCTTTCTTCGTATTATGGAAAAAGAACGGGTAGATTTATTATCCATTTGTCTTTTCATATCTTTTTCTTTCAATATCTTCTTCATCATATAGTTTGAAAGATTTCTCGCGAATAAATACGTTTAAAATTTTAATTATATAAATAATATTGTAGAGTAAAATTTCATTAAAAATATTCAATGATATCATACAAATGGATACATAACATTTTAATCCTTGCAATACGTTGGATTGCTTGGAAAACCTCGTAACGATTTATAAATAAGTAAATATTGATTTAAATATTATTATAAAATAAATATTATTTTGAATTTATATATTTTCATAAAAATAAATAATTATTAATGGAAAAAGAAATTTATATATTAATACCTATTTATAAATCAAAGACCCAACGTATTTTTAAAATACATAAATTCAATAAATTTTAATAAAAAGTACTCTCTATTACAAACCTATTTAAATATTGCGAAAAAAATGAATCATATCGAACTGTTTTAGTAATTTATAAAAATAATTCACTCAAACTTTAAAATTTCTACAAAATTTTCACCAATACTACAATCAAATTATCTTTAACTCTTTAACCGTAATGCATAGTGGGACATTTTTAGTCCCACCCTGAAATATTGCAATAGTTGCATTCTCATTAATTTATATTTCCTCTTATTTATGCAAAGCAATTGCTAGTGACATTTTCAACAAATGTTACAAATTTAATAAATATTCGAACAAATGTTACATTAAATTATTACTCTTTCTTTATTTAATGCTTTTACATTATGTAATACCTTTATTAATAAAACTATACCACAATTATGTTTCATTTAAAACTCAATCAAATCTCTATGCAACATAGGGCAATTTTATTATCTGAAATCCCCTATATATCTATAAATGTTACAAATGTAAAATTAAATTATTATTCTTTTTTTTATATTTTTACATTATGTAATCTCTTGATTAATAAAAAATATACCAATTTTGTTTCATTTAAAACTCAATCAAATCTCTATGCAACATAGGGCTATTTAATTATCAGAAATTCTGTGCCGCAAAGAGTTAAAATACACTTATTACCCTAATCAATTTTCAAATACTACTCTCTACTATTTATTAATTATAAATAATCATCCTCATTTTACTGATTCTACATTTTTCCAAAGAAAAATTTCCATAAAATAAATTATACAGACAAGAAAAGAGAAGTGTATTAAAAAATAAATCGATGATAGAGGTAAGAACCGAATTATATTCTTCTTTTCGTCGATAATAAAGGAATACTCGATAAGAAAACGCTATATATATATAAACAGGAAAAGAAAGATAGAAAGAGAAAGATAGAGAGAGGGAGACTCGATTTCATCTTTCCGGCTGATTATCGAATCGAAACCTTCAGCTATAGCAGCGTTCATATTCGAAGTATTCGCTGCTATTCTATTCTACGTAACGGTAGTATTGGGGTAAGTACCGAATGGTCGAACACGTTGCACAAAGAGCCTTCCTTTGATTACTCGGCAGAAGTTAGCTCGACGACCTTTCCAAGCACGGAGCATTAACCCATCTCTTCCCACCCCCAGCAACCCTCTTTCTCTCTCACTCTCTCTTTCTTTCTCACACCCATCTCTATCCTGAAACCCTCTTCTCGAGCGCTTTTCAACTCTTCGATCTTCCATGCCTTCTTCTTCTTCTTCTTCTTCGCCACTCTACTACTATTAATTGCACAAGTTTTGTCGATCGAAGAAGTCGAACTGAAAACCAAACGCGATGCCGAATAGACGGAAGAGAGTGAGAGAGAGAGAGAGAGAGAGAGAGAGAGATAGATTGTAAGATCGAATCCCATTGTGTAGTTTCGGTGTTATCGGCAACTAATAAAGAGAAAGATTTCACTAAGATAAGAATAGATCGATCGTTTTATTATCGATCCTTCTTGTACTTCTTTGATTCTTTTTTTCTTATTTGGTTCATTTTTTATCAGTTAGTAGAATTAGTCGATATCGTTAGAGTTAAAAAGTTACTTTCGAACGGATCAATCACTCGTACCATTCACTTATCGATATTTTCTTTTGTATTTTATTTTATTTTTTTTTTTAATTTTTTACTGTAACAAGAAATAGAATTATTTGATTTATATAATATAACTGAGATGTTCAGGCAATACGTTGCTGTGAATTTGTTATCAAATGTTAATTTAATATAATTCTTAACTATTGAATTAGGTCAAATTAATATTCACGAAAAATTTTTGATAATTCAAATTAGGTGTAAAATAATATAAATTTTTAGTATATATAATATATAATATATAAATAACAACACACAAAATATTAATACATAATATAACAAATATAATAAATATATAATATATCTAATAAAATGATATAATAAAATAATAAAGGATACCATAATAAAGGAAAATTTACTATACCTGAATAATATAATAAAGGAATACATAAAATGATAATACACGAAAAAATATAAAAAGTAAGGTTAGTTATATTACGTTAATTTTATACAATTCTAAACTATTTAATGCAATCAAATTAATATTCACTAATAATTTCTAGGAATTCAAATTAGGCATAAAACAACCTAAAATTATTAATATATATAATATATAAAAAAAATATAACAACGCCCAAAATATTAATACATAATATAATAAATATTATAAATATATAATATATTTATTAAAATAAAATAATAAAATAATAAAGAATACTATAAAAAAGAAGTATTTAATATACCTAAATAATATAATAAAGGAATACATAAAATAATAATTCACGCAAACATATAAGAAGTGAGGTTAGTTATGCCATATGTAAATCTGAAAAAAAAAACTTGAAATAATTGAATTATAATACAACGCCACCAATTGTAAACTTACAGCACTTGTAGACCTAGATAAACCAAAAAATAATAAATCCTTCAATTAGCAATAAAAAATAAAAATAATCGTGATAAAAACTATCCCATATACTAAGTTGAAAAAATCACACAAAATAAAATAAATTTCATTAAGATTGGTTGAGTAATTTCGAAGTTTATAGAAAACCAAAAATGTGACACACTGAATTTTTATATATAAAAATTAATCAATTCAATTAGTCGTAAAATTTCACTCAGATAAAAATAAATCAACGCTTTTATTATCGATCTTTTTATACTTCTTTACTTCTTTTTTCTTTTTTTTTTTTTGGTTTATTTTTTATCAGTTAGTAGAATTAGTCGATATCGTTCGAGTTAAAAAGTTACTTTCGAACGGATCAATCACTCGAACCATTCACTTATCGATATTTTCTTTTGTATTTTATCTTTTTTTTTCTATTTTTTTTTTTTTTTGCCCTTAACAATAAATAGAATTAGTCGATATCGTTGGAACGGGGAAATACGGCAACTTTTATGTGAAACATTAGAAAAGTCTTTCGACCTTTAACGTTTTTCTCTTAACGTTTTTTTTTTTTTTTCAACATTGTAAATCGATCTTCGGAAGGTTGGATATGAAATAACATAACATCGATCAACGTCAAAATGAAAGAGAAGAACGGCATGAAACGATCCGATGGCGCGCTAAAGTGTTTAATATTACTTCGAATTTCTCTTCTCTCTCTCTCTCTCTCTCTCTCTCTCTCTCTCTCTTTATTTTTCTTCCTTATTTCTTTCTTTCTTGAAAAACAGGTCTTCCCCTTAAAATCTTTCCTACAATATCGTTAATATCGTCTCGAGAATGGTGTATCGATGATAGTTCGAAAACAAGAAAAAATAAAGGAAAAGAAAAATTCGAAAGAAATGACTTTTTAATCGTTTAACACTTTCATTTTTTTTTTTAACCATAATCCGCAAAAAGAGAGAGACAGACAGACAAAGAAACGCAGACAAAGGATGATAAATGTATGAAGAAATAGACACACGGGACACTATTTAACCGAGATACTAATCCATTCATAAAAGCGAAAGATCAACGCAACGAACGTTTATAGTACTTTAATCCGATGTTTTATCCTAGTCGTCAGTAGGTTTCCTCTTCCTCCACCACCATCGTCTCGTCTCATACATTTTAATAGTAGGTACGATTGTACGATTAACACAGCAATATTCGTAATACTACATTCGAAATAGATCGAAATGACATAACTATTATAATTTCACAGGTTTGCTCTACCATTATTTGTAATGTAGAGGGAACTGGTTTTGCGTGAATCAAAATAGGTAAATTCGCGTAATTGTGTATACAGTGGGGGTGTGTGTAGTGTACTGCAAACATTTATTACGCTGACATGGCGGCGAAGCACGTCCCGATATATATACCTAACGTAGTTGAACTGTTAGGTGTGTATTGCTCGACCAAATGCGACTGCGTGTTTACGTTCGGATATCGTGAGACCCTCTGTGTATGTATATCCTCTTTACGAAGAGCAAAAACGTATCGAAGGTACCATCGAAAACGTATTTTTTAAACCATCCTATCGAATGCCTATCGTCGTTTAGTATAACCAAACTTGTCGATCTTGTTTTTCATTTTTTTTCTTCTTTTTTTTTCTCTTCTTGTATTTCAAGTAAAGTTAACGTGACCGAAATACCCCCTTACCACCATTCTCCACCTCTTCCTTCTCCACGAAAAAAATAATGAAATAAAATAAAAAAATCGATTATAAAAATAAAAAGGAAAACAAATTTTGTTACGTTCGTTCGTTCGTTTGTTCGTGAATGGTTTTCGAGTAACAACGCAGGAAATTCGAGTACGAACGAGATATAATTGAGAAAGGAAGAAAGTAGTTCGCTCGAAAAATTGCTGAAATATCCACGGTACGACATTGGAAAATTGCTAAAAAACGTTCGTTGCCTTTTGCCGCCGATTTCGCCGCTTTCCGTTTGTCCGCATCGAATCTCCGTGAGATTTCTCAATCAACGAAATGCTCGTTTCTTTCTTTTAATGGTGTACTAAACGTACCGCGCATCAACGATCCCTTCAGGACGTTTATTGCCTTTCGGTTAAAACTTTACCGTAACCAACGAGGAATATTATAGTGTGTTCTACTCTACGTATTTGTGAATGTCTGTGTTCTATGAAAGAAATGCATATATGTGAATGAGAATGAAAGAGGAAAACGACGATAGGATAGTCGGATAAAGAGAACAAAATTCGACTTTTCATTAAACAGTTCGAGCGTATGGTCCGCTACTGTTAAAAAAATTACCTCGAACGTTAACACTTTGAATATCGTGAGAACTAATTTCGAAGAAAATAGAACGACGATGATTCCCCACGTTCAACGGAAACTTGTTCGAACGATAAAACGATTGACGTCAAGTATTTCGCTAATTATACGTTGCATGAAATACAATCGTTTTGCTAAAGCGATCCAACTGTAATAACTTTTTATATTATTATTATTATCATCGTACGTCGTCATACATTACGTTCAGAATGTTAGATGGTATCCTTGTAAAAAGAAAAAATTAGAAAAAAATAAAATAAATGATCTCGATCTAAATTACACGCGTATATAGGTATACGTGATGCGCACACTTACGCAAATAGCTATCACGTATATCACGAGGGAAAATAGTTAAAGAAAATTTCAAAAAGGAAATCATTCGAAAAGCTCGTAGAATTATTCATCCGTAAGAGAATATTTTTCTCGAAGGAAAATAACGTCTAGTTCGTTCTCCTGGTATCACACGTATAAAGTAAATTGCGTCGGTTGGGTAGAGTTAGTGTTGGTGGATATAGTAATTTGGGACGCGACATCTCACGTCTTGTCGCGTTTCAGCGAGTGCGAGGCCGAGAAGGAGGAACGTGGCAAATCGTCGTCGTGATCGGCGACGTCGATAGGATATCCTTGAGCACGAGAATGAAATTAATGGCGTGCGAACGCTACGGATACTGTGAGAGAGCTAACATCGAAATTGCACGACGGCGTTATGCAACGTGAACCCTTCTAGGCACGTCCCTTACTGTTCCGGTCTATCCACGGCATTACATACCAACGATCGTTTCTCCTATTCCCATGATGTACCCTCTCTACTATCATAAACCACCACAACCCCCACTCCCCCCCCCCCCTACCATCATCATCTACCACCACTACATTGACACCAATCGTCTTTCTCGAAAAGCAGCCAAATGTCATACGCGTTTAGATCGTTGCGAAAGCTTTCACGATTCGTTCGTTTTTTTTTTCCACTCACCCTTGGGACCTACCAAAACTAAATTAACTTTTATAATAAACTACGTTCACAAGCTATCCACCTTTAACTGTGGTCTACCTATTACATTTACACCGGACCGTTATTTTAAATGAGAAAAATAATCGTTAACATTTAAACTATCCTCTTTCATTCGTGATTAAACACCAGGGATTTCTAGATGGGCAAGTTTGTGTTACAGATAATTTTTGGATAAATGTTAATGTTAAGAAATATATCTATATTTGATCGATTTATATTTATATAATATTTTGATTAATTGCAAGAATTATTCACCTTCCCTTTCTCTCTCGGCACGTTCCCGATATTGGAATCTATTAAAACGTTGATAATCCTCTTTATGATAGTTCCCAATGGCGTAATACGAGCCATGCACATTTAGCTGGTTGTTCGTGCCGCTATTATTAGTAAACTACCTACATTATGATACTTAAACGTATCTACGTGCTTAACCTTACCCCTATACACGACATGATATTTGGTTATACACGAAATTATCAAGATCTTTGTCTTAGAGTCTTATCACTTGGCACAGATTTTTTTTTATAATTTCTTTTTGTTAAATTCTTGTTGGAAAACTCTTCCTTTCTCGTTTTCTATTCGTAGATTTCGTCCCTTTTATTTTTCCTAACACGCGAAATCTATGTTATTGAAAATCTCTCTCTGGGAAATCGCTCCGCCAAAATGTAGTTTCAATATATTCGAGAATTCTTTCCTCGTCTTCTCGATATATATTCTCGTAATCTCGAAAGGTATATCCGACGGACGTCGGAAGCAATTCGAGAAGAAAGAAAACCATGAAGAAAAATCAAAGATATATCTCGAAAGGCGTGACGTTTTCCTTAACGAGACCACGAAGGTCACGCTACTATTTTCCACCGAATTTCTCTTGAGAAAAACCAACGTTTTCCTTACATTTTCTTTTTTTGCTATCTTTCTCTCTCTTTCTTATTCTTATTCTTTTTCCTATCTCTTAAAAAAAATAGAGAGAGAGAGAGAGAAAAAAAGATAGAAATCTAACACGCGGGCCAGAGAATTTCTGCTCTATTTATCGTTTCAATTTCAATGAACTTTTGAATAAAACATCATTTTCGCAAATATTTTCTTTACCGTTTTCTGACTTTTCCATTTTCCGTTTTCTTCCTTTCTTCCTTTCTTTTTTCTTTTTTTTTTCGATCAAAAATTAATACTACTTGAATTCCTACCGATGAAAGAATAGCGATGTGAAAATGATAAAAAGAAAAATAAAAGAACAAAAAGAAAATAGAAAAAGAAAGAGATATAATAGGTGTCTAGTTGGAAATACTGGAATTTAAAGAAGAGATTTCACGGTACCTTTGGAAAAGCAGCAGGTGTGAGCAGCGATGAGAGTAAAGCCACAAGGACTGTTTCCGGTTTGCTAGGTAGCTACTTCCGGAAGCTCGCGTCTTTCCTCCGAGGTGCAACTCTCTCTTTCTCTCTCTCTTTCTTTCTCATTGTTGCTTCTTCGTCCAGATGCTGCAATTCGTTTGCACGACGAAGCACGTCGCATGCTCGTTCACACCTCTGCTTTCATGGACGAACAAGAACTTTCGTATACTATATATATATATATATATATATATACATAAATCCTATTTCTCTTAGTCTGTCTCTCTTTTTCTTACGTGTCTCTTCCCTCTCGTCTATCTCGTAGAATTTTTCATAAATTCAGCTGGTGTTCTATCTGTTGAAATGGGCACCCCGTTTACGTGCCACGTGATGCTACTGCTCATCTTTACGATAGCTCGCTTCTTGTACTAAAGTGGGAACTTGTAATAAAAACTTGACGATATTATTCGAAAAGAAAAAAAAAACATATAAAAAGAAATAGAAAGAGAAATCATAGTTTATTGAGTATTGAGTTAGAGAGATAACGATGAATTGATGATAGTTCTAACAAACAATTACATAACCAATTACTAAATAGAACTGGTCTTGAAAAAAAAATGGGCCGATGGAAAAACAAAGAAATAACATTCTATCGTTTTACTGATAACGAAGAAAAAAATGGCTACAATCAACAACAAAATAAATATTCCCTTCGCGGACATCAAAAGATAAATCAAACAAATAGTTCACAACAATTTGAAATAAAAAACTGGACCATCCAAAACCCAAACCGAAGATATTTATTAAACAATAACTTCAATGTACAAAAGATATCATTAAATAGATAAAATCAGGTGAAATTAATAATCTGATTGTTTTAATCAGGCTTATGATTAATTATATCAAATTGTATATACAAAAAATATAAATATACTGTACATTAATACATTTAATGATTAAGTATCATTAAATGCTTACATCATTAAATACAAAATAAGTAATAATAATATATTATTACTTATATATAAATATAATTATAAATAATATTAACAAAATACATCAGTAAATAGATCATTAAATATTTATAAATAATAATAATACTTGAATAAAGCTATACCTATATACACTTAATAACAAAATAACTAATATAATAATAATTCTGATGTAATATATATTTAATTCTAAAAAAACTAAAAGAACTTTAGGTTACAAATACAAAATGCATAACCAATTAAAATAAAGGTTTCTTCTCTACTCAATAAAGATCTAACATATTTAAATTTATAAAAAAAAGACACTTAATTATTAATAAAAATTTAATTCAATACTATTTATACACACCAATAAATAATTGTTACAAAACCATAATATACACAATATTAACCTCTTAGGCAGTGCTGAATGTTAGGTGAGGTTGTTTCTACACATTTTAATTAAATTATATTGATTAATGATTAAATTATAATTTTTTTAAAAGAAATAATCCACATATACTTCAACTTTGTCAATTTACTTTAATAATTAATAATAAAATTAGGTATAATATATTGTAAAAGATGTTTTCCGCGAAAGCTACTATACTATCGCATCGTATTGGAAGATAGCGTCCGCGAAAACCATTAAAGTGACGCCTCCTACTAGAGGATAGCATCCGCTAAAGCCACTATAGTGGAACCTAGTGCCTAAAAGGTTATTGTAAAATTTAAAACAAAAATCATTAACGATCATCTCATCGATGATACTCTAAATGTGTCCATAATATATGAAAGTGGTCTAAGTCAAAATTAAAAAAAAAAATGAGTTTATTAGTTATTACGCACCACATTATTTTAAACTAAATGAATTCAATGTAATTTTCACAATATTGTCAAAAATGAATCTTTAGATAATGTTTGTTTTTTCAATATTACATAGAATTCATATAGTGTTCAAATAAAAATCTTTAAATATCTCGAAACAAGTGATACATGACTTACACCATTTTCACAATTATGGGCACAAATGAAGACAGAAAAAAAAGAAATCAAAAATCAAATGAATAAAACGTAAAGGCGAATTTGCACGAAAGCCTAAACGATCTTTATCTTTCTGCTTAGCAACGAACTTGTGCTGCGAGATCTCGAGAAATTCTGCCGACCAGCGGTGAAGGTGGTGGTGGCAGTGGCGGTGCCGGTGGAAACCCGACATCGTATTTTTCAAACGCGTCAAAAACAGTCTGGCACATTTATCCGGCGGCGGGCAGTGTTTGAAAAATTACAGTTACTGGAAAAATAAATAACTGAACGCCCGTTCGTTCGTTCGTTCGTTCATTCGTTCATTCGTTCGTTCATTCGTTCGTTCGTTCGCGCGCATGTTCTAGCTCGGTCCGCCTACGAATCGTATATTTTATAGGACAGCTAGAGGAGAAATTGGAGTGGGAGAATAACGGAGTAAAAGAAGATAGAAAGAGGGTGGGGGGAGCGGGTGGGGGTGGGGAGGAAAGGTACGCGAAATAATTGCTGGATGATAAAGTGTGGTCGGCACGAAACGCGAAAAAAGGAAACGCCGAAAAGGAATGGGAAGATGAGCGTACTGAAAACGAGAGAAAACGCGAATTGTGAGTAAGGGGTTGAAAACAAGGGAAAGAGGAGGAAAAGGAGGAGAAATAGGAGGAGGAGAAGGCGGAAAGCTTTCGGGCGGATGTACCAACGTCGAATGACCACGAAAACCGCATATAAACGTGCCTAGGTACTTTTCGGTCCCTTCCTACTATTCTTCCTTTCTTTTCTACCCTTGGCTCTTTACCTTCGACTTTTCTTTTTTTATCTACCCTTTTTCCCCCCCTGTATATCTGTCTTCCTACTCTTTCCTTTTTCTCCTTCTTTTGTTTTTTTTCTTTAAATTTTTTTTTATTTTTATTTTATTTTATATTTTTTTTCATTTATTTTTTTTCCTCAACCCCTTCCTCCTTTATATACCATCCATCTTGCTTTACAGAGAAATCGTCTCTTTCTCATTGCGGAATATGCATTCCAAGTTCCATATCTCGACGAAATCTCTCCATTTTCCTTAGATGGAAACGACCGTATGTCTTAACTCGAAGATGGTGGACGCAAATACGCTTTATAAGCGTCTTTAAAAAGGTGGATTCGCTAGACGTGACTAAATTGTGTCCCTGAGAATATAAAACTCAATGGTATATTGACGCGTAACTGTTCGACAAAAAAAAAAGGGAATGGAAAAAGGGGGATGAAAAAGGGAAAACGTCAGTTATGTCGAGTTTATGCTTCTGTTTTACTATCTCTTTTTCTGGATATGCATAATACTTTATTCTTTTTCACAACTGTAATATAATGGGGTTTTAGAAACTGCAAAATATTATAATAAAAATTGTTAAGAAAATGCAACAACGCGAAAAGAATAAGATGATGAAAAATATAAACTAGAAAAACAAGAAAGAGAGAAAGAGTAAATACTTTAGAAAAGCTTAAGCATTTTTCTTTCTGGAAAAGGAAAAACCGAATGAAAGAAAAAAAGAAAAATAAAGGTAGATATTCAAAGTTAATCATGAAAATACACAAGCTCTAGAGAAATTGTAAAATTTTTTCTAAAGCAGTACGTATCTTTATCGTTGGATAATAATCTTGTAAAGAAAAAATAGAATTTTTCACTGATGCGAATTTATTTCATAACCTTGTCGTAGGATCTGATGCAATGGTTACTTTCGTTTCACGTCAAAGGATTTGAAACAAAAATAACAAAAAATAAAATATACATATTATATATAGATATATAAGCTGTAAGTATATAGAAATATTTTCCTAGATAAAAACCCTAGATGTACAAGTTGTTGCATTGAGAAAAAACGAGTAAAGAAAATAATTCAAATCATTGTAAAAAACAAAATAAAATTAATAAGAAAAAACGATTAGGAAAAGAGCAAAAAAAATATATATATATATTTAGTTCGATATAATAACTATCGATTATTAATTTTTCCTTCGTCTATCAAATACACGTTTGTGAGTTTTGTAGATAAACTTTCGTAGATGTTTCGTCTCGTTTTCGAAAAGAACGGAGACTTTGATAGTGAGAGGACTGGAACGACGTTGTAGTGCTGAGAAAAGCGGAGACCATGATTCAATCTGTCCAGATTCAATGTGGATTTCGAAATAACATTTGAGAGAGCATGAAATATGGGATGTGAAGAGAGAAAGAGAGAAGAGAGAGAGAGAGAGAGAGAGAGAGAGAAGGAAAACGAGTCAGTTCTGATGCCATGGATTCTACGGGCAGGATATAACATTGCCCGTATCGAACGGTCTAAATAAAACACCAAAAAGTTTTCTCTACGAGAAAAGCTTTTCGGGGAGGAAACGAAAGTGTAGTTTATTTTAAAAGCCTTGCGATTATCTCCCTATGGAAGCAAAAAAAGAAAAAGAAAAAAAGAAAAAAAATATGAAAAAGAATAACACGGAAACCATGAAAATAAAAAGGAAACTCATTCGAAGAATGCTCGATATTATTTATTTATTTTTTATTTTATTTTATTTTATTTTTAATGTAGTAATTTTTTTTCGAGTTTGATTGATTTATTTTTATATTTTGTATTGTTGATGTTTCTTTGACATTTGTCGACTCTCGCGAATGAAAAAATAATACAAGATAAGATTGAAATGAAAGATACATAATAATATATCGAATGAAATGAGAAAATTATACGACGTGTGGGTAGACACGTAATAGGAATAGGTAGCATTTTATTTTTTCTCTTCTTTTTTGTTTTTTTTTTTTTTTGTTTAACGGATCATTCGTTTATCCTTTCAATTACATCTAGCTTACGAGAGAACGGCATTCAATCTCTGGCAAGGGACGAAATTGGCGAAGAGACCACCGGTTTGAATTTCCAATTGAAAGTTTACGCGATAATTCGCTTCGATCGTTTCCATCGGCGAACTAAAAGGGAACGAACAAGGTTTTCTACTAAAATCGTGCAACAACGCGAGCAAATGAAGAACTGTGGTGGTACCTAGTAATTCCCGAGAAAAAAAAAAGGAATATTTTCTTTTATTTTAATTCTTTCCTTTTCGTTCGTTCGTTCGTTCGTTCGTTCGTTCGTTCGTTCGTTTTTCTTTATCATCGAACAATTTGAAAAATACCGTACGATCGAAATGTAACAGTATCGAAGGAGAAACTATGCAAATTGCCTTTACGCTTTCCACTAGCAAGCGTGCGAGGGTTAGACGATTAACCGTTTCCTCGGTAATCGGTAATTACCATCGCCCAAGTTAGATAGTAGTCTAATATCCCTGTAATAGACTGTGTACCAATTTATCCGATGCCTGCCAAACGATAAACGAATTCTAATTTAATTAAACTACGACAAACGAGTTACGTAGGAAATTCATCCTCTTCTACAGTTTGATCGAAATATTTTATATCGATACCACCCCCTTTTAATTAACGATTCAAAATTTAAATCATAAACATCTAATTTATCATCATTTCATATTTTTTCGATCATTTAAATTACTTTTTTCTATAAAAAAAAAATTAACATTTTATTTAAATACTTGTATATAATTGTATATAAATGTCTAAAAGATCAAAAGATCAAAAGTTATGATGACGTAGGAGGTTTCGTAATTCGATGTAAAATGTGACGCGATACGAAAACGCAGTTGCGCGATGGACTGGTTAACGACGCAATTTAGGTTGAGATCGATTTACACGGGTCAAGCAACACCTGGCCGTTCAGGGTACGGTATACTACGGTAGCAAAATCGTACCTATAGTGGCTGTTGCATGAGCCAGATTGCACCCCGTCTTTCCTACCGTCTGTTGGGACATGCATGTATCAAGAGTACGCCCCTTCGATATTCCTTCTACGTCGAGAATTAACGACCGTGAAACGCGAATTAATTGCTACCACCTCAACATCCGACCAACGGGTAAACCATTTTATCTATTAACTTCTAATAATACTCATATGGATTTGTAATTTTTAATTTTATTTTATCATTATACCAGTTACTTACAATTAGAAAATTTTATTTTATTTTATTTTATTTTTAATATGTTAATTTTTGTCTCATGATTTTTTGTGTGATATTTAGATAATTCAAAGTATAAATTAGTTAGAGTAAAGTTAAATATCAAAAGAATGATCATTAATTTTTGATTATTTGATTTTTAAATACATACTAAGATGCTTCGGCCATGTGTTGCTGTGGTTTTGCTATAAAACGTTGATTTAATATTATTATTCTTAATTATATTATATAATATTATTCTAAAATTTTTAACGCAGTAAAATTAATATTCACTAATAATTTCTGGGAATTCAAATTAGGTATAAAACAACACATAAATTTTTAATATATATAATATATAATATATAAATAATAACACACAAAATAATACTACAATTACAATAGAATACATGAAATAATAATATATGAAAAATATAAAAAGGAAGGTTAGTTATATAACGTTGATTTAATATAATTCTAAACTATTTAATACAGTCAAATTAATATTCACTAATAATTTATAGGAATTCCAATTAAGCATAAAACAACATAAAATTTTTTGAAATGTATAATATGAAATATGTAAATAACAACATATAAAATAATACCACAATTAGAATACCTGAAAAAAATATAAAAAGTAAGGTTAGTTATGTCATATGTAAATCTGAAAAAACCTGAAATAATTGAATTGCAATACATCGCCATCTATTGGAAACTTACAGTACTTAAAAACCTAGATAACCTCTAAATCCTAAAAAATAAAAATAATCGTGATAAAAACTATCCTATATTTTAAGTTGGAAAAAATCACAGAAAGTAAAAATAAATTTCATTAACATCGGTTCATTAGTTTCGAAATTCATCACAAACCAACAACGTGACACTGAATTTTCATACATAAAAATATTTTTATAAATTCATAAACTTATTAGGTGGTTCGGAAAGTCGTTTCGTTTTTTGCTGATTCAATAATGGCATTAGTTGATGTAAACCGACAAATAGTAACACATGAAATCGATGAGAGGTTAAATTTATCAAATTCAACTATTTATGACCACTTGAATGGTTTAGGTTTAACCTCGAAGCAAAAATTGTGTCTTCATTTTTACAAAAGAAAACCGAAACGACTTTCCGAACCACCTAATATTTTTTTTTTTTTGCAATGTAACATATTATAAAAACTAAATTGGACTTTACGTAAAATTCTTCTCAACAAAAGTAATATTATAACTAAAAAACAATCATCAAAATGATCATTAGAAAATTCTTTACCTTTATTAGTTAATAGTATTATTTAGATATATTTGATACGTAAGTAAAATAAAGTTTACATGAGTTTTACGTTTATAAAGACGTTAAGCTACCGAGAATATTATATTATAACTATATAATTTCGTTGTGAAAAGTTTACCAAAGTGCAATTATCGTTTCCTTAAGTTTTCAAGTAGAGAAAATGTATCGTAAACTATAAATGTTCTAAAAGGAAAATGCTTTTCTCATATAAGCAGCCATGCACGAGAGTTTTAAACATCTTCAATTAAGATATTTTACATGTTATACATTTTAGTTAAACTTTCTGCTTTAAGAAACAAAACAACAATTGTAAAAATATTACGAATGATTTGTGAGCATTTTATCGAAATAACTCGAATAATCGAGATAGAAGACTTGGTGTACGATCGATAACACCCGTTATCTAGGGATCGAGCTTTGTTCCTCAAAGTATTTGTTCTTTCGATCGTTCGAATTGGCTTCTTGAATAATTCAGGATGGTACTACGTTGCCAGTCACAGTAAAAGAATAAAAAGAAAAAGAAATAAAGAGAGAGAGAGAGAGAGAGAGACTCTCCTTATTGCTTTATGTCTATTCATCGTTGAAAATACAATAAGAATAATGTTTCCACTATAGTCTAACGTATACTATAATAAGAATAACGTCTTGAAAAATATTTTCTTTTCACGGTGTTCTACAATCCATATCTCGTATTTCCATGATACAATCGGACAGTAGATGGAGTAAAAACTATGATCGAACACAACTCTAGAATCGTTTTAATAAACGCTGGGCCATCGTAAAATAGCATAGAGATTTTGATGGATCGCTGATGGTGGTGGTGGTGGTGGCGGTGATGGTGTTTGGTGAAAATCATAGGAAAAGTGCTGCCGTCACGTTGCTTCGATGTTCATTTCTAACAGCGATCGCTCTTATTCTACTGTAAAGTGTATAACACCGTGACTAGTAGATCGCTATCAAGTTACTTTTTACCAAATAAAAGAATAAATAATAGATATTTTTCGCCATTATGGTGATACTAACATTTAGATATGATCATTTGTATTTTTGTTTTCTTTATTTTTAAATTATTTTTACTTTAGGGGTTTTTATCATCTTTTTTTATAATATTTTTGTATTAATTACATTATTGTATGTTTGCTTTATTTTATTTAATATACATAAAATGTTTGTTTGAAACATTTTATATGCTGGTTGATAGAAAGTATTTTTTTTTATCTTTATATTTCACATTCGAAAATAAGTTAAAAATCATTCAACTATCTCTCGTTCAATCTTCTTTTTTTATATTTTATACTATAAAATTGTTATACTAATTACTTAAATAATATCTATATAATATTTTATACTTATCAGTTATTTACGAAAACAAATTATTCTTTTATGTCTTCTTCCATCTTACCGATATTTCTTATTCAAAGTTACAAATTATGCAATAAATAAAAACAAACCGTTCCATTATCTAACATTTTCTTTCGTATTTATATTTTATCTCACTTGAAAATATTTGAATACTAATTACTTTATCGTATCTATAATATTTTCCACTTATCAGTTATTCTCAACAATAAACTATTCTTTTATTTCTTACATTCTTTCTTCATTGTTAAAAATTTTAAAAGTAAGTAATAAAGTACATAATAAAAATAAGTCAACCATTTTATCATTTCTATCTGTCTATCTTTCTCTTCATTTCTGACGACAGTAGTTGCGTAAAGTCAACAAAGATAGACGATCCATCGAGTAACCTTGAGTGGGTGGTAGAGCATTGTGTGTATTCCCTGAATCGTAAACTAGTCCCTCGCGGATATTTGCAAAACCGAGAAGAGGGATTCCTTAAAACAAAAATTTAAAAGAAAAGAAAACAAAAGTGCTAGGTAAGAGAAAGAAAAGGGTCTTTCTTCTCATTTCTCTGCTACTACTCGATACTTTTCGATCCCTTTTTTGCAGTATACGCCACGCGTCGTCGTAGTTGTCGTCGTCGTAGTCGTCTTGCTTTCACTGAGCAAACAGAAATTAATTAGAAGTAGTAGTAATAGTAGTAGTAGTAGTAGTAGTAGTAGTAGAGCCGTTTCTCGTTTCTACTTAGAAAACGGACAGTAGCCGTTCTCTACTAGAAGCTCGTTTCGAAACAAGATTATCGGATTTTCCTTGTTTTTGTCCGTTAGTTTGATGTAATTTGTTTGCAACCACTCGAATCTTCCTACCACTCAGCAGAACCCTTCCACCCTCACTCCTCCCCACTCCTCCCACTTTCTTTTCGTCTATTTCTCGTCCAGCCGTTCAATGTCCCATTTCTTTTTCTCTTTCTTGGACTCTATCGTTCTTTCTTACTTTCTTACTTTCTTTCTTTTTTATTCACTGTCTCCTTCTCTTTCAGAAATCTTTGTAGAAAAGATAAGAACTAAAATGACGAAGAAAAAGAGATTGGTGTGGTAGGGAGGATTGGAAGTACCGAGATTTGGAGGTTGAAAAAAAACATGGTAGGTCGGGGTAGAGTGTAGTTTGTGAATTTTTCCTTGGAACTTGCCACCAGTTAATTGGTTTACTTCCAGGGCATATCACACGGGTCAAGGAACTTCTGTCCGAACCTGTTTTGTCGGCTGGAAGGGAACGATCCTTGGCATCGCGTACCTACTATCCCTTTTCCTAACCATTTCTTTTCTAGTATTTTCTGTATATCTGTTAGTCAGTCTGTCTCTCTCTTTTTCTATTTTCTTTATCATCCTCCTTCTCCTCCTACCTCCTCTTCTTCTTATTCTTTTTCCTTCCTCTATACTTCTCTTTATCTTCTTAGCTTCTATTCTCCGAACTATCCCAGTGCGCCCGTTAAAAGCTTTCGTTATTTCCTTGATTATAACTCTCCCAGTTTGGTGCTTTTTCAAGGATAAAACAATAGAAAAGAAACGAAAAAAAAGGCTGACGTCTCAAATACACACACAACTAGTCGTTGAATTATTTTTGTCGTAGTAGTTATCGAGTAATGTAACTCAATCAAACGTTCACACGAACTAATTGCAAATGATCGAAAAAAGGAGAATCGAATTTAACAAACTACTTAAAGAAATAGGGAAGGAAGAGATGAGATAAAAAAAATGTATAAAATAGTCGATGTGTGCTGCCATATAAGTAAACAAAAGAATCGAAAGGAAAAGTTTTTTTTTTTGCTTGCTTTCCATTTTTCTTATCACTTTTTCCTCGTTTTGTCTGTTTCCAAAGTTACACCACCCCTCCACCAACGACATTTTTATTGTCGTTTTTTATACCCTTCTTCTTTACCCTCTCTCATACAGTTTTTCTTCTAGTTCCCCCCATCCAAGCCCCATGTTACCTTAGAACGACGAAATCGTTTTTATTATTTTCCATGTACCTACGCACTTTCGCGTATCTCGATTTCGGCATCCTTTTTCGATAGAATTTCTTTCGTTGAGTGTTAAGGTTGGGTGTGTTAGTAATATGCCCAGAAGAGAACTCAAATGAAAGGAATCGATACCGTCGAGAAAATAACATTTCCCCCTTTCCCTTTCCCCCCCCTCTCTCTCTCTCGTTTTTTTTCCTCTCGTTCTCTTTCTTTCAGGTAGAAGGGAAAACCACCCGCGCCTTCTAAAAATATTGATACTTTAACTAAGGAGGAAAGTTTCGTCGCTCACCACTCGTGTGCTCGAAGGTGGAAGTAAAAGAAGTAAAAGTAAAAGAAAAAGAAGAAGAGAAATAGAAGAAAAAGAAAAAGAGGATCTTAGAGGAAAATTGGGGGGTGCTAGGGGAGGTTTGGAAGTGAAGAAGGTGAAGTGGAATGGGAGTTAGAAGGGTGGTGGTGGTGATGCCGGTGATGATGGTGGAGGAAAAGTGGTAGAGGAAGTAGGCGTCCCTGGCATCTGCGGCGGCTGGTATTGACGGTTCTCCAATTTTATCAGCTTTCTGAAAAATATATATGTATTGGATGGCACATTATCGCATATTAGTCATAAAACTTTTTTTTCTTTAGACAAGTAGAAGGGAGAGCAAAATAAATCCTTAGAGTGCGTGTCAGACATCCACGTGGATTATCGTACGAAGAATTGTAAAGAAGAAAGAAGATGATTGTTATTTCTATCTTTCTCTTACTACTTATCGTTAAGATTAATCGTATATCATCGAAGTTAAAAAGAAAGAAAACAAAAATGGAGATGTTTCAAATCATTGTCATTCATATTTGACGGTTTTGCATTATCCAAATGAAATGAAATGAAAAAAAGTTTTTGAAAAAAGATTTGCTTTTTTTTTAGTGTAACTCAGCCCCCTTTCTTCCTTTCTTTTTTTTTCCCCATTTATTCATCTATCCCCGATATATTATCGATATAACAAACTAAAAGATATAAATGTTGAAAAAGGTTGAAATCGTTGGCGGTTATATGAAAGACGTATGATCGACAGCTATCGGCAGTTGGTGGCGTTATCCAGTCAGCGTTAACTCGTCGTTGCTGTCGTTGTCGAGCGACGTGCATCACTCGTATACACGGCATTTGGCTCGTGTATCGACGTTGCCTGGTGACGATGCAAGATGTCATGGCTCCGCTATCAATGCGGTTCACCAAATGGCAAGCTTCGCGACATGTCGAAAGCAATGTTCAATCGTTTAACACGGCACTTTGCGAATTTAGTCTTCTGAAAAAGTTCCTATCAGAATCAAAGGGGTAGGTATTCTTATCTTTTCGAGTTACCCTTCGATACTATTGTTTCATCTCGAACATTTCTATTTTGTTATCTGGAGCTATTGTACCTAATGTGGGACATCTGATTTTTTAAACTAGTCGAACTCTTTTTGTTCGAATTGCATTAAACAGTCATGTGTCTATTGTAAACGTGAAGTTTGTAATTGTTTAGGTTTGAAATTGTGATAACAAAGTTTATCTGATATGAAAGTTACAAGATTTTAGTTTTTCTTTGTAGGAATAATGAATATTTATTAAAATAAAAAATAAGAATAAAAGAATATTTTTTGGTATTAACTTATTCGTCTAATCCTTTAAAATAATGTTACTTGTAACTTTTTTCTTTTCAGCTGTTCATATACAATAATTATTTTAATTTTGTTTTACCTACTTCCAACAAAAGAGAGTGAAAGAAATATAGAACGCATTTTTCTATCTAGGGTTATTGTACCTAATGTAGGACATCTGATTCTTTAAACTAGTCAAATCCTTTTTTCGTCGATGAAACTTGCGTTAAACGATCAAATTTGCTTTTCTATTGTAAACGTGAAGTTTGTAATTGTGTTTAGGTTTTAAATTATGATAAGAATAATAATGAATTTAACAAATTTTATTTAATATTGTAGTCACAAGATTGTAATGTTTTATTTCTTTTCTGCATAAAATATGAAAATTTATTAAAATAAAAAGTAGAAATAATGGAATATCTTTTAATATGAACTTATTTGTCTAATATTTAAAAAAAATATTACATGTAACAATTTCTTTTTCAATTTATGTACAATAGTTATTTTGTTTTTGTTTTACCTACTTGAAAAATAAAGAGAGAGAAAAAGATAAGAACATGCATCAATTTTCCAGAATATTTTTATATAGAAAATTCGTTTTAACAGTAAGTTTACGTAAACGTATCGTAAAATCGTTCTATGTTAGGTATCCAAAGAGGACTAGCATTTTCATTCGACCAAGAGAGTTTTACCTTATATATATATACGTGTATAAAATACATACGCAAAATCATAGAAAAGTATCCGAATACATAGAGGATAGATAGAAATATATATATATTTATAATATAATGGTATGTAGGGAAGGTTTGTGGAAGGTACGTCGACTTTTCGCCGATTTCATGCTTCTACCCATATTTCCAGAGTAAGGTCGATTTTCGAGTAGCCCGAAGAGAAGCTGTATCATCCGAGCTATTATCCGCAGCAGTTCGAAGGTAGTGTAGATGCTAGGAAAACGTTGTGAAACTCGGTACACTCGAAGAAGCAGATATTGCTATGAATCACTTGAACCGCGGTCCGTGTGGGACATCGGATTTCATTTATAAAGCAAATAAATCTTTAAGGCGAGAAACCACGCGAGTCAGCAGCCAATGGCGTCGATGTTGGCTCTGGTATACCCAGAAATAGGAAGAAAGTATAAAACGGAAGTAACCTCCTACCGATCATGTTGAAAAACGAAAAATGCTACTGGAGTAAGGCAATACTATGGAATCTGAAGTAGTATAACTGTGGTGGGGAACAACGGACGATATCATGCGAACAAATTGTCCGAGATCTTGCGGCGGGCAGTCTTCCAAGAAATGACGAATTACTACGATCTTTATATTCATCCTCGATACCATGTTTCTACGGTTAAATTGTCCTATACGAATGAGAGATTTAACGCCCCATTTTGTTTCATTTCTTTTGACGTTTGCTATTCTTAAATTGTTTTCTTTTTGGGGATTATTACAATATTCACAATTAATATATTCTTTTTTTTATTAATAAAAATCACATTTTAATTTTATAATCTTTCATATCTCAAATTAACTATTTAATTATATCAAATTCACATGAAATTTGTAATTAAAAAATATTCTTTTCAATAAATCCTTGCAAGTTTATTGAATAATAAATAAAAAACGTATTTGACTTTTCAAAGAAATGCGTTGAAAAAACATTTCTTATTACAAATTCAACATTAGTTTGAAAGTAATTGATTATAAATAAAATATGTAAATTAAAATAGTATTTGAGTAAAATATGTGTTAATAAAATTTGGACTTTTTGCAGGAATTATTTTTTTCTGCTAAGTTGTTAATGGATTGAAACAATGTGAAAAAGCTACACAGACTTATTTGAAAGCATACCGAAGATTGCGAAATATTGTTATAAAATGTTTTTCTTACTATATATATATATATTTTTTTTACAACTAAACTAATTGTAAGTCACAAGTACAAATAATAATGTAAGTAATGGAAACTCAAAGGAAAAACCGAGAGCGACTTTCCATCTTAGAGAATTGACTTTACCGTAATATTCTTCTTTTCGACTTATTTCATTCTTTTCTTCAAAACATATATCTCTATCGAATTAACTTTTTTGAAAATATTTCTGGATTTTAAAGACTATTAAAACATGTAATAGAATATAGGAAGATTTTTGTACAAAAATTACTTCTACGAAGCACAAAACGAGTATACTCAAAGTGAGGAAAAAAAACAAATAGAATTTAATTTTGAAAAAGTTGTAAATGAGTTTTATTAAAAACTTTTTTAAATCTCTGGTTAAAGAGTATTTTTTTTTCTTTTTTTTCATATTACAAAATACCTACGAAAAATTGTACCAAATTCCAGAGAAAAAGAAATATCAAAGTTCACCCATGTGAATAAGGGTCTCAACGGATATGAAGGTGAATATATGTATGCATATATGCATATGTATACCTGTACACCTGTATGTAAGAAATTAAGTAATCACTAATTAAAAGTATTAGTACAGCAAACTAGTTTTATATTATTCACTTTCTTGTTTTCACATATGTCATTCCTTCCATATTACAACCATTCCCAGCACGAAAGAAGTATTAATTAATGAATTTAAGCTACTTAAAAAGTAAATTAAAATATAAATTACAATATTAATATTTTTTCCAATATTTTAATACTTTTCAAAACTATTTTTATTAATAAATAAATTAGAAAATAAACGAACTTTGTTTTACAATTTTTAATAACCATTAAATTTTCCATAACAAATTAAGAAATAATTGTTATTTAAAAAATAGAGAAGAAATTTTTCTTAAGGTGATTTTTGTTTAAAGTTTTTACGATTTTTAGTAAAAAAATATTTGCATTTAAAATAGGCTTAAAAATTGATTTTCATAATTTTTTTTTTTATAAATTACATTGTTCGATTGATATATATATATATAAATTCATAGCATTTATTCATACTACTTGAATGACATAACTAGTTTTTTATATTTACTATGGCGCCGTACGTTCATCATCTAATCATCGTAATTATGAATAACAAATTTTTGCAACGTTGTATCTCTGGGATGAAAAATTGTAAAAACTTAAAACCAACATCATTTAAAAAGAGAAAATATTCTCTGCTTTAATCTATCTTCTAATAAAATCATTGTAATCAAATTACCTTTAATAATATTAAAATATACATAATTAATTTATAAATATATGAAAAAATCAACTAGTGTGAGAGAAAAAATGGAAATAAGGTAATACTTTTAACAAATTTTTTTTTTTAATTTCAAATTTATTCTCGTCTATTTTTAGTTTTAAATTATCGTTGGTGTAAATTTGACCAACAAAATGAATAAATTATTGAACGAATATCATATATTTATTCAAAATGATCAATTTTTATCTCATCCAAAATTGTTCTTCCCTATATTAAAACTTAAAAATAAAATTATTACTCGATAATTAAAAAAAAAAAAATATATATATATATAAAATAAATTAATTACCGTAAAAATATTATTTTACGTATAATATTATATCACGTTACATAACCTCAAAACGGTAATTAAAAGTGATAAAAAAAAATAAACTTCGTACAATTAATTACATATTCGTTCTCTTTTTGTAACATTTTTACGAAAGGATCCTTTTATTTATTTTCAACGATTAATTTAAATCCACAGAATTTTACCACGTCAAGTATAACCTGATCCATATGTTTATTCGTAACGGAGAACATGTATATACACTCGTTCAAAGCAATAATAGGATTCATTCGCACGTACAACACCCAACACATTTCCCTTTCTCTCTATCTTTATCTCTCTTTCTCTTTCTCTCTCATTCGGTAATGATATAATTAGCTCACATTGTTCGAAACGCGATCGTATATTTTATCTCCGAATCAGGATCGTTCTATCAACGTAGTCGCATTTCCGTAGGATGGACGGTACCTCGTTAGGTTCGTTTTATACTTAAACTCGTAGCGTGTAAATTCGTTCAACGTTCGATCGACGTTTCGATTAACGATTAAATCCAAAAATAAAAAATAAAAAATAAAAAAATACCAACAATCTATACATAAACATATATATAAACAAATTTATTTACGGTAGATCGTAAAACAAGATTAATCTACATTGGAGTAGGAGTTGCTGTATACTTGCTGTATACTAACTAATGTTTAATCTGTATGCGATTTCCTTTTCCACTTTACCCCCTTGCCCTCCTCATACTCCTCCGGTAGATTCTCCTCTTCACATTCTTATCTAGTCTCTCATAGTCGTTATTCCAAATCGGTTACATTTATATTCATAAGTATAATACCTACAAGCTACTACGTGCACGTCATTTGATACATGACAATTCTACACGGACAATTTAATAGATCGATGATGTTACGAAAGTTTTACCGGTTAATCAGTTGCGTATGTGTAAAGGTATTAACTCGACGTTTACCTAATTAGCAAACATTGAACGAATGCAAATTAATTCGTTGATTCATGACTAATTAATATATATATATATATATATGTGTATAGTTAAACTCGATATTCGCGTATAAATCGGCAGACATTAGAGTGCTTTGAAATCGTACAGGAGAAAAATAAAAAAAAACCTGATCGACGATTTATCCTAGTCAAGGATAAACGTTCGTTCGTTCCTCTCTGAAAACTATACGAAACGATCGAGAATCTGTGTCTGTCTGTCTATCTGTCTATCTGTTAAAAAAAAAAAATAAAAAAGAGAGAAAGAAAAAAATATACGACTCGAGAAGACGAATCTCTGAGTAATTTCGGTTGATCCAATCGCAAATGGCTGCAATTTTCGCCAAAGTAGAGAGAAATTGTGATAAAACGAAAACTGTATTTATATGTGTGTATATGTGTGTGTATGTATTCATAGAATAAGCGTTTCTCTTTTATTTTTTTTTTCACTTTTATTATTTTTTAGTTATTTTTTCTTCTCTCCTTCTTTTCTTCTTTATATCTCGAATTTGCAATATACTTTCCTACCAAAACTTTTAACATTCCACTGCACTCTTCCCTTTTCTTATCCTGATAACCCATCGGGCCAATAGTCAGAGCAGTAGTAGTGGGATGCATGCAATCGTCGAGGTTACAATCCGGTTTTTTCATCCTTTTCAAACGACTCTTCTCTTCCATCTATTTCGTTTCTATCCTCCTTCTCTTCCTCTTTACCCATCATAGTCTTCCTCTTTCCTTCATTTTTTTTCTTCCTTTTCTGCTCGTTTCATTCTAATCTCGACAATTTTCAATTTTAGAAATTTCTAAAATTACGTTTATGTCAAAACCACATAGCAATAAAATTATTCAAATATTAAATTTCATTAAATACAAATATAATTATATTTTGAGGTTTTATAGAGTCATAAAACAAAAAATCAACAAAAGAAATGTAGTCAACATTGACTGAAGACAAACATTCAATTTAATGGCCTACTATGAAGAGAAATGGGTATAAGACATATATTCTGGTTTTCTGAGTTGCAATAAAAAATTCTTACGACTAATTAATAATCAATTAATGATATATTGAATAAAGTACTGTATTATATTAAAACACATATACATTGGGTTAAACATTAAACACAATTTTTAATACATTTTGATTATAAAATCATTTTCATCGACATCATTACAGGTAAACTGAAAATTTTAAATTGTCGTGCGACTTCTAGTACTGTATAGTAGTAGTATAGGATAATATAGAACAATACTGTGTTCGATATACCTTAATAATTTGTTAATTAATCGAAAAAACTATGTATTGTAATTTAGAAGTACTGAGTATACGTTCGGAGCATAGTCTTCCTTAAAATTCACCTTCAGACTAAGACATTATCCTCAATGAAAATACTATTATTTAATATTGTTTAAACAATGGAAAAGGTGGGGATGAAGATGTGAAAGTGGTGGGGGAAAGGTGAGGATGAAGATGTGAAAGTGGTGAGGGAAGGGTGACGATGAGAATGTGAAAATGATGGGGTAAGGGTGGGGATAAGGATGTGAAAGTGGTGGGGTGAGGAGATGAAAGTAGTGGGGGATTGTTGAGGATGAGAAGGTGAAAAGGGTGAAGGTAGATGAAATAAGGGGATTTTAACAAAAGTGCTTTCATAGAGGACAACGTGCTAGTCTGAAGGTGAATTTCGAGGAAGACGGTTCTCCGAGAATATACCAAGTGCTTCTAAGTTACAATATACATTATTTTTCGATTAATTACCAATTATTATAATATTCTTATACACTCTAATTATATACGTTGGTTTAAACATTCCATACCTTTCGACATACATTAAAAAGAAAATAATTTTGATGTGTTATTAACTTATGTTTGTTTTTTGAGATAATTCTTTTTACTAACTTTGCTTCGTAAACATAAAATGTTCCAAATTCTTATATTGTTTTCTAATCAGTTTTCTTTTATATTGTAACGATCTATCGATACCAATTATAGACGAATAAAATTTAATGTATAGTTAATAAAATTTGGGTCTCTTCGAAAGCGGTTATCTTCTTGTGGTTAGACCCGGGTAATGGTTTTTTACTTTCTATGTAATGTTTAACATATTTTATATGTTATACAATCCATTGCAAGTAAAATCTAGCAAAGACCGCTTACCATAAACATTATAATTGTAATTAGTTTCTTTTAACTTTCTAATTAATATCATATTTCTTTTTATTCCTTTTTTATTTCTTCTATCCTCTGTATCATTTCATATACAAAAACTAATTACCTTATAATGTTTTTTAATTAATTTTATATTTTTACGTATTTATATTTTACAATTTACATTTATTACAAATTTTATATTTTTATATTGTATTTTTACACAAAATAATTAAAATATGTTGAAATGTAATTTTCATTTTAATTTGTTTCGGAAAATGAATAATTCTAATATACACGTTTAGGATCAGTTTATAAATAACATTTGTATAATTACAATATTTATTTATTTTCAGCTAGGTGGTAATTGAGATCTTTAAAAAAGCATGAACTTGATACATTAATTGAATCGTTGCTTCATTTCTTATTTTTTTTTTAAACTGTATTTATCCTCCTATCTTGTTAGCTGAAAGTACGGAGAGGACAAGGTTAGCATATCCAATCAACAAATACCACAGAAACACTTTCTGTCTCTTTTTATTTCTCTCGATCTTTTTTTATCAGTCTTTTAACACTTTTTTTGGCTAAACGTGCATTTCAGTTTCAATTCGATTGTTTCGTTGGAAAAGTAGATATTCAAGGTATGAAATAAAACAATAATGATTTAAACTGTTATTAAAACGATAAAAAACCTTGAATCGATTTCTGGAATCGAAATGATAAAGTTCAAGATCGTAAAAACCTGAAATACATTTAAGTATTTTCTGTCTAAGAGGCTGTCATATTTCACCTTCGATCAAGTCTCGAATTAATTGGCTTAACTCGAGGAGATTACGGAAAAGGAGAATACGAACAAGTTGATTTCCTTTAGAAATTACCTCGTAACAGGGCCGTATACTCAAGGTCGTTCTACTTTAAAATCTATTTAAGTTTTTTAATTCGTTGGATAGATGGATGGATGGATGAATGGGGAGGGGGTGGAAGAGTAGGAGGAGTCATAAGGAGAGAATTGAAAAACTTATTTGAAATGAAATATTATCTATCGTGTTATTGTTTCATCGTCGTTGCATTGGTTCGTTGTCTTGTACCATTAGGATGTTTCGTTCCTTACTTTCTTTCTTTTTTTTCTTTTTGTTTATTTTTTATATTTTTTGTTATCTTTTCTTTTCCTGTTTCCTTCGAATCGATGCAACCGAGCACGTTGTTCTTTTCAACGTCTTAGCTACTATCCCTCTCTTTCTCTCTCTTTACTTCTCTCATAGAATTCGCCTTACCTGGCAAAATCCAGCGGAATTGAATTACAGGTAACGACGATCCAAGAACTAATGGACTTCTCGGGGCAAAGATAAGTTAGCCCGAGGTAGTCGTTCTTTTTGAAAAAAAAAAAAAAAGAAAAAAGAAACTAGAGAGCAGAGAGAGAGAGAGAGTGAGAGGTGGGCGCCAATGTCATCGACCGTTAACTCTGCGCATCGATCGTGTACCTTCTTTTCTAGAACGACGCTTATTTCGTTACATTTCCTAGCAGGAAGACGAACAGTGCTGAAAGACCATCTAGTTCACTGTTGAAAGTCAAGGAATATGAAAAAGAATCGTATTTTATTATACATACGTAAAAAATTCAGTGTCATATTATTGGTTTGCGATGAACTCCTAAAGTACTCAACCGATTAATGAAATTTTTTTTTCTTTTTCTCGTCTTCTTTTTTTCAAAATAGGCACAATTGTCTGCTCCTTATCGGGCAGGGGGCTAACCTAGCCTTTCACAACCCTCATCCTTTATCCAGGATTGAGATCGGCAACATAACCAAACTGAGCTACTCAATTCACCCAGTGATCATGCAGGCGGATTGAAATATGTTTTATTTTGTGTAATTTTTTTCCAACTTAAAATATAAGATAGTTTGTATCGCGATTATTTTCTATTTTTTATTGCTAATTTAAGAATTTATTATTTTAAGGTTATTTTGGTCTCTAAGTTCTGTAAGTTTTCAATAGATGTCCCTGTATTACAATTCAATTATTTCAATTTATTTTAGTCATAGGTTTTTTCTGATTTACATATAACATAACTAACCTTACTTATTATATACGTAGGTTGGAACTAAAATAGTGGCAACTATTTATTCACAACCGATACAAAAGAGTTAAATAGTTGCACCTGTTACTGTCCTTGAAAGTAGTCACCAGCGTTGTGTAGAACCCGTTGCCAGCGATGTGGAAGGCGTAGTATACCGTTAGCAGAGCCTGTTCTGTTGATGGTGCGAATGGAGCAGTCTACTGCTTGTCGAATCTCTGGAAGAGTTCTGAAGCGAATGCCACGATGGGTTCTGCATGAATTGACGGAAATGCAGAAATGAATGCGTTAAAACGCTGCTCAGACGTACTTGGAGCATTATAAGCGCGAAGGAAAGACTTTTTTACACCGTATCGTAACACTGGATGAGAAATGGCAGTAGACCGCTCGATTTGCACCATCAACAGAACAGGCTCTGCTAACGGTAGGTATACTACGCCTTCCACATCGCTGGCAACGGGTTCTACACAACACTGATGACTGTAGGATGACATGACATGACACTGAAGGACAGTAATAGGTGCAAACATATAACTCTTTTTTATCGATTGTGAATAAATAGTTGCCACTACTTAAGTTCCAACTTACGTATTTTCATGTATTATAATTTTATGTAATCCATTTTAATAGTGATATATTATTTTGTGTGCTGTTATAATACAAAACTATGTGCCGCCGGCCATGCGTTGCTGTGGCTTTGTTATAATTCATTGATTTAATATAATATTAAACTATTAATATTTTACAGCTAATATTCTATAATAAATTTAGAAACGTATAAGTAATACTTTCTTTACTCTAATTTAATAAGAGTTTGAAGGTAAAACAATGTCCATTTGCAATTTATAGTTAGACTTAGAAAATCCATGTTACTCTAATTTCAAATATAAATATAGAAAAACAAATTAAAAATCTTACAATATTTTATGCCTTATTTAAATTTCCAGAAATTATTTGTGTGAATAGATTAATATTAAATTGACTGCATTTCCTAAAAAAAGAAAATTTCTTTTTTTTTAATATAATTCTAAACTAGAATTAGAATTAAATAAAACTAAATTAAATTAAATTAAATTAAATTAAAATTAAATTATTAAATTATCTAGACTAAAATTAGAATTCTATACATTGAAATGTGGAATGATAAACTAGAATTACATTAAATCAACGTTTTATAACAAAGCTACATAAAACCGTGGTCAAAGCACCCTAGTATATATATACACACATTTTTATTTTTTTGTTTGTCTTTATTTTTCTATTTTTACTCTTTCCTTCTTTTTTTTTATTTTCCACCATCTTCTTTCTTCATTGGATCTTCTCGATCGAAAGTCCTCTTCCTTCGGGGCGAAAGTCCTTTCTGCTTCATCGCCGGCTATAAGGTTCTTTTTCAGGATTTCCGTTCTCTTTGCTTAGCTCCAACGTCACGTATCGTTTGCAAACCGTCGACCGAAGAAGGATTCATATCAGGACCCAGACACAACCCCTAAAATCCAAGTGTATACAAAGCTTTGAACGGACGTTCCAGTTCAACCTTGCATGCTCTTTCAAAATTCGATGAACGGACACGACTGGTACATATGGACGACCTTAAAAAAATAAAAAAAATAAAACAAATTTAAGCGAGTAAAGAATAACAAAATTTAGAAAAAATTCATTGTAAGTTTTAAAGGTTATTACAGAGGACACCACTAGTGTGAACATCTGATAAAAAGGTGATTTTTGAGAATTTTTTTTAAGGAAAAGTATTATTTGGAATGTTTTAATGTTTTAACGATATATTTGTAAATATTTTTTTAATAAATGATAAAATTTTTAGACAAAAAAATTGAAAATTTTGCGAGTTATTTAAGGCTTTAAAAAAAAAGTTCCATCACTGCTACAGTTATAGCAACATTCACAGTGCATAAAATAAAAACAACCAAATGTTTATTAAATTAGAAGATATTGCTCGTACCATGAACTTTTAATCCATAAAGAAAATTGAAATTTAATAAAGTGGTAGAATTTTTCAAAAAAGTTGCAAATTTTACACGAAAATTTGATGATTTTTGGCCTTTCAAAATAACATTTTTTTTTCCATCGGAAAACTGAAGGTTCATGGTATGCAGAAACATATAAATAAAAGAAACTGCAACAAGAATTAACTCTTTGTCAAGTTTTTGAGTTATAATTGCAGAAAATTAAAAAAATGTATAATAGTTAAAAAGACTCGCGTTTAAAGTTTAAATCACCAATTTTATCGTTATAAATCAAAAAATATCAGATAGTCCAAACTCAAAAACTATTTCAGATATGCACTTTGAAAGATCCTTTTAAATAGATTATAGAAATATGCAAAAGAAAAAAAAAATCGATTTTTTTGTAAATTTCACACTAGGGGTGGCCACTTAAATAAGAAAATTAATAAAAACTATCGTTCCCTTCGATGATGGGTCTTCAAATCGTTTGGAAAATTGTAGAAATTAACTGGTCTAACTACTTACACACTTCTATCTACGTCATCCTCGTAGTCCAGCGTTCGTGGCATAACACGATAATGATAGCCGGAACTTCTACCCTATCATGAAATTAGATCGGGTCATATCAGATTCTAACTTTGTTTCCCCCACGACAGTAAGCTTTCGAAGCACCTAACCCCCTTTTCTCTCTCGTCTCTCCTAACCTTCCACACCACAACTTGCAGCCACACGCTCGACGAGTTTACGCGCCATATACCTATGATATCTTCTCTTCCTCTCTCTCTCTCTCTCTCTCTTACGCACACACACACACATATACAGACATGAGCATACATGCATATACACTTTCTACCGACACTACGAAGCATGCCACGTACTGGAATTAGCTTAATAGTTTCTGACTGGCGTGCCATTACCAAGATCTAATTGTTTTGCAAGACTACGCTCGTAGGAATTCGTGCTACTTCAATCGTCCTCTCTCTCACTCACTCTCTATATTTCTCTCTTATTCTACCTTTAACTTAATCTTTTCATAGAGAATGAAACAGCATGCAGGACACGAGCCGATCGTCAAAATTTTACGACCGGTTACAACCATTTTCCTTTCTCTTTATCTCAAACATCTTTGAAGTTTTCATAAATGAATGATTTCATAGTTTCTTCACGTTTCAATCTGTCTTGTAGTTCATATAAATGTGTTTGTTATACTAATTCATCTAACTTTCTTTCATTATTCTCTAAGTTTAAGTCTAATCTATACAATTAGGTGATTTAGTTAGAAAAACAGACTAAGAGAGATTTTTAATCTAGTTTATTGCTTAGTATTAGATAGATTAAAAGATACTTAAGTGAATTATAGGATTAGAAGAAGTATTTAAACATAAGTAGATCAATGATACAATCAATTATCTATAAATACCATAAAAAGAAAAAAGAGAAAAATCTATGCAACTTTGTGTTTCAGTTAGAAAAACGGAGTGACAGAGATTGTTAATCTAGTTTATTGCTTAGTATTGGATAAATTAAAACAATGATTTCCGAAGTGGGCATCACCGCCCATTGGTGGGTGCTGCAGCGATTCAGGGGGATGGTTGAAACATTATTACATATATATTTCCTATTATATATAATTGTTATTAAAATTTAAAAAAAATAATTGTCAGAGGGCGCTAAGTAATAAATTTTCTGGAAAGGAGAAGTTATATTTATATATAAAAATACATATAATACAGGATGTTCAAAAAAAAGTATTCAATATTTATATGGTAGATAGGACACACTATGTTGTGTAAAAAAGTTCTAGAAAATAGGTCGAAAGGTTAACCTTTTCCAAGATATAAACATTTTTGTTTGCTAGTATGATGATTGACTTACTTGCTTGCATCGCATGCGTTATTTACTTCAGTGTTTATAAATCGCGTTCTGAGGGTAGTCGTGGATCAGCAATTGTAGCTGTTAGATAGTTACGAAGTTTCATTAAAATGTTGGCATATTATTCAAACGAAAAAATGGCAGACATGCATTTTATGTATGGTCGTACCAATGGAAGTGCTTTAGTGGTAAAACGTCTTTACGCGGAAAAATTTCCTAATCAAAGGGTTCCTTCTCATACACTCTTTCAAAAACTTCACCAACGACTTTGTGAATCTGGCTCATTTAAATCTTGCTATCAATGTGGTACATACATGATGGAGCACCACCTCATTTTTTACGTAATGTGAGAGAGCATTTAAACACGGTGTTCGGTCAAAGGTGGATTGAACATGGTGGACCAGTTATATGGCCTCCTCGATCCTCCGATTTAAACCCTTTGGACTTTTTTTATGGGGTTATTTAAAAAGCCAAGTGTACTCCACACCAATAAACAACGTAGAAGAATTACGTAACCGAATCCACCATACTTGTCAAGTAATTCGATAAAAATGGGAAATTTTCGAAAGAGTTTGCGACTCTTTAAGAAGAAGATGCCAAGCGTGTGTAAAAATGGATGGTGGACACGTAGAAAATCTTCTGTAAATAATGGCAATTCGATAGGAAGTCAATCACGATAATAGCAAATAAAAACGTTTATATCTCAGAAACGGTTGACCTTTCGACCTATGTTTACAAGAACTTTTTTCTCAACATAGTGTGCCCTATCTACCATATAAATATTGAATGCTTTTTTTGAACACCCTGTATATTTCCTATTAATTGCTATTAAAATTTAAAAAAAAGTAATTTTAAGGAGGCGCTAGGTAATATTTTTTCTGAAAAGGGAGCGGTAGAACAAAAAATGTTGGGAACCATTGAATTAAAAGATACTTAAGTGAAATATAGGATTAGGAAAAGTATTCAAACATAAATCAATCGATGATATAACATTCCATTATTTATAAATACCACAAAAGAAGAAAATCATGGATTTAATTCAATTTAAAATCAGTAAAGTAAAAAAATATAAAGAAAATGAAAAAGAAAGAGGAAGAAGAAAAATCACGATTGCCAGGATCGAAGAAAAGCGGAACGGCGAATACGAGTGCAAGTACGTAGTACGTAGTACGTAGTACGTAGTATGAGGACGAGGACGAGTACGTCTATGTACTCTCGATGAAAACGTTTCGTTGAAAAATATTGGCAAGCGAAAGGAAAAGCTCTCACAATACGGATGATGTCTGAACGAACTGGCAAAGCGGTATCGATGATACGCGATACGCCATTCGATAACCGCAAGAGTAGGTGTTCTCATACGTGACGGGGCATAAAAAAATGTCACATCACGAAGTGAGCTCTTGCGTACGCGTCTCTCCAAACATATAGAACTTCAGATACATCAAGGATAGACAGAAAAAAAGAGAAGAAAATGTACAAAAAGTGAATGAGAGAGAAATAGAAGGGAAAAAAAGAGAGAAAGAGAGAGAGAGAGAGAGAAACGTGAAGTGAAAGAACGATGAAAAGGCACGGAAGGAGGAGACTACTACGGTTGCTACTGCCGTTGCCGCAGCAACATCCGAGAAAGCTTTTCGAAGGAGAGAGAGATCTTTTGAATGGGGCATTAAAAATCAGTAGACCGCAAATAGGGTGGGTACACGCTTGGAAGGGAGCGTATTCCGCACGCGGTAGGTAATCGACGCTGAATTCATCGGCATCGGTATCGATGAAAATGCTTTTTCTTTTTATCTTTCTTCTCTTTCTTTCTTTCTTTCTTTTTTTTTTCCTGTTTCAGTCATATACATACACGTATATAGTATATCTCTTACTTTTTTTTGTCTTTAACACACTCCGTTGGCCTATCGGTCGTTCGATTTTCACATTGAACGAATCGGCCGTTTAGAGAATACAGGATGCAAGGAGACTTACTACTCTCTTTTGCTATGTTACGAGTGTGTAACTAACTCGTTGCATTCTCGAACGAGTTGTATTCCCCCATCGAAATACTACAAACCCAGCGATGCGAACACTTTCCCTATACATACGTTATATCTATATATATGTATTTATATATAGGTATATATATATATATATATATCTACGAGTAGTACGAGAAACGATAGCGTGATTCGGATGAAAAGGGTAACCAAGAGGAGGAGCTTTCGTCTCATGCAAGCACTATGATTCCGTCCAAGTTTTCACTACGTAGGAAATCGAGAATCGTCGAGTCGTGCTGTTTACGCAATAACTGTTGTAACGTTGATATTTCTCTAATGTTAAAGAAAACTGGTTACGTTATTAAATGTTTTTTTTTTTTTTTTTTATACTTACAAAAGAAACTTAGATGTCAATGGTTGGATATTTTTATTTGATTTTATTTAATTTGATTTGATTTTCTTGACTTTTCTTTTATTTTAGTTTCAATTTGTGACGTTGAACTCTTCTAAAGAAAAATGTTTTTAACATTCACCCCAAGGCCCCCTCCAACATAGAAGAAAATACTTTTGAATTACGTTTATTATGAAATACGAGAAAGAAAACGAGGTGGAAAAAGAGTTAACCTCTTGCTTATACGATTTATTTTTCAAGCGAATGTATGTATGTATGTATGCATGTACGGGTAACCATTTGGACCATTTCATTTTATCACAGCTTTTATGTGATAAAGAATCGTTATAAATAGATTTCATATATTTTTCTGTTCTTTTCTATCTTTTTTTCTTTTACTGTTTTTTATTCATGCTTATACTTGTCGGACAGAGGTATTCAAACGAAAAACAAAAATAGTTTCATTGATACAATAATATTATTACAATTAAGGAAATAATTACATTTGTGTTTTTGTTTTAAATTATTTATTGTACTTTACTATTATGTAAAAGAAAGTTACTAGTAAAGTATGAGTTTCAAAAAGTGTTAATTTCTATATACACTTGTATAAAATAAATATAATAATTATTTTTATTTATTTAATATAAATGTATTTCATATACAAATATAAATCGAATATTATGTATAAAATAGATTTATTAATTATTAGTTAAAAGTTTCTTCTTTTTTTTACTCTACGGGCACAATATTTTTAAGGTTGAATAATTTAAAGTACAGAAAAAGGTAAAATAGAATAGAATCGATATTATTTAGTAAAATAACAAAAAAAAAAGACATATAGCGTATGCAATATTGTTTAACTTATCACCAAATAAAAGAAAAAAATTGTTGACCTAATAATTTTAATATAAATGAATTTAATTAATATAAATTTACTTCATATACAAATATAAATCAAATATTACGAAATAAATTGGTAAAAAAATTTTGCCAATATCAAATGAATTCTTAACTACGTGCATACTTCAAATTTGATAGGAATTAATTCGTTCGTTTGGTTGGAATTGCGTTGAAAAAAAAAAAATTACCAAAAAATATTTATCATTCTCATAAAAAAATTAAATAAAAACAAAATATTTATTTGTAATTAACAAGAGATATCACGTATTTTTCGAACTCGACTATGATCGCAAAAGAAAAAGAAAGGAAAAAAAGGATCGTTCTTTTTTCTTATGAAATAAATCAGCATTACGAAGATGACGTGATTCTACGTTGAAAATGGGGGAGGGGAGGGCGGAGGAGAGAAAGGGATAGCGGTTGTCGTCAATATTACGCTTGAGAATAAAATTGATTTGAAACGCGTCTATTCCTTTTCCTCTCCGCGCGAAGACGTGCGGAACGATCGTTCTTTCCATACCATTAAATAACGTCGGTACTTTTCGAAACGATCGAAACGATGACGACGACAACGACGACAACGAGAAGGAAAACGAGGACGAGGACGAGGACGAGGAAGAAGTTGTGGGAGAGGAAGAGAATGAGGACGGGGAGGAGGAGGAAGAAGAGGTGAATGCATCGAAGGCATCCTTGAAATCGACGGTAAAACGTCACCCTTGTGGAATCGCTAATTTTGTGATTTCGACGAATTTCCATTGGTTCTGTTAAACTAAACGATGCATGGATGGGTGGTGGAAGTGGTGGTAGTGGCGGTGGTAGTAGTAGGTACCGTCGTCCGGAATAATGTAATTTAATCGACGCTGAACTGTACAAACGTGTAACCTCTAACGTTCTCACGGCATTTGGAATTTATTTCATTCCGGACACGCCAAAGGCAAGCTTTGAATCTAGTAACCGTTCGAAACGATGTTACTTCCTGTCTCTCGTTCGTTCGTGATTAAATATGTTTAACGGTTACAAGTAATTTAACGTGTTTTAGGTAATTAACCTCGTAGTTATCTCCCTGTCGTATTACATATTACTATTTCGTTACCCAGATATGTACGTTTAACGTTTACCGCGTTTCGATTAACCGAACTAATTTCATTATTTCTTATTTATTAATAAATTTACCTAACTCAGTTCGAGATCGAATACAGTGAGTCTCTGTGGAAATTAAACGTTCCAATCCTACAGTTTATATATATGTGCCCATAATTATGAAAGTGATCTAAGTAAAAATTAAAAAAAAAAAATTATTTTATTGGTTATTACGCACCACATTATTTTAAACTAAATAAATTCAATGCAATTTTCACGATATTATTAAAAATGAATCGTTAGATAATGTTGGTTATTTCAATATTTTATAAAATTCATATAGAGGGTTCAAATGTAAATCTTTAAATATCTTGAAACAAGAGATATATGACTTAGACCACTTTCATAATTATGGGCACATATATAAAAATATATATAATATATATGTTTTTTTAATATGCATAATAAAAAAAAGCATATATATTTTTATTTCCAATAATTGTTTTAATATATTTAAATATAATATATAATACTAAATAATAATAAAATATAATATATAATATTATACATATAAATATAATATGTACTAAACAATAAATAAATAATAATATATATTACTAACATAGCTAATAATAATATAAAAATTATATATATAAATTAAAACACTTTAAGTTTTTGGAAAGCTTGCTATTAGATAATATATCAATAATATTAAAAGTTCGATTCCTAAATATTGGAAAAATACAATAAATTGAAATTAAGATGTTATATAATGCTTACAATAATAATTTTTTATTTAAACAATTAAATACAGTCAATTAAATTGCGTTTTTACGCATCGTCAAAAGTTTAGTTCCTAAAAATTGGAAAAATCCATTAAATTGAAATTAAAATGATGCACAATACTCGTAGTAATAAATTTCATAAATAACTACAATCATCATAATACAAATCAATGATAGTTTTTTTATAGAACAGATTATTTAAATTAAACAAATTTACAATACCAACGAATGAAATATTCGTCATTATATGTAATACAACGTTACGTTAATAAAAAAATCGTAGCAATTTCAAGAAACAATATAATCGAGTCCGATTTAATTGTAAACGGATATTATGATCGAGATTATACATATACATATATATATATATATATATATATATATATATATATATATATATATATTTATATGCTTGCATGTATGGAAAATCGAACACTTTTATTAATCTCGCATGACGGATTAAGAGGGATAATCGTGCGGCTCGTATAATTACCTAGCGTGAGATAATGACACTTTGATATTAATATTCCGTTAATAACTGACTATAGAAGAGAGAGAGAGAGAGAATGAGAGACTATGAGAGAAAGAGAGATGAAGCTTAGTCTGATCTATGTACTAAAGGTTTTGTACTGTTACATTATAGATACGTCGTTAAAGCTAATGCTACGTCTATGAACGTAAATAAATTGCCATAGAAACGCCATGGTTCACATAAGTAGTACCAGATTTCACGTATCAATAATAGTAAATCGATTAAATACATTGATTTGTTAATAAACATGTATATTATATTATATTGTACAATAATATTTAATTCTTATAAAGAAAACGTTCTTAAGTTATAATACTGTATTTAAAAATTCTAATATTACTGTAAGAAATTTGTATTCGTTTGATTTAGCGTGAAAGACATTAATGGTTAAAACAAACATAAAAAAAATTATAGTCATAATTTACGTATACGTGTGAAACTAATTGTAAGTTGCTATAGAAACGTCATGTTTCATACAAGTCGTATCAGATTGCACGTATCAATGATGGCTGATCGATCAGTTACATCGATTAGTTACATCAATTTTTATTGTAGAATAACGTTGAATTTCTATCATGGAAAACGATCTGAATTTATGCTATTGCATTTTCAACGTTTTTGATCAATTATAACGAATGTTTATTCGCATGGATTATTGATTTGCGAGAAACATTTTTATTACAAAAAAGAAAAAAACAATAGAACAATCGGTATTGCTCGTTTATGTGTGTAAATAAATTGCTATAAATTTGTAGTATAGATTTTACGTTTCAATGATAGTACATTGATTAATTAAATCGATTCGTTGATAAGCAATTATTTGAAATCGTGACAAAGGAAAGAATCTTACTCTGTACTATTGTATTAGAAAATTCCAATTCAATTATGACGAATTCTTGATTTCGCGTGATTTAACATCACGCTATCGATTGTGAGAAATATCGTCGTTGAAAAAGAAATTATGAAGAAGATCCGAGAAACCTTGAGGTTTTACCCGATTATAACATCCTTGATAAAATCAACGAAGTCGTCCGAGAAGAAGAGAGTTTTCCGAAGCTTTTTCAAAAGTTCACCGTTATCACCAAAAAAGACTTCGGAAAGAGTTTCAAGAGACTTTTACAAGAAGGCAAGGTTCGAATCTCTTCTAATTATTTGACGATAGATTTAAAAAAAGAAAAAAATTGTCGACGTAGCGTGAATCACATGCCTCATACTTTCCTCCTTCTTTTCCTATTTTTTAAATCGAGCATCGAATCGCTTTATTTGTTTTTTCCACACTCTTTGAGGTCGAGGACAATACAGTGAAGATAGAAACGGGTTAAACGAAAACTGCGGACGTACTAATCGTAAGAGGATAAAGTGCAAAGCTTACTACTACTACTATTACAACAACTACTACCACCACTACCACCACCCACTACCTACGGAATTGGTTGGATCTAACGCTTAGCATTTACCACCTACTACTCGCATGACTTTTACCTTTGTACGTAAAACGTTTATACCAAATGCAAATGTATATTTTCACTTTGTCGCGGTGTAAAGGTGTATAAGTGTGTGCGACCACTGAAAAGAAAAACTTAACCACGAACAACCGGCAGTTTAAATTTAACTTTTTCTACCCAGACACAATAGTAATAGCACCAGTAAAATGCTACCATAGCTATTTATATAACTATATATGTATATATGTATATATACGTTCTTTTCTCTGTCCACTCTTCCACTATGTCAGACGCTATATACGCTTTATATCTTCATCCGTTTGAGGCTAATGTTTATATAGTTCCTGACTCTTCTCGTACATGGATACACAATGAATGCACTACCTTGTCTACCTTGAAAAGACAAATTAGTGAGAAAGTAGATTTCTATCTCTCTATCTCGTTTTCTTACACTCAAACAAAATATACTAGACATTTTATCGTATATTTTTTTCTTTTTATTATTTTTTAACCTTTTAGACACAGCTAAATGTTGCGTAGGGTTGTTTCTGTGTACGTCAGGGTTCAACAAGAATTGCATGTAAACGGTACAACTATGATGTGTGATAAACAATGATGTTCTCTGAGAAAGTATATTAGAATGAAGTTATTGATAATGAAATTATAATTTTGTTCAAAGAAAATATAAACATATACTTTAACTTAAACAACTTACTTTAACCCTTTGGGTACATTTGACGAGTAATACTCGTCATCAGAATTTAAGAAGCTTATATAAATATATAAAACTAGTCGTGCCCTGTGACACGTTGCTGTGGCTCACAATCAGTCCGATAAACACGTCTTTAAGTAAACGAATTATCTTATACCGCCATCTGTTAGAATCTTATCGAACTAATAGAGATAATCATGAATCTTTGTTAATAGACAGATAATTCGCAATAAAATAATATTGCGATTATAAATTGAGATATAAACTATTCTATCTTTCAAGTTGGATGAGACTGCATACATTGTGTAAAATTTTATTAAAATGGCTTCAGTAGTTTAGGAGTCCATTGCGGACAAACAACGTAACACGTAATTTAGATATATTAAGATGTATAAATATATAAATATCTCTATTTTGTTTCATTTATATATATTTATTTATATTTTGTAATTGAAATGTTTTAGCAAAAATATATTTGTGTCACCAATTATAAATAGATTCCAAATAAAATGTATTAATTGTTTCAATTTAATTTACCTATTTATTTTTAATTTATTTTATTTAATTCCAATTAAAATTAAGAGGGTTATAATAATAATATTTAACAATTTTATTAATTAATAAAATTAGGTATAATATATTTTAAAAGATATTATTCGAGAAAGCTATTATAGTGGGGCGTCGTACTAGAAGATGATATTCGTGAAGTTTGTATTCACGTTCAGTTGCGTTTAGTATTGGAAGATGGCACTCTCGAAAGCCATTATAGTGGTGCTGCGTACTAGAAGATAGCATCTGCGAAAGCCACTAAAATGGCGCCTCGTTCCTAAAAGGTTAACTAAAGACATTTTGAAAATCTTTAAGTTGCTTTTCATTTGAAAATTGTTGACACCTGATTTAGAGACTTTCTTTCTCTCTCTTTTTCTATTTTTTGTTTATTTTCTTCTTCTCTTGACAATTTCAACGTAATCTTTATGAATAAATCAAGAAGAAAAGTCTAACGTTATCGTAGATCGTAAAGAATACAACCTAGGGAAACGTTTCTTCTCAGACGTTACAAAATATGTATGTAAGTTTTGTCGAACGGTCGAGTTTAAAAGTTTCTCGACGTAACATGCAGCACGGCAAACTGAGCATCGTGCCCCTTTCGTTGAAAAGCAAATGCACTGGATTTCACTTCAACGAGGTGACTTTGTGTTACGCGTATTGAAAGTTCGAGTACTTTCAAAGCCTCACTCTGCCTATAAATTCATTCATCGATCTTTTCTTCTCTTATCGTTGTCATGTTATATTCCTCCTCCTCATCCTCCTCTTATTTCTATCTCTCTTACTCTCTTTTTCTGTCTTTCTCTCATCATTTTGATCGTTATACGATAAAAGAATTGAAATAGTAAAAAAAAAAAAAAATTTTATTCGAGATATCTATTTCCACTTGTAATTCTTATCGAAATATGAGTAAAAAGTATAATCAGTTTTCAGAAATCATCTATCATTGATATATGGAAAATGGTTTGAACAAGTTTCCGTTATCGTAAAATTCCTGTATCATTAAAAAATTCAGCCTATTATGAAATTCTTGTTTAATACTTCAAATAAAAATAGTTGAAACATTTTTTTAACTACGTATATTAAACACTGATTATTAATGTTAATTAACCAGTTAAGTGCGTTCGTCGTTTATACACGTCAGACCAAATCTCTACTGCGGTGCGTTTGAAGTGTATACTCGTCGTGTAAAATAAAAAATTACCATTCACTATAAAAACTCGAAATCTCAATAAAATGTAATAAGAATATTATTTGGTGATATGTTCCCTTTATATTACCAATACGACCTCTATGTATTTTATTTATATTTATTTAATTTATTTTTATTTATAAGATGTGCCGTTTGCTTAAAAAATGGAAAACGCAAGGAAACAAGGTTTTGGTGTACGACCTGTGAAGTCGCACTTTGCGTAGTACACACATACATAGCTTAAAATTTTGCAAACTATTTTCTTATTTTTCTTGTTTATGTATTTTATTATTTTTTGACAATTTTCAAGCTTTTATTAAGAATAACGTATTCAGAAACGAATTATTGGTTTTTTTGACGAATAAAAATGTAATACTTCCTCGTTTTTCGTAAAATGTATAATAATACCATTTGCCCTGCGTTTGACGTGTATACACGTCGTTGCTTGTTTTTAATTCCGCACCCTGCGGTGATCTTTTGAAACTAAATTCCACAGTCAACTGGGTTATATAACTGTTTTTTAAAATATATTTTATTATATAGTTTATATAATTATAATATAATACGCTCCCCTTTAAATCATCGACTGATATCAAAGGACGTGAATACACATCCATATCTTTATTATTATTATATACAGTAGGACATACTTTACATGTAGGGGATGATATTAGAAAAATGTGTTTTTGTCAATTTTTTCTTAGACAAGTACAACAAAGGGAAAATTTTGCAGAAAGAATTTTATGGACAGATGAATGCATTTTTACAAATAATGGAATGTTCAATAGACGCAATGAACATACATGGTCTAAAGGAGCGTATAACAATGTATTGTTCTGATATCAATTCAAATCAAATAAAAAATGTAATGAAAAAGGTAAAAAAGCGCAATAGAAAATGTTAAGAATGCAATGGAGGAATATTCGAACATTTATTGTAATAAAATACATTACTGATATATAACTTCAAATATCTCGTAAACTATTGACATTTTGATAAGTTTCACTCAATACTTTTTTACACAGAATAAAAAAAGTAATCGAATGGTATTAAAAAAAAATCTGGAGTTCCATTTAAAAAATAAGTGTAACTGCATCTAGCGGGTGTATTGATGCATTTTCAAAAATAGAAAGGTCATATGAAGGTTGCATGTGATGTGCCATATAACTTTTTTATTATTATTTTTCTCTATTGTTACTTTAAAAAAGTTATTACTCGTCCCAGTTACAAGATTCACCCTGTATAGTTTAAATTATATAATTTAATTATTAATTAATAACTGTAATAATAATTGGTAAATTATTAAAATTTGAACTACAAAACAATTATAAAAATACAAATTTTATTTACTGACAAATTATTTATTTAATATCATAGTTTTTCACGTTTTATAAATTTTTTTTTCATAGTTTTTTCTTATCAAGCGTTACCAACCATATTCTATATAGAAACAAAAATAAGGCAAAAAATGTCATTTATAAACATAGGTATAGTGAATTGATTTAAATTTAATTCAACTTTGCACTCTGAGTTCTAAAAATGACTAAAATCAGGTATATAAAGTCGTATATTTAATTTTGGAAACTCTAATTTCGCCTAAGTTTTAGTGCACCATATTTAAGATTAAAAAAAAACTTATAATTATTAAAGGTACCGAAAAATCTTGTGATATTTAATAAATTCATTGAAAATGTTGAAAGTTTGGAAAAGATACTTAAAAGATAGGAAAAGGTTATCAAAAATGTTAAAAGTTTGGAAATAAGGAATTAAAAAATAGGAAAAAGGTCATTGAGAAAATGATAACGATTATATATACATTTTTTGTTTCGTATTATCTTCTTTCAAAGTTGTATAATAAAAATGAAAAGACTTTCCACTATGCTTAACAGAAAACCTTACGTTTATGTTTTTATGTATCCTCCGTTTGACGTTAAATTAAGTTTCATATGAATGAAAATATAAAAGAATTCTGAGATATGATCACTGATTGAAATCATCATCGATGTTATAACATCGAGTAAAACATGTTATATTATTTTGTAAAGAACCTGTACAAAGATATAAAAAAAAAAAGAGAAAAAGAAAATGAACAAGAAAAAGACAGATAGAAAATAAGAGGAGTGGGATTGAAAAAGTGGAGAGTAGAAAACATATCCAGCGGGGTATTACTTGAACGATGGAAAAAAAAAATAAAACATCGATATCGTTCGAGTAAGATAGGACGAATGCTTTTTACCGCCTAATGGAGAAATAGCTCGCACGAATAAATCATGAATGTACTTTCTATACGTAGCACGGATTAAAATCTAGCCGTAATTAAATCCTTTCCTGGGGATCGAAAGCAACACGGTGAATGGATAAGAGCACTGAACATATTGATAACGCTTGGAAAGGGCAAACGAGTTGAGGGTAAAGGCAACATGATGCTCATCAGTCCTTTTAACCAACCAACCAACGATACCGTACTACGTGATTCACATTAATAAACAATTTATTTGTAGGATTCTTTTACTTTCTATGACTTTTCAATCTTCTTCTTCTTCTTCTTTTTCTTTGTTTTCTATTTGTGTCAATTTTATATAAATAAATCTAATACAAATATTAGGTTGTTTGAAGTAACTGGACTGTTTTTGGAATGAAATTTCTGTATTTCAAAAATTGTAATCGATACACTTCGTTAAATTTGGACAACTATAATAAGATTTTTAAATGAATAAACTATCTGTATAAATGGAAAATTTAAATTTTTTTCCGAAATCTTTTGAAACCTTTGAGTGATGAATATTATTGGTAGATGAAATTCTTTTGAATGACACCAGTCTAATGGTTGCGATCATTTGGGAACGGAATATTTTATTTTTGCCAATGTGAACTATGTTAATTGAATAAATGAAAAAAAAATTCTGAAGAGCGTTAAGGAGTCCGAAAAAATAATTAAACTCGTATTTGAATCTTTTATTTGCATAGATAGCTTTCGTTGGACGCATACTTATATTTGTAAAAGTAATAAAAATCATATTTTTTCCAAAATATCAATTAAAAGTATATAAATTTCTAACATATTCTAAATTTATAACATTTCTAAATATATTAATTATATAAAAATAAAATATTTAAATATAAAAAACTTGTAGTATCATCACAAATCTATTAGTGTTAATATAATAGTAGTATTTATTATATTATTAGTATTATGTTTGTACAAAGTGTTGTGAAAAGTTCAAATATTTTATTTTTTAATATCGATGACAGAATGAGTATCAATAATTTGAATCAGGATTTTTTCGAAGTAATAATTAATACCATTTTAAAGATTCATTTTTAGTTATTCAATGACCTCATAGATAGCTTTCGCTGGACACATACTCTTATATGCGTAAAAGTTATAAAAAATAATATTTTCCAAAATATAAATTATATATTTTTCAGTATATTAATTATATAAAAATTAAATATTTAAATATAACAAATTTGTATTATCATTACATAAAAATCTATTAGTATTATTAATTTTTTAAGTCAAAGTGTGTATATTAAATGTTGTGAAACATCCAAATATTTTATTTTTTAATATCGATAATTTTCCAAAATATAAATTATATATTTTTGTGTATATTAATTATATAAAAATTAAATATTTTAATATAACAAATTTATATTATAATTACATAAAAATCTATTAGTATTATTAATTATTTAAATCGAAGTGTGTATACTAAATGTGGTGAAAAATCCAAATATTTTATTTTTTAATATCTATAATTTGCCAAATTATAAATTATATATTTTTGAGTATATTAAGTATATAAAAATGAAATATTTAAATATAACAAATTTGTATTATCATTACATAAATATCTATTAGTATTAATAATTTTTTAGAACAAAGTATATTTGTACCAAGTGTTGTGAAAAGTTCAAATATTTCATTTTTTAATATCGATGAAATAAATAATTAAATAGAACCAATAATTGAAATAAGAATTTTTACAAAAAATGATTAATATCAGTTTCATTTTTAATTATTCTCAATGACCTACAATAACTTCCATTATTTATATTACATACTAATTTTTCCATACATTAAGATATTAAAATTTCTTTTCAAGATTTTTTTTAGAAGATAAGTGCATTAACAATTTTTGTGAAACAAAGATGCATACTTGAAAACAATAATATCGGCTAGTTAGTACGCGGTACTTGCCCGCATTCAAAAAGGCAGCAGGTTATACTGACCTACCGTGTGGTGAGAATGATTTGAGAAAAAAACAAAAAGAGAAAGAGGTACGGGAGAAAGTGATAAAGAAAGAAAAAAGAGAGAGATAGAGAGAGGGAAAGAAAATAAAAAAAATATCTTTCTCTCGGCCGAATAGCACACGACAAATATCAAATCGATACAGTGTCCACGTTGCGCGCGCATCCAATAGTCACGCACACGTTGAATGAGAGAGCGAATGGGAAGGAAAGATAGGAGAGAAAGAGAAAGAGAAAGAGAAAGAGAAAGAGAGAGAGAGATAGAGAATAATGTGGTAAAGAGATAAGGAGAAAAAAAGGGGTTGAAATAAAAGTACACCTGCACTTAGTTTATCGGTAAATAATATGGTGTACTTTAGGTATAAAGAAAATGATTTTACTTTGAAGAATGTTTATGACAAACGTCCGATAACTAGTTAGGTCCTCCTTTGCGGAAGCATCGTTTATATAAATATACATAGTTACACATATATATATATGTATTGCATGGATGTATGTATGCACTAACGGTTGGTTAAACGTGCCTTGGCTCTTCGTGCATCCCTGTCATTCCTGTTATTTCTCCTATTACCTCCATGCTTTTCGCTTTAGTCGCCAAATTTCTCAACGCCTCGTTTAACCTTTAAAAGACATTCCTTTCTAAAGTTGAAAAGAGAGAGAAAGAACAAGACAGAGACAAGGAAATGAGGAAATGTCAAGCACGTAATGTCATTTTTTGTGAATACTTCAGTCAACTATTCGAAAACAAACGATACGAACTATCTACCCCCCCCCTCCCCGCTCCTCCCACTCCTTATCATTTAATGTGAATAGGTATATTATTAATCATTGAAAAAAAAACTTGTACATTCTGACAAATTTCATTTTCATACTTATACATAAAAGTGCATAAGTGTAAAAAAGATTATTAAAGAATCGAAAGAGACAATTTCGACGATACATGTGAGTGGTACATGTGTATGTATATATAGGATTGTTGGGAATCGTAAAAAAAAAGTATCTTCGTATCAGTGGCTGTTGTCAGGAACAAAAGTATCCTACGCCCGATCGTAATAACGATCGGTGATCACGTTCACGTTCACGTCACAAAGCGGCTACGAGGTATCCTGTCATCGGCACGTTCGTCCAATGTTCACCCACGCGAGAAAAGCCGAACCAGCCGTTAGGCCGAGTCCTTTTTGAGATGCAAATGTCCCAACCTCCCCCATGTATGTAGTAGCGTACGGAAAGACCTATATACTTGTAGGTATATGTATGTATGTATGTGTGTGTGTGTGTGCATACGTGAACCAGCAAAACGTTTCCAAAACTATGTGAAAATATTTCGATTCTCGTTTTTTTTTTTTTTTATTATTATATCTTTTATTTTCTTCCTCAAATATTTTTCATCTTTTCTTTTTATTTGTAGGTCAAGTTATTATTACATGGGTTCTCGTTGATAGTTTAAAATAAAATAAAATTATGATATTAAAGAGTTTAGTGAAAACAAATGTTATGATAAATACGGTATAAGTAATATGATTTTGTTATTTATTTTTTGTAAAAGATATTTTTTTTAATTTATAGAAATTATTTTACATTGTGTAATATACAATTCATTTAAATTCTAAAGTAATTCTATTTGAAGATTATAAATTAAAAAATTATGTATAAAAAGATTTTGTATGTAATATACAATTATTCTTTGAATTTTAAAGTTATTTTATTTTAAGGTTGTAAATTAAGGATATTTTTAAATAATAATAATTATATTATTTAGGAATATTATTATAATATCATATAATAATTATAAAGATAAATTTTTTTGGTATTATAATAAATAATATATAAGTATTATAATTTTGTTATTTTTATTTTTTATTTTTGTAAGAGCTACTTTGAATTCTAAAATTATTCTATTTTAAGCTTATAAATTAAAGATATTTTTAAATAACAATAATTATATATTAATCAGTATTAAACAAAAATATTAAAATATCGTATAATAATTATAAAGATAAATTTGGTATTATAATAAATACGTTATAAGTATTATAATTTTGTTATTTTTTTTATTTTTGTAAGAGATATTTTGAATGTATAGAAATTATTTTATATTATATAATATACAATTATTTACATTCTAATGTTATTCTATTTTAAGCTTATAAATTACGGATATTTTTAAATAATAATAATTATATTATTCAGTATTAAACAAAAATATTAAGATATCGTATAATAAGTATAGAGATAAATCTGGTATTATAATAAATAAGATATAAGAGAGTATTAAAATTTTGTTATTTTAATTTTTTTAATTTTTGTAGGAGATATTTTGAATTTTTAGACATTATTTTATATTATATACTAATCAATTATTTAAATTCTAAAGTTATTGTATTTTATGCTTATAAATATTTTTAAATAATAATAATTATATTATTCAGTATTAAACAAAAACTTTAAAATATCGTATTTAATATAATATCATGAAATATCAAATAGAAATAATGTTACTGTTCTGTTTAAATATTATTTTTATAAACAATTTTTATTCAATTTCAGATTACTGAAGTATAGTAGATTTCTGTATAATTTGTCTTACTTGTCTACTAACACGAGTAATTTTTTTACAATTTCGTAAAATAACATTTGATGTATTTAAAATTATTTCAATGCACGTATAACATTGAAATGACCAAAAAAAAAAAAAATCAAATTAAATAATATATTTTCATTACTCGAGGATAAAAGTTGAAAACGTAGTATATACGCTTCTCACGCATTATACTTAAATAAAATAAAGAAAGAAAGAAAAAAGGTATTTCATTCTGTTATCTTCTTTTTTTTATTTTTTATTTTATATACCTAAGATACTAACATTTTTTCCCGTGGATTCCAATTTTGTAACAAGCGTTAGAAGAACCGAGAAGGGAAAAGATAAAAAAAAAAAGAAAAACCAGGTAAAGGACAGTCAGAAAACTTTTCCAATTAAAGTACTCGCTATCAAAAGGACGATCGGTAGTGCGCATGAGGCCGATGTCCTCGGTCTCATTAACGCTTTTCCAAAGTGGATACAGTACGAACGATACCGAGAGGTAGGTAGAAGTGCCATGCCATCGGTGAATCGGCTTGCGATACTACGGAAAAAAAAGAAACAAAAAGAGACAAGATAACATGAAAGAGAGAGAGAGAGAGAGAGAAAGATAGAGAGAAAAAAAACCTGTGCTGAGATTTATTTTTTTTTCCTTCAGTTTTTCTCTTTCTCTCTCTGGTAAAATCTCAAGCTTGAATGACACAACATACTTTTGGAGATAATAAACTTTCGGTTTTTCGGTAGTGTATGTACATAAATATATATATATACGTATACTACACATGTATATAAGAAAGAGGGGTTGAAAGAAAGGATAGTAAAGAGAGAGGAGAGAGAGAGAGAGAGAAAGCTCGTGTAATCGTGAAATAGGAAACGATTTTTAGGACGGTGAATTTGGATTCGTTGTAAGGGAAACGATTTTATCCGAAATCGAGCGAATGTCGAACTATGGCCAATTGAAAATCGATATTTCATTCTGCTCGGCTTGCCAACGCGGAAAAGAGAAGGAAAGAGGGCAAAAGGGAGGAAAAAATAAAGTAAAAAAAAAAAAGGAAAAATACAAAAAAAAAAAATAAAAAGGGAGAAGGGAAAAAAAGGAAACTGCAGGAGGTGGAGTAGGTGGAGGTAGAGGAATAGACGGATTTCGTTCGTGCGTGTACAAAGCGAAGCACGGATGAGTGCAAGAATTCTGACGCGGCAAATAGTTTTACCGTTTGTCAAGGATTAACCTGAATTCGGGCACACAGCATCGCGATTTCACTGGCTCCCGATTCGTACGAGCTCGTTTAAAACGAAGGTGAGAATTGATACGATAAATTCTAATCGATTTTATGGTATTATGATACGTAAATTTTCTACAAACGTAAACCAAACTGTAAAACAATCATCTTGAGAATGATTCCTTTTCAACACATACGATATATCGGGTTGTACGGAAAGTTCGTGCTGATTTTGACGGAAGATTGTAATGCAACGCATTTAAGGTTTTTTTTGGTATAGATTTATTAAATTTTTCATATAAATGATATTCTGTTCCACAATCTTTTACCATCTTTAACCCATTGAGTGCTAAATACTTTATCTACAATGTTGTAGAAACGGAATAATTTATTATTGACCAGATTCTCTAATAATAAATTATATTTAATAATTAAAGTTCTTGTTTTAAATATATTTTAATTAATTAATATAAACATTACATTATTTTACATTAATATTAACGAACACATATATACGTCGATAGATCACTCTGGTAATTTTTACCAAACGCATATATGCGTCCATAGCACTCTAAGGGTTAAGGGTAACTTCAAAATTTCGTCCTTCGAGAATTTCTCAGGTTTATTAGCAAAGAACTTTACGCCATCTACCGAAAATTGGCACGAACTTTCCGGACAACAGAATACTGTAGATACGAGGTGTGATATTACAAATAAAAAAAAATATAGTTGTTGAAATTAAGTTCTCTTGTTAAGCTTTTTATTAAAGATAATACAAATTCAAATATCATTTAAATGTAATTTAAAGCAGCTTTTCTTATGGTCCAGAGCTTTTAAAAAATTCAACATAATTTTTAATTCATTCACATATCATCCGGTTCATAAGAACATGTTTTCTCATTTGCTCATTTTTCTTCTTATTTATTTTTGTTCTTTCTACAATATTTTTTTAATTTACTTTTAAAACATTAAAAACACTGTAAAAACACTTATTGTTAATCAAATGCAGCTTGACAAGAGAAAAAAAATGTTAAAAAAGAATATTATACTTCCTTTAAACAATTATTTTTACCCTAAGATTATAATTAAAAATAAATAAATATATAACAGAATGAAATACAAATAATTGCATTATTTGCACCTAGGAATTACATAGTTAAATCATAATAGAGAAATTTAATTACGTATTACAATAACAATAGATGTTAACCTAGATTTTTGTATTGATCTAATAAACTATAGTTTCCGATTAATAATCAACGATGCTTGTTATAAATGGCTTCCAAATATTCGAAGTTTCGTTATCGTTCGTCTATCGTTATCAATTCAAAACACTTCGCACTAATTGGCAAAAGGGCTTCAGGGTAATTAGATCGTTCCACAAATTAATTATCTCTTTGAAAGTGTAAACGTAACCTTTCGTACATGTCTTTCAATATTTTACCGAAAGACGGAACTCGATTATGAATTATTTCTTTGTTAGTTATTTTTTAAGATTCACTTTTTTATCAAATTTAAACTTTAATGAGTAATATAATACAAGAAAAAAAAAAGAAATAATATTTAAACAAAAGCAAAAATATAAATTAATTAAAGTTGAAATTAACGTTTACATAAAAATGTTATAATTACTAGCTGAAATCAAAAGCTAAAGCTGAGATTTGGTTTAAAGGAACGAAAGAATAAAAAAGAATGGGGGAAGAAAAGAAAAAAATAATAATCACTGAGAAAACAGAATTATTATTTAATCGTGAGAAAGGAAAAATACTTCTTTGTGATGACGTCTTTGTAGGAAAAAAAAAAATGAGCAAAAAGGATGTCCAATAAACGCTAGAGGGGGAAAAAAAACAAGTTTTTCGTTAAAAAATGGATAAATAATGGTAGCCAAAGCAAGCCGGCTTTTCACTTTTCGACGGTTGTGTATGAAAATATATTTTTGTGATCTCATCCTCTGTTTTCATTTGTTGTCGTAGAAGTAAAAGCAGTAGCAGCTGGCACACCACCACGTTACTTTACCACCGTGAATTGCACCACCTTGCTTTTCCGCGAAACGTCGACGTTTGCGTTAAAGTTAAACGCAGTAACAAACGAGCTTGCAGAGGACTCGTATAAACGAATCGTTCTTTTTCCACCCCTACAAGGTTTTATATTATATTTATATATATATATATATATAATTTAATTAGTAATTAAATATTTTTTTTCTGTATCTTTCTCTTTCTCCACTTCTCCACCCTCAGAGAAAATCATTGCTTCCAATGGCTTCTTCATTCCATAAATTTATATCTTAATTGTTTTCAATACTTTTAAACAAACAAAAAGATCTACGAATTGTATCAAGTTTACATTGCAAGAAATAATATTCCATTGAGTTTCTTCAACTTTAATTATGATAGTTTATCTTTCATTCATTTGTTAGAAAATTTGAGAAATAAGCAAAATAAGCATCGAACTATGTATAACTTTAATTGTTTTAACTGACGTACTGGTTAATTTAATTTATAATTATATTACAAGATTCCAATATATAAAATTATAATAAATATATAATATACGTAGGTTGGAACTTAAATAGTGGCAACTATTTATTCACAACCGATATAAAAGAGTTACATGTTTGCACCTGTTACTGTCCTTCAAAGTAGTTACCAGCGTTGTGTAGAACCCGTTTCCAGCGATGTGGAAGGCGTAACGTATACCGTAAGCAGAGCCTGTTCTGTTGATGGTACGAATGGAGCGGTCTACTACCATGTCTCATCCAGTGTTACGATACGGCATAAGAAAGCCTCTCCTTCGCGCTCATAGCGCTCCAAGTGCGTCTGAGAAGCGTCGTAACGTATCCATTACGTATATTAGGTCGACTCATAAGTAACTTCCGATGCGGCTATGTAGAATCTATTTTTCGTATTTACCTACTATAAGTCACCGAAACAAACAGATTTTCGATATCACTACATAGATGAGGATTCAGTTAGTCTTCTGTCAAATTTTTTATCTAGTCAATGTTACATTTAAGCGTATACGGTACAGGACTGATAACTGATAGGGCAGTTAGAAATTAGTTTGTAAAATTTCGTTCTGGAGATACGATCTTAAAAGATGAGCCGAGTGCAGGACGTATTTCCGACTTTGATGAACCTTTGAAAGGTAATATTAGAGCAAAATCCAATAGATACGTTCAACAATTGCAAAGAGTGCAAAAAAAAAAACTCCATGAAAGGTGTCTTGCACTTGTCAGTCACAGAAACACCATTCTTTGTTTCATAAAAAACGGAAGTTATCTATGACTCGACCTAATATTATATATTTTATTATTATTATATATTATTATTTATATATTAATATTATTATAAATAATAATAATTAAAATAAAGTATATTAAAAATTTATAATTTCTGATTAATTTTTGTGAATTTTTTTAAATTAATTATTGTCAGTCACTGATTTTGTATAAAAATTTAGAATAATATAATATCAAAAGGTGTCCACACAAAATTTAACAAATTAATTCACAAAACTATATTTAATAACAAAAGTAATTACTATAGATTTTATAATAAAATAAAAATTCGTTTTTATTTTATGAGTTCAGAAATTCTTATTTTATTACCAATTATTACATATTATGTTACATAAAATAATATAAAATCTAAAATCAATTAAGATTTATTATTAAAATATATAATTTTTATTTTTTCTACAAGTCAACTACCGTAAAATGATGAAGAAAAAAAATTATTTTATCGATAAAGTGTATTAAAACACGTTTAACAGTCAATGTGTTAAAAGTCAATGTGTTAAGTCAAATTAAATAAAAGGAAATGATACAAAAATTGATATTTGAGAATTACTTGATAAATTTGATATATATTTAAAGAGAATCCCCATAACGCGTATGATGAAATATATGGGAAAAAGTACAGTTTTGTAAAATGGTTCTTTCAACAGAAATTTTTAAGTTTCTAGGTAGGAGTATAGTGCAGGTTAGCTGTTCGGCCTCGTACGTGCTTGGGACGTCTTATGAGCGAGCTTGAACGGCTCGATTACAGCGCATCCGAAGGGCCAGGAAAACGCGGTCACCCTTAAATTGCTCTCGACGGAACGGCAAATCGTCGACGATATCGCTGTCAAAGAGACAAATGACTCTCTCATTTCGATGCTTCGTCTTTTCCACCAAAATGCTCGAAGATACTATGAAAAGGGGCGGTTGATAATGGATACAAATTGGCCATTTCTTTCATTCTCTTTTTTTGTGTGTGTGGATAAAAACTATTGAATAACATAAAACTGTGACTACAAAACTTTTGCAAGAAATATAAAATTAAAAAATGTATTATTACCATAGTATAGAATGAAATGTCAAAGGTTGATGTAATTTTGTTGATTGCATCTACTTCTATTTTTATTTTACAAAATATAATAATTGAATCTAATAAAAAAAATTATTGCTCTAATATATAAATAAAATATTAGGTTTTATTTTATAATTTATAATATAATTTTTATAATAATTTTATATTTTATAATATATTTTCTTTTTATTTTATTTTATATTTTATTTTATATTTTATTTTATATTTTATAATATAATTTTTTATAATAAATTTTATATATAATTTTCCTAATAATTTTTTATTTCATAATATATTTTATTTATATTTTATATTTTATCTTATTTCATATTTTATAATAATATAATTTTTTATTATAAATTTTATATATAATTTCTATAATAATTTTATATTTTATAATATAATTTTTTATAATAAATTTTATATATAATTTTCCTAATAATTTTATATTTTATAATATATTTTCTTTTTATTTTATTTTAAATTTTATTTTATATTTTATAATATAATTTTTTATAATAAATTATATATATAATTTTCCTAATAATTTTATATTTCATAATATATTTTATTTTATCTTATATTTTATAGCCTAATTGTTTCTTTTTTTCTAAAAGAAATAAAATTATATAAATAACTTCAAAGCTATACAATTAATAAAATTTGGAATCAAAGTTAACAATATGATTCTATAACGAAAGTTATTAATTAAGAATGGAAAGAATATAAGTAAATTACTTAAAAAAATTTTGTAAAAAAGAATTCAAGAATAAATTCAACGTAGTATGAAAAAATTCTTATTTGGATTTGATGCTCCTTGTACACGTGATTGTACACTTTGATTGTTTCAAGGTGGCATCTGGGTCGAATGAAATGAGGCATCCATTGAAACCAATTACCGTGCATATGAGATGGTAGAGAGCTTCTCGATAACAATCCCTCTGTTCCTACGATACTACCACGTAATTTAATAAGCATAGTTCGCTACTATAAAATGATCATACACAAAATAACGAAGATCGAATAGCAAATATGTTTCATTTCTTAAATAAATCGAGATAAATTAATTAATTTTATATTACAATATTTTACAATTAAATATATACACATTGTATACATGTATAACATATAAATGTATACCACAACATCTGTATTAAACAATTATACAAAATAATTATCAAATTGTGAAACTGCATATTATCAAAGAAACATTTCTCTATATTATAACTTAGAATAATTAATTACTCACAAATTAAATTATTTGATACATAATCAAAATAATTCATTAAAACAATATAACTATAACAAAGAGCACATATTACCTCAAACGAGCAGAACTTTCAGAGCATATTCAAATCACGCCTATCAAATAATAATTCATCCTATTAAAATCCCATATACAAACAACTCGTTTATAAACATTATATCCAAGTAAAAAACGATTATAAAAAATAATGATAAAAAAAAAGTTTAACATGATCATAGAATTGGATAAAATCTCAAGATATACTCGAAAAAGAAATTTCTTCGATGGGGTCGAATGTTACGGATGTGACACGTGTCAGTGTATGGATACGAATGTGAGTGTGCAACTGTAGCATTAGGAAGAAGAAAAAAAGGGGAAAAAAAAAATAACTGAAAGATAGAAAAAGATATAGGTATATATATATATAAATAAATGTAGGTATGTATATAGTATAAAGAGTGGGATGGTGTTGGTAGTCCCCTATTGCAGAGTCCATCGGTGCAATTCAACGTCACCGGGCCGCACATCCGTTCCAATGTCGGCGGAAGGCAGGCGGCACACTCCAACGGGAACAGGCACACCGACCTATTCATGTTTATGGAAGCCGGTCCATTTGCCAGGATCACCGGTGGAAACTACCCGGCATAAGCTTTAACCCGAGCGTTGAAACGTCGAGCCATCGGAGCTTCTGTTCGTTGGAAAGCTGGCCTCCAACAGCATCTATCTCGTTCTCTCAGTTTATTCTCCTCTTTCTCTCTCTCTCTTTCTCTCTCTCTCTCTCTTTCCTTTTCCAACTATAAACGTATCCTATCTCGGAGACAAACTCAAGCTACCGTCCTACTCTACCGACTACGTAATTAAATCGATTGGATGACGCGACGTAGGAATTCAACTTGATCCGTAGTACGGTTTTTTATTTTTATTTTTTTTATTTTTAAACGATTTTATTCTATGATTTCGTCAACGTTTACATAAAAACCACAATCACCATTTTTTGAATACATTATAATGCACACATGCAAAGAATATATATATATATATGTACGTGAATCGAATCACTAAAGTATTTGAATTGGTGTTTGAAATCAAATAACTTTTTCTAGATTAAAAGAAAGAGCTTTGAATTTGTAAGTAGAATGAAAATGAAATATGGAGATTATTTTTTTTTGTTTTCTTTCGTTTCTTTCGTATCAAATGTTATTGAAGAAAAAAAAGATACGAATGGAGTCATTTTGTAAATCTCTCATTAAAAGGTGATCATACATTTAATTATTCGATAAAATGATATCGTTAAATATAATATTATCGAGATTAATTAAATAAGTTTTGGTAATTTCTATCGAAGGGTAAATTGTCTTTTATCTGTTTTCTTTTTGATTATATTTTTTGCGTTCTCTTTCTCTCACAGATAGCACGAAAAGCGATTTATCCTGGATTCCCTATTTAAGTTCTCCACCGTAGTCTCGATTAAGTTTAAGGAGCGAATAGACCCGCTCGTAACGCTTAACATCGCTTTAATAGCCGTTGTTTATTTCCTAAGTTTAACCGTTGAAATTGGTATAAAAGCGAGCTGCTGGATATCGTCTAACTCGGGAAAATTAGTAATACAAATCAGCAGGCAGGCAGGTAGGTTAGCAAGCGACTTGGGTGGACGGAAAGTAGGTATATTCACAGACTCTAACTATCCGTGTTACTATCACAAAGGGTTTGAGACAGCCTCTTACAAACGGAAGTGCGTGTCAGTTTGGACAACAGTGCGGTCGGCGTATCTTCCGCATGCTCTCACGACGATCTAATTAACGTGGCTAACAGACAAAGTCCCTTTAAACGTCTCGTAACGAGCCGATAATCGAAATCACTGGTTCGTTAGCAACAACTTCCGTGAAGAGAGATCTCTAATGAAATCCAATATCACCGAAATTAATAGATATTCTAACGATTTGTAATTTGTTTTGTGCTAGTGACATTTTCTACTTTACGTTGATGACGTAAACAAATTATCGAGAATCGAGATATGGTCTTTAAACCTCTTAGGCACGACTGAATTTTGCACAATGCTGTTTTTCTGTATGACAGGGTTCAACGAGAATTACGTGTAAAACTACGATGTTTGACGAACAATGGCTGTTTTCTACACGAGCACATTTTAATGAAGTTTTTTATGATTAAATTATAGTTTTTCTCAAATAAATGATAAACACATATACTTTAACTTTGATAACTTAATTTAATAATTAATAATAAAATTATTATAATATTTTAATATATTATTAATAAATTTTAAAAGATGATATCCGAGAAAACCACTATAGTGGCGCGTCGTACTGAAAGATGGTATTCGCGACAGCCACTATAATGGCGCGACGTGCATAAGAGGTTAAGAAATGATTGACGTATTATGATACTGTTTGTTAAACATGTAAAAAACAGTTAAAGGTTTCTTTTAACAGTCTAAAGCAGTGATACTCAAGTTTTTTTACCCTCACGGGACTAATACGTTTATTTCTTGTATCAAACGAGCCGCACATTAGCGCCGGTTAAAAATCGATGGAAAAATAGAACAAAAAAATCAGCGGTTCAGAAAACAATAGGTCTATTTAAACACCGTGTTTATAAGGAAAATCGGTCCCTAGGGAGGAAAGTTTTAAAAGTTGAGACAAATTGTTGGCAGTTAATTTTGGTTACTAAAAAAAAAAAAAATAAAAATAAAAGTAAACTCATGACTGGGCATGCCGCGGCCAGCGGACGCAGGTTGCTTTAAAGTTAAAATGTAAAAGGTTGACATCCCTTTCTCCTTTTTGCATCGTAGACACAGTTAGAAAAAAAGAAAAAATGAAAATAAAATAAAAACAGACAAAATAATCGAAAAGATAAGTATATTATTGATAAGAAATAATAATATACGAAGAAAAATAATCACAAATGTAATCGCAACGTCACACGACGAAAAATTAACAACGGTTCCGTTATATGCAAGTATACATCAATGTGTACTAGAGAGAAGAGATGGAAAACGAGTAGTTCTAGGAAAGAGGAAGAGAAGAAGAGAGGAAGAGAGCGAGGAAGAGAGAGAAAGAGAGAGAGAGTAGGTCGTGGATCGATGTAGCGGTAGAAGAGGCAAAGTAAATATCAATTCCTAAGGGTCTACGAGGCGTAGCGGTGAATCACATATCCCGATATTTGCCCTGTGGTAATCCTATGTGTACGACGAATACATATATCTATATATATATACATATATGCACACGTATTTTATACAAAGTTGTCATCAGGAACGGACGTAAAATACTTTCCCTTCCGGTCTTTCACGTTACATCTCGTTCAATCACTCACCTTCTTTTCCATCGTTCCTTTTCTTTTCCTCTCTTTCTCTATTTTTTTTTCTCTCTTTAACTTCACCTCGATTCCACCTCCGTTTTAATACGACGTAAAAGAAGAAAAGAAAAGAAGAGAGATAGAGAGAGAGAGAAGAAAGAAAAAGAAAAAAGAAGCAGATGTAGCAGTAGTAATAGTAGTAGTAGTAGTAGTAGAACGTTCTGCCGATGATGTTTGCAGCACTGGATGAAGATTTTATTCCGCGAATGTGCGTCGCAAAAAACCCACGAGAATTCGAATGGCAGAAGTGCATCTTCCAGCTGCGAGAGCTACGTTGGCGGATTTTTTCGCTCGAATTCTTACGATTCGCGATTCGGAGGATTTAACCTTCTACGTAGATACGTAATATATTATTGTAATTTTCGACTGGAAGAGTTCAAAAACAAGAAAATATAAAAACGTTTATTTGTAATTAACTACAAATTTTAACTGTCTCGTTTACGTATCCGTTTGTCTTGTGTCGAGTATGAACTTTATGAAAGAGAGAGAGAGAGAGAGAGAGAGTCTTCAATTTTTGTTTTTTTTTCTTTTCCAATCTTATTTAAAGATGTTACAATTTGTATAAGTATTATTAATTATTATTTGAATAATAATTATTTCGTTTCAGTTATGACAATGTTCAACTGTAAGATTGATCAATTGTCAAATTAAAGTAAAAATAAAAATTTATTAAAAAACAATTAAAGAAAATTGAAACCCACGTGAAAATATTTCGATAGTAATATTAGTAAATTGTTATCAAAATTAACGATCATTGTAAATAGACTGTAATAAAATAAAAAAATAAAATAAATTTCAAAGACAAAACTATATGGAACATTGAGAAGAAAATATGAAATAGAAATATTTTTTCAAAGTTTCGCACAAAACGTTAATTTTGAAAGTTTTTCAACAGATATCAGATAATTACTACGTCCTAAAAGGTATATGAGAAATGAAAAAGATAAAACAATCAATTTTTTTATTTTACCAAGGACAAATAATAAAAGAAAAAAAGAACGAGCTTGTTTAATTAATATCTACGTTTTAATAAAAGCTTATAAAAGTATCGGCTATAGAATGTTAAGCAAATTATTTAATATTTCCTTTTTTATTTTTCAATTTTTTTTTTTTTACATTCATTCTCACTGTAATACAAAATATTTTCATTCAAAGTTTTCATCTAGAGCTTCGTACGGTAAATTAATTTTTGCATGTTTATTAAAAATTATTTAAAGATAAAAATAAAGAAAAACAACCTGCAGAAAACGTTGGCTACTGAACGTTGTGTTAACGATTCGTAGAAAACAAAAATAATTTTCTCGAAAAAAAAAAAAAGATTACGCTCAGATCAATCAGTCGACTCAGAAGGAAAAAACATCGTTGAAACAATGTCAGCAATTTTGTTTCCCCCCTTGCAACTTCGTAGCAGCACTCGCGCGAAAATATTCGCAGAGTCGTGAAAATGGTAGATGAGATGAGATAATTTTTTTTTTGTTTTCTAGAACGATATAATCAGCCAACGTAGGAGAAATCAGAGAACGATAGAAGGAAAAAGAGAAATGAAATGAAGCAAAAACTAATGACATACGTCCATCCGTCTGTCTGTCTGTCTGCCTGTCTAGCTGGCTGACCTTCTTTATTTATCGTCAGAAGTGTATCAAGAAAAATATATATGATGTTGTAATCGTAGTAAAGTTATTTTCGGTGTTCATCAACGAAAACAACAATCACGATCAAACCGAAAAGAAAATAATAGAAGAACTTCAAAGGCATCGTCGTGTCTCTCTCTACGACATCGTATTTGTTGCTGTTATTGGTTCATCATCTACCTACTCGAAATTCTCGTTCGCGTTTCGGATTCACTGCATTTAATATAATTACGATACCCTGTGCCAGAGAAGTTTCACACGTTTCACGTAAATCTAGTTTGAGTATTCGTCTTCGAAAAGCACACAAACTATCTCTATATCTCTCTCTCTCTGTTTCTCTTTCTTTCTCTTTTTCCCTTTCTGCCTATCTTTCTATCTGTCTCTATTTCTCTTTCGCTTTTTCAATTGACACTTTTATCCAGTCATCATGCATGATATCATGTAATCGAGCAAAGTCACTAACAATCTCTGAAACTAAAAAAAAAAAAAAAAAAAATTAAAAAAAAAAGAAAAAGAAAAAAGGAGAAAAAAGATAAAAAGAAAAAAAAAGAATTGAATGAGTTTGAACTAATGATTTTTCCACGTCACTTTACGGTCATTGCCAAAACGAGAAAATTCACAAAGGATCTGGTTACTACTACGAACGTTTGACTCCCTTTGATTACCCGAATCGTTTCGATCGTTACTCCCTTTTTATCGTTCCTACAAAAAGAGTGAAGGAGAATACAATTGAATAAAAAGAAAATCGAATATTCCAAGAGGAAAAATTAATTACGTAAGCACAAAGGAGTTAAAAAAAACTATAGAGAAATATGGAAATAGAAAATGTCTATATAGAAATGCGAGGAATTTATATACTTTGTCGTTCGTAATATGAAAAAAGAAAAAAAAGTTCGAGAGTATTCGATTGTATGGAAGGATCTAAATGCAGTATTAATGCATTTAATTTTTTCCTTTTTTTATTTTATTCTCGTACAACATTGAATTTCAAATGTCCGAGGTACATAAAATCCAACGTAGATGTTGGCTGGTTATCCCATAGAAAAAAGACGGAAGGAAAAACAGGAAAAGCATCTACAACTAGAAAGAATGAGAAAGATACAGTAAGAAGAGGAAGAGGAAGAAGAAGAAGAAGAAGATGAAGAAAAAGAGAAGAAAAATATACGTACGTCGAGAACAAATGTGTGTATAACACTTAGAAAGGGAGCTCCACCATTTCTTTTCTCCCAGATTGCCGCGTGGACAAAGGACACGCAGTCAGAAACACGGATACCATTTTGTATACTTTTTCTACCCCTTTTATACCTTCCACTTGACGTTTTATCTCATTCGTGTTAATAATACGTGTGAACAAAATAACTACGGATTATATGCGTATTTCTCTACGTGTTTTTTTTTTATCTCATGGGGAAAAATATTCACTCGAGATTCGCTTAATTTCTTTGATGCAATATTCTTAATTAGCAAAAAGATGAACAATTATAAAATATGAAACCGCATATCAATTTGCGAGATAACTTTTTTTATTTCTATTACTTTTATACACTGTAAAAAAAATTACTAGGATACTTCGGATACACGTTGCTGTGGCTTTGTTATAAAATGTAAACTTAAACTCGACTATATTCGACTATACTCTATTATACTACACTATACACGACTATACTCGAATATACTTGTCTATACTTGTCTATACTCGACTATACTCGTCTATACTCCACTATACTCGACTATACTCTATTATATTTAACTATACTCAACTATACTCCATTATACTCATTTATACTCGACTATATTTGACTATACTCTATTAAACTCGACTATACTCGACTCTACTCTAATATACTCATCTCTGCTCGACTATACTCTATTATACTTGACTGTACACGACTATACTATATTATACTCGACTATACTCGACTCTACTCTAATATACTCGTCTATGCTCGACTATACTCTATTATACTCGACTATACTCGACTGTACTCTATTATATGCGACTATACTCAATTATACTCGACTATACTCTATTATACTCGACTATACTTGACTATATTCTATTATACTTGACTATACTCGACTATACTTCATTGTATTCGACTATATTCGTCTATAATCGACTATACTTGACTATACTGTATTATACTCGACTATGCTTGACTATACCTATAAATAATAAATTCTTAAATTAGAGCAATAAAAGATAAAAATAATGGCAATAAAAACTATCCTACATCCAAAAATTTAGGAATATATTTTTTGAAAAAATCACACAAAATAAAAAAAAAATTTATTTATTTCGAAGTTTAATGGAAACCAACAATATGATACTGAATTTTTATATATAAAAAGATTATTCTACAATTTTCGGTACATATTATTTATCAATGAAGAATAAAAATTCTAACTTAACCTAACTTTATGTCAAATATTATGAATTGTTTTTTTATTTTTTTTATTTCAACACCGAGACACTGTCAAATTGATAAAATATAGGGACATTTCTCGCGATATATTTTTATATAGAAATAAATATTTTTATAACTCGTATCAATTTTTTGCTCCCTCCTACATCAAAGAATTCTGTTTACTCAGGGTTGAAAAAAAGCAAAGGAATGAAAAAACTCAACTATGTGTAAAGCTATGGGAAGAATAATCCGAGTAAATTGAAGAACATGTGTTATAAGAATAAGAAAAAGTTTATCGATAAAAAAAAAAAAAATGGTTTAACAAAATTTCAAACGATTTTTCTCGTTATTTTGTTTTAGGTTTAATTTATAAATGCATATTAATATTATTTTCTTCTTAGTATATATAAGTGAATAACGCAAAAAGAACGAAGTATGTGTATAATGTTTGATATAAAGTAAATAATAAAGTATTCTATTATTTTACATATGTAGGCATCAAAAAAAAATATCTTTCACGTTAAAGTGACGAACAGAGAAAAAAAAAGAATAGGAGAAAAAAGAAATAAAGAAAGAAAAAAAAAAGAAAGAAAAAGAAGTGAGAGACAGACAGAAGTGAGATTCGTCTAGCTGAACTTTCATAAATTCGCAAGGGATCGGCAACAAAATGCTATAGAAATGATGCGCAATCCAGCAACTTTGTTCTCAACTGACTTTAGGTAGTTCACCGGAGAGAGAGAGAGAGAGAGAGAGAGAATATAGAGAGTATATAGAAAGTTTGACTTTCAAAGGGTTCGTATAAACAAGGACTTAAGAAGATGCGGCGAAAGTAAAAATACCGACGTTCATGATTCATTGGTGTTCTCTTACTAACTCCTGATCCCTATACATGTTCATACATATGGCTCCCTATATGTGTATAGAACCGTATTATATATATTGATCGATTAGATAGATAGGAACTTTAACCTCTATCAAAAAGAAATTATTCGTAGATAGGAAAGAGTAGATAGGAAAATCATTTATTGAGATGATAGTAATAAATAATTTTTCTTCATCAATAAAAAAGCTTCTAAGAGGTAAGTATTGATTTCCTATAGTTTTAAAATTACTATTTTCTTTTTTTTCCCTTTTTTATTCTTTTTGACGATTTTGATTTTATTTTTTATATATTTTTTTTTCGTCCATCGAGTAAACACCGTTCCAATACATTATTCTTCTATCGAACGTACGTTTGTTTTTCTTCGATCGTATACGTACTGCATATATGTATGAATATATTGTATATATATATATATATATATATTTACAAACATACATACACACACACACACTAGGTTCGAATGTGGAACGGAAGATGGAATTGCACGCTTAGCCATTTTGATAGCACTCGGAACTATTCGAATATTCCGTTATCTCAAGTAGAGAAGACTACTAGTCGAAGTAGCTCTCCTGAATACGTGCTGACGCGAACGTAAAAGTAATGCGATATATCAATATCAAGCGTGCCAAAAACTTTGAATACACGACCCCGCGAGATTTCGAGCTACGACGAGATTGGACGTACGATCGAACTTTCCAGAATAAGGAGGGATAGAGAAAGAAAGAAAGATAGAGAGAGGGAGAGAGAGAGACAGAGAGAAAGTTTCCAAAGATCGATATTCCTTCCAACTTTTGATTTGATAAAAACAATATATCGATCCTTTCCATTTCTTTTACCCTCTCTCTATAAGTAAAAGCATAACTTTCACGAAAAGGAAAAAAATGAACCAAAAACAAAAAGAAAATAGAAAGAAAAACGATAAAAACAGAGTTTATATTTAAAGAGGATAATGTTAAGGAGAGAGAAAGAGGGGTGTTATGCCCTGTGTCGATACGTACAGTTTAATGGCAGTCATTAAGGAAAAAAAGTACAGGTAGTAAAGAGAAAGAAAGGAAAAAAAGAAAAGAAAGAAATATGACCCTTTTAGAAAATCTTCATCGGGGATAAAGAGAGGGAGTGAATTGTGTGAGCTGAAAAACAAACAAATAAAAATCAAAACAAAAGAAGAGAGAGAGAGAGAGAGAGAGTAAAAGCTTGGATAGAAAACGATTTACTTTACTTACATCGAACCAAGGAACGAACGAACGAACGAATGAACGGTTTTACAATGACTCGTATTATACTGCTCATTGTCGTAGCAATGGAGTTTCTAACGATATAACCGGTTCGGTGGTGAAGGCGGCGAGTTATTAACGTCGCAAATGCAGTTCTACAGACAACGCTTGGATGGTGAAAGCCTCGTACACTCTCTCTCTCTCTCTCTCTCTCTCTCTCTCTCTCTTTCTCTTTCTCTTCTGTGCATAAACTTTGTGCAGTGAGATGTAGGCTCGAGGGTACCTACAACTCAGTGAGCCCGTTGCGTTGCTGCTGCTGCTGCTTCTGCTGTTGCTGCTGCAGGATCTGCTTTCCCGATCGTCTTGTTCGTCTGTTATAAGAGAGAGAGAGAGAGAAAGAGAGAGAGAGAGAAACCCTTCATGGTACGTATATACATCTACAAGTAGATGTACCGGCAATGTCGCTGCTTTAACGGCACCGTATCCAGCGACGGCTGTGTAATTTAATGAGCATAAAAGCCAGAGGCACGATTAATACGCGCGTACCAAGAAGACGACCGACCAACCACCATCATCACTACCACTACCACCACTACCACCATCGCTACCAACTTCTATCTTTTCAGCTTAAACTTTAGGCACTCTGATACAGGACGATTCAGGATTGAACGATCATAGCTCGAATCTGACAGCAATGTTCTTTTGCTAGTTTTTTTTTTTTTGCTTCTTCTTCTTCATGTTTATATCTTACGAAAATATATTTCCGTAGGAAATATATGTATATATTTATGTATTTATGTATTTATTAATGTTATATATTTGTGAATAAAATTTCAAGATATCTCTAACATCTTTTCACGTTTTTTAACGATCTCTTCTCGTTACGATAGCTGCGTATCGTGTTTACCTGTTTGCTCGTTAGTCGGAAAAGAAATATATGCAAAGCAGATTTCAAACGAGTTTAGATTTAAATATCTATGAAAGTAGGAAAAGTAGGAGAATATGTTAATCAATTGCATATCTACCGAATCCATCGCAACATTATACGGTAAGTTATACAAATATTCGTACTCATATTGTCTATTTGAAAGGATCAATTATTTTTTGTTATGTAATATTTCAAAATGTTAATAGATTGAAACATATTTTAAGATTATTCAATTCTTTAATTGATATCAATTTTATTGCAAAAGTGTATTTTGTTATATGTGAAGTATATTTTGTATATAACTCCTAAGAAAATTGGTTTCACAAGGATAGAAAATTGGACTGAGCCAATTTAACTCATTTCAAATTTTTTTTCTATATATGGATTGAAAACTTAAATATTATTTTTTTTTAATATATATTAATTTTTAATACTGTTATTAGATATACGTAAATAATAATTCCTTCCTTCTATCAACTTCTTCATTCAAACAATGTTTGTAAGTTTTTGAAAAAATAGTGAGCAAAATATTTGTAAATCTAGTGTTAAAAATCATTATAATATGTAAAAGGATACCTTTTACAAAAATAATAATTATATTTTTATTACATCTTACGTTGGTACAACTAATCTTATAAAACTTATTTTTTATCATTTATTAAATTGAGTTATGCTTTTCTAACAATAAAAAAAATCTTTTTTTGCAATAAAATTGAAATCAATTAGAAAGTTGAATAATTCTAAAATAGGTTTCTCTGTAGAAGAATTTTATAAGCTTTGAATTACAAACAAATATTAATTAAATAAATATCAATTTGAAAGTTGAATAATTATCAAATAGGTTTCCTTGTAAAAGAATTCTATAGGCTTTGTATTACGAATAAATATCAATTATTTACAGTAAAAGTTATTACGGATACTCTTTTGACTTATTATAGGTGTCTTTTAATATTCCTAATTTAAGATTTCTTTTTTACATTTATTTATATATATGTAATCTATATAATAAATAAAATAAAATATATAACATGTATGTATGTATTACATATATATATATATACAGGGTGATCTGTAACTGGTGGGACAAGCGAAAATGTGGTATTCTACATGAAAAAATACATCAAAAATATAGAAGAAATATTTTTCGATTAAGGATTTGTTTTCGAGAAAATCAACTTTGAATTTTCGCAAAGTACGCGTGCACTTGATCATGTCTCGTTATAACAGACATACGAACTTTTCAGAAATACCCTGCAAACTTTTCAGAATTATACCCTACGAACTTTTCAGAAATATACCCTAGAATCACCCCTTTTCGCTTTTACCACCAATTACAAATAACCCTGTATATATATGTAACATATGTATACATATACATATATGTCTATTTAACATATCTATCTATCTATCTATCTATCTATCTATCTATTTATCAATTTCTTTAGTTCCTTTCCTTTCTGAAATTATTTGTACTTATGTATACAGTAACTTGTTTGTGAACAAAATATTCTAACTTGGATTATAACAGCATAGAAATATCAGGAGATATACGTTATTACTTTGCGGTCATATAGGTCGTTGTATGAAGAGAGGATGCACATGAGAATACGGGCACTTGGTTTTGAAACGGAGTGAGAGAGATAGAGAAACAGAAAGCGCGAGAGAGAGAGAGAGAGAGAGAGAGAGAAATGGGCATAATGTAGGATCCACTGGTCTACTACAACTACTACTACTACTACTGCTACTACTATTACAGTCTGGCAGCTTTGAGTTAGCGAGCGAAATGATGTCGCACAACTTACAAGTTGTCGAGATGTTTCAGTTCAAAGAGTGTGTGTGTGTATGTGAGAGAGAGAGAGAAACGAGAGAGAGAGGAAACTAAGAGTTAAACAAGGGAAACAAAAGAGAGAAAGAGAGAGAGAGAGAGAGAGAGAAAGTTCAACTTTGAAATTTACGGACTAGCATAGCTAAAAAAGTTTCGGCACACATCTGGATGCGAATGTTCGATAATCGATATGTGCGACCATTCTTGGCGAATATCTGCCGCTCGGCACATCAACGGAATTGCAATCTTTCGATTAATTTCATTACCGTTGCAGAAAAATCGACCAATTTTTTTTCCCTTGTCAAAAAGAAATTTTCTCCCATCCTGGAAGTTCATTATTAATAATATTCTTATTATTATTATTACTATTAGCAATGATGAAATTTAAACAATGCATATATTCGATCATTTGTAAATTTATTTGAAAATAAATTTTTTTGTTACCAACATTTCAAATAAAAGTTTCATTTCAATCAATAATCATATTATTATTATTTTTATTTGGATAATTTTTGAACTTATTGAATTCTTAAAACATCGATTAATTTAATGTACGAATTTAAGGAAAAAAAAATACAAACAAGGATTTTTTAGTTTGACTTATTAAATCTTATAAGTTTAATTATGCAAAACACAAAACATTTTACTTTTAACAAGTTAACTGAGTTTGACGATTATACTCGTCATGCGTAAAACGTAGTGACCATTTGCTATTTAAATTGTTATTTTTGTAAAAAACGAAATATATTCTCAAAATTTCAATATGAGTAAAAAGAGATTGAACATTTGTGAATTACTAATTTTTTTTCTTATTTTTAGTTAATTTTATCTTGAAAATGAGCAATTTTAAACTCGACTTGTCATCGGTCGATTTTAGCGACACACAGCAGTGCACACATTCAAAAAAGAACGCCACAGTTAATTAGTTAAAAGAACATAAACATAAATAAAATGAAAAATCCGTGATATACGAGTGAAAAAACAAGAATGATTGGCTTTAGGAAAACTGATCGGAAAAATGCTAATTAATATTTTTAATTTTTTTCAATACTTTTCTCGAATCATGAATTCTATTCACATTTGAATAAACTAATCTACAAATTATATATACCTCATTGAAATAAAAAAGAAAAAAATTTTCCTTGTCAATGAATCCTGTGTCCAATGAAAAAAAAAAAAAAAACTTTCATTAGCGATCGTATTAAATATTGGAACCAGAAAAAAGGAGGGTGAAAGAAAAAAACTCAAGTTGATCAAATTAAAATAGAATGCAGGAGGGTATAAATTTCACTTGTCATTTCTCGAGGGAAGAACCAACAAACGAACCGTGTTCTGCCATCAGAATCAAAAGTCCAACGTATATATTGTTACATGTATATTATCATACATATATTTATATATATATACATACACGTATATTAATAACAGTCTGTATTGGTGCGACCATGCCGAAACTGCCTGAGCGAACTCGTTATCATCACGAACCCGACGATTAAATGGAAATTATTGAAAAACAACTTCTGCACGGGCGAGCCAAACTTTCTGCTCGAATGATCGCACCACTCGTCCTGTTAACGACGGTTTGCAGGAAGAGCGAAAAGGGTCCCACGTTACTCTCTCTCCCCCACAATCTCCCACTCTCCTTCAATCTATCTATCTTTCTCATTCTCTCTCTCCATTCTCTTTCTCTTTCTGATTCCGTCAACATCGCACACCAACAAGTACCACCCCCTCAGCCAGTCACTCTCGTTCGAGCGTGAAACACGGCGCATCTGTAATTTCCGTGAGAGAACTCAGACTTCTCTCCTCTCTTCACTTTACGTACTCTTCTCGTTTCGATCAATCCTCAGCTTCGACTGCAACCACCGCCACCCCCACCCCCACTAACATCACCACCACTACTACTACTAGTACGACTACTACTAGGGGTTTTTTTTCTTTCTTTCTTTTACTTCTTTTCCTCTCATTTCTTTGTGTTTTCCACCCTTTCCCTCTTTGTGTCATTCTATCTCCGTCTGACTTATCCTCTGTCTGTATCTTGTGTCTCTTTCCATCTCTATTTCTCTCCTCTTTCTTTTTATATTCTTCAAACCTACGAGTTTTCCCACGAGTCACGCGAATAGATTTCGACCTCGTTCGAATGCTGTAATTCAAGGAAAAAAAAACGTGTTAAGAATGAAACCTGTCGTTGGAACTTCTTCAATAATATATGAAGTAAAATAAAGTGTAAAATAAAGTTAGTAAAAAAATATTACATTTGTATGATGGACTAGTTAGAATTTTATTACATATTATTGATATTTGATATTAAGTGTATATATTCTATTCGATATACTTGATTATGGCAATTTTTAACCCTTTGCACTCTAAGTCCTAAGAAAATATTAGAGTGATCGAAAAGTAATAAAAATTTCTTCAATGAGTAAACTCACATTTAGTTTGTGGCGATAAAAAATCGAAGGACTTTTTTAAAATGGGAATCGAACAATTGCTTTTAGGCTCGGCAAAAAGTGTTTGAAAATGATGGACAATTTTTTTATTGATTAGCATTTAACATTTCTTTATTAGATAAATGTTTTAGGCTAGGAAACAAAATTTTGAAAATAAATAGAAAATAAAGAAAATAGTTAAATCAAATTCAATTTAGTCTACAACATATCAACTATAACCTTTCTTTTAATTTACATATATCATTTACTTATATGTGAATATGATTTTTCTATTGAAATTGCTTTGAGTTGCTGGTAAAATGAATGAAAAGTAATTTCGAGTGAAAAGGGTTAATACTGCAAGTTTTCATATTTAATTATAAGGAAGAAATATTTATTAAGTACCATAAATATTTAATTTAATATCTATAATAAATTAGTACAAAAATGATGAATGTAATAGTAATATTAATTCGTATAAAATTAAAATAACATATATTTAACTTTTATATATTATAATTAATATATTATATAAGATATTAAAATAATATAATTCTATATGAAATAATTCTTGAAATAAATTATTAACTTTTATATATAATATTATATTCTTGATTGATTTTAAAATTTACATTAAATTAATGAAATAATTTTGCAAACAAAAAAAGAAAATATTTGAAAGATTTTAAAAGAAATAAAAATATAACGTTGAATATTTTATTCGATGAATTTCTCATTTGAGGGTTTATAATGATGATTCTTGGCTGCAGAACGAAGGACAAAGATCGCGTTTACGTAAGCCGTCTAGTAACGATGTGAATACGTATAACGAAGTTCATCCCCTGTGCGGTCTTCTGACCCACGCTTTCTCATCTTCTACTATCTTTCCCACAACGGCAAGCTTCTCTCTCTCTCTCTCTCTCTCTCTCTCTCTACAGAGAGATCTGACTGAATCGTTAAACCGAAGGATGTGGCCACGCCGCAATTGGAATTTCTCCAGCTATATTACTCTATCTAATACGACGGCCGGTATATTGTGACAAGAATACAAAAGATCATGAAAGGATTTGTCGCAAACGTTTACATCGATAAAATGATATTAAGAAATTACTAATTCATAATATAAAATTATTTCATATCATTCGTATTACATCCAAATCAAATTCATTATTATTTATTACATTTAATGCAATTTATATTTAATACAATTAATATTTTCTTTAAATATAAAAATTCAGTGTCACATTCTTGGTTAATATGTTAATCAAATTTTTTTGTTTTTTTTTTTTGTGTGTTTTTCTTTAAACTTATTACATAGAATACTTTTTATAACAATTATTTTTTATTTTTCATTACTAATTTAAGGATTTATTATTTAGAGGTTATTTAAGTTTCTAGGTTCTGTAAGTTTTCAATAGATGGTGTTGTTATTCAATTTAGATTTACATATGACATACACAACCTTGCTTTGTATATTTTTTCGTGTATTATTATTTTATGTATTCCATTTTAATTGTGTTATTATTTTGTGTGTTGTTATTTATATATTATATATTATATATATTAAAAATATATTATATTTTTTATGCCTAATTTGAGTTCCCAAAAATTATTAATGAATATTAATTTGACTGCATTAAATAGTTCGGAATTATATTATATTAACGTTTTATAACAAAGACATAGTTAAACGTGGCCATAACATCCTAGTTTTCTTATAATTTAATAAAATATTGTTAAATTTAATACAACTTTTAATATAATTGATATTTCATGCAATTAATATTTTCTTGTAAAACAATAGATTTTCAAAATTTTTACACATAGAATTATATTTTAAGATTAATAAACGATGGTAATCGATATAAATTCATCCAACATTTATAGATACAATTAAATGCCTAATCAGTACATTGTTTAGTACTAGTACGTCAGCTGTTAAATGATTCTAACAATGATCAGGTTAAGAAGGACAAACTCTTTAGCCTTTAAAATTATGGGATATAACGCTAATGGATTTGTATTTGTAAAGAATACTGAAAGAAAATATTAATCAAACACATTAATACTCGTAAGGAATAAATGCAAATGATTCGTGACATATTTGTTTTAACTTAGAAAAATAAAGAAAAAAAATAGTACACGCAAATACAATACGTTCTATTCTGCATAGATACCAGTTTTACATTTAAACAACAGACAATATTTTGAAATGGATTTATAATTTGAAACAACACAATCAATTCTTTTGTGGTATAGGACAAAAAAGCAGAGTTCATTGTTATTTCGTATTTTTGTCACAGAACTTTTTAAATTTAAATATTTAAAACTACAAAAAAATATTTCAAAATCTCTAAAATGTAGAAAAATAAACCTTAAATTTCTTACTTGATTTTTGATAATGACGATCTTTTTGAGACACTGTATATAAATTAATATGAAATAAATATCTTTAAAATAATATTTTAATCAATAAGAAGTGACGTAAAATCTTTGTAAAAGTCGATATATTTAATAATGTCTTTAACAGTGCCTTCCATCAAACTTCTTGGAAAGACCCAAAACTTGAGCGACCCTACGTCGAAACAACACACACACATATACAAATACATATACATAGGAAAACATGGTTCTACTCGCTGTTATATCTTACAGCTCCACGTTAAACCATATGCGAAGCCTTATCTTATTAAACGTCGGACGGTAAACTATCGTGAAACACACGATTAGCATTAGGCCAGCAGACACGTCGTTAGATACATCGAAGCAACTCTGCTTGCTTCTTCTCAGACTCCCTTAAACGTTAAGCGAGCCTGTATACTCGAGTTATGTCAAACGAGTAAGAATTTAGATTGTCTACAACGTAAATAAGAAAATCATTTTTATATAAAAAAAATCATTTATTTATAATAATTAAATTATATTATAACATATAAATTTATACATTGTTCATTTTATCAAATATATAGGACATACTCTTAATTTTTGTTCAGATTATTTAAAATATTCATTAATAACGTGATTAGAAATTAATTAGATGCAAAACGTTGTAATAAAAAAATTGGAATAAAAATATATTTATACTAGGATGGCTTTGCTATAAAATATTGATTTAATATAGTTCTAAATTATTTAATATTTACATTTATATAATTTATAATTTTATAAAAGCACACTAAATAATACCACAATTACAATGGAATATATAAAATAATAATATACAGAAAAAAATATAAAAAGAAAGGTTAGATATGTTATATGTAAATCTGAAAAAAACATATGACGTGAATATATCAAAATAATTGAGTTGTAATACAGTGCCATCTATTGAAAAATTAGAGTAATTACAGACCTAGATAACCTTCTTAGTAGCACAAAACATTGAATACATGTGTATCTAATATTAAAAAGAGATTCAATGTCTTTTTAATATTAGATAAACATGTATTCAATATTTTGTGCTACTAGGGCTCTAAATAACGAATCCCTAAATTATTTTTTACAAATTAATCCTATGCACTTAGTTGAATAAAAACACACTAAATAATAAAAAATTAATTAAAATTGGTTCAATAGTTTCGAAGTTTATTGAAAACTAAGAATGTGTGACACTGAATTTTTATATATAAAGATATATATTATTATGTTAATATATTTCAGAGATAAATATAACAGAAGTGAATTTTTATTTGGTTATAGAAACGGATAACAATTTAAATATTAGCAAAATAGTAAACACTAGTTACATAAGGTAAAGTGACGATTAGCCTCCCCAACTAACACGTTTCAAAAAGAAGAAGTAGAGCTCAGACTGGACGACAAAATAAAAGGATGACGAGACTGCTGTTTTGCAAGGGAATTAACGACACTACCGGAGAACCAGAGGTTACTCGGTGTCGGACAGCTAGCAACGAAGTTAATTGCAAGAGAAGAATACCCAGAGAGTAGTGGAAAAGACTGTAGAGAAACAAAAGAGAGAGTGTGTGTGAGAGAGAGAGAGAGAAAGATAAAGAGAAAAAACAAGAGAGAGTGAGAGAGAGAGAAACTAGCTTGTGGTAAAAAGAAGTATTCCAGTAGAAAAATAAAAAAGAGGCTTGAAGTCACGAAAAGTGGTCTGGAGTATTTCTAGGTATTTTCGTTTTAACGGGCAGCTTAATCCGTCCTACTCTCTCTCTCTCTCACACACATACACACACACACTCTCTCTCACTCATTCTCTCATACAAACTTTTTCTTCGATAGCTATCACGATAGCGAGACTTTTTCTTTTATCTAACCAGACTCGTGAAGCTCTACTATTTAGTCATCAGCTTAACACGAGCCACCGCGGGATCACGTGAGAAAACAAAAGAAAACAAGATGGTAGAAACAAAACTCAAAACACACCCATCCACTTATACACACATATACAATAGAGAACAAAATATACTAACTAACCACACCCTGGCTTTTTCCATACAAATAGAAGTTCTTTACCATTGGAAACGTTAAAAGCTCATCCTTCGTCGATGTTCGATATGGAAAGTTAGCGTGGAGCACACTATAAAAGGATCAAAAGTTAAATGAAGTTAGCGGCCAAGATAGACAATTCCCCAAGCGTCGTCGTCGTCGTCGACGTCGTTTTCGTCGTCGTCTAGCGACAGCCGGCAGAAGGCAAGGACCCGTGAGTTTCCTCGTCACTCGCGTTTTTCTTCTTCTCCCCTTTCATCCCTTGTCAACCAACTCACTCTCTCTCTCTCTCTCTCTCTCTCACTCTCGTGGCTTTTCTTCAGCCCTCGTTGAATAATATTTTGCACAACGGACCCTGAACACAGGCGATACTCAACCAAACCGTCGCGAACGTTTTACTTAACCTCGTCTTTTCTTTCACCTTCACCTTTCCCTCTCTCCCCATAATTTTCCTCTTCTTCCTCGTCATCTTCCAACCTTCTTCTTCTTCTACTTCTACTTCTATTTCTACTCTTTCCCCTTTATTTCTTCCTTCTTTACTTGAACCTAGCACAATTCTGCTTCTCCTTCTAAGTAAGAGTCCATTAAGACCGCTTCATCTTTCCGTACAATTTGTTTTCTCTTCGCCATCTTTTGAATGGCGTTCCGAAATTCAGCGCAGTCTTTGCCGGAAACGCGCTCGAGAATATAGCGATCGTGCGATCGTTCCCAAAGAATCTTACCATTTCTCTTGGAATTTCTCTCTCTCACTCTCTCTCTCTCTCTCTCTCTCTCTCTCTCTCTTTATTTCTTTCTTACTTTCTTTTTCTATTTCTTTGACTTCCAACAGGGAGAGCACCCTTTTCTTTCACTTGACTGGTAGACTCCTGCTAAAGAAAGAGAAAGAGAAAGAGAAAGAGAAAGAGAATGAGAATGAGAATGAGAAAGACGGGAGTGAGCTCAGTTGAACTTAAAATCCATTTAGGATTAAAGAAGTTTTGGCTTACTCCTCGGAAATAGAAAGCGATCTCGATGAACGTTCTTTCTCTCATTCTTACTATCTCTTTCTTTTTTTATTATTTCTTTTGTTTCTGTTTTTTTGAAAAACTCCATTCTCTGTAAAGCAGAAGTGTTTGTTGACTGTAGATACCGAAAAAAATACTAAATAATGAAAATAAAAAAAAACAGTAGGACGACAGTGTTGAATATTTCGTAGAACGTGAAACAATGGTTACCCGTTAACGATGAGTTTTCGTGATATTCGATGGAACGGAATCGCGATAATATAGATCATACTATATCGGATGGTGTTTAGAAGGGAATTGTTTATAGCTCTGAGATAGGATGCTAGAACGTTGCGTAGTATATGCGAAAAGCATTGTGCGTGTTTCGCATTCTATGAACGTCGAAAAGCGATATTCCTGCTATAAATTGTCTCATCAAATTTTCAACGGTATATCCTACATAACCAAAGAGAGTTTATGTGTGTGTGAGAGAGAGAGAGAAGAAAGAGAGTTCATATTCTCGTCAAAATCGGTTCTCATACTTTACTCGTACCTTACTTTTGTTCGGATGATAAAATCAAGACGACGACTTCTCTACGATATTTGACGTCATTTAATTCTCTTTAAAGGAAGATAGAAAGAGAGAGAGAGAGAGAGAGAGAAATTGTAGTTAATGTGAAGAAGATTGTGTCTCTTTCTCTATTCGGTTTACATATTTTGTGAAAACTTATTCGAATGGGTTCATAGTGCACGTTCCGAAACGTTTCAATTCAGTGAAAAACACGTTGATATATTTTACAAGATGCGTTAAGATATAGTTTCTTCCTCTCTTATATTTATTTAATTGTATAACTGACGTTTAACGTTACCTTTAAAAAGATTTTACTCTGTTTCTAGTTGTATCAACTTAATCCTAGAAAACGTTGGAAATTATTTATATAAACAATTTAAATAATTTATTATAGACTCCTCTCTCATTTCTTTTTATTCATCTCATTTTTTACATTAATTATTTATTTCTACCAATTTTTTGTGTGTGTTTCATTTTATATTACGAAACTAAAAAAGAAAGTAAAAGAAAGGAAAAAAAGGAACATGAAATATTGTATCTCTTAACAATCCTTTCTACGTTTTTTAACTTCTTTCTTTTGTGTCTTTCTTTCGTTCCAGAAAGTAGAAACTTCGAATTTAAAAAAGATAAGAACAAGGAGAACAAAGCGAGTACATAAGACTTTTGGAAGAATATTATTGAAATCGAAAAGTCAAGTTCTTTCCTGTTCCCCCCCCCCCCCACCCTTATCTTTTCTTCGAGAAGCTTTTAACATATCTGGTGCAAGGAAAATTCATTTAACCTTTCGTTGGGGAACATTTATTAATGTCCTACCACTGACGTTATTCATTCTTGAGAATCTGTAAAATTATCCAGATAGTCAATCTTACTCAGTCCAAGGTTTTTTTCTAAGCACTCGTGGTATTTCTTTGAAAGGTTCATTTATTTTAACCAACTATCTTATACGAGATTATGAATTACCAGTTGTCTAACGATAATTTTCCTAATAATTAACGTTGGTACGTCAGTAAAAATATCATTACATACCTTTTGCAAATATTGGGATCTCTGGCAGGAGCGAGGATTACCCTAGCGGAAAAAATATGAACTAGAGACTGGATGGGTCTGTGCATTACTTGTATAACCAAAATAGAGAACAACGTCTATAACATTATTATTTATATTATTATTATTTTTTTGTAATTAAATTAAATAAAATGAAACTTACATTGTAAGAAATTTTTAAATTTGCTTGCACAAAACTAAGCAATCAAAATTTTGTTGGTGATGAAAGTGTATTAAATGCTGGACATGTGATTAAGTGTGGGCAAGTACCAAGTGGTGATTGTAATATTATAAGTATTTTAGCTTTTTGCTTACAAACTTCACATATTAGAGATAATCCACATGAAATAACTGGTGAAATATTAAAAAATGGTCGAATAATTAGAATGAGTTGTTCCTTCAAGGCTGGTTTAAGTAGTATTTGTAAACATGTTGTTGCAGTATTGCAATATCATTAACTGTCACTAATTCAATTGATCTTCTACGCATTCTTTCTTCTCGAGAATCTATTTGATCTACAAGATAAGCACATTCTTTGGATGATCCTAAAGGAAGATTTTCACTAAGAATACTTGTTTTTTTTTTTAAATAAGTTCGAATTGAATCAATAGCTATAACAATACACAAAAACAATATAAGCATGAGTAAATTTATTGATTTAACAATTTATAATAACCAGAAAAAATAATTGTTGAAAATACTCACGTGAAGCTAAAAAATCATCTTTAATAAAATGGAGTGAACAGACTTTCATACTGGGAGTTATACTTTTTCCAATTTTTAGCGCTCGTACCCAAGCTATATGTCTATCAATAATTTCTTCATCACTAAATTTGTTTATTCGATAAACAAATTGTTTTTTACGAGGTGGAATTGGAAAAAATCTAATCTTTTCATCGCGACAAGCTATGCTTGTACAACTAAATACACAGCAATACACTTTACTTTTATTTTTTCTTGCTGGGTACTCCATAACAAAAAAAAATTCTTTGCAACAACTTTTTAGTTTAACGATACTAGTTATTTTCAATTCTACTTTCAATAATAAATAAGCAAGTCATAAAATTAAAAATACAAATATTTCCACATAAATATCGTGTAGTTAAATCAGCTGTCAGCAATTCCCCTTACCGCTCTAGTTCTGAATTTAGCCACCAGATAGCGTATTCAAGTGCTAGAGATCCCAATAAAATCTGTGGGACGAACGCCTCCATGCCAAAACTTATTAATCCTTTCGATACTTCGGGCCACTATAGTAGCCCTCCATAAAATGCCACGTATTTTACATACGACGAACATATACAGTTATAGCACACCAAATATCCCATTAGGAACGTGTAATTTTACTATTTTATTTCTTTCAATTAAAATCCGTTAATATTAGTAACAAAATTACTCAAAAATAAAGTTAAATTTCGATGCTGCACGTATTAGCAGCTCGTACATTAGAAGTAGCGTCGCGGAAAAAACGCCCGTAGCGAAAGGGTTAAATATTTGTAGAGAAAGATTGGTCGATGGGCCCTGGATAGCTCAATGTATAAGAGCTTTTGCTCGGAAAGCAAAAATCCGGGTTCGAGTCCTCCAGTTCAGTCCGTCCAGCGGTCCAGTTTTTTTCTCACGAATCTTTCAAATTCATAAAAAAGCATTAGCAAATATTTTTTCTTCATCGTTGATAAGATGATATAAAACATGTTGGTCAATATTTTTCCATTAGCATTGTTTAAAGATAGGAACAAGATAATTATATAATTCATGATAAAGTAAATATAGAGTTACGTTGTATTTTCAGTGAAATAAGAGGAAAAGAAAGATTTCGGAAAAAAATTCATTACTAAAATAAGTACCTACATTTGTTGCGTTAATTAGGAATGATATTTACCATTCGAAGAATTCAGATGTAATTATTATATTTTATACAAATTATTTTATCCTAAGAACAATTTTGTTTTCTTTTTCCATATAGGATACCCCATACTCAGCTCGTGGTTGCTGTCTAGGAGCTTAAAAATCAGAATATACAAGACGATCATCCTACCAGTAGTCCTTTATGGTAGCAAAACGTGGTCACTTACGTTACGGGACAAAAATAAAGTTCTTCGTAAAATCTTCGATGCAAAACTCGATGAGGAAACGGACGAATGGAGAAAACTTCATAACGTAGAAGGACACCGACTGTACAACAAACCGGACATTATTAAGGTCATAAAATCATGCCGATTAAGATATGCTGGTCACATGGTTTGCATGGGGGAGGATTGAATGGCTGATAAAGTACTGGTCGGTATACCGAACGGAAAAAGACCACTGGGTCGACCAAGACGTAAATGGGAAGACAATATTAGGAGGGATCTGAAAGAAATAAGCTACAAAGACTGCGAATGGAGAGGTCGTGCTCAGGGACGAGAATATTGGTGGGATTTGGTATTCGCGGCCATAAACTTTCGAGATATTAATACCAATTAATAATAATAATAATAATAATAATGTGAAAATAAATATAGAATTACAAGGTATTTTCAATGAAATAAGAGGAAAAGAAAGATTTCGGAAAAAAATTCATTACTAAAATAAGTACCTACATTTGTGGCGTTAATTAGGAAAGATATTTACCATTCGAAGAACTCATATGTAATTATTATATTTTATACAAATTATTTTATCCTAAGAACGATTTTCTTTTCTTTTTCCATATAGAATATCTCATATCAATCTTCTCAAATATCTGCAACAACTTTGAAAAAATGTTATTAAAATTGAATATTTTAACAAAAATACATAAAAAAATATAACATAGAAAATATTGTAAAAATCATAGCTTGAAACCATTAAAATAGAAATTGTTTTTTACTTTTAACATTTCAGCTAATATTCTAGAGGTACTTGATAAGAAATCAGAGAAAATATATTGTATAAAAAAGTGTGAAATTCAATTAAAAAAAAAAAAAATAAAATAAAATAAAAATCACGTAACATTATATACATTATTGAAATTAGGAATTTTTTATTACTAAAATTATTGTTGTAGTGTCACAATGTATAAAAAGTGTGAAGTATAATAAAAAAAATTGTGTAATATCATATATGTCATCGCGATCAAAAAACTTTGATAATTAAAATTATTGTGTAGTGTCAACGGTTTGCGAACTATTTTTAAATATTTATAAATATATATTTTAATATTTTGAAATATTAACAAAAATGTCAAACATCCCTCTCTTGTATTTGTTGATAGAATTAAAAAGATTTTAAACTTACAATTATCGGATAGAAATGTCGTTGTAAGATAATCTTGCCAAAGTTGGCCCATAATGTGAACATATTGACCACAAAAGTGTGGGAATAATAACGAAGGATAGAGTAGTGAAAATCGAAGGAAATCTATCGTAGTGTTCCATGAGAGTTATTGCGATCGGTTACCTTCCAAACCAACGATTCTGCCTCGAAATTCACAGGCATTACGAATCTGAGATACGAAGGAGCAAGTGGAAGAAACAAATGCGTGGGAGGATGTTGGGTGAAAGAGCAAATTCTCTGCATCTTCGTGTAAAGCAAAGAGAGAGAGAGAGAGAGAGAGAGAGAGAGAAAGTGAAAGATCGAAGAAGAAGAAGAAGAAGAAGAAGAAGAGTGAGGCGGGAATGGGGGATAAACGAGAGGTTGAAACAGAACATATAAGAGAGAGAGAGAAAGAGATAGAAGGAGAGAAAGACAATGATAAAGTTAAGCTTGTGTAAGTAAGTAAGATAAAGACGGAGATAGAGAATCGAGAATAGTGTGGGTTATTAGCCTCGTACGTAAACTAAAACGAGTAAGATGGTGTGGCCTTGCCGAATCCTGCGGTAATTACCATGCACACGCCGCAATTTAGCTCCCTTCCAACCAACATTGAATTTATATGTGGATGAACGAGGAAAATTGAAAGAAAAAAAAATACAAATAATTAAGTCCTTCCCTTTTTGTTTCTTTTTGAATTGAAAACTTCTTTAGAATAGGGAGTGATTTGAAAAAAATGAAACACGATACGTCAGGCAACGGAGCGGTAGGCGGCTTTGTAACGACCATGATAATTAGTAAGAAGAGAAAAAGAGACAAACATATAGGATTGAGCTGCGAGAGAATGAGACGGAATATAGCTATTCAGTTTTTCCTATTCTCGGTTTCCTCTCTATGCTCTGCTTCGTAGTTATCGCTCCTGGTTGTATATTTGGGTGTTTGTGTTCGACTGCATATTACTAAGCGTAAACACATATACAATAATTTCGATACTATACCTGTTTGTAGGTAGGAGTGATAGAAGGGTAGAAGAATAAACAGAGATAAGCACGTAGGTATTCGACAAAAGAATAGGGTACAAACGAACCGACGATCGAAATAAAGACAGAAGGTGCGTGGTCTGTTTTCTTTTTTTTTTCCAAACGTATCATTTCTTTTCTATTTAAAAATGTTTCTATTTTATTAAAAAATAAATATTAAATTCTTTATCGTGCAAATATTATAATTATTAATTATAAAATATATGCAATATAATAATTGTGTTGTAAGCAATACAAACAAAATTTTTATTTCATATAATTTGTTATTTAATTATCACTAATTATTTGTACATAATATTATACGATTTTGCAATTTAAATATATATTTGTAATAATTTAAAAACAATGTATATAAACGTAAAGAAAGCACCTAATTAATTTTTATACAAAATGTAATAATGATTTTGCAATTTAACTACTTAAAATAATTTATTAAACAATGTTTAAACACAAATAAAAATCCTAATTAATTCTTAATACAAAATGTAATAGCAAAAAATTTGAATATAATGAAAAATAAAATGAATATTTTCAATCTAACAATTTCTTGTAACGCTTATACAAATGTTGAATGATTCGTAATGACCTCGTCAACGACAGGTCTATCGGTTAACGAACAATCACCCTAAGAAAATGATTAGCTCGTCGGAAGCGTTAACGAGATTCTATTAGAGTAACGCCATCGTTGGTGCCTGCATTCGACTAGGATCGTTCACAAACCACCAGGACATGGTTGTTTCATGGTTGTTGGAGTCGGCGTCGGCTTCGACATTGGTGTCGGCGTCGGCGTCGTCGTCGTCTACATTGGCGTCGGCATTGGCGTTTACGTTGACGTTTGCGTTTACGTTTCGCGCTTGCATTGGCGTTGCCATTGGCGTTGTTGGTGCCGTTGTTGGCGTCGGGCATCGGCGTCGGCGTCGGCATTGGCGTCGGCCTCTAAACGCATTATGCACGATACGGTCTCGGTTCATTGTATGTTCTACGACACGATGACGTCGTAGTCGTAGTCGTCGTCGTCGTCAGATACGATTACGCTATCATGGTATTACATTCTCACCATAAGCCCTTGTTTCCCCATCCAACCCCATGAATTGATAAAGCTTACGTCGAAAACGAATGGCAATTCTTTTATTTACGTTCTTATTTATGATGTTTCAAACGATGATTGAATAAAAAAAAACTATATATATATATAATTGTTATTTAATATAAAATATTAATATTGTTAATAATTTTAATAATTTAATATAAAATATCTTATTTATAATTGTCGAGATTTTTTATTAAATTAATAATTCACAAAGGTTAGTCGACAAAATCAACACTTTATTATCAGCAACTTCGATTAACTTTTCTTTCTTTCTCTTCTATTTTATTTTTTTCCATTTTATTTGTACAATAAATTGTATTATATAAACGTCAATTATATAATTTAGAATATATTTTAAATAAGAGGTAAATGATTGGATAAATTAAAAAAGTAAAAAAGAAATCGTTGAATTTTACTAATGAGAAAAGTAGAAAAAGTTTATCGGTAAAATAAACACTTCGTCAGGTATTTCTTCTCGTTTCATAGTTTCTCTCTCTTTTTCTTTCTTTCCCTTTTTACTTATATTATTTGAAGAAAATTATTCTTAAAAAAAAAAAAAAAAGAATTATAGAGATAGAGATAGAAAGAGTAGATAGATGTTCTTCAGAATATAGCGTTGTATAAAGTTTCGTTGAGCTTTTGGCGATGTTAAGAGGATATAAAATGTTTGTAAGACAAATAATTGGAACTAAGCTTAAATATAGCGAATGAAAGATAGAAAGAGAGAGAGAGAGAGAGAGAGAGAGAGAGAGAGAGAAAGAGAAGAGTTTACTTATATCTAATACTTATAAGTAACATAGGTAGTACTCGTGAAGTTTTCCAAGCCCTTTTTCTTCGACCTCGACTTCTAAAAGTTGAGAAGACTTTCATCGAATCTCACGGAGAGAGATAGTTTACCTTAGTGGATGGTCCAATTCTCACGCTTAGAACAAGACCGTTGAATTTCAGTAGATAACGTACATCTTGTAACACAGAGCCAAGCAACATTCTCCTTAAAGGCTATCTACGTGCTCGTGGAATTAATGAAGCTTCGCTGCGATAACGTTATCGTTTCACTTACAAGGTGGAAAAGCGTAGCTCGCTAAATAAAAATGTGTATTTTCCCTCGTTCGATAAGAACCTCCTTTTACTTTTCCTTCCCGCCTACTCTTCTCCCCCCCCCCAAACTTTCTTACTTTTTCTCTATTTCATTCTTTAACATTTTAAAAGCACAAATGTTCACAAATTAGTAACCATTATTATCCCTCATTAATTCGACCTACGTCTTATTATGAAAAAAATCAAGGGAAAATATTTTCAGGGTGATCAATCAAAATCAAAATATCAAAAGAAAAACAAATTATTTGAGAAAATAAAAGAAGATATATAATGTTTTATATTATATCTTTAGATATTTATTATATTTACTTGTATTTTATAATTATATTTTTATTAGATTTATCTTTCTTTATATATAAAAATTCAGTGTTTCACATTGCTGGTTTCCAATGGACTTCGAAATTACTTAAACGATTTAAATGAATTTTTGTTTTATTTTGTGCGATTTTCTTTGAAAAAGTCCTTTTTCAAATATATATTTCTTTACTTAAGACATAGGATAGTTTTTATTGCGATTATTTTTACTTTTTACTGCTAATTTAAGGATTTATTATTTTAAGGTTATCTAAGTCTCTAGGTTCTTTAAGTTTCCAATAGATGACGCTGTATTACAATTCAATTATTTTACGTTTTTTTTCAGATTTACAAATGACTTAACTATCCTTACTTTTTATACTTTTTCCTGTATTTTTATTTTCTGTATTCTATTGCAATTGTGTTATTATTTTGTGTATTGTTATAATTTATTAAATAGTTTAGAATTATGTTAAATCAACATTTTATAACAAAGCATTATGCAGCAATGCGTGACCAGAGCATTCTAATAAATATATGTAATATTATTAAATATGTTCTAATAATATTGATATAGTATATAATTAAATATATAATAATATATAACATTTTTAAATAATAAAATCAATTAAAAATTATATTACAATTATAATGTATTATACTATAATATTATAGTAATATTTTTTTATGGTAAATTGATACACCATTCTTTTTAGAATATATTTATTATATTTATTGTATTTATTCGTATTATATAATTAAATAAATAATAGTAATATATTTATTTTTTTTAAATAATGGAATTAATTATAAATTATATTACAATTATAATATATTATACTATAATATTATAGTAATATTTTTTTATGGTAAATTGATACAGCATTCTTATTACAATATATTTATTATATTTATTGTATTTATTCGTATTATATAATTAAATAAATAATAGTAATATATTTATTATTTTTAAATAATGGAATTAATTATAAATTATATTACAATTATAATATATTATACTATAATGTTATTGTAATTTTTTTTATAGTTAATTGATACAGCATTCTAATTACAATCTATTTATTATATTTATCTATATTCAATAATTAGATATTTATTATATTTATGAATATATAAAGATAATAATATCAAAAAAAGGGTTAAAATGTATTTGTTTACACATGTCATCGCAAATTAATTATCCTTTGATCTCTTAAAAACGATAAAACGAAAGGGCTAAGAAACAAAAGGCTTTATAAAATTGAAACTTGAAAAACGATTTAACCTACTTGAGAAGTTCGATAGTAAGCAAGACTATTTTTCAAATTTCCAAATATAAGTGCTAGAGTAACTGTAAGAGAAAGAGAGGGGGATAAAGAGAAAGAAGAAGACAAAGAGTAAGAAAAGGAAGTAGAAATAAGGACGAAGATTTTGAAGTCGTGATCTCTCAAAATAGAGAGAAAGAGAAAAAGAGAAAGAGAGAGAGAGAGAGAGAGAGATGGCAGAGAAATTCATCGAGGCGTGAAGGAGGAAATCGATGCAAAGGAGAAACGCCGTCAAACGATGGAAAGTTTAAGGAACGTTCGACGGAAAGGGCGGTTTCGATGAAGGCGTCTCGGCTGTTTGGAGTGCACCAAGGGTGGTGGTAGTATTCGTGGCTGCTAACGGGAGAAGGTAGTAGTGGTTGGGGTGAGAAATGTTGAGAAGGGTGGGCAGACAAAGTAAATCTTAAAGGGTAACAGATGCCGGCACCGTTTTAAATCGCGCGAAAGAAACGTGCTTCTCTTATTCTTATTCTTTATTCTTCTTCTTCTTCTTCTTCTTTCACCTGTTCTTCTTCTTATTTTTCCTCTTTCCATTCTTTCTTTTCTCTTTCTTTCTTTATTTTTTTCTTTTATTTGCTTGTAAGATTGTTAAAACAACGATCGAGAGTTCTCGGTTGCTTTCTATTTTTTTTTTGCTTCTTTTTTTAAGGATACTTTGTCCTCTTTACTTCTTTTTTTTTAAATAAAATGAAAGAAAAAAACTGTTTATAAATTGTTGTTTTTTTTTTTTATTATAAAAAAGGATATTTTATATGAAGAAAAATGTTATTATATTTTGTTACGAAAGAGTTAACATCGTCGACACTTTATTTGGTAGTTCGTGTCACGGGCACGTTTTCTTGTTTTTTTTTTCATTTTTTCATTTTATTACGTTCTATAATAATTTATTATATATATAAAATATTACATTTATGTCTTGTGTATAATATTTTATAAGAAATAAAAAAATATATGTAAGATAAAGAAAAGAATTTTAGAATTTTTATTTTCTTTCTTTTTCTCGGTCGTAAAATGGTAAAAAAAGACGATTTGTCGTTCCCGTTTGTTTTTTTATATTTTTTAAAATAGATATTTTTTCTTTACATTGTGAAACAAGAAAATAAAAAATAATAAATATACTAACGAATAGAAAAAAAAAATGACTATAATTGGAATGTTTTCTCTAACGAAATATTTCGCGTAATTTAACTTGAATTTAGAAAAAAAAAATAAAATAAAATAATAAAAAATAAAATGGAAAATCTTGGAAAGTTAATTCAGAAAAAAAAGTTCGTAATAATGGTTGAAAATGTGAAATATAAATAATGTGCCGTGTACGGCATACCTTCTGTTATTGTTAAATTATTCGATCGTTCGATAACGAGCGAACGAGTAAGCGAACGTAGGAAGAAAACGTACGATGTTATGTTAATTAAGCGGCCGAATAATAGAGAGTCGATTGAAAAGGGCATTGACTGACTATGATAATATATTAGTCGTGTGACAACGTTTTATTACAAAATACATCGTTCGAATTGGTTGAGTGTTGCAGGTGCGCGTATAATTGTGACGCGTACGCCCGCAAACGAGAATGTTCTGTATAGGTCAGCCAGTTCTGTATTCGCAAAACGCAATACGAATGAAAGCGATTCATTAATTTATAGTTGCAGGACGTGCTATTGCTTTTTACGCATATCGGAATGTATGTATGTACATATATATGTGAAAGTGCGTATCAAAAGCAAACCGGTTTGCTTGTATCCATCTATGTAAAAGTAGAAAACATCGAGTACAATTTTTCATTAATGAAAAATAAATATATTGTTTGTTCAACAAATAATTTTATTAATTTTCTGAATAAAATTGTATATTTGAATTTAGTTTAAAATAATAAAAATCATGTTTCATCAACTTATTTATTTTATTAATACGATTTTTATCCAAATGAATTATTACATTTGAATTTAATAGAATAGTTGAAATGTATTATAAATTATTATTAATATTGTAATTTTATATAACAAGATATGTATAAAATAATTTTTTTATACTTTTTATTATACACAAATAATAACTCAATCGTTTGAAAATATTGATTGAAAATTAAAATAAATAAAAGTCAGACTTTATTTAAAGTAAATGTTATAGAAAAAAAAATTTAATTTTTCAATATTTTTATTCAGAACAGTATACGAAGCGAGGTTAAATCAATGAGTTTTGAACCTCGATTAAAAAAACCATATATTTTTTTAAATAAAATTGAATTTAACAAAAAAAGAAAAAAATTATTTCATATGAAATGAAAAATTTATAAATTTACCCACTTTTTTATTTATTTTATGATTAAAATATTAAATGCAATAAATCTGTAGTATATTAGTAATACAATAAAAGATAATAATTCATAAAGGAATAGAATGAGTTTAGTTTAATTTGATTGTTCGTCTCAATAAAGTTAGTGACCACAGTTGGTCAGCATTAGCCAAGGTTGAACGAATAAGGAAAGGTGCGTCAACGAGTAACGAGTCCGAGGAAATTGAGTTCTGCAGTGACAATTAGCGAGTCTAGTGTGGTTTCGGTTATGTCTCGTGAGAGTTTCTATATCGTGCCATAAAAGACCCAACGTAAACCGAGATAATGGGCCGACTTGGTCCACTTAAGGGGTAAGGGAACTTACGAGGGCGCGTACGCGACCCTACCTCCTATGTTGTTTCGTCGATCCCCTATTCTCACACCTACCCCCATTCCATCTATTCCGTTCTATAGCGTTACTTGCTTCATGCTCGTAACACTTGCAGTCGAAGGGTTCAAGTACGGTCTCAATTTATGTGTGTGCCATATTACTACCGCATCGTGTAGTTACGACGACTAGAAAATACTACGTATGGTATACGAAGAGAGAAGGATGAAAGGGACAACACAAGAAGAAAGTGGAACCACCAAACTGACTATCACACGAATACAAAGACACACATACGTTAATACATATAACAAACTCTATTATCGAGGTCTATAAATTATAAACGACTTTGACGCGTAGTAAAATAGTAAATGGAAGTTACCTGTTCCGCGAATAGTTCGCCATCGGTTCTTTGATTATATATATATACACACAATATATATATCTACACTATTTTTGACATTACTTCCATACTGTGTTTTTTACCCTTGTCTTTTGGTTATACTTCGATAAAGAAATAAATGTTTACTTTTAATGTATCGAAATATCTTAGTTACCCTGTTTCTTTTAACAATTCGCTACAACATTCGTAGGATTAATAACAATCGTTAAAGAATAAGACATTCAAAGATCGAGGTATAATTTGGAGGAAAGACGAAGACATTCCTTGGCCCGCATCCATTTTTCTACGATACTCGAATGAGAAGAACACGGTAAGAAGTTCGATCCTATCAGTGCCGTACGAAGACGGAAACGGATGATTGCTTCCGAAACGTCGCACTATTTTCTAAGTTTCTCTACTCGAAATCGAGAGGAAAAAGAAATAGAAGAAAGAACAAAAGAGATAAGAGAAAGAATAATAAACAAAAAGAAATACAAACGAATAAGGACAGACTTCCTTGTAGTATGATAGAAAATTCTTCTCGACATTATTAAACTAGAAGCCAGAAGAAGAAGAAGAAGAAGAAGAACTCAGGCTACTTGGTTCTTCAAACGATACACATTATTTTTCAATGAATATGGCATTTTCAAGAGTCCCCAAAAGGGAAGTTAGAAATATTTTCTAGATGATATAAATGTACGTTACTTACTTGTCGCCACGTACGATCAAAGGAACATTTTTCTTTCACGAAACGTTCGAAGGATGAGTTTGACGATCATTTGTATATACAAGACACGCGAGAAAAAGAACGTTTATTATATCGAATTACATTTCTACGGTGAAATAAGGGCTGCTTCCTTGGCACAAAAGAAAATTTATCTCATTCTTATCTCTTTTTTTATTTTCTTTCTCTCTATCTTTTTCTCTCTTTCTATATCTGTCACTTGCTTATTCTCTTTCTTTATCACTCCTTTTTTTATTCCTCGTCTCACAGTCTTTTTAGACGAAGAAGAAGAAGAAGAAGACTTGCAATAAGCTTTGTTCCCTAAGTTTTCGCGGTCTTGAAAGTTCCTTTTCGAGACTCCGCATTCTGCCAAATTTAAAGTAGTTTCACAACGTACGCTTACTGCAAACCTCCTAGCAGCGATTTACTTCGTTTCTCTACCACGTTGCGAAAAGAAGTCCGAGTTTCCCACGGTTTCGGAGTACCGATTCGCTCCAATGCAGAAAGTCTATGCGCGTACTTTTTTTTGTGTGAAAAACTTCCTCTACCCATTCCCCCTTCTCCCACCCCCCTATCCCCGCCCCGTCTCACAAACTCATTCCCCTTTTCAACCGATCTATGAGGACGCGAGGAAAGAAGACTTTTCCTAGACGTAGAGTGTTCGTTTGGGAGGTGAATGGGTGGAATGGTGGTGGTGGTGAGGGGTGCATAGATACGTAACGTCTAAAGAATGATGGACACTGTCCTCCTCCATTTTCTTCCTTTCTTTTTTGTTTTTTTTTGTTCGTGTGTTTTCTACTTCCGAACGTTCGTTCGGAGTAGTTTTGAAATTGCTGACAAAAGAGGCTTGCTTGTTTCCTTGCTTACTCTGTATAGATGGTCATAATCAAAAGGATGCGTTAGCAGTCCGAAAATGTCCAAGCTTTTTTGACGTACAATGGTTTTCCGTTTTTGTTATTTTTTTTTTTTTTTTTTTTTACAGAGGAAAAAATCCGAAAGTTGTGTCTTTTGAAAAGTGTTCTATTAAAATTTTTTTTCGATATGTTGAATGCAAGAGAAAGAGTAGTAGTGCGTGACATGGATACATACATCTAGATAGTAACTTTATGAATATTACAGTGGTCCTCATTTTTGGTTTTTTTTTTTTTTTTTGAATTTTTTATGCTCCAAGAGGTTCGTATGGTTCAAAGTAAATAAAGAAAATAAAAAATATCATTTAAGCTTCAAGTTTCTCTCTAAACTTTAATCTTTACCGCAACGCTGTGTAAGTTTTTCGTCTAAATAACATGAAAATTTTTAACATTAAATGATTAATTTTTTAGTTCGGTTTAAAGTTATTCATGAAAAAGTTTTAAACTCATTAGACTTTATCTTTATAGTAGTAACTATGTTTCAGAATTTTTACAGATTTTTAGATATTAAATTTAAAAACGATTTTTTTTTTTTTAAATAAACAATATTTTTATCTGTACGTAATTTTGAAACGTTAATAATATCAGGAATGTAGTATAATTGACAAAATTCTATTTTAAATCTTTTTATTTTTATTCACCCGTTTTCTCATCGTATTTTGCACCGATGATTTTCTAATTTTTGTGTATGTATTTTATTTTCGAATACGCTACAGTTTTCTTGTATCATAGAAACAAGCAAACTCTCTAAAGTTCCAAAAGTATGTAGTTTTATTTTATGTGTTTGTTAAATTCTTACAATTACTATAGTAGATATGTTCATTAAAATTAAAAATGTTATTAACAAAAATATTTAAAATCTTTGATACATTTCTGCAAATATTTGAAGTTATATTTATTGTTATTTAATTTATTTATTTAATTTTATTATTTATTTATTCAATTTATTTATTTAAATTGATTATTTATTTATTTAATTTACTTAGTTAATTTTTATTTAATTTTATTAGTTAATTTTATTATTATATAATTTTATAATAATATAGTTTATATTTAATTTTTATATGCGTGCTTTCAAAAAAGTGTTTAAACATATATTTTAGAAAAAAATAATTTCATAATTTTAATATCACATATAACCAAAAGAAAACTATAATAATTAAACAATCAACCAACAATAACCTAGCAAACAAATCATCCAATTAGCAAAAATACTCTTTTTAATTTAATTTATTATTTATTTTTATCATCTCTCTATTTTTAATTACTATATAATAATTAAATTTAAAATTAACTCTTTCTATTAAAATTAAATTTAATTTCATTTTGTACCATTAGATTTAAATCTAATTAATTCAAAACTTACGCATCTTCTGGACAATTTAGACACGAATTTGGTGTACTAAGATGATGGAATGATCCATCATCTCCAATTTGCCTCATTTTAATTTTAAAATGTCACGTATACGTGATATAACAGTTGGTAAAAAACGAGTGAGTCAAAGAATTTAAATTCTCTCTGGTGCTCAATCATGCCGAGGAACTTACTGGTTGTAATTATTTCCATAAATTATTGACGAACATAAGAGTAATTCTTAAAAAGGAATTATTTAAGGTAATTTTATTCACTATTGTTTATTTTATTATCTCAGAATAAGTCTTTTTGTCTCATTAGTTAAATTCATTTAATTAACAATATAATGAATTAATACAATAACCTATAATTTACTCGATTTCATTTATAAAATGATGTAATATTATCTTACATGCATTGCTTCGTACTTAATTTATTTAATATATTTTTTTATATCAATAAAATTTTACATTAAATTATAATCGGTTAATATTATGTTAAATATTGTATTTGTTTAATATTACATCAACATTGCAAGATGTTTTTTCTTTTCATTATATGAAGTAAGAAAATAATAAAAAAAATAAATAAAACAGATATGTGTGTACTAAGAATGAGATAAGATTACAACAACAACAACAAAAATATGACAGAAAATCGTAAAATACTTTAAGGAGAAATTCGGTGTGAAAGCACAAATGGAACTGTGATGTGGTTTAAAGGTAACGACATTTTAGCTGAATATACTTTCGGAGATGTACCTTGAAACGATCCATAATACGTGTAGATATATACAACGTAGTATTTGATAACTACGATAAAAGTCGAGCAGTCCAACATAAAAAGAGAGAGAGAGAGAGAGAAAGAGAGAATCAAAATCGTTGAAAGCATACAGCAAAAATATTATCGTATCACAGACGATATTCATAGAAACGATAGTTTTTATTTTTTTGTTCTTTTTTTTTTTCAAAAGATGTGTATATTTTCCCGTTTGACCGAATAGTAAAAGAATAACCTTTCAATTCGATCGTTTTGCGAATTGTAAACTTTAAAACGTTTTAGAAAAATAAAAACATAAAAAAACGTGCATTGAAAAGGATTGTCTCGTCGTTGTTTATTAAAAGAAAACTTTTATCTTGACAATTATCGTATCATTTATTCACTGGCTCATTGGGCAAATATTTATTACAGCAATTTCATCTTTTTCTAACGTCTACGCATAAAAATTCTAACCTAAATCTATGCAACATTAACCGTTGGCTGTTGCTATTCAAATTGCGCGGGTTTTTCATTTTGTTTTTATACGTTCTCGTATTTAAAATCGTACACGTTGATTGTTTTCATATGAGAATTACAACATACATTGAAAATATTATAAATTAAGTATTACTGTTAGTAAAACTACTTTTTAGTTTTCCATTTTATTTTACTTCTATTTTTTGTTTTTGTTTTTTTTTTAATCTTCAGTAAAAGATAAACAACTTCTTTTTCGCAAAATAATACTCGTAAGTACTATTAGCCGTGAATTGTTATTAAAATATGCATTTCATTCTGTGTATCTTAACGAAAATATCTTTAAGCAAAATTTAAATAATATACTTTATTATACCGTCACATATAAGCTGCCTTTACCGTCGGCATCGTTGCTTTCATTAAACCAACGCTTTCTCTGTTGTTTGAATATTCATTAAAAGCTAGCACAATGGTTCTAACCGTTCGTACTGTTTTCGATGACACCGATAGTCTTATCCGATTTTCAAATAATCCGTGTAGGCACGTTTATACTTTTCTAATTCACGTGGATGTATGAAAGTGAAAAATTGCGTGAGACGTTTATGTGAGAAAGAGATAGAATTAGAACCCTTTTCCTATTATTTTTTTTTTTTTTTTTTTTATCTGGATACGGGAAAAGCAGCAGGACTTCGTTACGATCGGTTAATCGAGCCAATCGATCATCCTACTTCATCTCCCTGTGTATGCCTGTGTCGTTTGATGATATTTTTTTTCTCTTTGCCCTTTTTCGTTCCTCTGTGTGTTGTTGTTGTTTTTTATTTTTATTTTGTTTCTTTCTTTTTTTAATTCCTCTTTTATTTTTTTTTTTCAACCATTTTTCATCCTTTCCACGAAACTTTCTCGTTTGGACGGGATCGTTCGTATTGTTTAGACCGAGTAGGGATCGTAAAACGAGCAGCTCTGAAAACGTTTAACGATCCTCGATCAACGATCGTATTTCGATGCGACCAGCCGAGAAGATATCGCTAACGTATTACGTTCATCGATACCTAAACGTCGTTTGATAACTGGGATTATGATCGTATCGTACCTAACCTATCTACCTAAAAACATTGACGAAAAATAATGGGACTTCCTGAAATAAATCAAATTAATTGAGAAAAGTGGAAGATGGGAAATTTTTTGGTTTGCTCATTACATCTTTATGTATAAAAATTCAGTGTCACATTGTTGGTTTCTAATGAAGTTCGAAAGTTTTGAACTGATCCTAATGAAATTTGTTTTTATGATTGGATTGTATGATTTTTGTGTAACTTAGAATATAAGATAGCTTCTATCTTGATAATTTTTAATTTTTATTGCTAATTTAAAGATTTATTATTTAAAGATTATCTAAGTCTTTAGGTAATGTAAGTTTTCGATAGACGGCGCTGTATTACAATTCAATTTTTTCAAATTTTCTTTAGATTTACATATGACATATCTAACCTTACTTTTTATATTTTTTTCGTGTATTCTAATTGTGGTATTATTTTGTATGTTGTTATTTACATATTTCATATTATACATTTCAAAAAATTTTATGTTGTTTTATGCTTAATTTGAATTCCCATAAATTATTAGTGAATATTAATTTGACTGTATTAAATAGTTTAGAATTATATTAAATCAACGTTTTTTATAACAAAGCCACAACAACACGTGGTCGGAGCATCCTAATTATTTTATAATAAAATTAATATTAATGTAATATAAATGTAAATAAAACTAATAATAAAGTATAAAAAAAAATAATAAAGATAATTATTATTATCTAAATTTTAGATGTTAAACTAACCTCTAACCTAGTTAATATCTAGATACCTAAATAGTACCTAGCTGAGAATTTATTGAGATTTAATTGAGAAAGGGGGAAGTTTTTTTGATTTGCTTATTATATTATTTTACATTATATTTATTTTCGATGTTAAACTCTTAGTTAGTATCTAGATTCTCCTAAATAATATCTAGTTGAGAATTTATTGAGAATTAATTGAGAAAGGTAGGGTGGTTAGAAATTTTTTGATTTGCTTATTAGATTATTTTACATTATATAAATATAACGTATTATAAATAAATAAATAAATAAATAAATTTTCGAGATTAAACTCCGCCTAGTTAATATCTAAATATCTAGATAATACTTAGCTAGTCACAAGCCCAAACAAAGAAGGAGGGTTTGAGGGCAAGGTTAGCAACCTACCCTCCTTAAAAAAAAAATAACAGCTCACGAAACTAACAAATTAACCTCTTTAGACTGTGAATTTAAGTTTAATAGAAAAGAAATTTCTAAAAATAAGAAAAAGATATTTGTTTTATAGGTTAAGTAATAATTCACTAGGATTTTTTTTTATCGATATCAATGTCTCAAAGTAAAAGACACGTAGAGACAGATAGAGAAAAAGAGAAAGAGAGAGTGAGAAAATGTATAATCAAATAAATTTATTGTTTTATGAAAGAATTCATTAACCTCTTTAGGCTATAAAGTTAAGTTTAATAGAAGAAATTTCTAATAATAAGAAGAAGATATTTATTTTATAGGTTAAGTAATAATTCACTAGGATTTTTTTTTTATCGATATCAATGTCTCAAAGTAAAAGACACGTAGAGACAGATAGAGAAAAAGAGAAAGAGAGAGTGAGAAAATGAATAATCGAATAAATTTATTGTTCTATGAAAGAATTCATGAATCTTCGATGAATGAAAATCCAATAAGAAGATTTGGGAGAATATTTATACTGTATCTCTTTGACGCTTTCGAGAGAATAGAAAAGAGAATAGAATCAATTTGTTATCTTTCGGCTACGATAGAAGTGCAACGAGCTTTAAGGTGTGAAATCGATTTCTCTACGGGTTTTCCTCTTTCCATCTCTTTCACTTTTTCTTTCTCTTTCTGATTCTCTCGGTTTTCGTTTTCTCTTCTCGTGGTAGTCGCATTGAATATACATGCTCACCACCACCAACATCAACCGATCGACCTCATCCGCATTCTAATCAGCTCTTACTTCACACGGCCAGAAACAGCTTGCTGAACTTTAACTCGTTATCCCTCTCGACCACGGAAATGCTGTGGCTGGTTTGGCACGGTCGACCGATTCGTCTGAAATTCGTCAGAGAATGCTTTTGATGTTGATGTTGTCTGAAGAGAAAGAAGAATAATAAGAAAAAGAAAAAGATTTAAAAAAGAAAAAAAAAAGAAGCTAGATTTATTTTACCTCATAGTATCATCGTCGAGCTAAGGAAGAAGAAGAAGAAGAAGAAGAAGAAGAAGAAGTAGGAGGAATTAACGAAGCTCATGTAAAAAGATGGCTAACGATCCGTGTACGAGAATGAGATGATGGTGATGATGATAAAAAGAAGAAAATAAATGTTCCCTTTTTTTTTTTTAAATTATTTTTATAATAAAAATTATATCCGTATAAGATAGATAATATTATAACCTGGAATATATAATATACGTGATTATAATACTAACGAGGATAATGACATACTTTTTTTTTTTAACAAATTATTTTCAATAGAGAATATTTAGTTTGAAAAATAATCAAATTTATAATGAATAACTGCGATCGTACTATATATTCGTCTTTAAAGTCTTATTACTGTGTGATTGCACGCTGAAGCTTGTTAAATGTTTAATAATTACGATCCTCGTAATCACCATTTAAATGGAGTTTGGATAACGCATCACGTTGTGAAGCTCTGCGAACTATCATAGATATATATGTATATATCGTCGCATATAAACTATCATTTAAATATCTCAATATTCTACAGATATATATATATATATTATAATTTATCTCGAAATTAATGAGTTGGAAAATGACAATTACGAAAAAAGATAGATAGACTTAAATTAAATAGAAAAGAATAATGAAAAATGAGTATTTAAATAATCGAACAATGTTTTTTTTTTTCTATCATTTATTATCCATTATTTAAATCTCGAGAGAACACGGAAGGAGAAACCCAAGATTATTGATTTACTCAAATAAGACGAAGACAGGATATATAAACTGAGATAAGAAGAGCTCCTGGTAATTCTGGGCTAGTTGAATTGGTCGTCGTAGTAGTCTAGTCGTCCTTCTCTATCTTCTACTTCGTTGGACATACCTTCCCTACCTACCTAGCTAGTCCCTTCGGAAGTTTCAGCTTGGGGATCAACGCTAAATGTAACGAGATGCAGCTTCGAGACTCCTGGATGTGCTGAAAGGACGAGCTACGAGGTGAAGTCGTTAGTAGAACAATACTATAGTTATGGCTGGAAACGCGAGTGCCATCCAGACGTCGAAATTGGACGTCGTGGGACAACCAGCCATAAGCCTTGCAAATCGTATAGAATCCCTTTGTAACGAAACATCAGAGTGTGAGAGTGAGAGAGAAATACAAAGACAAAGAGAAAAGAGAGGAAGATAAAAAAAAAGGAGATAAAAATAAAAACAAAGAGATGCAATGTTCATTATATCACGAATTACTGCAAAAGACAACATATCGTTGAATCTTTTACGAGTTATTCGTGTTACCTGAATACAAGCTTGAGGTATTCCGCATGCGATCGACATTCCATTGCCGATGACATCAAACACGCTAATCTCGCGTGCGAATTCTAATCCCCGTTTAATTCGCGGCCAGGATTATTATCGGAATTATCGATTAATTATCGTACCTTGTGCTTGGTAACATATCAAAGAAGATTCTCGTTCGTATAGAATTATATAGCGTAAATACATAGATTCTATTTTATCGTTATATTACGTTATACCTAATTCGTTAATTATTATTATATATACAATATTCGTAATTCTATTCTCACTATAAATTTGAGATAATTAATATTTGTTTTAAATTCTTATAAATAGATTATTATTTGTAATTGATATAAATTTAATTGCTGAAGAACATTTTATTGTATGAGAAATATAATTTTGCTTAATTGATCAGGAATTATATTGTTTTTTAAAAATATTTGTATCCACACAAGATATAATAAAAATACAATACTTATTTTTGTAAGTGTTACTTGGTTTAAATTTCTTTGCAACTTGAAACTATATTTCTTATCAGTTATACTAAAATTTATTTATCTTTTAATAAAATACATTTTTGCAATAAAATTTATATTATATAATATAATAAGTCGAATAATCCTAAAATATATATGAATTATATATGAATATGGAAACATTGTTTCGAAAATAAAATAAAAATATTATTTTATAATATATAAAATAATTAAATATTTATAATATATAGTTTTTTAGTATTATATATATAGTATTATAGTAATTTATTTTTTAGTATTTTTAGTATCATAGTAATTTATAATTATATAAATTTATAAAAAATATATTATAAATTATATAAATTTATAATAATATATAAATTAATATAAATATAGAAAATAGAAAATATTACATAAATAAATTATGTACATATAGAAAATTATATTATTATTAATTATTATAAAATTAAATATATATCAAATTATAAAATAATTGTATTAATTAATTATAATAAATTATTATAAAAAAATTGTATATATTTTTATAATATATAAAATAATATTATTTGGAAACAAAATATATAAAAATATTGAAACAATATAAGAATTTACATCTTCAAATTGACAGTAATAGTACAAATATTCTTATGATTCATTGTACATGTAAAGAGTGACAGAGAGAGAGAGAAAAAAAGTGAGATATAGATGGATTTTTTATCGATGAAATTATTGACTTTATTGAGAGAATTTGGTGATATAAAATAACGTGAGAATATATCGACAAATCTCGTCTTTTCAAATATGAATCCAATTTACGTGGAATACGTTCCTCTCACGTATACATCTCGCACGACTTATTTCTATCTCCCTCAGATTCACACATTTCATCCTTACGCGAAAGAAATGTACGACATGATGAAAATCTAATCGTAAGGAACCTCTTGGAATAGCAAGCAAGCCAGGAGATGTTTCCTTTTCTTTCTCTTTTCTCTTTCTATTTTTTTTTTATTCTTCTTTTTGTTCGCTCGTTTGCTCACAGATAGGAAAACACACGTAAATGCATGCATGCATGACATGCATGCATACATACATACATGTACGTACATTTACGCAAGTAGAAACTATCTCTCTTTTCCTATTTTTCCAGCTCTCAATTTTCTATTCAAGTTTTCAAAGGATTTAACACTCTCTCTCTCTCTCTCCCTTTCTCTTTTTCCCACTCTCTTTTCCCCACTTCCTATTTTTCTTTCTTCTTTCTTGTTTTTTGTTTTTAATTTTTATTTTCCTACTCCATCTCTTAAGATTTTTCTTTTCCCATAAATAATGTTTAATCGTGGCTTTCATCTTTTCGCAGCATCGTTTCACTTTCGCCCTACTACTCGTAAACAACTCCGTTTGCTATGGTTAGCGAGCTACGGGACGAGGATTAAGCGACGAACATTTTGCGATTAAAGGGATCGATAAGGGTTTTATTGTGCGACGAGACAAATCGCCCGGATGATATCGTTTTTCCGCCATTCGGCGCTGTGCGAAATTTAATGAGAATGAGAGAGAAAGAGACAGATGAAAAAAGAAAGAAAGAAAGAAAGAAAAAAATTTTCTCGCCGAGTACTATAAAATTATATAATATAATACTAATTATAAATAATAATCATAAAGTACACTCTAATTGAATGAAAAAAACATAATACAATCATTTATTAATCTCATGAATATCAATTTGATCGCTTGTGATCCATAAATTCTCAGATACGAGTTTAGGTATCATCGTCAATCGTATAAAAGATGAGAATGATTGCTCTGTTATTATTAAAATTAGAATTGTAATCTTAGTACTAATATTGATATAATACTATTTATAAATGACAATTGTGAAACTGCAAATAAGTGTAGAAAAAAACTAAATATATGGTAACCGATAGAATTCTAAATGTGCATAATATTTGAACTTTGGTCGTCCGGGATAAAATTTTAGAACGGGTCACCAACTTAAGGTATGTAGGATCAATCATAAATCAGACGAATGAAATAAACAAAGAACTTAAGAAAAGAATCAATTTATTCAATGCATGCTTTCATTCGGTCCATAAATTACTCAACTCGCATTTACTGTCTAGGCGATTAAAAATCAGGATATACAGGACAATAATCTTACAAGTAGTCCTTAAAGGTAGCGAAACGTGGTCACTTACGGTACGGAACGGAAAAAAAATTTAGGGTTTTCGAAAATAAAGTTCCTCGTAAAATCTTCGATGCAAATCTCGATGAGGAAACGAGCGATTGGAAAAAACTTTATAAATTAGAAGTAAATCGATTGCACAACAAACCGGATATCATTAACGTCGTAAAATCACGCCAATTAGGATGGACAGGTCACGTGGCGCGCATGGGTAAGGATCAAACGGCGCACAAAATATTGGTCGGTATGCCGAACGGGAAATGACCGCTGGGTAGACCGAAACGTAGATGGGAGGACAATATTTGGAGGGATCTTAACCCTTTGAGTGCTATGGACGCGTATATGTCTTTGGTAAACATTACTAACCTTAGCGTTCGAAGCATATACATGTTTGTTAATATTAATGTAAAATAATGTAATGTTTATATTAATTATACTAAATAATATTCAGAAACAAAAACTTCAATTATTAAATTTAATTTATTATTAGAATCTGGATAATAGTAAACTATTTTGTTCCAACAAAAACATTTTAGGTTAAAGTATTCAGCACTCAAAGGATTAAAAAAGTAGGCTACGAAGATTGCGAATGGAGGGGTCGAGCTTAGGAATGGGAAAACTGGTGGGATTTAGTTTTAGTATTTACAGCAATGAACTTTAAAAATCCTAATGCCACATACACACACAATTAACAATAATAATAATAAACAATGACTATAGAGTTACACCCTAATTAAATAAAAAAATAAATACAATTAATACTTCAATAATCTCATGAAAACCAAATTGATCACTCGTGATCGATAAATTCTCAGATACGAATTAGGTATCATATAAATATATCGTATAAAACAAGAGAATGATGATGCTGCTATTATTGAAATTTGACTCGTAATCATACTATAGTTTACATTATACGATAAGGTGTAAAAATAACGTTTTATACATGCGTCATCGCCATACTGGCATCGAGTTATATCATAATCTCACTTGTCTTGTCGTGTCAATTGCAGTCTCTTGCATTCTTGTTTATAAATTTAACACGTTCCGTGCCATGTGTGACGTATACGACCTCCCCTCTGCTGCACTTTCCGTTCAGACCACTTGGAATTCTCATTGAAAAACAAAGAGTTATTTATAAATTTATTATTGAGTCAAATATAGTCAACTTTACATCATTATTGTTTTGTTGACTAAGGCATATTAAAATTTATATCTTTTTTCCTGGTAATTATATAGCTTTTTAGTATTGAACAAAATGTAAAAAATATACGTTCTAAACAACTGTTTTTTTTTTAATTTTTAAAGTGCGGGTCGTATACGCCCCACGTGGGGCTTGAATGAAAAGATCTTCAAAAATTGCTGTGGCACGGGACGTGTTAGCCCTTTGCAATCGTACGTCTGCTCTCAACCACCACAACAAAAAACCATAATAACCTTATACCGCATTTATCCATGTATCAGTTTACAATTTATAGAATACTGAGGTGTCCAAATAAAAACATGTGAGGGTGAGAGAAAATATAAAGAGTGTGTGTTTATGTGTTTGTGTGTATACAAATATTTCTAGAAGTATATATAAACGTTAAGAAAATGCATTTTTGATTCAATTCACCTTAAAAACAAGTTAAGAGTGCATTACGTTAAACTTTAGATACTTACTTATTATATTCTACCTCTTATTATTATATATTATTAAACATTAAATATTTAAATAATTAGAATACTTTTTCATAAATAATTTTACAAATATATTATTGTATAAACGTATATGACAAAAGAATAAATAAATCTTCTTTTTTCTTTCATAATCTTATATTTTATATATCACTGCTCTTTCAACGAAAATTAATTCCGACCAGTAAGACATAAATGTAAAATTTAATACGTCCTCAAAAGGTTAATACTTTGCTCCCTTTTTTTCTTGATAGTTGGATCACGACTAGTATCACTCAACTCGCACTTTTCCCCCAGAGTAGTTTCTGATATCGTAAATCTCTGAGTAGCTTTTTGGTAGACGTGGGTGTGGCGATACTCCGAACGATCGAAAAGTCGTTGATGTATTCACTGGGATATAACGTATCGATGTCGATCCCTTTGGAAAAGCCGAAAAATAAGTACGTCTTCGGCGTCGTAGTTGGTGTCGTCGTCGATTCGAGAACGAATAAAGAGGATGAGAACTGTAGATGTCAGAGGGAATGCAGAGGTGGGGATGAGAGTGGGAAGAGCATGAAAGAGAAGAAAAAGTAAAAAGAAGCAAAAGAAAAATGAAGAAGACGAAGAAGAAGAGGAAACGGAAGAGTGGGCGACGACGGAGCCGCCGAAGTTACGTATCGTCGTAGAACTCACGAGAAAAAGAAAGAGGGAAAGGAGTTATGGAGGGTGAAAGCAGAAAAAGAAGGAGTGGGGGAGGGGAGAGAACTGCTTTTGAAAAAAACTCCGAGGAGTTTCTGTTTTTCCTCGGGAAAAACGCGTTTCGTGCATCGTCGAAAAAGCGGGAGGAGAATTGGGCGAGCAGACGACGACGAGTGGAAGATTCGAAGAAAAAGAAAATGGGAATAAAAAGCGTCGGAGAGAAAGAGAGAAAGAAAGTGTAGAGAACAGGGGTGAAAGACACACACGCAAAAAAAATATGTGGGGGCGTAGAAAGATAGAAAGGGAAAGTTAAAACTCGGCGTTTCTCGTTGAATATTCGACGATGAAGAGGAAAGACGATACTACGTTTCGTCCACGTGCACCACGATATTACTAGCTTCACTATGAACGAGCCTAAAGGGAAACCTACCATGAATATATATATGTATATATGTAGAGATATATCTACACCCACATATACATAAAATTTTATTTATATATATACATATATACCAACATGGATTAGGTAAAAGATAGACGAAACAGTAGTGTACCTATACCTATGCGTAAATGTGCTAGGTAGCTTTTGTGGAAAAGGGACACAACGCTTCTCTGTTTAAATTGCTTAACTTTAAACTTTCACTCACGTATGCAAACTAATGCAAACCGAAGGCTCGTGGAAGGAACTGCAAACAGCTCACTCGGGAGTCTCCCAGCATCCGCGCTCCCGGGACCACCGAAGCCTCCTCCTCCTCCTCTTCCTCATCCTCCTCTTCTCTACGTTATCCACCCTCTCGACGAAACGAGCCTTTCCTACCTATATATCGGCTGTCCTAATTTTCTCCTAGCTGCTGCGCCACTCCTCGCCTATTCCAGTCAACCATCCGACCATCCAACCAGCCAGCCAGCCAGCAACGAGCCAGCCAGCCAGCCAGCAACGAGCCAGCCAGCAACCAGCCAGCCAGCTAACAGAGACAAGCAAGCAAGCAATCGAGCAAGCAAACCCCTCCTAAATTTCATCGCTTTGTCCTAGCGCGAGTGTTTTCGCTTAACCAAATGAAGACCTAGTAGAGCACGTCATTAAGAGAAGCTACATCTTATTCGTCTAAGTTTGTATTAGTCTGGTTATGACGGTAGTAGCAACATTTCTGTGAGCTAAGACTGTCATAGGACTCTCGTATTCTTCGATCTAACGTTTCTCTAAGCGGCTTTCTCTAGGATAAACAATATCTTTGTATTTGACTATTCTATCTACGATAAAGATGATACACGCTCTAATGCGATGCTATCGTTTGTTGTAAGACAACTTTGCTGAGACAAGATGCTATATAATTAATGATACTTCGTTAGACTCGATTGAACTTACTCTCTCTCCCTCTCTCTCTCTCTCGTTCTTTCTGTCTCTGTCTTTCTCTATCTATCTATCTATCTATCTATCTATCTATCTACCTATCTTTCTCATTCCATTTCAAACAACTCGTGTGCGCATTCGCGCGAGATAACGATTCGACATTTACGAATACCCAATTAATCATCCATCCTGATTTCTCCGATAATTCTGGAATCTAACTAAAATACGAAGTAAAGCTCGCGTTAGAATTTAAGCGGAAGCCAAGCAGTTCTACGTAACTTTCAGGTAATCGACAAACGGTCGAGATACGAATGCTATACTAAATGCTTATGTGTATGTATATATGTACATATTCTACCTCTTTCTCATTAGTAAGAGGTGGAAACGAATTAGAAGGATGTGGGAACGAAGCGAGAGGATAGGCAACGATAACTCTACGAAATTATCGAGATTGTCTTTCAAAGTTTACCAAGGTGTATGCTACTTCTGTGGGTAATTTAAGCCAGAGATCGTAAGTAATAATCGATGACACTCCGGCAATGTTTCAGGATTATATACTATACTAACTGTGCCCTGCCATACGTTTCTGTGGCTTACAATTAGTCTGATTTAATAGAAAAGAAAAAAAAGAGAAAGAATAAGTTTCTAAAATGTTACACTTCTCTTTTTCGAGATGAAGTCGAATTCCATCCTCTCGGCACTGAATGAGAACCTTAACCTTTTCCTAAACGAAAAGATGTAGAAACGGCATTTTCTCTGTAAAAGATAACCTACCTTGCCACCTCGCTCCTTTAGAAGACTTTAGAAGACGACACAAAATAATTAAACTCCATTTCAACACAATGTAACAAAAAATTAAATATTAGAAATATTTAATTAACTGGAAATACAACATAAATATTAAAAAATCAGACTAAAAGCTAAAATATTACGTTGTCGTATAGATAAAGATTAGGTTATGTTCAAATGCTCCGCGCACTCAACGAAATCTATGGCCAACTGATGGCACTGAACCTGCCTGTATCTTTCTTTTTTAACCAGTTAAGTGCGTTCGACGTTTATACACGTCAGACCAAATCTCTATTGCGGTGCATTTGACGTGTATACTCGCCGTGTAAAATAAAAAATTACCATTCACTATAAAAACTCGAAATCTCAATAATATGTAATAAGAATATGATTTGGTGGTATGTTCCCTTTATATTACCAATACGACCTCTATGTATTTTATTTATATTTATTTAATTTATTTTTATTTATAAGATGTGCCGTTGGCTCAAAAAATGGAAAACGTAAGGAAACAAGGTTTTGGTGAACCTGTGAAGTCGCACTTTGCGTAGTACCGTGCTTTGAAACACATCACACATACATAGCTTGAAATTTTGTAAATTATTTTCTTATTTTTCTTGCTTATGTATTTTATTATTTTTTGACAATTTTCAAGCTTTTAGTAAGAATAATGTATTGTTTTTAATTCCGCACCCTGTGGTGATCTTTTGAAACTAAATTCCACAGTCAACTGGTTAAATTAATTAATTATTTTATAAATAAATTAATTTATGTATAATAGAAACATAACTGTATGCAAATGCAACGTTGTGTCGAAATTTCAATACAATCGATAAAGTACTTTTGAAAATTAGAGGTTAGGAACAAACGAAATCTACATTTTTATATTTATAGATTACTATACATATGTACAGCTATACTTCCGATATTCACATGTTTTTTTTTTTTTTAATTTGTTCCATTTTTACAGTATACATATACGTAAAATATTACAACTGAATTTAAATAAAATTTCATATCTTTTTTAAAATTTAAATAGAACAATTCCTGCATGACACATAATTACTTTTCTGAATAAAATTTACAGAAGAAAATTATATTTAATACGTTTGAGAAAATTCTTTTTCCTTTTTTTTTTCCTTTTGGATATTCCACAATTTAAAATGTCTTTCAGTTACACATGCAGATTCCGAAGAGTTCGTCTTTCCGTTCGGTTACTATTGCAATTGAACAATTAGTGAATTATCGTCGAACGTTAAAACGAAATGAGGTGTGATCGAAGAAAATTACCGGAAAAGACCGGACGAGAGTGGTTCGATTAAATAGTGTCTGGATGGTTTGAATGAAGTTATCTTCGTTCGGTCGTTGAATATTTTCGGAACAACGATCTCTTTCTTTTCAAATACATTATTCATGACTTCAATGGACGATTAATCGTACGCCTTTAAGCTGCCGGATTATTAAGATGGATCGTGTTCATGAACCGATGAAAAGAAAAAGTATTTAAAAAAAAGAGGACAAAAGAATAAGAAACTTCGGACTTGGACAATTTGCAAGAAAAAGTGAAGGTGGGGAGGAGAAGAGTTTAGTGGTCGCAGAGTCGTTGAAACACTCAAGGACTCTAACCAACCCGGGCGACTTCCATTAGTGAACGTCGGCCTTGATGATCTCTCCATTAGTGTGTTTCTAAATCGCATTAACGGAAGAGACAAAACGATTCTTATTTAACATCGGAATAATGACGGCTGGATTTTCAAGTTTTATTTATGATTCATCGATTCTTTTGAAAATTCATAATACCATTAACGAAACATGAATAATAATATTGCATCATAAGCTTTCATATGCAATTAAATTAATAGGTATATAATACATTTAACAAACTGTCATTAAAATGCTATTATCGAATAACTATAATCGTTAAATTTATAACTATCTTAGAAACTATTAACAATCTTAAAATCTAAGTAGCTCTATTGTTTATATTAGATTTAAAAAACTAGATATTTTTTATTTTTGTATTAGGACATAATGATGATTATGTTTGTATATTGATTAGTCCCTTTCTCCAAATCCCTTTTCTAGTTATTCTGATCTTTTTTCTTTTCCAAATTTTCTGTACCTTCTATCATATCTGCTATCCATAATTTTATTACAGTATTCTCGCGCATCTTCTCTTTTGGCTTGTGTGTGCATCTGTTCAATTTTTAAAATGGATTTAAGTCTTCTATGCATTTTTCTTTGATCTTTTATTCGTTAGTTTTTTCTCCTTCATAATATTTCAATCTTTCTTCTTACCATTAAGATTCTTTCTTGCCCTATTACTTGTTTGCGTGAATTAGATTTTAATACAAATTATTATATATAAAAAAAAAAACTATTTTCTCAAAGATAATTGAGGAATAAATCAATGAATATAAAACGTTCTTATATATTATAGTAGAAAAATGCTTACAAAATGTAATTAAAATAATTAAACCACATATACATATATACTAGGATGATCTGACCAAGCTTTGCTGCAGCTTTGCTATAATGTGATGATTTAATATAATTCTAAACTATTTAGTAATTTATAAAAACATATAAAATAATAATAAACGAAAATATAATAATATAATATTAATAATTTTTTTTTCTTGAGGTTTGTTTACCCGGGCGCTCAGTCTCTGGACCATTGTGCCCGGGCCTCTTGCGGGGAAAAACCTATGATCGTAGCGGTCCCGCGGGCAGTCCCGACTCCCTTGCAAAGCGCAGCAGTCTGGCCGCCCCTGAGCCCACTAGGTCGAAATTGTTGGCGGTGGTCCCAAGGACATCATTTCTGACGTCCGCGAGCCCAACGCATTGAGTTATGAGATGGAGGGGGGTATCCACCCATTCGCCGCAGACCGAGTCTTGTGCAAGGCCCAGTCGCATAAGGTGCTTTCTAAGGTGCCAGTGCCCGGTGACCAATCCTACAACCAGCCTCAATTGGGCTCGGTCCAGGTTGATCAACTCGGTACCTAGCTTCTCCGAGGGCCCTGAAAACAAAGCCTTCGTGTGCCTCATGCCAGGGCCTTGCAGCCAGAGATTCTTGAAGCGGTCCGTGGCCCACTTCTTAGACCTCCTCCGCATGAGCCCCTCTGACACGCTGATGTGGCATTGCTTTGCCGGATCGTGCTGTGAAGCTCCAAGTCTGAATATTAATAATAATAATATTAATAATAAAATATAAAAACACATAAAATAATAATAAACGAAAATATGTATAAATAATGTAACAACACACAAAGTATTAATTCATAATATAATAAATATAATAGACATAAAATATATTTAATAAAATATTGTAATAAAATAATAAAGGATATTATAATAAAGGAATATTTATTATACCTAAATAATATAATAAAGTAATACATAAAATAATAATACATGAAAAAATATAAAAAGTATGGTTAGTTATTCAAATGTAAATCTGAAAACGTATGACGTGAATATATCAAAATAATTGAATTGTAATACAACGCCATATATTGAAAACTTATAGAACCTAGAAACTTAGATAACCTCAAAATAATAAATCTCTAAATTAGCAATAAAAAATAAAAACATTCGCTATATAAATTCTATCCTACATTCTAAGTAAAATAAAATCACACAAAATAAAATTTCATAAAAATCGATTCAGTAATTTCCAAAGTGACTTCCAATATGACACTGACTTTTTCTATATAAAAAAGATATTTGATAAAATTCTATTCATATGCATAAGATTTATTTTTTGTTCGCATACATTACGATTATAATTTCGAAATATCGGACAAGGCAATATTCGGTCTTATTACATTTCCGACTGCTGTAGGAATTACCGGATTAAAAACGGGGGAACTGTTAGAAAAAGAGAGAAAGAAGAAAAGAAAGATATAGGAGAGAAAGAGAAAAGAGAAAACGGATCTAAGAAATAAATGATTCTATTTCCCAGGAGAGGAAGCGAAGTGAAGGATGCTCCGTTACTGTACCCTACAGAATCCATGTATTCTTCGAGTGTGTTCTTTATTTCACTTTTGTAGTATAACGTACGGATATTGCTTCTATTAGAAACAATTTTGCCCTGTGGCATGAGATCCTTGATATAAAAGTTAGACGTCCGCCGTACTTTTGGCTTGTACGATCCTTATCTCGAAAAATTTTTCTAAAACGGTAAGGTAAGGTAAGGTAGGTAAGGTAAGGTAAGGTAAAATAAGGTAAGATAAGATAAGGTAAGATCTTTTATCGCGTGAGAATTCAACGTTATCGAATAGAATTTTGTCTTAGGTCGTTTTCTATATTTTAAACCTTATTCCCTCCCTCCCGATTACAACAAATAAGGAAATAAAAAATATAATTAAATAAGAACTAAAACAATTAATTTCTGTTCGTCAATTCCGCAGCATTCCTAACGAATCTTGATTGCAATCATTTCATGGTGTCGAATCAGAACACAAAAATTCTTTTAAAACGTTTAATTACAATTGAAATTAAAATCCCTAATCTACTCTTGTACCGTCATTAACTTCAAGTTTTTATTATTATGTAATCAGTTACGTTGTGACGACGACGACAATGATGATGAGGAAGAGGAGAAAGAAGGAGAAAAGAGAAAGGTGGTATAAAATATTGATAATCGAATTTACATTAACACTGTGATGCAATTTTTCTGCTTATTACGCGAAGTAAAAATCGACCCATAAATGGAATCTTTCTCGTGTAAATTCTAATGAAAATATAATAACGTATAAACACGCGTGTTTCATAACAAAGAGTTTGGTATTCATCGAAATGTGTATTATCATTACTTGTACTAACGTATTCGTTAATTTAAACAACGGCTATCTCGGTTTCTGCATTTAATTATACCGCTGAATATATTGGCATTATTGTTATTTCTTGCATACGTTCAACTCATACCACCTATTATAAATTTTTTGTTCTTTCCTACTTTCAAATATTTTCAATTACAAATATTAACATAAAGCGGATTTTTTGGTAGGGTCAATATTTCCCAAATGATTATAAGATCAATTGATATGAGAAATATGTTTATTGAAAATGCAAATATCCGCAATTTCTGTTGCTGAAATGTTAATTGATAGAAAAAACACAGACTGAATGTGTTATTCTAAACCGTGTTTATAAAATGAAAGAGAGAAAGAGATAAAAAGAATGTGTAGAAGGAAAATGAAAGAGAAATAGAGTAAAAAAAAAAAAATAAATAAAGTGGAATAAAAGATGGGACTTCGTTGAATATAACGAACGAGAAAGTGCTCTAATTTATTTTTCCTGATAAAGAACAAAGGACATATACAGTGTGTGACCAAGTGCATAAAACGATTTTTTATATGCATAAAGTTTGAATATTTCTTTCAAAAATATTCATACTTTTTTTAAACTCTCAGTTAGCCTAAAGTAAAAGGATATACACATACATACACACACGCATATTTATTTTAAATAATCGTGATAGATAGAATATTTATATTCCATTGTAATATTTTACGTAACGTAGAAATAATAATAAAAAAGGAATTAAAAAGAAATTGTCTGAGGAAATCGATGAATGTTACTGACCTCGCTTATCTGGCGTGTGAAATGTTTTCTATAAAAGTTATATAAACACTCTTATGGTAATGTATGTATAAATATATAATATACACGTATACGGAAACACAACTATACGTGGAAATAAACATCGTTAATTAAGTTGACGCATTGATGTATCATTCAGTAGCTGATATTCTAGGTAAGCGATTAGTCGTCAGCAAAAAAAAATTGTGTTACTAGTATCCAAAACATTGGAATCCCTGGAAATCCCCGTTATGAGCAAACTTCTTGCTCATAACTGTTTATCTCATCGTTGTAATTGTATCAACAATTTAATTTACATAAAATGTCGTTTTTCAAGACTACAATCGAATATCAATTAAAAAAAATTACCGTACTTGCTGACTAATATATAATAAGAAATGTATGATCAAATATAATTAATATTCAAATTTCCAACTTTCGATTAAACGATTCTGATCGATTCATTTGAAGAAAATGAAGTTTTCATTTAATAATTAATCGAGATTACAAGAGGAAAGATGATTCTTGTAAAATACTTTATCAATGTATCATATTTCAATGATATTTTTTTTATTTTATCCTGTTTCCGGTTAATTTTTCGTAACGAACGTTTAAATGATTTCAATCAATGAGCTAGAGAAATCAAATTATTAAATGATTTATTGATAAAAGGTAGAAAATTTCCTCGATAGATTAGAAGATAATTTATCGATATTTCCTATAATTATATTTAAATGAACTTATCTTCCTTCCTTCCCAAATTTTTTCGTAAATTCGAAATTTTTAGTTACGTTTTTATTATATTTATATTTTTTGTATTTTTTATATTTTATATTTTATATTTTTATTCTGTTATTATTACAATTACATAGCATTAGATATTAAATATATATAAAATATATAATATATATACTATATAATTTATATACTATTGTAAATAATATTTAATTAGTAATATATATATTATAACTATTATATATTGTATACTTTAAACTCTAAATATATATATTATATACTTATATACTATTATATACTTTAAACTTTACAAATATTAATTACATACTTATTAGTTATAAGTAATAACTATTTAATTACTTTATTTATATAGTATTATAAGTACTTTATAATTAAAATCCTATATATAATTTATATTAAAATATTAAATTACTATAAAATTTATATTAAAATACTTATAAATATTTATAATACTAAATATAATATAATTCATTTATTTTACAATTAAGTTACTATTTATAATACTATATAATATAACTGATATAATAATTTAAATAATAAATTTCATAAATAATACATAAAAAAATAATAAATAATAAATTAAATAATAATATAAATTATATAGTATTATAAATAAATGATTCCGTTTACAAAAAACATTAATGACCTTCATATGTCCTTTACACGTCCACCTACAAAAAAATAAGTACCATCAGTATGAACCCCTTTCAAAGCCATTCAACTCTATGTGAAACATTGTCTGTTACGCGTAATTATAATAACGTAAATCTAGATGGTAAAATGTGGTGACCCACCCTGTATAGTATATAAAATATATATAATAAAAATATATATTACACATATATGTATATATAAACACATGCAATATATGTACATATATATTAAAAATATAAAAACCATAAATCAGTATACCCTATACATATATATATATATCTAGCAATTATTTAACTGTTAGAATTTTCATTAATTGTGCGAGAACTAAAGTTAATAAATGAAAATGCAGGGGTTTTCAGCTAGTACATTAAGAACATAAAACATGTATTCTTTTATTTCCCAAGAGAATCGAGTAAAGTCTATGCCAAAAAGGAAAGAAGCTAGAAGGTACCTATCTAGCTAGCTAGCTAGCTTTGCTAAAGTGTAGTCTTCTCACGATCAAGACCTATTCTATGAGAGACGATCATCTCTTGTTTCAGATTAATCCGCCCCTTTCTCTCACTCTATCTCATTCTCTTTCTTAGCTTCGTGTCACGGATAAAGACTAACAATAAGATCACAATGAGAGTATTCGTTGGAGATAAGAGAAGAGGAGAGTTGGAGGAAAAAGGAAATGGTTACTACTCCCATTTATCTGTCCTTTCCTTTCTTTTTCCTATTTCTATTTTTATCTTATTTCCTCTTTCTATTTCACTCTCTGTTTTTCTCTCTTTCTAACAAACTAACTCTTCCAGTTCTTACCAAGCAACCAAGCAAGCAAGTCTTTGCGAAACGAGACACAGACGGATAGTAAGACGACGAGGAAGAAAAATAAAGAGAGAAAGGGAAGGAATATAAGGTGGAAAGGAGGGGGTGGGAGGAGGGGGTAGAGAAGAAGGTAGAGAGTATCTTCGAAGATTAAACTTTCGATATCTACTCGTCGTTTTCAGTCGACTCGTGAGCGTCGTTCCGAACGTGCACCTGTTTCGATTATCTCGTTTACATTAAAGCTTATTTTCATTCTCTCTCTTGACACTTTGAAAATCTGATTTGTCGTTGTCGATCGAAGAGGAGAAGAAGCATTTCAAATACATCGAAGGGAAAAGCTTATAAGTGATTAAACACGTTCGAAACAATTGGTGAATAATAAAACGAGATTATTCGAGGAAAAGATATACGAGGAATTTTTTTCAAACGCGTAAATTTATTTACGTTAAAGGTAATCTTTTGATATTTCTAGTTTTTTGTTTTTGTTTTTTGTTTTTTTTATATGAAATTAATGAATATTGGCTTACACCAGATTAAATATCATGAAAATTATTTTGTTTTTCTTTTGTATTATTTTAAACGAATATTTTATTCAGTATTTGTGGTTGGGTGATAGATTTAAAATGAGAAAATAATTAGTGAATCGTGTAAGGTCAAAGTTTAATTCTACACGTATTTTTGTGTTTTATATGTTTCAATTGAAAATTATAGTCCCGTTTTATTGTTATTTAATTAGTAAGTAATTGCATTGGCAAATACTAATCGATTAATTATTTTAAAATTAACGTAATGAATGACCATGCTGACAAATTTTCTCTCATTATCGAAATGTTGGGTCATTTTAAAAGTTTCTTGCGTGTATAATACTTTTTATTTTTTGTTATTTTACGATAAATATTTATTATACATATTAATATTAATATTAATTATATTATTATTTTTATTATATTTAAATTATTATATTAAATATTAAATTATAAATATATATGATAATATTATATTATTATTATATATATAATTATAATAATTATAATATAATATTATATAATATATATTATAATTATATGCTACATACTGTATTATTATTATATAATATATAAGTATATATATTTATTATATACTATATATAATTATAATAATTATATATAAATTAATATATTATAAATTAATATATTATAATTAATAATAATATTAATACACTTATATAATATATTTATTATATAATTATATAAATATATTTATATAATATTTAATTATAAAATAAAAAATCAGTTCATTATAAAATAGTGAAAATCTAATTTCTAAATTTATCTTTTTTTTGGTATTTTTTTGATTTTAATTATACGAAGATACAAACGTAGGTAAGGTTATGGCAAACAAAGAAAAGGTTAGGGCTAGTAGGAGAAGGAGAAGGTTTCTTAAATAGACATGGCACAAGAAAGTAGACAGAATTAAACATTACTCGTGAACAATAAATTCGAAAGTAAGATAACAGAGAATCTGAGAGTGAGATGGTTGTTATCTCTTTAAAGCTTCGGTCACTGTATCGTGGTGTGTTCAGGGAAAGTCGAAAACTTTCTTCCGGAATTACGAGGAGTTTCTTACCTGAGGGAAGGAAGATATGCTATAGAAAAAGAAAGAAGAGCAAAGCAAAGAAAGAAAGAATGAAATAAAGATAGAAAGAGATCCTACAACCTACGAGTTTACTTTCTTGTTCAACAAGAGATAATGCGTGACGTATTTTCGTGAAAACTTTCGGCGCGATTTTCAAGATGTTACGTCCCGTCTCGGGGATTCCTTTTCGTACGCGTTTAATTACGTGCAAAAGGGCATATCCGCGAAATGCCCTAAGGCGCGAATAATAAATTAAACTTTCTCACGATTGTAATCTCTCTTTCTCTCTCTCTCTCGTTCTTCATTTTCATCTTCACTTTATTCTCTTCTCTTTCCTCGGAAGAAGAATTTTATTACGGGCGTCATTTTAAACGTTATGTAATATACTCGAGATAAACGATTATCTATCCTATAATCTTTATTTACATATTTTATATTTGATCGAGCATACGAAAAATGTGAACTTTTAAAGTAAAAAAAAATATATATACAAGAGTTATAGGAGCCTGATATTTTGTTCGATACCATCCAATCAATGAAATTATACATGCTTACGTACGTTCCTATACCAGGTGTTCCAAAAGTACTCTTTTTAAAAGGAAAAAATAATTCGATAAAAAAAGAAACAACTAATATTAGTGTTTGAACCCATTACTCGCCAATGGCCTTTATTTGGGACGCATTCTCAAATTATTTTTTAATGCAACTTTAAAAATATTCAAAATTTTTACTATATTATTTTAAATCAATAATTAATTATATAAAATATTTTTTTTATCTAAATAAAAAAAAAACAATTGTTCCAAAATTTATTTGGTTATTATGAATATTATTCTACAATTAATTTAATTCTTTTTGTATTTTTGTATTGTGACAGGTAATGGGTTTATAGAATGTAATATTTTTTTATTTATTTCAAGATATGAATGTTCGGTCATAATGTTACTAAAAAAATCTAGGGTACACGATATAGAAATATTCTAGTAAAATTAATAATTAAATAAAATTTATATTTAATAAATTCTTTTTTATAAAATTAATCATTTACAATTTTTCAGTTCAACAATTAATCATTTGAAAAAACCTTTATAATGCGTAAAAAAAATATTAGCATATGATATCACTATTTCAATTATTCAGGAAAAAAAAGTTTGTAATATCTCAATTGGGAAAAAGGTCTTTTGGGACACCCGGTACATCTATTTACGTGTGTCTGTTACAAGTCATTTCAAGTGGACGTAGCTCGAAGCGACAGTAATTAATACTCTAGCTTCAATGTCTCGTTGAAATACATGCTCACATCAGTAATAATGATCTGACGTGGAAAACAGCAAGTTGTATGGCAAGCGATTCTATATATGCATATATGCATCTATGTATTTGTTTCTCATTTACATACACTACCTTTTTGTTAATGTCGTCATATACACTTGACGGGCACTAATTGATTCGCATACAGTTAAAGTTTAACAAGAGGTTACTACGAGTAAGATCTAACGATGATTTTTCTTCTTGTTTACATGCACCTTTTCTGCATTCCTTTTTCTCATTTTTTTTTTTGCTTTTCATCTATTTGTTTTTTATTTATTTTTTTTTTTTTTAATTATCTACTTCCGTTCTATCATTTTTATCATTGAATATATATATTCGTCGTATATATATATTTGTCTCATTATTCTTTAGAAAAATCTTCTTCAATGTTTCCTGTTTTTTATTCGTCGTTATCGTTATCCATTCTTTCATATTATTTTCCTCATAACAAAATGAACATACAGAGTTTCGATTAATTATTCGTTATCATAACTACTCACTACTAAACTTTTTATCTCGTATTATTTTCTTTTTTTTTTTCGTACAATCGATCGAACTTTCATTTCTTTCTATAATCGTCATAGTCGTCGTTGTGTATTTTACATTATACTTTCTTATTTTACTTCCTCTTTTATCTTTTCTCTCTGTTTCTTTTTTTTTTTTTTTTTTTTTTATTCATTTGCTCGACGCGATTCTCATTAACGAGCTCGATCATCTTGAGTTTCCATTAACAATAATAATAATACGAGCGGTTCTTCATCCCTTTAGCTTGTACTACTCTTTTACAAAATCTTCATTCTATAAAACTGAATTTTTAATTCTCTTTTTATTTTCTCTTTCTTTCTATCATCCAACCCCTAGCTGTTTGATCTACTTTGTGTCAAAGCTATAAGACATATTTTCACTTTTTCTTTCTATCTCTCATTCTTTCATCTCGTTCTTCTTATTCTCATTAAAAATTTTTGCGCGAATCGTTATCGCAAAGATTCGTATCAAGGTAAGATAGAAATGTGGAGAAGGGTTGTTTCGTCTTTTACAAAACTTTCTATGGTTTCTCGCGTTCATCGTCGAGTTAGGAAATACGATATGAAACGCACCGAAGCCCCAAAATACTGAAACGCACGAACTATCTCTATTTCTATCTATCTCTCTCTCTCTTTCTCTCTCTTATTCTCTTTCACGTTTCTCGAAATGCATCGCAATGGTGAGCAATTTTGTCCCCCGACGGAAAATTAAATCGAAACTTTCCTCCACAGATACTGAAATCGCACGATTCTCATACGTTTCTATTCCTCTTTTCCCATTGGAACCACCTAGATCGTATAATCTCACGTAACGCGATACCATTGAAACAAATATCCTGTTTTTCGTTTTACCGATTTTATCTTTCTTTCTCTCTTTATCTATCGTTTCATCTCACTATCTGTCACGTATCGTTAAAGCAACAAATTTTCAAGAATTCGATATGATTTTATTTACTTTAGAAAATTTTATCATTACTAATGATATATATGTTTAATATAATTATCATTTTTATCTTTTCCCCTCTATTTACTTACTCGATATATTTTAAAGCAAGCAAAGGTTTTTAACCTTTTGCACTCGAGACCTTTTTCACTTGCACTAACGAGCAACTCGAGGCGATTTCGGCTAAATTAGGGAAACATTTTACATATACTTTAAAACGTTGAGCGTCACGCGGATTCTTAGGGAAATTCCCGTCACAGGCGTTACTTTGTATTGAAAAAATAGATGAACGTGTCAGTCACCTGTGACGGACGTGGCCTAAACGGAAAGTCTAGTGTCAGCCACCGATGGCTGACGTAGCGCTTAACGTGTTAAAGTCATTTATAAGCAAACAAACGTATACAACTAATTAAATTTCACCAATTTATTTATTTTTATATCAAAAAGAACAAAATTTGAGAAATATTATACTCTGTAATTAGTTTTTGTTTAATATTTCGTAAAACAATACCCAAGATGCATCTTAGGTTTATCAGAACACGTATCACAATAATATATTACTTTTCGCTTATTTCAAGATGTATTACAATCAGAAAAAACCTTACAGTCCCTTTTTGTCCCTTTAGGTATTATCTTTAAGAATATCTTAAAGAAAATATCTTATCATATATCCTAAATAAGCAGATAGAGTAACAATAGACTTCAAATCAGCCTGGCGCCGTATCAGCGCCACTCGAGTTGCCACTTAAATAAAGAATTAATATTTGTATTTTTTATATCATCAATTTTATAGGATCGAGAAAATCTTATTGAAACGATTTTACTTAGACGTTACGTATTATAGTGAATAAAAAGAGAAAAAAAACACATAATAATTGTATTAACTTTATGTCATTCTATTATGCGAAACCGAGTTAACTAGGTCGTAACGAGTATTGACTTTCGAAGGAATAATAACGTGAGATATTGTATTTTCATGTTAAATTTAAATGGGAATGTATTAGCTCGCGAAAATCCGGTTATTTGGAACATGAATGATGTAACTATAATAATATGCGCTTCACGTTGAACGCATATAGTCGATCGATCAAATCCGGATCTGTTTGCTAAAGCTGTGTTGTATAGAAGCAAGCTCACATATCAGAAATCTTAGATATTGTGTGGCTTCCTTTCAATATTCGACGTATTTGCCAACTTTGAAAGTGTACTGAAAGTAGAGGATACGCGAATGAATCCAAAGGATGGGCTTTCATACCGATCATATTTCCGTTCGTATAAAACGTGTTTAAATCATTTCAATAAATCAAATGATACAAAATATTGTATCATCTTTTTTCACATGTACATATAAATTAATATAACTATGAAATTAATTTTATAAACATAATATCAATTTCATGGAAATAAATTTGATTTATTTCATTCTTTTTTACATTTATTATAAATACATCGATGAAAAAGATTTAATTGGTTTTATTAACCTCGTTTGAAATTTTTAATTTATTTTTCAATTTTCTAACAATCCATCTGTGTTTTAACGAATATTTATAAATTTTTTTCTGGTTTTTTTTTTTTTAGGACGAAAAGAGAGGTCAGAGTTTATATTACCAGTTGAAGGAAGGATATTCAAAAATGCATATGAAGATAACATTGTCATTTCTACTGCTAGTTTGTGTTCTACTAAGATCGACCGTCGGTATAAGTCGTCTTCTAAATTCAGATTTTGTCTACTTTCCCGATCAAGCGGAATACATTCAGAAAGCTGAACAATGTCCGGATAACTTTATCTTTTGGCCCGGAAATGGTAAATGTTACAAAGAAGGTGAAAGAGGACCCTGCAATGTCGGCCGAGTTTTAATACTCGACAGACGATTATTCAAACCTTACTGCAAGGATTTTATATAGAAGAGTGGTGTTTTATTTCTGCAAGAGATGGCAGCACTCGAAGAAAATTCGATGTTTCATCGCAAGTCAGAAAATTGTCTACAAAAAGTCCTTAGATAACAGCACTTATTTGTGAAAATTGTTTTCCCGCGAAAACTTTTTAAACGACGAGTTTCTTTTAGATCTCGTTGAGTGATAACACTAATACTAATTTTTTAAATAACTCTTTTTTAAATAACTGTGCCATTTTCTCTTTTATTTATTTCTTTTATTTATATAAAATAATTATAAACTATTTCACCTACGATAAAGAAATCCCATTAATTGTTTATTTTTAATGGATCTCGTTATAGTCACGAATTGATTCTTTATAGCTCTTCATTTCTTTTATTATTACAAATGGGTTGATTAAAGATTCATGAATATAAAAATAAGATCTAATTGTATTAAAAAAATCAATAATGTTTGTAATAAATAAGAATGGATAGTATAGTTTTAGTAATAATCATCTCATTAAAAAAAACTTTAACATCTGTATCACCTTTTGTAATATTTATGAATAAACATTATCAATAGTTTTTACTTATTTTTTATTTATTCCAATTACGCTAAGATCGAAGGTTCAATCATTTAAAAATAAAATTTATATTTGTATTTAATAAATATCGCTTATATAATGTAACGCGAAGTTTTCGTATCAGTCGTCTCATTACGAAAACTTCAGCATCTGTGTATCACCTTTTGTATCGTAATACACGACATTTTAATTATAGAAGTTGCGAAGCAGCTATAAACGAATCCGAGAGGGTTTTGTGCAAGTTCTGTGAATTAAACTGTACTAATTTTCATGTAATTTCATTCCAGTACGTCACGTCGCGAAATAAAATATCACTTTGTCCTTGTACTTTTGTAAAAATAAAAATGATGTACGCGTGCTCTAGTCGCGTTTCGTGTTATTTCACGCACGTGGCTTTATTTAATCGTTTTTATTTGCGAACGAGTATAAAAAAAAAAAAGAAATGAAAAATAATAAAGTTGGATCAAAGTGTTCATTTTATTACGCCATGTATATACATTTCAAAAAAAAAAAAAAAGAGAAAAAAGATATCAAGATATATGAAATTAAAAAAAATTAAAGATACGTAAACGCGTTTTAACGTTCAACTTAATATTACACGACCGGTTTTAAATTATCCATAAAAATTCTACGTTCAAAGTTATTGCTACTCTTAATTTTTTAATTAACTATAATTACGATTATAAATAATATTATATGTTGTTGAATAATAAGGTATTTATTTTTTGTATTATTCCAACCATTACTACGAAACAAAAACGATTACTATCCGTACTCGATTATAAAATATAGAAATTTAATTTCAATTAAGTTTCTAGGTTAGGTTTAAAAAAAACCATTTACCTATACTTAATTACAAAAATATAGAAATTTAATTTAAACGTCAGCCATTAAATTGTTTAACAATATCAATAATTGTTCATAAACAGTGAGGTTTGATGTTGTTAGCACGTACTATATGTTATGCTGACGCGAATCCGTTTTAAAAGTAGCGTACTGTTTTTAAGATGCAATTATACGCGAGTTGCACGGAAAATCTCACGACGGTAAACTAATACAGTGTGAGTGGTTTTGTTGTATACTAAAGGCACTTCTTCAGTCAACAATGATTTATTAACTTAAGTCTTTGGCGACTATGTTACAATTGTTTAATGTGGACTATATAGATGTATGATGTGTAAAATGTATAACACAAAAATGTATAATGAGCGAAGAGAGTATGTATTACGAAGAGAGAGCGTATGTATTACGAACAGAACGTATGCATTATGAACAGTGAGTCTTACTTGATTGCACATGTTTTTATATCTGAATTAGTTACACCCCTTTGGAGAGGGAAGGAGCTGAATGCAACTTATTAACCAATAGTAGGAGGGTCCACCCACTAGAGTGACCCGATGGGAAAGTTTATGTTTTTGGGAAGGATGGTAGTGGGGGTTTCTGGGAACATAAGGAATTTCTTTTCTGAATAGTACCCTTCGCATGTGCATTGTTTCATGTTCACTTAAGTATTGTATATCACTCGAAGGACCCAACCCTAGTATGCTTTTAGTTGCCTCAATATGTTTCGATGGTCATTGAAATGGTTAGAAAATTTAATTTGAGTCCTTGAGTGGAATCTTTAAAATAGACGATACCTTATACCTAAGGCTTAACACATTCTATGATATTTGATTTCATAAACTTATGGTATGGTTTTCTTCAAATGAAATTGAATATATGAAAAAATAACTAAATATAAGTTATCGTCTACAAATGGTTTGGTACCGAACAGATGTTAAGAAAGAAAAAAATAATAAGAAAATAGTTGTGGTATTAGAAAAAATATTGATAAGAAATTTTAATTAACTATAATTAAGATTATAAATATTATTAGATGATGTGGTATAATAATATATATTTTTTTTATATTATTCCAATCATTACTACGATAAAAAACGATTATTATCCGTATTCGATTATAAAATATAGAAATTTAATTTCAATTAAGTTTTTAGGTTAGGTTTAAAAAAATCATTTACTTATATTTAATTACAAAAATATAGAAATTTAATTTAAACGTCAGTCATTAAATTGTGTAACAATATCAATAGTTGTTCATAAACAGTTGTTAGGTTTGATGTTAAGAAAAAAAAAAAAAAAGAAAAATAAGAAAATACTAGTGATATTAGTCAAGATTAATAATAATAGAAAAATATGGAATGGTACATAAACATTAATGATGGACGTTTCTCTGATCTTAGTAGCGATCGTAATTTGCAGATTGTAAAAATGTAATCAAGAAGACGAAAGGCGGTACGTTTAATTACTGCGCTCCGATATGGCACTGGCGAGAATAAGGGTGAGTCAGATGAGAAGAGATGGTTGGGGTAGGGGTTGGAAGCTCGTTCGTTCGTTCGTTCGTTCATAACAAGTCACCCCATTGGAAATAAAAAAAGAAAAAGAAAAAAAAGAAAACGAAGGAAGACAGAGAAAAAAAGAACCTAGAAAAGGAATAAAAAAGTATAAAGAAGCAAAAAGGAAGATGAAAAAGAAAAAAATACGAGAAGATTGAAAAAGCTGTCGTTTCTTCGTGATCTCATTATGCTTTATCGAAGGGTGTTCACCCCGTTTGACCGATGTAGTATCAGTGGTGGTGGTGGTAGTTGGTTAGGTGGGGGGTGTCAATGTGACATCGATTCGCAATTTGGCACAGCTCTTGACAACACAAGAATAAGTGAGTGTTTTGGGAGATATGATCACAGAAGTTTGCAAAAAAAGCCGACCACGGGTATTCACTATCGCGATATTTCAACGATCTTTTCTATCCCTTTCATCGTGCGTGGCACGAGTTACGTGCTGCGAGTAACAAGCGTTCCAAAATGTTTTCGATTAACCCCGATTTTAAGAAGGATCGACGGTTACTCCGTCTTTCCCTTTGCCAATACGATTTCTTATCTTCACGACCCTTCTCATTTCGAAAAACGTGTTTCTTTCAAACGATAGTAAAGAAGTATTCGACACATTTGTTTTAACGAGGTAAGTTTGGTTACTTTGAAGAATGGTTTTTAGGATTTAGAAAAACGTTTTTTTTTTTTTTTTAACTTCTCACATCAGATTTATTAACGTATTCGATTAGTCTTTTGTTGAATTTTATGATACGTATATTTAGTTTTATTTTTTACAATTAATTTTGTTCGTATGGATTACGTTAAGAACTTTGAAATATATATGTGGAAGATTATAAAAACAGATGTTTTTAGTCATTATCGATAATTATTTATTACATTGTATAAATTATTTATGTTATATATAATTTCTTAATGTAATTGTAGCGATATGATTATTTATTGCTGAAATTTATAACAGTGATAATAATAGAAAATTTATAATTAACAATCTAACGAGTTGAAAGCTTTTTTAAAGAGTTAAATTTAATTTTATATAATATATTATATAAATATATATTAAAATATGTTATAAAATAATTATAAAACAACTATATTATTTAATTTAGGTTTGTATTTATTTTATATATTTTTTTATGTTCTATTAAAATATTTAAAATTATTATTAAATAATTATAACATAGTTATATTATTTTATTTAAATTTTTATATACAATATTTTATATATTTTTTATTTGTTTTATTAAAATATTAAAAAATAATTATAAAATAATAATATTATTTAATTTAAATTTATATTTATTTTATATATTTTTTTTTATGTTCTATTAAAATATTAAAAAATAATTATAAAGTAATTATATTATTTAATTTAAATTTGTATTTATTTTATATATTTTTTTATGTTTTATTAAAATATTAAAAAATAATTATAAAATAATAATATCATTTTATTATATTAATAAAATTTTTGTTCTATCATAATGATCTTTTAAATATTTTTAAAATTAAAATTCCTAACAATAAATTGTTACAGTGAGTTACGAGTAATTATGAGTAATTACCAAAAAAATACATATAACTGATATATGATAATTCGTGACTATTAATCGGTTTCTTGGTAGATCGCAAAAATATAAAAGTGAATTTGATTGGTGGTTCTCGCGTAAAATCCATCGTGTATCGTTCGAAGCGTAAAATCGGGGTAAATCTTCGGAAGCAGAAGTCGCGACTATTAAATGGCATGAGGAAACGTGGGTGGAGGAGGAAGGCAGGGGTTGGCGTTCACGACAAGATCGTTTGTCACGACTCCTTCCAGCTTTTTACATCTCGATGATGGCAACGAGTACGAATACAAGGCGTCGTCTACCAGAACACCAGTATGTCGAATGAAAACGACGAATGCATTTTCTTTTTTAGGATTTGTTTGATTAATGAAAGTTAGTAAACTTTTTTTTAATTTCATTTAATTTTGTTTTACGAGTGAAATTTATTTCTTTTTATTTTTTGTTTTTATTACTTTCGAATAGAACATTTAATTATTTTTATCTTAAAAATACACAATTTGTTTTCTACAAAAGAGAAAAAAATAGCGAGAGGTTTTAAAGGTTATTGAAATAAATATATTTAAAAAAAAATAATTACTTTACACATTTTTTTTCTTTAAATTGGCTATGTTGCATGTTTATTTATTCGCGATGAATTTATCTTTTTTTTTTTTATTGAAAAATGAAAATAACTTCCATTTGGTTGATATCTCTTTTTTGAAGAGTCCGAATTTATATATTTCGTCATCACACCAGAGAATCTCGCTTGATCGTCAATATATTTCAATTGTATTTTATTTGTTTCGTTTAAAACAAACTAAAGACTCGTTTAATCTTCGTTTTCAGCTACTAGTCAGTTTACCAACATCAAAAATTCATCACATTTATACTTTTTTTCTGTATATACGATATATATATATATATATACAAATCTGTATCAAATATTTATTAAACGATACTCGTGGTATGTCAAACAAGTAACAGATATATAATAAACTATCGATTATTATTTTTTATTGTTTTAACCGCAAACGATAGTGTCTGTGTTTTTTTAAATATATTTTTATTTCAATATTTGTCTTTCAAACCAGATATAACTGACAAAACGGAATAAAAATCAAATCGATAGGTTAAAAAAAAATAAAAGGTATTCAGTTAAATTTTCTACCCAACAATTTTATTTAATATCTTCCTCCATCTCTCTCTCTCTCTTTCTCTCTTTCTCGTGTTACATTTCATCTTTATTAATCGGTAATAACATTCGTGTCAAAAAGGTTAATATTAAAAAGACCGATAAAAATGAAAAAAAAAAAAATGAAAAAAAAGAAACAATCATTCGAAGAACACGAAATATCCATTCACTAAGCAATACTTCCCCTCCCACCACCCCTTCACTCTCTCACAACACGCTTCATCGATATCATCTTTCGATTTCGTATCACTCGTGTCATCTGATTTCGAAGTAGAGGAAACGATAGGTGAACAGATTTCAAAAATCTCTGTTACCGGACATCCTTTCCCCTTCCACTTCCCTTTCCACCTTTCTTCCTCCTACAGGACACTTCATACCGTACCTTTTTGTTAAGTAGATTTCAATATCTTACCAGGCAACAGTCTTTTCGCATGTGACGTGTCGTACTAAGTTAAGAGGGAGAAGATATAAAGAAAGAAAGTATTAGGAGTATATATATATGTGTGTGTGTGTGGGTTGGTGTGGGAGAGAGAAATCAGTCGAAAGAAGATGAGCCATCCCGTCGTACTATGAGGAAGTGAAGGAGTGGCGGAAAAGGGGTAAAAAGAGCGACAGGAGGAGCAATATTCTTGGCTCGCATTGTACGTGTCCCATCGGTTGGCAGCCGAGCTCCCTCTCAGCGACAGCTTGACAGAACATACGCTCCTTCCCCCTCACGAAACCGCCCTACCCCCATTTCCTCCCATCTCTCTTCTCTGTCTCATTCACTCTCACATATACACTCTTCTTCTTCATCTTCTTCTTACTCTTTCCCCCACTTTCTACTTCCACACCTCTATATTCCTTCACTTTCTTTTTTTATTCAACAATTTCTTCTTCTCATACTTATTCTTATTTTTACACACTTATTTCTTTAACTGGAAAGAAAGAACGGAAAGAAAAATTAGAGGAATATAACCTCACTAGGATGTTCCGAGCATGTGTTGCTGTGGTTTTGTTATAAAATGTTAATTTATTATAATTTTTAACTATTTATTAAATTATAATAAAAAAAAATATCACAATTAAAATTGAATACAGAAAATAATAATCCTCAAAAATATATAAATAGCAAGGTTAGTTATGGTCATATGTAAATTTGAAAAACACGTATGGCGTGAATAGTGTCATCTATTGAAAACTTACAATACCTAAAGACTATGATAACCTCTAAATAATAAATAACCTTACATTAGCAATAAAAAAAATAAAAATAATCGCGATAAAAGCAATCCTATATCCTTAGTTGAAAAAAATTACATAAAATAAAAAAATTTTACTAAGATCTTTTTCTTAGTTTCGAACTTCATTGGAAACCAACTTTTAATACAGCGTCATGTATTGAAAATTTACAGTACCTAAAGACTAAGATAGTCCCTAAATAATAAATCCTTAAATTAGCATTAAAAAATAAAAATAATCCTGATAAAAACTATCCTATATGCTAAGCTGAAATAAATCGCACAAAATAAAACAAATTTCACTAAGATCTTTTTCTTAGTTTTAAACTTCATTGGAAACTAACTTGTAATAGAGTGCCATCTATTAAAAACTTACAGTACCTAAATGCCTTGATAACCTCTAAATTTAAATAAGCAATAAAATATAAAAATAATCGTGCTAAAAACAATCCTATATCCTAAGTTGATAAAAATCATACAAAATAACAAAAATTTCATTAAGATCGGTTCAGTAGTTTTGAACCTCATTGGAAACCAACAACGTGACACTAAATTTTTATATATAAAGATAGCTAGTTTTACTCTTCCTTTAGTTTATCTCGCTTATTTCCGAATAGTCGAAGATAAAAAAAAAAGTTTATAAGACAAAGTCTCGTGCTTATGCCGTTCTGAGTATCGAAACCACAGGGACCGATAGAAAGAAAAAGGAAACGCAAGAGATGAGAGGAGATGGAGGTAAGAGGAAGAAAGAGAAGAGAAGAGAGAGAGAGAGAGAGAGAGAGAGGATGAGGTTTTAGATCGAATGGAAAGGAGAAAAGTGGGGACCACGTGCAGAAATAACGTTCGTGTTTTTGATTTGAAGCACGTAACCGAACCACATTGAAATCAGATAGGGGCGCGAGAGAGAACGCTAAACTGGCTTCGAGGCTTCGAAAGCTTGCTACGAGAATACCTAAAACTCGTTGGAAGGAGCCGAAGAGGAGAACGTTGTGCCGTAGGTGTGGAACCGAACGATGCATGCTACCTAGAAATGAGAAAGTGAACAGGGGGATGAGTGGGTGAGTTTCTGGAGGAGAATTGGTGTGTTGGTTGGTTGGTTTGAGGGTTAAAGAGAGAACGAAAATGTTGCGTCCATCGGAGCTTGAGAAGATAGAAATGGTGATGGTGGGGTGGTGGAAGGGGAAAAAGGGGTGGCTCGAACAGGCTCCTTACGAAGCCTGAAACGTGCCACTTTCTTGGATTTCTCGAATAAATCGGCGCTGCTCGCAGGATCCCCGCTGTTCTTCTTCTTCTTCTTACGCTATAACGGAGTCTACTTTAACTCAAAACTTTTCTAACCTATCTCTCTATCTTTCTCTCTCTCTCTCTCTCTCTTTCTTCTTTTTCTCATCCTTATCTCATCCTTATCCAAGTAGTTTTCGTTGGGTAATCCGGATGGGACTGTTAGCTTCTTGAAAAACCAAACGAAATTCGTCGCTTCGTCCAAACAATGCCCTAGGACTAAGGATTTTCTTCAAGAGAATCTAAACGAAAGAATTGGTTTTCAAAAAGAGAACAAACTCGCTCCTGAACTTTTACTTTTTTTCTTTTTCTTCTTATTAAAGGGAAAGATTTTATTTCTTTTTTTTTTTTTTTTTTTTTTTTTACATGTAATAATAATTCCTTTAAACAAGCACGCGTAGAAGGCAAGGTCGAGACATAAGCGAATGCTAACGGTATAGTCGGTGCTGGTATTCTCTCGACAAAAACCATATTCTTTTTCCGCAAGAATTTTTCCGTTTCTCTTCTCATATTCATTTCACGTGTCTTTTTTCTTTTTCCTTTTTTTTTTTTCTTTTTTTTCTTTTTTCCTTTTCCTCTTTCTACCTTCGTCGCTCCCATCCGTCGAGATTACACGGACTTAAAGTCAACAGTCGAAGAAATGACTTCGTATGTAGTTCTCTTTATACTCTTTCTTGCCAGAGGTGTACCTAGAATTTTATATACATATGCATACATACATACATACATACATATATATATATATATATATATATATATATATATATATATATATATATATATATATTTGTCTGAACGATAAATCGCCGAAAATATTCGAGTCGTTTAAATTGAAATCCTTTTTTCGTTTCGTGAAAAATCATTTGAAAAAAGAAAAGGAAGATACCATCGATACCAGGGTGAATAATTTTAAAAAAACTATTAACCTTTTATTATAATATCACGAATTGGTTTTTAATAAATAAAAAACATAAGTGAGAGAGATTCGATTCACACGCAGTTTACTTGTAACCAAATGCATATCCCTCATGAGAATGGACACGTTCGTGAACGTTCTAACTGTCTCTGGCATTGATATCTTTGCCACTTAATAATGCACAGCCGTTCAGCATGCCAACATCGACGTATAATACTCGAAAATGTATTATGTAGTTATCACATGAACAGTCAGGAATGATAGCATATCAATTTCACTTTGATATCGATCAGAATATCGTATGTATTATATCTATATGCATTAAAATACTGCTATGGTTTTGAAAGTAGAAAGAAAGGTTCAACAATGTAAGCGAATGACGAAAGTAAAACTTAGCAAACACACATCGAGCATTCAAGTAAGTAGAGATGGTTGTACAGATAAAGAGGTAAGACCGCTGTTTCGAAAGTTTCCATAGCCTTATCTCTGAGACACATTACTTCTTACCAAAACTCCAACAACGCTATACCGAATACCTGGAGTTAGAGGAGAGGTGACAAATTATCTTTCCAAACTCGGACTACTGTGTTAAGTGTTCGGCGTTAGGAACGATCACTCTTGTGCGGTTTTAAACGGTTAACAATAGTGAAATCTTCTATTTAGCATCATCCGGTCAATATCCAACGTTGTTATCAATTTTGAGAATCTAATTCAAATTGCTAAAACAAAAATAAATGAAAGTAAACTAAGTAGGAATAATGAGACACATTAAAATGAGAAAGGAAAAGAGAGTGTAAAACTTTATTTATTATTGTTTAATTAATTATTATATTTCTTATTATATTACTAGGATACTACGGCCACACGTAGCTGTGGTTTTGTTATAAAATGTTGATTTAATATAATTCTAAAATATTTAATGCAGTCAAATTAATATTTACTAATTCTGTGAATTTTAATTAGGCATAAAACAACATAAATTATTAATACATAAAATAATAATACACGAAAAAATCGAGAAAGTAAGGTTATGCTGTAAATTGAATAATTGAATTGAAATACGACGCCACATCTATTGAAAACTTACAGTACCCAAAGACCTAGATAACCTTTAAATAATAAATCTTTAAATTAACAATAAAAAATAAAATTAATCGCAATAAAATCTATTTTGTATCCTAAGTTGAAAAAAAAACATAAAATCATAAAAATTTCATTAAGATTGGTTCAATAAATTCCAAATTTATTGGAAACTAACAATGTGACATTGAACTTTTATATATTAAGAAAGAATTTTATATAAAAATTATTATATTGTTATAACACTCTTATATTATTATTAACATTATTATTAACTTATATTAGTATAACATTCTTATTTAATTATTAACATAAAAACGAATACCCATAAATACTCATAGAAAGTTTCTAAACTTTAAGTAAAGAAATTAAAATTATAACATTTTAATATTCGTAAATACTATCTGTTAACTATAAAGATTGAGTTAATATAAAAAGACCAGGTGAATATTATAATCATAAATTTAAATTCGTCATCATTTTCAGGTATAGAACTTTGGGTTCTTTACTCATCGTCAACGTTACATTTGAACGTATTCGTTTTCCTGTACGACTCACAGTCCTCATTGGTCGTCCCATCTTCTTCAGACGAGTCGCGCCATATTTCAAATGTCATATTAGCGAGGACCATGCGTCTTCCATGAGTAAAATGTCTATGGTGCTAGTGGGCGGCCAGCCCTGCACCATCGGCGGATCACATGACGCGATCTCCCTCACGGAATAACGCAGGATCGTGTCACCTTCCCGCTTCGCCACCAATTACACATTAATGTGATGTCGCGTTATCTAGGGGACAGGGGTTTGCCGAAGAAGAAGGTAGAAAGAGATAGAGAGTAAGTTAGTGAGTGTGAGGGTAAATATCCTACGGGAGTTACACCCTCTTTCAATATGCTCAATTAACCTATTTTCATAGTTATAACGGAACCTCCACGTTTGATGAAACATGCTCACCCTTGTTCTATGATTTTCTTCGAATCATGAAAGTGATTATTTTTATTGAATAATAATCCTTAATAATACCAGTAATAAATACTAATCGTTATTGATTTTTAACTTAATTCTAACCTTCGATTTTTAACCCAATTTTAACCTTCATTTAGTTTGCATTTTTTATTTATAAAGGTCGATTCTTTAAAAAGACATATTTTCGTTCAAGAATTTCGTAAGTAGATTAATTTTGTAAATTTATTTTTTAATTATTAATTTATTATATCTTTGTGTTAGTTTGAATTATTTTTAATGTAATGAAAATGTAGGATTATGAGAGAATAAATGTACTGTAAGATTTTGAACAATTAATGACTTTTGGGGTCAATGTATATGTCATGTTTAGATAAAGTGTCTGTTATACTACTGGTATGTTTTGAGTTCGGTCATTAGTATTAGTATAAACATTGAGGATTAGGTGTACGTGAGTGAAGGGCTTTGAAGAAGCAACCAGGGATAAGACTGGAGCATTTGTGTTGTAAATTCTGATAGGGTCTTATCAACGTCATTTAAATTAGTATAGCATTGTACTCGATTATAGTTGCATTTGAAAATGATATTTTATTGCAATTTGTGTATTAAGGTATAATATTAAAATAAAACTTAATATGTTTAATTAATAGATTGAATAATTATAAAATAATAAGTAAAATATTTTTTGGTTAATATTTATTTTATAGCAATTTGCTAATGTATACATATTATTTGTAATATCATTACTAAAATCGATTAAATTCATCTAATTTTCAAGTTATACACATTTACATGCATATAGATATATTTTTACGTGTGCTTGCAGGTTTTCGTTTATTTTACCTGAGTATTCTCTTTCACTATTACAAAAGCTTTTACGTTAATCTCTAATATATGCATAGATATTATTTAAATATGATACAATTATTATAATTATTATTAATTTTAATTAATATCAATACATATAACTGTAATAATTTAATATAATAATTTAATAACCTTAATTAATTTAACATAGTGCTACAGTAATATTTACAAAAATAAATCATTCATATTGCATCCTTTTACGTATTCATAGGTATTATCGTAATTTATTGAACTCTATTGATATTTTGTATTAATATTTCTATTGAAATAATTAAATTCTCTTGTTAAAATATAAATTTTGTGTAATTTGAAAAAGAAGCTATTAAGAGTCACACTAATTGTTAGTAGGGTAAATTGATATATTTAAATTTTAATAAACATTTTCTCATTTATTTTGTATGTATTATTTTAGAAGTAATGTAAAGTGAAAGTGTCAAAGTATATTTCAACAAAGTTTTATTTTTTAATGAAAAAAAAAAAAAAAAATAGTACAAATTACAAACTGCAAAACTAATCAACTAGCCATCAAAATTAGAAAATAAATTGACACATGTTGAGTTATATAAATAAAAATTGTCATATTTATTTCAAATAAATTATATTTAAAGTTATCTAAAAAGAAAGTGGTAAAATACATTGAAGCAAATTTCTTATAATTTAATTTAAAAGAAAAATAGCTTAAACAAAAATGAAAAATAGATAAACCAATCGAGTTGTTCAAACATAACAGACTGATAATATTGTTGAAAAAATTTCGAAAATTTTGCAGGATAGTTGATAGTTATCACATATTACATATAGGTAGAGACACATCGAGTGTATCGAAATCGGTGTGTAGCTATCGCGAGTAGGATAGGCGGGTAGGTTCAAAGATAAGGGTAGAAAGGGCCGAACTCGCAGTAAATATTGTAACATCTGGTGCGACTCATACGAGTTCGAGTCACGCCTCTGGCCGTCTACATTTCATTTCAGTTCTTAGATACTTCACTGAAACACTAGAGGAGGATCCACTGGTGTGCTTGCTTCCTCTGTTCGGCGCGTAGTATACTATAGTACTACACTAGACACTTACTATATATATATATAGTAGGTGTCTTTATACTATATCTACTATTCGTTCACTCACACCAAGCGGACATCGCGTTTCTTCCTGTTGACTTCCTAGGATTTGCACGGATGCCTTTCCATTGCACCGTGTGTTTTAACGCGCGAATGCAACTCGTGGCACGGAGCTTTTCTTTTTTAAAAAGATAACGTTATATATCCAACCTGTACTAGTCTTTACTACAGTACGTGCAACATCTTTCGAATGAAGAAACAACGAAAAACGAACTAAAACTTCTTTTTTCTTAGTTTTATATATTTTTATTCTTATCTCATTCTTTTTTCTATTATTTTCTTTTTGTCGAAATGTAAAACGTTATAAACGTTTTTAAAAATTTATTTGGAAAATATTCTCTGAAATATTTAAATATCTAATATCAAATATATAATGCAAATAAATATATATCATTTAATATGTTAAATATGTTGTTAAATATGCGTTAAATAAATATCAAATATAATGCAATAAAATATATATGTTTATATATATTATAATTATGTATAATATTTATTTTAAAATTATATTATTTAATATTAAATATATTATATAATAAATATATATATATTTATATATATTTTTATTAAGTTATGGGGTTATATATATATATATGAATCTAAATATACGTAAATATCTATCTGTTATTTTTGAAAATAAAACGAATTTTGAACTGAATTAAAATATACGTTCACTTTGCACTAGCCACTTTTGCAATTTTTTATATATTTTATTTTAATTTTTTTCCAAATATTTTATTTTATCATGAATTATAGACTTTTCTATTTTTTGATAAAATAATGGACTATATTAAAATAAAAAAATAGAAAGATTTAGAATCATCATCATTTAGAATCATATTCATAAATATATAAACTGGTTTAATTCTTTTCTAAGTATATCAAATTTACTAAATATATTTTTATTTAGTTAGCAATCGTAATTTAATTTTTTTTGAGGAATAATAAGATTTAATAAAATAACTATCCGTAAGCACCTCAATATGTAAATTTACCTAATTCATAATTAGAGAATTTTAAAACAGTTTAGTATTTGAAAATTTCATTACTATTTTTGATTAGTTGATTAAAAATCCATCACCGAATAATAATAATAATGAATATGTTACGTAACTGATAACTACTATCTTTTCTACAAACTTAAGTAATACGATTTATTTCGAGATGATAAAATTTCTTTTTATTAAATAAATTAATTAAAATAATTATAATAAAATCTAATTTTCTATAAACAATTCAATTATAAAATTACATAATGATTCTAACAAATATATGAAAAAGGAACCAAAAAATTTTTTATAAAAATAAATCCAATCATCTTTATTAGATGATTGAATCCAACGTTGAGTAAAGGGGAATCAAATACGCTATCTCTTTTTATTTATCAATCGTTGTTGCAATTTTGTTTCTTTTTTATTATTTTTTATTTTTTATTTTAAGCCATAGAAATGAAATGCAACACGGAGAAACGTAGAATCGCATCGATGCGTCGAAACGTTGACTGTTCGTTCGCACGGTAACGTACGGGCATCGCGTCACCAGTGATTTTTGTGCATCCGAATTTTGCGCGTGAATGTTTTAACGCACAGACACTGGGGAGAGCTACCTTGTTTACAATGGCCAGAGAAATAGAGAGGAGAGTAGAGGAGAGGAGAAGAGTGGAGAGGAACGTCGGGATTTAATCAAGCTGCACAGCAAGAAGAGCGTGACACGAAATGCGCGAAAGGACGGCACCCAGAGCTTTCGTTATTTTCCCCTCGTCCAACGTTTCGTTGACAGAGCTTTGAATTCTATTAAATTTATATTTTCGAAGCGACGCACGTCGATCGTCGACGACGACGACGACGAGTTTGGTGGCCTACGCTTTCGCACGCGAGTACAAATTTTCTTTCACCTCTATCTTGTCATCTCTTTTTTTTTTTAATTTTTGGGTTTTTTTTTACATTTTTTAATGATATTTTTCTTTTTTTTTTTTTTATCTCGACCGACTCGGATAATATAATCAAGAAAACCTTGAATTTCCCATGACGAAGTTTTATTTTTATCTTTGTATACAGGGTGATTCACTAGCTCTTGTCACTTAAATAGCTTCGAAAGTTGCAGAAAAGTAGATACGAAAAAAGTTGCATGAAAAATTCAAGACTAAAATATGAAATTAGTATTTTTTTGCTAGGTTGAGTCATTTTCGAGATTTATTGGTCAACTTTGTTTTTTTTTTTTTTAAATACAATGTTATATTTTAATATTTAGTTTTAGGAAGCGACTGTCAAGACGAATCCAATGATGTGCAACATTAATGAATGAAGATAAAAACTGGCGAACAAGCTGGCCACAATACAGCTCTTCCTCGTCATAGTCGCGTCAGGGTTGCATCAGAGTCTCGTCATCCTTCAGTTGTTCTGACAACTGACGGAACAGATATTTTCCGAATTGTTTTCATTGGTCATTGTCAGGTTTTGTATTTAATATTGCACATCATTGAATTTGTCTTGTCAGCTTCTACTCGAAATTAAGTACAAAAATATAACATTGTATTTAAAAAAACAAAATTGACCCATAAATTTCGAAAATGACTCAACCAATCAAAAAAATACTAATGTCATATTATATTCCTAAATTTTTCATGCAACTATTTTTTAATAAATTTCCCTGGAACTATCATACTTTCAGAGCTAATTAGATGGCAAGAGCTGGTGAATCACCCTGTATATATATATACACATTTACATATATATATCATTTTATATTTATCCTTTTTTTCTCTCTTTAGCGTAAATTGGCTCACTTTGTACAAGCGTTTTTACTTAAAATAAGCCATTTCATTTTTATTCCAGCTGGTGCTTGCACCATTCCAGTCAGATACGCAATCCCGATATATTTCTTCGATATATCGGAGATGATACCGGCCGCTCGTGCTTTTTAATTTTGCCTGTGATATAGAATTGTTTGTTTCGATTCCGGATGAGAAGCACGCTCATGGAATAAAATCAAATCGAATGAAACGTACAAAAAGGTGTGTGTGTGTGTGAGAGAGAAAGAGAGAGAGAGAAAGAAAGAGAAAAAGTGAGAAAGTGATGGTGATTGCAATGGCAATGTTTCAATGGTATTGGAAATACGTAAGAATAGATGTTCCTAGTGTACTTTCAATAATTCATTAGCCACTTGTTTTGTTAGTTTGTCTCACTGTAAAATCGTGTGGTCCGTTCTCTGAAGAAAGTGCTTTAATTTCCTCCGGCCGACTTGTTACCGGCTTAAAACTTGGCCGAGATGTTTCTCTCTCTTTCTCTCTCAACGAGTTTCCTCGGACGACGACGCGTTTTACGAAAATACGAGCAAAAGAGAGAGAGAGAGAGACAAGAAACAGAAAGAGACGAATAAAGAAAGATAGAGAAAAGTAAAAGAGAAATTCACAAAGCGTAGAGCAATAACGGATTCTGTGGATTTCGTGGAACATTTCGATTTCAGCATGAGAAAAAGTTTTCCTTAGTTAATTAATGTTATACAATTGAGCGTTGCTGTTGTTATTGTGTTGTTGGTTGGTTGGTTGAGTGTATAGTATTAAATATGTTGAGTTTATGACGATTGAAAGTAGGTAAGGTTTTAAGTGTACTGAAATAACAAAAAAAAAAAAAAAAGAAATAGAAAGAAGTTATAGAAAGCTTGGCTATCGGAAAGTATAAATATAGTTGAAAGTAATAAGAAACGTCTCGGTAACATGGAAAAGAAGCTTAAACGTCTTCCATTGGAAGTTTAAACTTTCGCGCGACTCAGATCCGATTTTCAAAGTGGAGTATTATCGATCTGCATTCGACAAGCGTTGAATAGTTAACGTAGGACCCGTCTTAGAGAAGTCTCTTTCCTATTCGCTAACCGATAGCACAAACGTCGAAGTTCGATTCGGGAAACGATTTAAGTCGATCTCTCTCTCACTCGATTTCTCGAACATTTTGCAAGATACTACGTACAATGTAACGGATATTCAAATTTCCGTATAGTTCGAACAACTATAATATAACTAAGGGTAAATGCACCGAATATCCCCCGTATTTCTCTCCTATAGGTAAGAGTCTAATAAGAACAGAATATGGTTTAGAGTAAATCATACAAAATATAGAATATTTGTCAAATGTGTTGTCTACGGCCGAGTTGTAGGTGATTTCCAAGAGAAATTGTACATAGGTAGAGACAAGTACGGTAGGTCACAGAGTAACATTAACCGAGAGAGAAGACTTGGGGGATACAGGAAATGCTGCAGGCTCGAGCGTATAATCAGCATCAGAAGCTCGTGGATTCTCTGCTCGGTGACGGAAGGTGAGCGAATTGCACGCAAACTGTGCCCTTCCATTCTATATGACGCGAGATGTCTACACATACACCTATATACATATACATATATATTATTTATTTTAGGTACGTATATCTAGAAATCTATGTACGTGTACATGTAGGGTAAATGTAAGCACGTTTCTATATAAACGCGAATTTGCTAGGCCGAAATATGCCTGGACATTTCGGTCCCTTCAAAGTGATTAAGCTCACGAATCAGTACAGCCACGTTTCATCTGTTATATAACATTTCTCCTTTACATATATCTTTCTTTAGGTCAAATTTATCTTCCTTAGTTGAACAATGCTAAACATTATCCCTGTCTTGCGTCGTTGTATAATAAAATAAGTTTCAATTCTAAAGTTGGGCTGATTTAAAATACACAAGAACAGCTAACCCCTTCATTTTTATTTTATAACTATAGCATGAGATAGTTCTACACGGTTGTACCACCATTTTCTTTCGTTTTATAAACTAAACAAAACCTACAAGGATTCATTTCATTCGTAATCATCCTTGACCAGTCGAAATTTTTCTTTACCCATGTACTCACGTACAAGTTGTTCATTAAAGAATGATACGAGATCCATTTGGCGGTATTGCACACGCTCGTGACCCAAGTGAACAGCAAAGCACGGCGCTCATATGGAATTTATTAGAATTAGAAATCTGATGTTCCACGTGCTAGACTCAGCGTGGTTTATTAACATTAACGGCCCCCGCGAAAGACGCGAACCATTTGTACCAGAGGCCAGTGAATTACGTAGAACGTGAGAGGCTTCCCCGTTGGCGAATTATTAGCTTCATTATCGTCCAAGTCTTGCCTTGAGTATCGTCATCGTGTTAAAATGGCATCGCTTTAACCGCTAACGTAATCCTACTGAACTATTTTTACGTGGGTAAACGTAATGAGGGATATTCTTGAAAAATAATTTACTTTATCTTTTGTCATTTTTCAATTCTATTATAATTCTTTTGTATTTTCTTTCTTTCTTTTTTTCATAACGAGAATATCTTTTTGACGATAACGAAGAATTTTATCGGATTAAGTATATTCATAATCGTAGTCTTGTTTAAAATAATCAGTCGGTTCGACTGTCACGAGTGTTCTTGTTCATTTACGTTGATGATTACTCCACCTCCACCTCCATGCTTTATTCTTTTGCCCCTTTTATTTTAGACACGAGAAGATATCACGTAGGAAATCTGTTCTAAAACTCGCTATGAGAAAAATTAGTGGCTCGATTCATTCGAGAAAGATTATCGATACTTGATTGCGCTTAATCCGTAAAGTTTTCTCGTTTGACCTTATCCGTTGTCGTCGTCGTCGTCTCTTCTCTCTACAAGTCTACCCCTCTATCTTTTTCTTTTTCTCTATCTACCTTTCACTCTTTTGCAACGTACTGACGGGCCAGGGGACTCTCGTCCTTCAGCAACTAGAACGATTTTCACTTGGATTTCCTCGAACGAAAAATGTGTTCAAGGAAGTAAGTCGCTCGCACGGATGAGAAATTTATGTCAAATGCGATTGTCGTCGACGGAATTTCTCACTAATGATGTTCTTTCCGCATACCTCATACTTTTCCTTCTCTCTCTCTCTCTTTCTCTTTCTCTCTATCTCTATCTCTATCTCTATCTATCTCTCTCTCTTTCCATTTCTTTTAGTTTCTCTCTCTTTTTTTACGTTTATAAGAAAACACGTTTACACGTTCATTTACCATCGATTTTAAAATATAATATAATACATATATACATATGTATATGAAAAAAAAAGTATACGTGCTGTTTCAAATGAGAGAAATCATTGCTCTTTAAAAATGCATATTTTTTTCTTTTATCGTGTAAATCGTTAATGTAATATTCTCGTTAAGTTTAACCGTTCGAAATATTCATTTTTAATCATGTTTAAGATAAAATATTTAAACGATTAAACAATTTGGATGATTTAACTCGTAAATAGGGTTCTAAATTGAAATGAAATGTGCTGAAATACAACGGAGATTTATCGATTAATATGAATGCACGTGTGTTAGGATTTTTTTCTTTTTTTCTTTTAAATTGGAAAATTTGATTCGGAAAATATAATTGTCGGAAACAGACGAAAGAAATACAGTAATTTGAATTAAACTTGTAGATGAGATTAAAATGAAATAAAATCGTTAAAGTTTAACGTAGATTTATTTTTTTAAACTTCAAATTCTTTACACAATTAAAAATATCAATTATATTATACTGATAAATATAAACTGTAAATAATTTAACAAAATAATTGTGGACAATAAAGAAAAAAACATCTTAACAAATTTAGATATATTCTCAAAATAAAATAATATCTTATATGAAAAATAACGTAGATGTATTCTCAAAATTTCAAATATGTTTTTAATAAATCGATAAATACGAATTGTTCATAATAAAATAGTATTATAGAAAAAATATATATTATATTTAAAAATATTTGATAATAAAACAAAAGTTAGAAAATTTAATTTAGGGAGGATAATTGTTCAATTTCGAATATGATCGATATTATTGAAAATGAAATAGAAAAATCGTAAGGGTTTGATCACGAGAGGTCTGCGTAAAAGGTAGGAAAGTGAGTTGCACGTGGAGAGCTTACAGGACGCATGCGTGCGGTGTTGCTCCTGCAGGACTCCGTAGTACGAGTCAGTCTGCATCTGGACTCCGGTTCGCGTAGATTTTATACCTGACTTGTACGTGCGCTTACGTGATAAAGAAGAAAACGAAAAGTTGCTCATTCTCATCACCTACCACTATTTGTCGGATTTTTTCTTCCAGGACAAATTACGTAAATACAATGACAATAATGAATTCATTTTTTGGTGCTTGGACCTTATCTTCGTGGTTCGTCCTTTTCATCAGTGTCGTGTTTCTTCTCGATTCATCGGAAGGTAAGTGGATCCTATTCTTTTTTCTTTCCCTTCAAAAAAAAAAAAAAAGCGAACAAAATAAAACACCGCGATATAAAACAAAAAATCGATTTTTCACGTCACGTTGAATGTATTTTCAAGTGGAATCAATCGTTTAACGATTACGGATACAATATATATATATAGCTGGTGCACATAAATTCTCGTTAAATTCTTGAGAAATTCTTAGGAAATTCTTCGGAAATTCTTGTGCTATACCTAATCGTCTTACATCGTCGACTATTTTGTGAACAATTTGAAATACGTCAAAATCTTTTACGTTCCAATTGAGGCTTTTATTTTCAACGATAATTTGATATGAGAAATGTGTAAAAAAGGTTGTGTGCTTAATATCTTAGAAAATTTAGAAAATTCTTCAGTATTTTCAAAATGTTTAGCGATAACATTTTATTTTCAATCGAAACTGAATAAAAGATAATGATTAAAAAATATACAAACCATAAAAATCGTCCAATTTTTTTATACAAATTATATTTAATTTCACTCCAAAATTATCTTCGGTAGTGTTAAATTTTTTTAAAACTTCACAATGTGTAAAAAAATTATAATTTTCGTGATAAAGTGAAAATAAAAAAACTAAAACAGTGAAGAAAAATACAGAACCGTAGAAAATTGAGAAGAGAATACGAAAAAAAGATAAATTTCTCATCATTAAGACAGTA